>NC_092739.1:72566711-73168615 GCF_047496795.1 Chiloscyllium punctatum
TGTAAATCCATCAAAGTCATGTTATGTTCTTTCCAAAATGTAACTCCCAGAATTGGATGCAGCATGCCAGCTCAGATCAAACAGTGTTTGTTAAAAGTTCATCATAATCTTTTCACCTCCATTTCTGGAGAGTTACAATTCTGTATGTCCTATCACCTCAACAATTTTGTGCATATACTCTCTATTCAACTTTCCCTCTAAAATGCATAGAATCACAAGCATGGTCATTCGATGTTTTACACAGCATTGGGTTTTAGTTCTGGAAGTTGCTGCTGCATGCGAGCTTCTGGGGCCCACATAGCCCAAAAGAAAATAAGAGAGAATGCTGTCTACATTAGCTTTGAAATAGCATCGAAAGCTATTCAGCGATATTAAACCAGATCATCATCACTGAGACAAAATTTGGGATTGTCTACGTAGTGATATTGTGGGAGCTCCTTGTCTGGGTGGATTGCACTGGTCCAACTCTCTCACAGTGGGAGAGAATGGCCAATAAGTAATAAACATACAGTGAGTCATGCAGCATACAAACAGGCCTTTCAATCCACCATGTTTATGCCAAAAAACACCACACCAAAGTACACTAATCCTATTGTTGTGAAGTTGAAGTTGTGTACTGGAAGGAGAGTGAATTCTGTTCTGCACTCAGAGCTTACAAGCATCTGTGTCATGTGACTAGATAACAGTCTTGGAGTGTACTAGAAAATTGAAAATATGTAACATTTGGCTGTGAAATGGATACCTGAGTTCATTATTGTTTTGACAACAATTCAAATTTAACCAATTAGTTTAAATTATGCCCCAGGATACTAAAATCTAATCGAGTTTGAATTTATTGTTTTGCCAACAATAAATCAATAAGATGATCCATTGTTGGCAATATAAAAAAGGCAGGCATTTTGAAATGATAGAGCAACTGCAATTGAAACAGACACAAGAAATTAACAAAGACTCTCTACCAAAGGTACCTTTTCCTATGAAATGTATTCGTAGTAAAAAGAAAGCAAACAGCCTTCAGCCAGAAGAAGACTGACATCAAGTTGACAGCAGCTCTATAGTTTTAAAATTAAATTGATGAAATTATAATGAGTATTAAACATGCTTCTGATTCTATGCAACTTAAAGGGAATGTTGAATATTGGAACAGCATATTGTTATAGGGTTGGAGGCAGGTAATAAGCAGTTAAGAGAAAGGAGGGTTAGAGTTGTGAATAGTTGATGTTTAATATTCATTTTTAGAGTTAAAGAATAAATTGATCTTATTTTCTTTAAATAGTAGAATTTGGGAGTTCTCTGTCACTTGTATTTTAACAGATTAATAGGTGAGGTGAGCTTTTCTGGATGTTTGATTCAATTAACAGAGGGTTTCACTGCCGTGTCATAACACTATTTATTTGCACTTGCATCATAGCCTACTGAGCCTGGCAGTTTAAGTAATTGCTATTTTTTTAAGTACACTTGAAGACCACAATGTACGACTGAATACTCTGATTGCCAATCTGCAAGTTGATTCTAAATGCCACCAAATGATTCATAGACTTTATGTTATTAAAATGCAATTGAGTTGCCATGGATTTAAGAATTAGATATTGCTTTTAAAAATGATTTAGAGCAAAAGTTATTCATTAATTAAACAAAGAAATTTGCCTCCAATTATAATACAGTATATCTATTGTTTGTTGTTTCACAAATGAAAGAAATAACTGCTTACAAATTGAATAAATGGTAAACTTTAACACTGGGAAAGGTTAAGAATGCACAAAAGAAGCAGGAGCAAACAATCTCATCTTCTGCCTCGGGACCCCCCAACCCCATAGTATCAATGTGGATTTCACCAATTTACTCATTTCCCCTCCCCCCACCTTATCCCAGTTCCAACCTTCCAGCTCAATACCGCCCTCATGACCTGTCCCACTGTCCATCTTCCTTCCCACCTATCCGCTCCACCCTCCTCTCAGACCTAACACCATTAGCCCCACTTCCATCTACCTACTGCACTCTCAGCTACTTTCGCCCAGCCCCACCCATCTCCCATTTATCTCACCAGCCCCTAGGCTCAGAGTCTCATTCTTGATGAAGGGCTTTTGCCCGAAACTTTGACTCACCTGCTCCTTGGATGCTGCCTGACCTGCTGTGCTTCTCCAGCACCACAATCTCGGCTCTAATATCCAGCATCTGCAGTCCTCACTTTCTTCTAATATGACCCATGTGCCTATTCCACTATTCATTATAATCATGGCTGATCTTGACTTTCAATTCCATTGTCCTGCCCTCTTTCAATATCCATTGAGATTCCTTTAGAGACAAAACATGTCCATCCCAGCCTTAAATGCATTCTATTTTTGGAGCATCTTCTTTGTGGGAGATAATTCCAAAAGTTCACATCCTTTAAGTTAAGAAGTTTCTCCTCAATTTCTTAAAAGATTATCCTTTTATCCAGCGTCTAAAACCATGTGTTTTAATCTCCCAACCAGTCAAAATAACCATTTCCTGTTTCTCTTGTCAAGATCCTTCACAATAGTCCACCTTTTAATAAGATTATACCTCATTCTTTGAAATTCATGGTAATATGGGCTCAATTTACTTAGCCTCTCAACTTTCTCATCCCACGGGAAAAAATACTGGGTGAACTTTTGCTGAACAGCATTGTAAACAATATTCTGCTTCAAGTATGGAATCCAAAACTGTACAGAATATTTCAGATGTAGCTTATCAAAGCATTGTACAACTGCAACAAGATTTCTTCTTACTCCTATACTTGAATCCCCTTGCAGTAAAGGCCAATGTGCCATTTCCTTATTACTTGCCATATCCGAATGCTGACTTCTTGAATTTCTTATATGATCATGCCCAACTCTCTCTGAACATCAACATTTAAAGTTACACACCTTTTCAAAAAATATTCTGCTTACAACCAAAATGAATAATTTCACACTTTCCCCAAGATTTACTCTAATCTTCATCTTAGCTTTCATTCTCAAAAGATCCATTTATCTATACATTTTTGAAGCCTCAATGTCTTCCTCACAACTTCTATTTGAACCTAGTCTTTAAACATCTGAACTGAAATACATTATTTTCTGTCTGTCCTTCCAAGTTATTAAGCCCAGAACTGACCCCTGCAGAATTCCTGTATTTAAAGCCTGTCAATTTTAAAATGCCCAGCTTACTCTTTGCTTCTTGCCTAATAACCAGTCCTTTATCTGTGCTAATACATTATTCATAACTCCATCAACCTATTTCTTGCCTTTTAACCTTTGGACCATGGTACCTTAGCAAGTGGCTTTTGGATATCCATACGCACCAGATCTCCTGATTACCTTTTCTGTCCCACCCTCACTCATTCTGTTCATCTATTGAAATATTACAAGCTCGAAGTTCCCTTCTGCGTCCCATGCAGTTGAATGTGAATGCAAGAGGGACTTACATTAATCAACTGCTTACACAGTGCAGGCTTAAGACATCTGCAGTCTCGAAGTTCACATGGTTCACTGTGGTTCACATGCAGTGACAAATTATGTCAAACAGCAAGCCCGGCCACAAATAATATTGTGCACATCATTGATCATTAAAGATTAATCACCAGCTTCTCTGTGAAGGAGAAGTATTCACAGGCGAACTAGCATTCCACAATTTGTAAACACATGACTAGGTCTCAGACATTGCATAATGTGCTGAAGCTGATTTCCTCAACTGTAAGTATTTCAAAATATCTTCTTATATGGAATGCAACTTTGCTTGTGTCTTGTATGGAATGGAGCTGTGGAAGGAAGTATCATTGTAAATGTATTAGAAACAATCTCCTATTGTATGTGCATGACATGGCTTGTGCAATGGGCAGCTGAAGAATGTATGCGGCGTGAAAGCTCCCATCTTGAAGCATTCCATTGCTCTTCTTCTTGGATGCTTTCATGTCAAAATATATAGAGGATGATAGAAAATTGAAATTTATTGGGGACTGCTGACTGCTCACATTGTTAAGGAGCTGCCCATTTCTAATATATTCCCCATAAAGGCTCATTGCAACCGTCACTTTTGGATCCAGACCTAGCAGGTGGTATTTTCTCTGTGACCACGGCACTATGAGTAGCCATCAGAAGCGATGAGGACCACATGTGTCTGGAAGCTCAGGGCCAGCAGCGTATTTCCAGCAGGTGTGGAGCAGCTATCTAATGCAGAGTTTCCAGCAAAAGGTCCTCTCGTGATGTACAGAGTATGCAGGAGGCCCTCACCCTTTCTTCTTCAATGAAAAGCCTTTCATATGAACCAGGTGACCATGACAGAACTGTATCATCTACAGGAGCATTCAAGATACAGGAACTATAGATTATACAGGGGTAACAGTAAGAGCATCATAATTAGAAAACAAGAAGCTTCATTCAATGGAAAATGTTCCATTCACTCAATGTCCAACTCATCTGCGATCATCATGACCATATCTTAGATTCCTATGTATTTCACAACACTCAGGTTCCTTCTTCACTTCAAAGAATGCATGTCTTACAAGACCATCAGACCATAAGACATAGGAGCAGAGATTAGGCCATTCAGCCCATCAAGTCTGCTCTACCATTCAATCATGGCTGATATAGTTCTCAACCTCACTTTCTCCCCTTAACCCTTGACCCCTTTGACAATCATGAACCTATCTAACTCAAGGATGGCCTCTGGGAGGCAAGGGCTATACATTATCACTATCAAAGCTCCATTATGCATCTCTGAATTGCGCAAGAGTGTATATATAATGCAATATCTTCTTTCCAGCAGCCTCTCAAATGGTACAGGTGCAAGTGATGTCCATCTTTCTACAAAAAGATGGTAGGTGGCAAGTTAATCTGAGGACAGAGCTTGGTAAGATGGGGACAGCATCAAATGTGAGGGACGTTATAAAATTTATTGAGGCATATTTGGTAAGTTATGGAGAGAAATGTTGCTGAACCATACAATATTTCATAAACAATGAGCTGCTAACATTTGTTGAACTTCAAACTGACTTGGGTGTCCACATTCATGAACCACTGAAAAGGAACATGAGAACATAGCAAGCAATTAAAAGGCAAGTGGCACATTGGCC
Source organism: Chiloscyllium punctatum (assembly GCF_047496795.1). NCBI lineage: Eukaryota > Metazoa > Chordata > Chondrichthyes > Orectolobiformes > Hemiscylliidae > Chiloscyllium > Chiloscyllium punctatum. The sequence goes on from NC_092739.1 coordinate 72,571,786, forward strand.
TTTCTTACAAGAAGATGTGAGCATAGGTGACTTATTGCAATGATGTAGAACATAGGGAAGATGATACCTGGTCCATTTTATTTAAATGTATTCAGGGGATGTGAGTATCACTAGCTATATATCACTACCACCAGCATTTGTTGCCCATCTCTAGTTGGCTTTGAACAGAGTGGTGAGCTGACTTCTTGAACCACTGCAGTCCCTTTGGTGTATGTAAACCCACAAAGGCATGAAGGGTAAAAAGTAATTTCAGGATTTTGACTCAGTGACAGTGAAGGAATGGTGATATATTCCCAAATCAGGGAGAATTTGCAGGTGGAGGTATTATCATGTATCTGCTGCCCTGCTCTTCGGGTCCTTATTGGTTTGGAAAGTGCTGTCTAAGGAGCTTTGCTGAATTTTTGCAGCGTATCTCCTAGACTACTGCTATTTACTGTCAGTGATGGAGCGTGTAGGTGCCTTGCTGCTTTGTTATGGATGGTGTGAAGCATCCTGTGTGCTGTTGGAGCTGCACTCATCCAGGTAAGTGTGCAGTATTTCATCACAGCCCTGACTTGTGTATTACAGGCGATGGACAGCCTTTGGAGGATGTAAATGAATGAATGAAGTCAAAAAAAGGGTATAGATAAGGACATAATGTAAACTTCCAAGGTGTAATTCAGTCATAACCTTTAATTATCTTTAAAACAAAGTATATTAATGTGTACTGTTTTATTAAAAATCAGCAACAGTGCCAGATGGGGAATTGACCTGAGCATATTTATTACTTGTCAGTGGTCAGCCAAATAATTAGAGTCAGGTCACAGATAAGTGGGAGTTAGAAGTTGGCCTTGACCCTATGCTCAGACTGCCCATTCTCAGTGATAATGTCTGAATTGAGAAGGGATAAAAAAATGTTGCTTGTTCAAACTGATAAGATATTAAAATGATACCCAAATTCAAATGTTATTGATTCTAATGACAACATTGCTTCTTTATATATAGTCAGTTCTGCTGTAATGCATGTTTCTTCAACACAAATTGGCTTTATGTGATTGAAGAATTTAGACCGTTATTTGTAGAACATGAACTCACCTTACCTGTAATGGCTATAACACGATTGCCATCCCATCAGTTTAAATGGTACTGCTATTACACAATTTTCTTATAACACAGGGGAACGGAACTGTTGTGTTATATCAGAACAGATTGTATACATTTTCTAAAAATAAATCTGCAAATCTAACATTGGTGAATGCCCAGAGCTCAGATGTTCTTTCTCTTTTAAAGAAAATCTGTGGTTTGCAACATTCTTCCTCCTTTCTGCTTGTCTGCATTCTAGACAAGTTTCCCATGAATAATGTCCCCACACGGGAGATTTTTGGCAGAGTACTCAATTACAAAATACTGCTGCAATACGGCACTTTCCCGAACGTGTCCCACCTGCTACATCTTCTGTCACAATCAATTCAATAGTTAACAGTCAAAAAGCAAAAATGTTGACACTTAGAATTAATTGTCGTCAAACAGCGAGACCTAGGGGTGCAGGTACATCGTTTGTTGAAAGTGGCATCACAGGTTAACAGGCTGGTGAAGAGATGTTTGGCACACATGTCTGCATCAGTCACAGCATTGAATACAGGAGTTAGGATGTCATGTTGCAGCTGTACAAGACGTTGGTATGGCCACATTTGGAGGACTGCCTACAATTCTAGTTGCCCTGCATTAGAAAGGATGTTATTAAAGTAGAAAGAGTTCAAAGAAGATTTACAAGGATGCTGAGACTGGAGGGTTTGAGTTATAACGAGAGGCTAGATAGACTAGAACTTTTTCCCCGGAGCATTGGAAGTTAAGGAGTGACTTTGTAGGGATTTATGAAATCATGAAGGGCTTAGATAAGGTGGATAGCTAAGGTCCTTTCCTCAAAGTAGGGAGTCCAAAAGTAGAGGGCATAGGTTTAAAATGAGAGGGGAAAGATTTTAAAAAGGGACCTGAAGGACAACTTTTTCACAGAGGGTGGTGTGTATATGGAATGAGCTGCCAGTGGTAGTACAGACAGGTATATAATTACAACATTTCAAATACACTTGGACAGGTATATGGATAGATAAGGTTTAGAAGGATATGGTAAAAACAATGACTGCAGATGCTGAAAACCAAATACTGGATTAGTGGTGCTGGAAGAGCACAGCAGTTCAGGCAGCATCCAACGAGCAGCGAAATCGACGTTTCGGGCAAAAGCCCTTTGATGAAGGACTTTTGCCCGAAACGTCGATTTCGCTGCTCGTTGGATGCTGCCTGAACTGCTGCGCTCTTCCAGCACCACTAATCCAGTATTTAGAAGGATATGGGCCAAATGCAGCCAAATGGGATAATTTCAGTTTAGGAAACCTGTTCGGCATGCACTATTGGGCCAAAGGATCTGTTTTCGTGCTGCGTGACTCCAAGACACTAAAAATGGAATACTGATGATTATTCTACTGGGAACTCTTGTGATGTAGCTGTCCCTACCTCTGTGCCACAATGTCTCAATTCAAGCCCTACCTCTGTCCCAGACATGTGTCGTAACTTGTCTGAACAGCTGGATTAAATAAAAAAGATCTGAGTTCTTCCATTTTAAGGGAAGGTGGTAGCATATTGTTAATGTCACTGGTCTAGAAATCTAGAATATAACGTTCTGAGAACATAGGTTCAAATCACTAGTGAAATTTAAATTCAACAAAAATCTGGGATAATATAACTCTGCTGATTTTCCTAAAAACCCATCTGATTCTCTGATATCCTTTAGTCCTTTTGCGTGTGAGTCCAAACCTACAACAATGCGTTTGATTCTTATTGGCCTCTGGGCAGTTAGGGGGTGGACAATAAATACCGGCCCAGCCAGTGACACCAACATCCTATAAATAGATAAAAGAACATAAAAATTTCAGAACAGAGTGACAAACATTCTTCCTGAAATCAGACAATATAAGAACCTGGTTGGCTGCAAAACCTCTCTCTTGTAAGCAGTTATACGTAGATACATTTAAAAAAGGCCTTCTGGAACTATCCCTCACAAAGTACGAAAGATTACTGAGCAAATGGGGGCAATGAAAACTTTGAAATTCTCCTTGACAGTGCTGTCTAATACACAAATCAGAAGCAAATTATAGGTCCTCGCACTTGAAGTTTTGCACAGACTCAGAGAGACTGTCCATTTTGGTTTAAGTAGCAATACAGGCACAGATCCAGAAGTCTTACCTCCAGCCTGGCCTCTGCTGTTTTTGAGTGGGAGTGGGATCGGAATGGAAGAATGTTCTAATTTGAATATCTATTGTTTTCAGGTGCAAGTATACATATAGTTGTAAAGCTGCCTTCAGTCAGATTCAACATTCATTAGTGACATGTCCAAGACTAATCATATAGTCATTGAGTCATAGAGATGTACAGCATGGAAACAGACCCTTTGGTCCAACCCGTCCATGCTGACCAGATATCCCAACCCAATCTAGTCCCCCCTGCCAGCATCTGGCCCACATCCCTCCAAACCCTTCCTATTCATATACCCATACAAATGCCTTTTAAATGTTGCAATTGTACCAGCCTCCATCACTTCCTCTGGCAGCTCATTTCATACACATACCACCCTCTGCATGAAAAAGTTGCCCCTTAGGTCCCTTTTATATCTTTCCCCTCTCACTCTAAACCTATGCCCTCTAGTTCTGGACTCCCCCACCCCAGTAAAAAAAACTTTGTCTATTTATCCTATCCATGCTCCTCATAATTTTGTAAACCTCTATAAGGTCACCCTTCAGCCTCTGACACTCCAGGGAAAACAACCCCAGCCTGTTCAGCCTCTCCCCATAGCTCAAATCCTCCAACCCTGGCAACATCCTTGTTAATCTTTTCCGAACCCTTTCAAGTTTCACAACATATTTCCGATAGGAAGGAGACCAGAATTACACGCACTATTTCAACAGTAAAGATCTAGTCTTATTGGATTCCAATAAGAGTTAGAATTACTTCATGAGAGGGAAGTTATCTAATTGACAAGGTCCTTCATGATAGACTGGTCCAGAAGATTAAGTTACCTAGGAACTATGGTGAGTTGGTAATTTGGATGCAACATTGGCCTGGTTAGAGAAGAGGTAGTTGTGGAATGGTGTTTTTCTAACTGGAGGTAGTGAGGAAGGTTGTCAAAGGATACAGCAGGATGTAGATCAGTTGGAAAGTTGGGGGGAGAAGCAGCAGATGGAGTTTGACCTCGATAAGTACAAGGCAATACATTTTGCAAGGGAAAAGGTTATAGTAAATGGTAGGATCCTGAGGAACATTGATATACACAGGGGTATTGTGGTGCAAGTCCATAACTTCCTGAAAGTGGTAACTCAAGTGGATAAGATGGTAAAGAATGTGTCTGGCATGCTTACCTTCATTAGTCTGGGCACTGAGTATCGAGGTTGTCAAGTCACATTGCAGCTGTATGGAACTTTAACTTGAGTATTGTGTGCAGTTCTGGTTGCCACACTGCAGGAAGGATGTGTAAGCTTTGGAGAGGGTGTAAAAGAGGTTTACCAAGATTTTGCTTGGATTGTAGAGTATTAGCCACAAGGAGAGGTTGAATAAAATTGGGTTGTTTTCATTAGAGCAGAGGCTAAGAGTGACCTGATACAAGGTTTTAAAATTATGAGAAGCCTGGATAGAATAGATTGTCAAGAGTCTTTTTCCCAGGGTGGAAATGTCAAATACTAGAGGGCATAGGTTTATGCTGAGAGATGGAAAGCTTAAAGGAGATATCAGAGGCAAGGTTTTTTTTATGCAGAGGGTGTAATGTAACAGTGAAGCTGTCAAGTCTTTTACATCTTTAGCTCTCTAAATCTTTGTGAAAAATATCTCTGTGGTTGGAAAAATAGTGCTTGCTATTTCACTCTGCGTGTCTCATAACAAAAAATGGAGTTCACAAACCATCCGCATATATAGGATCTTATCAGGTCACAATTTGATTGAGACCTCTAAGTACTTATAATGGCTTTGAGATTAGCCTAAGGAATGGGATTTTCAAAGCGAATGACTTAAGCAGCGAATTTATCACTAGTCATCTAAAAACTTTATTTATTCTAAACATTGAGGTCTGCCTATGTCAGATACAGGGTGAGATAACATGGAAGACGGAAGAGCAAAGATGTCAAGCATGAATTGGCACTAAGTTGGCAGAGGGCCTACATATGGGTGTGCAGAGTGCATATGTTGGCATACAGTCATAGATTTATTGTCATAGTGATCTGCAGCATTGAAAGAAGACCCCTTTGGTCCATTGCATTCATGCCACTCTAAAACAGCCACATAACTATTCTAATTCCATGTGAAAGTACAAGGCCCAAAGCCTTATATGTCTTAGCATCACAAGAGCACATCTAAAGACTACTTTAATGATACGAGGATTTTTGCCTCTATGAAATATTGTATAAACATAGAAACAGAAGCATACCATACCATTGGGCTGTTCTGCCTTTCCACTAGCTCAGAATAATCATACAAATTAGCAGTCAGCATGAAGATTAGCAGTCAGCATGGGAAATAATAATATCAGTTAATTGCACATCCTGATCCAAGTTCCTGTTTTCAGGACTATCAAATGGATTTTGGTATGCAGTTTCATTCTGAATTATTTTCTGTGACATGCACTTCTTTCCACGATTAGAAAAGAAAATGAAAAAAGAAGTCTCTAAAAAACAGAAGTAAAGAGGTCACTGCTGCAACACGCTTCCCATCTGTGAGAATATTCGATGTCACAGCAGAGGTGGAAGAAACACTTGCTGACCATGGACACTGAATTGCTGCAGCAAACCAATGGAGAACTGATTGCTTATTGATAACAAATGAAGCAAAAGCATGCTTGAATTTTCTGCATATCACTTAATCTGCCTTCAGATTGAAAAGCTTGTATTGTTTTCTGCGATTAACTTTAGTTTTCCAGCTATCATTGACAGTAAAGTATTAGATCCAGAGCATATCAGAGATCCCCTAATATGGCCTATTCAAATGACTTCCTCAGGGAGCTTAAGCATAAAACTAGTAAAACAAAATTTAACATTTAAAGGAGCATCTCACAAATCACATTGTTGCTGAAAAGATTGAGCCATATTCTTGACACTTGTTATGAAGTTGAAGGCATGTACTGTACCTTAAAAGAGAGTGAAAGCTGAAAGCTGGCAAGCATCTATCATGTGACTGACTAGCAGTCACAGAATGTCCTGGAAAATTGAAAGATGTATCATTTAGCTGTAACCTAAACACCTCAGTTGTTTTCACTCCAGTTTGAATTTAACTGATTAGTTTAAATTATTCCCCAATATATTAAAAACTAACCTATTTTTTTCCCAGGGTGAAGGATTCAAAAACGAGAGGTCACACTTTCAAGGTGAGAGGTGCAAAGTTTAAGGGGGATACACATGGCAAGTACTTCACACAGAGGGTGGTGGGCGTTTGGAACGCGTTGCCAGCAGAGGTGGTAGAGGCAGGCACGGTAGATTCATTTAAGATGCGTCTGGACAGATGCATGAGGAGGTGGGGAACAGTGGGATACAGATGCTTAGGAAATGACTGACAGGTTTAAACAGTACATTTGGGTTGGCTCAGGCTTGGAGGGCCGAAGGGCCTATTCCTGGGCTGTAAATTTTCTTTGTTCTTTTTGTTCAAATCTGAATTTTACTGTCTTGACAACATTGAACCAATGAGACAATCTGATGCTCAGGGTATAAGAAAAACAGGCATTTTGGACATTTAGCCAGAAAAAGCATCAACTGCCATTGAAAGACTGCTCTTCACCACACTCTTTGTCATAGGTACCTTTTTCATATGAAACATCTTTGCAGCAAAAGACCGAAGACAACCCGGGGGATCTACAAACAGATGAAGACAGACACTGGAGATGACAGCTGCTGTCTGGTTTTGAAAGTTAAGTTTTGTAAATTTAATAGGAACTTTTATTGGATCAAAATGGGAGCTCGATCAAAAGCCTTGAAGAGAAGGTTGTTGTTTTTTGTTCACTTTTAGAGTTAAAGAATAAATTGATATTTTCTGTTAAATAGTGAAATTTGGGAGTTCTCTGTCACTCATACTAAAACAGATTACAAGGCGAGGTGAGCTTTTCTGGATGTTTGGTTTAATTAGCAATTGGGTTTACCGCCATGTCTTAACACATTGTTTTAATTTTTTCTTTAAATGGAGGTGTGCTGGAAATGTGGGTTGTTTTGAAATGTGGGCATTTGGTGCACATTTCTTTGCCCTTGAGAAGATGATGCCAAGCAAATCTTATGACCGAAAGATATCCATCTGGTGGAAGGACATCAATTAGGAAAGCAGTTCAAATATTTTGAAACAGCAATAGTGGAGGATAATGTAGATTAGTTGTAAACATATAGGTGATGGTGCTCGCATACATCTACTGTCCCAGGCAGTAGTGCTCAGGATTGGGAGATCATATCAATGGTGCCAAGGTAAGTTACTGCAGTGCATCTTGGATCTGTTCTTTACCATTGCTACTGTATGTCAATGAATGATGGAGGAAGCAAAATGTTTAAGACGTTAGATGGAGAGCTGATCAAGCAGGCCTCTTTGTCCAGTATGGTGTTAAGTTTGAATGGTGTTGGAGCTGCATTCATTCAGCTACGTGGTGAGTATTTCATTACACTCCTGTCTCGTGTCTTGCAATGGTGAAGGATAGTGTATGGGTTAGAGGGGAACTTGTAGCTGGGTAGGATTTAGGAAGTCAGGAAATGAGTCAGTCACCATAGAATTCTCAGCCTCTGACCTGTTCATATAGTCATAGTATCTATACAGCTGGCCCAGAAATCATTCCAGGCAAAGGTAACCATGTGGATGTTAATAATGGGGAAATTTAAGAGATGGTAAATGTCAAGGGGTGATGATTGGACTCTTCGCTGCACATGGTCATTGCCTAGCTACCTCGTGTGGCATGAACGTTCTTTGTTACTTAGAAAGCTTAAACCTGAAAGCTATCTCGGTCTTGCTGCACATGATCACAGAATGTTTCAGTAACTGAAGAGAGGTGAATTTTTAAAAAATTCATTCATAGGATGTGGGTGTCACTGGCTAGGCCAGTATTTCTTACCCATCCCTAATTGCCCTGAGGGCAGTAAAGTGTCAATTGCATTGCTGTGGATCTGGATTCTCGAGTAGGTTAGACCAGCTAAGGATGGCAGCTTCCTTTCTTGAAGGACATTTGTGAACCAGATTGGTTTTTGTGACTAAAATCTGAAAGAACTACAGATTCTGTAAATCAGAAACAAAAATAGAAATACTGGAAAACCTCAGCAGGACTGGCAGCATCTGTGGAAAGAAATCAGAGTTAATGTTTCAGGTCAAGTGACCCTTTGAGCGAACAGTTCTGAGGAAAGGTCACGCAACCTCAGATTACTTCTGATTTCTCTCCACAGGTGCTGCAAGACCTTCTGAGCCTTTACAGCAATTTCTATTTTTGCTTCACATTTTCTGACAATTGATAATAGTTTCACAAATATCATTAGATTATTAATTCCAGATTTTTATTAAATTCAAATTCCATCACGATGGCCCCCAGAACATTACTAGGGTCTCTAGATTAATAGTCTAGCAATAATGCCACTAGGCCATCATCTGCCCAATAAATATAAATGAAACTACACAGTCATCACCATCTTTACTCTGATTTTATGATAGAGCAGCTGAGGATGGTTGGGACTACACCTTCTGTAGAGATGACTGGAAATAAGGTGACTGACCTCCAACAATCACAATCTTTTGTGCCAGTTTGATTCTAACCAGAGGAGAATTTTTCTGTGCTTCCCACTGACTTCAAATGTTATTTATAACGCTGTTGATTAAATGCATCCTCGATGCCACTTTTCCCTCACACCTCTTGAGTTCAACTCTGGTCAAAGTTAGGATTAAGGCTGTAATGTGGTCAAGAGCAGAGTGGTATTAGCAGAACACAGTGTATTGGAAAGTGTTGACATGCAGGTGTTGCTTTGTAGCACTGTTGATGTCACCTTCCATGACTTTGTTGATGGAGTTGTAATTTACCAGGGGTTGAATTTTCATTCTTTTTGAGAACAAGCCATACCTCTGCAATTTTCCACATTAACAGGTAGCAATCCATTCTGTCACTGCATTGGCGCAGCTTGAATAATGGTGGGCAGCTAGTTCTGGAGCATGAGTCCTTAATACTGCTGTTAGGCTGTTGTCAGGGACTTGGTGATGACCCATGCCTTCAGCTGTTTCTTTATATTACATGAAGTTAAATAGATGAATTAAATTGATTAAAGACTGGCATCAGTGAAGCTGGGAACCTCAAAAGGAAGCCAAGATGGAACATCTACTTGGCACTTTGAGATAAAGGTGCTTACAATTTTGCACGGGTGTGCTGAGCTCTCCAAATATTCATGTTGGAGATTTGTTGTGAAATCTGCTCTTCCATTTGATTGTTTGTACATCCACCTTTTTATGACCAGATGTGGCAGGACAGCAGAGCTTTTATGGTTCACTGGTCATGGGATGGCTTAGCTCAGGAGAAAGTGAGGACTGCAGATACTGGAGATCAGAGCTGAAAATGTGTTGCTGGAAAAGTGCAGCAGGTCAGGCAGCATCCAAGGAGCAGGAGAATCCTGAAGAAGGGCTCATGCCCGAAACGTTGATTCTCCTGCTCCTTGGATACTGCCTGACCTGCTGCGCTTTTCCAGCAACACAATTTCATAGCTTAGCTCAATCAATTACAAGTTGTTTCTGCCATTTGGCATGTAAGTAGTCCTGTTTGGTAGCTTCACCAGGTTGACACCTCATTTTTAGATATGCCTGGTACTGCTTTGAGCATGGCCTCTTGCACCATTCATTGAACCCTGTTGTTTCCCTGTCTTGATGGTAATGATATAGTTAGGAGATATGCTGAAGAGTGACATTTCAGATGATTGTTAAATACGCAGTTCTGCTGTGTTCATGGTTCACAGCAATTTACAGTTACCCATCTTTGAACTGTATTGCATTGCTAATCAAAAAATGTACAAAAACAGGTTGTACCATTTTGTATAAATAAACCTAAATTTTACCACCATATTACAATGACAAAAAGAAATAAACCAAATGGCCCCAGTCCGGATTCATGTGTTCAGAAATGAAAGCTGCAAATATCTCTGTCTATTTCTAAACTGAATCAATATTTCTGTCAGCAAACACACACAGATAACCTAAAGGAATATTCTCCTCCCACAATCTATCTCTACGGCAATATGGTGTGCCTTAGAATGGTTTCAAGCAAAAGTGTATTCAAATTATTTATTTTATCTTCAATACAATTCTGATTGTGTAACCAATATAAATAATTTATGTGTCTACAATGATTTCTCCAGCTTTTGTGACTCTATCAAGCAACTCTTCAGTCATAAGTACCTTTTCTTTTTTCCTTGTTCATGTAATTTGCAGATGAGAAAATCGAATCTTTCATTGAATGAAGGATAGGCCTTTGAGCTCCAATATAAGTCCAAAAATTGTTCTCTCATTTTTCAAGATTCACACTTCCACTTCTGATCTTGGACAATAAAAATAACATTGACTTTTAACTTTAATTTATCCAATCTTGACTGAAGTGCACTCATTTGAGATGTCTACCTATTTTGTAACCAGACACTCATGCTTATCTACAGTGAAAACGGAATTCCTAAAACTATATGTAGAACACGTCAGAGTGTCGACATGGATACTACCATTATACGTGGGGACACCACCCAACATGTGCATGGCAGCTACTCATGTGGCTCTGCCAACATTGTCTATCTCATACGCTGCAGGTAAGGATGCTGCGAGGCATGGTATATTGGCCAGACCATGCAGACGCTATGACAATGGATGAATGGACACTGTGCAACAATCCCAGCCAGGGATGTTTTCTCCCAGTTGAGGAACACTTCAGCGGTCAGGTTCATTCAGCCTTGGATCTTCAGTTGACTGTCCTCCAAGGCAGACTTCAGAATACACAACAATGCAGAGTCGCTGAGCAGAGGCTGATAGCCAAGTTAGGAACCCATGAGGATGGCCTCAACCTGGATCATGGGTTCATGTCACACTACAGATGACCCCACTACACTATACACACTCACACACGCAAGTACACATACACACACACACTCTTACACACAATCACAGTCACACAGACCCTCTCGCATCCAGACGCTGTCTCTCAGATACACACACACCTACACTCACACTCAAGTGCACACCCTCTCACAGGCATATACTCCATCACACTCATGCACACACTCTGTGAAGCACAAACACACACACTCTGTCACTCTCTCTCTCTCCATCACTCATGCGCACATACACATTTGGGGTGAATTTGCATTTTCGGATTGGTATTTGCAGATACATTTTATTTTGTTCAAAAAGCAAACATAATTTACAGACAGTCAGTCCATGTGACATTTTATAAATTCCTACTTTGGAAATAGAACCAGTCTGACTCAAGATTGAAATACAGACAGACTCCAACCTTACAACTTCAATGCATTGTCTGAGCTGAGATATCACTTTTTATTGAAACCTTAAGTAATCTCGGGAATGTGACTTGAAAGAAGTTCAGGAATTTATATATTAATGAATCAAAGCCTTCAACACCATTCTAAGTGATTAAAGACTTAACAGCAATCTAGAGATTTGTTCAACGCATTGCTTCAGTTGTAAGATTGATCTTTTACTATAAATTCTATGTCCTATGATCCTGCCCCACTAGCTACCTGATGAAGGTGCAGTGCTCTGAAAGCTTGTGTTTCCAAGTAAATCTGTTGGACTATAACTGGTATTGTGTGATTTTTAATTATTTCTAAGATAGGCATCCTTTTAGAATAAGTTTTTGACGTTGTTTTGTGTAAAGCAACAGAAGAAGTCTGAACAAATATAACTGATGCTGTGCATAATAACCAAAAAGAATACAGATTCCAGATAGTTAAACATTAATAAATATTTATTACCCCTGGTTTTGATCAATGTTGATCTTTAGGTTGTTTTTATGGAAGTTTTATTGTCAGACAAATCTACGAGTTTCACCAATTTTCGTAAATTGTGGTGTATAAGAAAATCTGGGATATGAGACAACCCAATTTTTATGACACCAAAATGAACATTTAATATAAGTCAAGCTACATTTAGGACTATACTTTCATCAGAAGTTTGCTGCAACACCCTCCACCCCCATTTCCCAATGCAAAGTGGGTAACTTCTACATAATGGAGATAGGTGCAGAACAGATGCAAAGTGAGGAGTGATGTCCAATCAGTTATACAAGAAATGCTGGGAGGATTCACTTGACAGTGAAGATATGGGCATGATAAGGCAAATGGGAGGCCCAGACATCTCTATTTAATTCAAGGAGCTTCAAGGGCCAGGCAGATGAACTTAGAGCATTGATCAGCATATGGGGCTATGATACTATCGCAATGTTTTAAGGAAGGGCAGCTCAACATTCCAGGGTTCAGAAAGTCCAGATGGGATGGGGTTGGGGAATGTAAGAGAGATCGGTAATGCATTATTGATCAAGGAAACCGTCACTGCAGTAATGAGGATGTTTTAGAAGGACTGTCAAATAAGGCATCTGGGTAGAGCTAAGAAATAAAAAAGGCATGATTACATTGTTGGGAGTATACGGCAGGATTTCCAACAGTCTGAGGGAGATAGAGGAGCAGATATGTAGGCAAATCACAAAAGTGTGAAGTGAATAAGGTTATTGTTGGAGGGGATTTCAACTTTGCTAACATTAACCAGAATCACCTTCATGTGAAAGCATTAAGACAGGATGGAATTTTTAAAGTATATCCAACAGAGGTTTTGTGTCAGTAGATAGAGAGTCCTACTAGAGATGGGGCAGTGCCAGGCCTTATCGTAGGGAATGAAGCCAGTCAGGTGGCTGAAATTTCAGCAAACGAGCATTTTGGGGACAATGACACTATGTTTCGAAGTCATTATGGAATTGGATAAGGATAGTGCAGAGGTTAAGTGTCTAAATTGGAGTGAAAAGGTCAATTTCAATTTCATTAGACAGGGTCAGTCAAACAGACTGGGAGCAGCTACTTACAGGTAAGTCTAATTTTGGGAAGTGAGATTTTTTTTAGAAGTCGTACCATGAGAATTCAGAGCCAGTCTGTTCCTCTAAGAGTGAAGGGCAAGAGCAGCAAGGCCAGGGAACCTGGGTATCAAGAGATAGCAAGAGTTTGATAAAGAAAAAGAAGAAAGCATATGTCAAATATTGTGCATTAAAACAGGCAGCACCCTTCAAAAGTATACAGAATGTAGGGGTTTGCTTAGGAAAGAAATGAGGAGTGAAAAGAGGTGACATGAAACTCCAAGTATGTTAGGAGTAAGAGGATTAACAAGGAAAACGTGGCAGCCTATTAAAAACCAAAGGGTTAAAGTATGCATGGATCCAGTGGATGCAGGTGAAATCTTAAATGAATGTTTCTAGTCTGTATTCACATAGGAGGTGTGATGTGCTCCATTTTGGAAAGGCAAATCAGGACAGGACTTATACACTTAATGAGAAGGTTCTGGGGAGTGTTGCTGAACAAAGAGACCTTGGAATGCAGGTTCATAGCTCCTTGAAAGTGGAATTGCAGATAGATAGGATAGTGAAGAAGGCATTTGGTATGCTTTCCTTTATTGTCAGAGCATTGAGTATAGGAGTTGGGAGGTCATGTTGCAGCTGTACTGGACATTGGTTAGGCTACTTTTGGCATATTGTGTACAATTCCAGATTCCCTACTGTAGGAAGGATGTGAAACTTGAAAGGGTTCAGAAAAGATTTACAAGGATGTTGCCAGGGTTGGAGGATTTGAGCTATAGGGAGAGGGTGAATAGGCTGGGGCTGTTTTCCCTGGAGCATCGGAGGCTGAGGGGTGACCTTATAAAGGTTTATAAAATCATACGGGGCATGGATAGGGTGAATAAATAAGGTCTTTTCCCTGGGGTGGGGGGGAGTCCAGAACTAGAGGCCATAGGTTTAGGATGAGAGGGGAAAGATATAAAAGGTACCTAAGGGGAAACCTTTTCACGCAGAGGGTGATGAGTATATGGAATGAGCTGCCAGAGGTGGAGGCTGGTACAATTACAACATTGAAAAGACATCTGGATGGGTATATGAATAGGAAAGTTTCAGAGGGATATGGGCCAAATGCTGGCAAATGGGACTAGATAAATTTAGAATATCTGGTCGGCATGCACAAGTTGGACTGAAATGTCGGTTTTTGTGCTGTACACCTCTATGACTATATGAGGAAAGAAATATTGTAGTTGGGATTTTATTGGGATGTTGAGGTTCTAGACCATGTTAAGATTAACCAGGAGGAGATATGATGGCAGTTTAATGGGCATAAAGATGCATGAAACCCCAGGGCCTGATGAGATGTATCCCAGGCTGTTACTGGAGGCAAAGGAGAAAATTATTTGGGCCCTGGAGGAGATATTCAATATTCTGATGATTGCAATGTTGTTCCTTTGTTCAAAAAGGACAGTAGGATAAACCTGGAAATTACAGACCAGTTACTCTGATGTCAGTGGTTGGGAAATTATTGGAAAAAGTTCTGAGCGACAGGATTAATCAACACTTGGAAAGGCAGAGATTGGTCAGGAATAGTCAAAAGATTTATCATAGGGCGATCCATCTGAATAATGTTTTTTTTTAAACGATGATTAAAAATATTGATGAGTGTTATACTGTTGATGAACCTCAGGAAGATTGTTGACAAGGTCCCACACGGAGGGTTGCTCCAAAAGAGAAGAGCCCATGGGATCCAAATCAAGTCGGTAACTGGATCCAAAATTACAAAAGGCTTACAAAAGTGATGCAAAGGGTGATGGTTAAGGAATGCTTTTGTAATTGGAACCCTGTGACCAGCGGTATACCACTGGGATCAGTGCTGGGACCCTTGCTGTTTGTTACAATGACTTGGATGTGAATGTAGAAGGTATAAGTTATAAATTTGCATATGACACAAAATAGGTGGTGTTGTTGCTAATGATGAGGATGGTCTGAGGTTGCAAATGCAAATGGATTTAACCTAATTAAATGTGTGTAATGTATTTTGGGAGGTCTAATAAGGGAAGGCTTTTCTCAATGATGGTGGGTAAGATTAAAAGGACCTTGGTATACAAGTTCATAGATCCTTGAAGGTGTCCTCACAGGTAGACAGGGCAGTGAATAAGGCATATTGGATGCTTGCCTTCATTAGCTGTGGCGTAGAATATAACAGCAAGGAAGTGTAGTTATAACTTTATAAAATATTGGTTAGGGCACAAATGGAATACTGTGCCCAGTTCTGATTGTCATACTATTGAAAGAAAGTGATTACACTGGAGAGGGTACAAAGGAGATTTACCACAATGTTGTCTGGGATCAAAGAAATTCTGTTAGGAGAAGAAACAGGGTAGGCTGTGTTTGGTTTCCTTGGAGCAGAGGAAGCTGATCGGGATCTGACTGAGGAATCCAACATCGTAAGATGGTAGATTGTGAGAATCTTTTTCTCCATGGTAGACATATCTAAAGCCAGACAGCACAAGTTTAAGGTGCATAGGAATTGTTGTAGAGGAGATCTGAGAAATTTGTTTTTTACCAGAGAGTGGTAGGAATATGGAAAGTGCTGCCTGAAAGGTTGGAGGAGTCAAACAGTCCCACAACATTTAAGAAACATCAGGATGGGTACTTAAAATGCCTAGTGCAGATAGATGAGCTTAGTGCAGTTTATGTTGGTCAGCATAGATATGGTGGGCCAAAAGCTCCTGTTTCTACTCTTTAACATGGAAGTAAAGCTCCCTCTACACTGTGTCCATTAAACACTCCCAGGATGGGGACAGAGGGGCTATTTCTAAGCTGTATAACTCTATGGCTTTCTAAGAACCTAGGTCTTTTCATTTTACCTTCACTTCAAGAAATGACTCAATTAACCAAATGACAGGGACAATGTCACCTTGGATATAAAAAAAAACTCAGCTCCTAAAGCATCTTTTGGCACAAAGAAAGAAAGAACTTTGGAGTTTGGGGGGGAGGGCACCCTCTTGTGGTACAGTGGCAGTCCCTTAACCTGGACCAGAGAGGCATTGTGGGGAAATTCAACCTCACTCACAGGAAGAGGAAGATGGCTGGGAGGAAGGGGAGGGGGAGGAAAAAGAACTCAGCTCTTCATTTTATTATTCTCCCCATATAATCTAATTAACTGCTTAAACAACAAATAAATATAACACTGTCCATTATGTACATATTAACAAAAAATAAAGTTGCTAAGATTCAAGGGAGGGGAAAAATCTTTATTTTTAAGAAAATCAACCTGCCAAATATGTCACAAACCACCTTTGGAGCCGGTGGAACTTGAACCCAGGCCTCCAGGCACAGACAGAAGGACACTACCACAACACCCGGAACTGAAAGAAAAGTCAAGTCAGATTTGAATTTTCAACTCTTTTTCTCTCTCCACAAATGCTGCCAGACTTGTTGAGATTCTCCAACATTTTCTGTGTTGGCTCCAGATTTTCAGCACCATTGTATTTTGCTTTTAAGTTATAAGCACTGTCCACCAGGGGCAGTGCAACACTAAGAAATGAAGGAGAGATAGGTGCAGAAGGAAGGGGATTTGAAGTGGTGTCGTAATGGGAGATAATGGATTTCACGCCCTACATTTACTATCTCTCTCTAAAGACAGCCAGACAACCAGAAACCTGGCTTTTGTGTGTTTTTTTTTAAAGAAAGAAATAGCACACCAGGGAAGAAACCAGCTCCTTTTTTGAAATAAAAGTAACTGAACTAAATCAAAATTTTATTCAAGAGGAAATATTGTACCGCATCCCCCTTAACGCTCAGCTATTGCAGAATGCTTCACTGCACCTTTTAAGAAGCCAGTTCTAACTTTTTTTCCTTATTTTGGACACCCTGCACAAAATTATTAATGCATCTGATTTAATTTTAGCAACTAACTAAAAGTGCCCACCAAGGGCAATACAATAAATGACAAAAAAAATTTTAAAATGGCAGGAGACAAGGGAATTAAATCAAAATGGAATTGTTTGGTGCTAGGGGGAATGGGGAGTGGGGTGGAGTTGGAAGTAATGTAACCGAGTCTCCTTGGTGCCCACCTATCTCGAAAGGTTTCAAGAACTTAGCTATTCTAAACATTTTTTTGAATTAACCTGTTTATATGTGTCACCTCAGAAGCGCATGGGATTTGAACCCAGACCAGAACCAGTGACACAGGGATAGGTACAAGCTATTCTCCCCATGTCACCCTCTAAGCATTTCTAAGAATTCAGTGCCTTTCTTTCATTTCTTTTCAAAATCCCACCACGAAAATCACTAAAATTAACAAAGCAACACAAGCAACAATGAGCAAGTATTGCTTACCAGAATCAGTACAAGTAAAATATAAAAGAAAAGAACAGTTGGAAGAGAGGGAATGGACTGAATGAAAATGAAGTTAGAATGGGAGATAATAGATTCCAGCCCCTGTGGCAACCACCTCTGTCTGAAGGCCATCTGGGTGTGGATAATGCAATGTGAAAAAACCCAGATCGTTTTATTTCTTTTGAAAAACCCACCACCATATTAACTAATTCAAATACCGAAAAAGTGACAATTAACAAGTGCTAGGTGCTGGAGACACTGCAACAAATATAAGAATAAAGCAAATGGGTCACAGGAAAAGAGCATGGACTAATGGAAAATGGTCCTGGAGAAGGAAATAATGGCAGTGCCCATCTCTAGTTGAATGCTTCGAGGGTGCTGGTGGACATTGTATGCTCCCTTTTGTTATGGACTAAGCCAGACCACTCAAAGCATTCTTAAGCAGGCAGCCCCAGACCATAACTTTGCAATTTGTTTCAGTAAGTGTACAGGGAAAATTACCCGGATTAAGTTAACTAGGTTGACTACTAGATTTTAAAACAGACAAAAGTTTATTCACAAAATTACACAATGAAACACAAAGAACAGAATAAAGAACCCCTGCAGAACTCAGCCTATTCAACTAGACTTAATTATGCTGTTCGCAATATACAGAATAGTCCCAATAAGCAAACTCCCTTTAAAAACCAGAAGAATGGATCACATGTTTGCAGGTTAAAGTTGAAGGGCAGAAAGAGCGAGAGAGTTTCCACACAGCTCCCTGTTGAACATCCAACCATTTCCAGACTGGACTAAAACTGTTCAGTTCAGCACAGCTAGAGAGCCGACCATTCCCCTTTCATTATACAGGTCACTCCTAAAACATGACCACTTTGACCTGAAGTCTCATCTGTTTGCATATAAACAAAAGGCCTCTCAAAATCTTTTTCATCTGTGTACCAAACCAGACTGATCAGAGCTGGCCTGGTTTATTAACCCCTGAAAAGAAATCAAGGACAGAGTCTCCTTGAGCCAAGGAACAGCCTTTAGAAAAAAAAAGGACTAACTTTTGTGACACTTTCCAAGAGCACCCCAGCACAAATAGAGTTGCAGAAGAGAGGCAGCAGTAAGGAACCATGACCTCCTCCATGACCTGTGCCCAGGAGCAGGCCCAAGAGAAGGTTCTCCCAGTTGCCCTCTCAGGCATATGTTTGCTCCAGGAAGAAGCTGCCTTCAGTTCCAGTTTAAAAGTTGAAGTTACAAGGAATTTAAACCAAATTAAGGTTAGGTATAGGGATTCTGCTATGAGAAGTGTTTTGGGCACTGTAACACGGGAGTGTTTTTGGGGACTGTACCAGGGTGTGTTTTTGGGGACTGTACCGGGGGGGGTATTTTTGGGGACTGTATCAGGGGTGAGTTTTTGGAGACTGAACCAGGGGGTGTTTTGGGGGACTGTAGCGGGGGGTGTTTTTGGGCACTGTACCACGGGTGTGTTTCTGGGGACTGTAATGGGTGTGTGTTTATGGGCACTGTACCAGGGGTGTGCTTTGGGGTACTGTACCGGGTGTGTGTTTCTGAGCACTGGACCGGGGGGGGTGTGGGGGGGGGGGGAGGTGTTTTTGTGGTCTGTACCTGGGGTGTGTTTTTGGGCACTGTACCAGGGTGTGTTTTTGACCACTGCACCAGGGGTGTGTTTTTGGGGTCTGTACCTGGGGTGTGTTTTTGGGCACTGTACCAGGATGTGTTTTTGAGCACTGTACCAGGGGTGTGTTTTTGGGGACTGTACCTGGGGTGTGTTTTTGAGCACTGTACCAGGGGTGTGTTTTTGGGCACTGTACCTGGGGTGTGTTTTTGGGCACTGTACCAGGGTGTGTTTTTGGGCACTGTACCAGGGTGTGTTTTTGAGCACTGTACCAGGGGTGTGTTTTTGGGGACTGTACCTGGGGTGTGTTTTTGAGCACTGTACCAGGGGTGTGTTTTTGGGGTCTGTACCTGGGGTGTGTTTTTGGTCACTGTACCAGGGTGTGTTTTTGAGCACTGTACCAGGGTGTGTTTTTGAGCACTGTACCAGGGGTGTGTTTTTGGGGACTGTGCCTGGGGTGTGTTTTTGAGCACTGTACCAGGGGTGTGTTTTTGGGGTCTGTACCTGGGGTGTGTTTTTGGTCACTGTACCAGGGTGTGTTTTTGAGCACTGTACCAGGGTGTGTTTTTGAGCACTGTACCTGGGGTGTGTTTTTGAGCACTGTACCAGGGGTGTGTTTTTGGGCACTGTACCAGGGGTGTGTTTTTGGGGTCTGTACCTGGGGTGTGTTTTTGGGCACTGTACCAGGGTGTGTTTTTGAGCACTGTACCAGGGGTGTGTTTTTGGGGACTGTACCTGGGGTGTGTTTTTGAGCACTGTACCAGGGGTGTGTTTTTGGGGTCTGTACCTGGGGTGTGTTTTTGGTCACTGTACCAGGGTGTGTTTTTGAGCACTGTACCAGGGTGTGTTTTTGAGCACTGTACCAGGGGTGTGTTTTTGGGGACTGTACCTGGGGTGTGTTTTTGAGCACTGTACCAGGGGTGTGTTTTTGGGGACTGTACCTGGGGTGTGTTTTTGAGCACTGTACCAGGGGTGTGTTTTTGGGGACTGTACCTGGAGTGTGTTTTTGAGCACTGTACCAGGGTGTGTTTTTGAGCACTGTACCAGGGTGTGTTTTTGAGCACTGTACCAGGGGTGTGTTTTTGGGGACTGTACCTGGGGTGTGTTTTTGAGCACTGTACCAGGGGTGTGTTTTTGGGGACTGTACCTGGGGTGTGTTTTTGAGCACTGTACCAGGGGTGTATTTTTGGGGACTGTACCTGGGGTGTGTTTTTGAGCACTGTACCAGGGTGTGTTTTTGAGCACTGTACCAGGGTGTGTTTTTGAGCACTGTACCAGGGGTGTGTTTTTGGGGTCTGTACCTTCAATCTGCAATTTGGGAGGGAGTGGGTACAATCGGAAGTGACAATATTTCAGTTGAATAAAGGGAAATATGGAGCTATGAGGGAGCAACTGGCCAAAGTTCAATGGTGCAATACCTTAACAGGGAAGACCGTGGAGGAACAATGGCGGATATTTCTGTGTATAATGCAGAAGTTGCAGGATCAGTTCATTCCTAAAAGGAAGAAAGGTCCCAGGAGGAGACATGGGCGGGCGTGGCTGACGAGGGAAGTAAAGAAACATATAAAGTTAAAAGAGAAAAAGTATAACTTAGCGAAGATAAGTGGGAAAACTGAGGACTGGGAAGCTTTTAAAGAACAACAGAGGATGAGTAAGAAGGAAATACGCAGAGAAAAAATGAGGTACGAAGGTAAACTGGCCAAGAATATAAAGGAGAATAGTAAAAGCTTTTTTAGGTATGTCCAAGCCAAAAAAATGGTTAGGACAAAAATTGGGCCCTTGAAGACAGAAACAGGGGAATATATTACTGGGAACAAAGAAATGGCAGAGGAATTAAATGGGTACTTCAGATCTGTGTTCACTGGGGAAGACACAAGCAATCTCCCTGAGGTAACAGTGGCTGAAGGACCTGAACTTAAGGGAATTTCTATTTGCCAGGATTTGGTGTTGGAGAGACTGTTAGGTCTGAAGGTTGATAAGTCTCCGGGACCTGATGGCCTGCATCCCAGGGTACTGAAGGAGGTGGCTCGGGAAATCGTGGATGCGCTGGTGATTATTTTCCAGAGTTCAATAGAATCGGGGTCAGTTCCTGAGGATTGGAGGGCGGCTAATGTTGTGCCACTTTTTAAGAAGGGTGGGCGGGAGAAAGCAGGAAATTATAGACCAGTTAGTCTGACCTCAGTGGTGGGAAAGATGCTGGAGTCTATTATAAAGGATGAAATTACGGCACATCTGGATAATAGTAACAGGATAGGACAGAGTCAGCATGGATTTATGAAGGGGAAATAATGCTTGACTAAACTTCTTGAATTTTTTGAGGATGTAACTCAGAAGATGGACGAGGGAGATCCAGTGGATGTAGTGTACCTGGACTTTCAGAAAGCTTTTGATAAAGTCCCACACAAGAGGTTAGTGAGTAAAATTAGGGCGCACGGTATTGGGGGCAAAGTACTAGATTGGATAGAGAATTGGTTGGCTAATAGGAAACAAAGGGTAGTGATTAACAGCTCCATTTCGGAATGGCAGGCAGTGACCAGTGGGGTACCGCAGGGATCCGTGCTGGGACCGCAGCTTTTTACAATATATGTAAATGATATAGAAGATGGTATCAGCAATAACATTAGCAAATTTGCTGATGATACAAAGCTGGGTGGTAGGGTGAAATGTGATGAGGATGTTAGGAGATTACAGGGTGACCTGGACAAGTTGGGTGAGTGGGCAGATGCATGGCAGATGCAGTTTAATGTGGATAAATGTATGGTTATCCACTTTGGTGGCAAGAACAGGAAGGCAGATTACTACCTCAATGGTATCAAATTAGGTAAAGGGGCTGTTCAGAGAGATCTGGGTGTTCTTGTCCACCAGTCAATGAAGGCAAGCATGCAGGTACAGCAGGTCGTGAAGAAGGCTAATAGCATGCTGGCCTTCATAACAAGAGGGATTGAGTATAGAAACAAAGAGGTGATTCTGCAGCTGTACAGGGCCCTGGTGAGACCACACCTGGAGTACCGTGTACAGTTCTGGTCTCCAAATTTGAGGAAAGACATTCTGGCTATTGAGGGAGTGCAGCGTAGGTTCACGAGGTCAATTCCTGGAATGGCAGATTGCCTTACACGGAAAGACTGAAGCGACTGGGCTTGTATACCCTTGAGTTTAGAAGACTGAGAGGGGATCTGATTGAAACGTATAGGATTATGAAAGGATTGGACACTCTGGCAGGAGGAAACATATTTCCGCTGATGGGGGAGTGCCGAACCAGAGGACACAACTTAAAAATACGGGGTAGACCATTTAGGACAGAGATGAGGAGAAACTACTTCACCCAGAGAGTGATGGCTGTGTGGAATGCTCTGCCCCAGAGGGCAGTGGAGGCCCAGTCTCTGGATTCATTTAAGAAAGAATTGGATCGAGCTCTTAAAGATAGTGGAGTCAAGGGTTATGGAGATAAGGCTGGAACAGGATACTGATTGGGAATGATCAGCCATGATCATATTGAATGGCGGTGCAGGCTCGAAGGGCTGAATGGCCTACTCCTGCATCTATTGTCTATTGTCTATTGTACCTGGGGTGTGTTTTTGGGCACTGTACCAGGGTGTGTTTTTGAGCACTGTACCAGGGTGTGTTTTTGGGGTTTGTACCAGGGGTGTGTTTTTGAGCACTGTACCTGGGGTGTGTTTTTGGGCACTATACCAGGGTGTGTTTTTGAGCACTGTACCAGGGGTGTGTTTTTGGGGACTGTACCTGGGGTGTGTTTTTGGGCACTGTACCAGGGTGTGTTTTTGAGCACTGTACCAGGGGTGTGTTTTTGGGGACTGTACCTGGGGTGTGTTTTTGGGCACTGTACCAGGGTGTGTTTTTGAGCACTGTACCAGGGGTGTGTTTTTGGGGACTGTACCTGGGGTGTGTTTTTGGGCACTGTACCAGGGTGTGTTTTTGAGCACTATACCAGGGGTGTGTTTTGGGGGTCTGTACCTGGGGTGTGTTTTTGGGGACTGTACCTGGGGTGTGTTTTTGGGCACTGTACCAGGGTGTGTTTTTGAGCACTATACCAGGGGTGTGTTTTGGGGGTCTGTACCTGGGGTGTGTTTTTGGGGACTGTACCAGGGTGTGTTTTTGAGCACTGTACCAGGGTGTGTTTTTGGGGTCTATACCTGGGGTGTGTTTTTGGGGACTGTACCTGGGGTGTGTTTTTGGGGACTGTACCTGGGGTGTGTTTTTGAGCACTGTACCAGGGTGTGTTTTTGAGCACTGTACCAGGGTGTGTTTTTGGGGTCTGTACCTGGGGTGTGTTTTTGAGCACTGTACCAGGGTGTGTTTTTGGGGTTTGTACCAGGGGTGTGTTTTTGAGCACTGTACCAGGGGTGTGTTTTTGAGCACTGTACCAGGGTGTGTTTTTGAGCACTGTACCAGGGTGTGTTTTTGGGGTTTGTACCAGGGGTGTGTTTTTGAGCACTGTACCAGGGTGTGTTTTGGGGGTCTGTACCAGGGGTGTGTTTTTGGGGACTGTACCTGGGGTGTGTTTTTGAGCACTGTACCAGGGTGTGTTTTTGAGCACTGTACCAGGGTGTGTTTTTGGGGTTTGTACCAGGGGTGTGTTTTTGAGCACTGTACCAGGGTGTGTTTTTGGGGTCTGTACCAGGGGTGTGTTTTTGGGGTCTGTTCCTAGGGAATAGCTGGTTCAAGGAGGAGTTGTCAGTTCAGTAAACGGTGACATTGGGTCAGGGTGAGTACTAAAGAGGTAAAAACAATGACTGCAGATGCTGGAAACCAGATTCTGGATTAGTGGTGCTGGAAGAGCACAGCAGTTCAGGCAGCATCCAAGTAGTTTTGGAAACTACTTGGATGCTGCCTGAACTGCTGTGCTCTTCCAGCACCACTAATCCAGAATCAGGGTGAGTAATGTCAGGCATTAGTCAGATAGTATGGTATATTCTGATCTAGTTGGAGGGTTGGTTTGTGGGGGGCACAGGGAGATAATCTTTGGGAGGGGTAGTCAAGTTCAGAGATTAGTTGGCTAAGTCAAGGTTGTCAGCATTTCAAGGGTTGTAGTTGTCAGATAGTAGTTAAAGGGTCCAAAGAGGGTGGGAATGGATTATAGCGAAGAGGGTGAAGGGGAAAAGGTGGTTAGTGAGGGAATGATGGGAAGACATGGGCTATTCAGTTGTTTAGTCACTCAAGAGTTAGCCCTGGAATTTTCCGTGTAATCCTTCCTGAGTATCAACTGAGGTAAGTAAAGCAGAACTGTCAGATGTCTCCAACGTTGATTTTTATAATTGACTTGGCTGAGGAAGAGGAATGGTGGTTTAGAAAGTTTACCAACGACACAAAGGTTGGTGGAGCTGTGGCTAGTGTGCAGAGCTGTTGTAGGTTGCAAAAGGACATTGACAAAATGCAGAACTGGGCTGATAAGTGGCAGATGGAGTTCAACCTGGAAGTGTGTGAAGTGATTCATTTTGGAAGGTCGAATTTGAATACAGAATACAGGCAGGATTCTTGGCAGTGTAGAGGAACAGAGGGATCTTCAGGTTCACATCCGTAGATCCCTCAAAGTTGCCACACAGGTTGATAGGGTTGTAAAGACAGTGTATGGTGTGTTGGCTTTCATTTGTAGGGGGATTGAGTTTAAGAGCTGCAAGGTTATGCTGCAGCTCTATAGAGTCCTGGTTAGACCACACTTGGAGTATTGTGTTCAGTTCTGGTCACCTTATTATTGTATGAAGGATGTGGAAGCTTTAGAGACGTTGCAGAGAAGATTTACCAGGATGCTGCCTGGACTGGATGGCATGTCTTATGAAGAAAGGTTGAGGGGAGCTAAGGCTTTTCTCATTGGAGCGAAGAAGGGTGGGAGGCGACTTGTTGGAGGTGTACAAGATGATGAGAGGCATAGATAGAGTGAATAGTCAATGAGGTTTTCTTGGGGCTGAAGTAGTTATCACAAGGGGGTATAATTTTAAAGTGATTGGAGGAAGGTTTAGAGGAGAAGTTAGAGGTCGGTTCTTTACACAGAGAGTGATGGGTGCATGGAATTCACTTCCAATGCTGGCAATAGAATCAGCTACATTAGGGACATTTAAGCGACTCTTGGATAGGCACATGGATGATAGTAAAATGAAGGGAATGTAGGTTATGGATTAGTGGTGCTGGAAGAGCACAGCAGTTCAAGCAGCATCCGAGGAGCAGTAAAATCGACGTTTCGGGCAAAAGCCCTTCATCAGGAATGTAGGTTAGTCTGATCTTAGAGTAGGATAAAAGGTCGGCACAACATCAATGGCTGAAGAGCCTGTCCTGTGTTGTACTATTATATGTTCTAATTTGGTGCAAGTTTCTGACTCTGGAGATTGGAAGATTTGGGTGGCATCCAACGTGAGGTATCATTCCCTCCGCACATTTGTAAACGGCAACCACCCACACCAAAAGACGCAGTTAGTATTTTATACTTTTGGCATATAAGTTAACCCCTATTTGTCAGAGGGTATTTTGAAGTTTCAAAAGGTTGATTCTATGATACAATCTACCAGATAGGGAAATAAGAGTTTTCAATAGGTGCTCATTCATGCCCTAAGGGCAAAGTTAGATCAGCCAGATTCATACACATATACAGCCTTCAAAGCAGTTGCATGCTCTAAGGGGATATCAACTGACTAAATGATGTAAATTACAGCTTTTCTATACAAAAAAAAGAATTAATATATGTTTTGGCATTTTTGCTATCCTCTTTGAATCTATAAATGTTTATTTGGCACTTTAATTGTTTGATCAGACCACAATAAGAGAAGGTGGCTTCAAAAGGTAGTTAAAGGTGCTCTGGTGTTTACCTCTGTACTCCTGATTTCCTCAGATGCTGTCTACTCTTGCTTGTTGTTTAAATCTGCCACTTTGCTGTTGCTGACTCTAGTATGCTTACTAAATCCACAGAACTATATGTAATAGGGCAGAATTATGTAAACAAATATAAATTATTAGGAATACAGGAACGTGTGCAGAGGAGATTTAATAGGAAGCTGCCCGGGATAGAACATTTGAAATATGACAAAAGGTTGGATAGAGTTGGATAGTTTTCTCTGCTCCAATGAAAACTAAGGGGTGATCTAATTAAGGGGTACAAGATTATGAGAGGCAAGGACAGGATGAATAACAACCAGCTGTTCCCCTTAGTTGAAAGTCAGTCACAAGGGGGCACAGTAAGGAGAAAAAGGATTGGGGTGTGTGGTGGTGGTGGTGGTGGTGGTGGTGGTGGTGGTGGAGGGGGGGGAGGGGTGGGGGTGGGGGGGAGGTGAGAAAAGCTTTTTGTTTAACCCAGAGGGTGATGATGGTCTGGAATATGCCACCTGGGAAGGTGGTAGGGGCGTGTTTGTCCAAATCCTTTAAGTCATGATTTGGAGATGCCGGTGTTGGACTGGGGTGTACAAAGTTAAAAATCACACAACACCAGGTTATAATCCAACATGTTTAACTGGAAGCACACTAGCTTTTGGAGAGACATTCAAGATAATAGGCCAAGTGCTGATAAATGGGATTAGGTTGAAGGTCAAGGTGTTTATCATAATTGGTGTAGACTTGATGGACCGAAGGGACTCTTCTCCACTGTTTGATTCTATGATTCTAAGAATAGGCCTTTTCAAATCGCTCAAATCGTTCAATAATTTCATGGTTGACCTGTCAATCATTTAACTCCTGGCAACCTAAAATATCAATGAAGTTTATCAAAGTCGCTTAAATAAGTGCAATTATTTTAGTATCGATTGCTAATTTGCAGAAGAGGATTCCAAAATTTTACCATCCCTGATATGAAGAAGTGCTTCCCAATTTCTATCAAAACAAAGGTCTGATTCTATTTTGTTTTACCATGGCCCTAAATCTGGATTCCTCAAACTAAAAAGAAATATGTTTTTTCCCAATCAAACTACCTGTTCCCTCTAAAACATTTCCCAAACATTGGGGCAACACAGTGGCTCAGTGGTTAGCACTGCTGCCTCACAGCACCGCTGCCTCACAGCACCAGGTTCAATTCCACCCTTGGGCACTGTGAGGCAGCAGTCTGTGTGGAATTTACATGTTCTCCCCATGTCTGCATTGGCTTCCTCCAGATGCTCCGGTGTACTCCACAGTCCAAAAGTGTGTAGGTTAGATGGATTGGTCTTGGTAGTTGCAGAGTTACAGAGATAAGGTAGGGGCATTGGTATAAATGGGATTTGTTTTGGAGAGTTAGTGTGGACTCAATGGGCTGAATGGCCTGCTTCCACACTGCAGAGGTTCTATGAAACAACTCATCCATTAGCCTTCTGAATTCAAGGGAATACAACATTAGCATGTATAATCTCTCCTTTTTATTTAAGCCTTGCAGTCGAGACATTATTCTGGTTGCTCTCCAGACTCCATCCCAGACCAATAGATACTTCCTCTGTTGTTGTACTCAGAAGTATACAAAGTTCTCCAGCTATAGCCTACCATAGTTTTGTGTCACTAAAATTTGATTTCTGCTTCTTGTATTGTAGCCTTTTATATATAAAAAGTATCATTTTATCGGCCTTTTTAGATTATTTTCTGCTCCTGTTCATGATATTTTAATCAACAATGTACCTGAATCTCCATATCCATTTGGACCTGCACTATTGCTAACTTTTCACCATTGAGAAAGTATCCTGTTCTCCCCTTCAAGGCAAAGTAAATGACCTTACATTCGCTAACACTGAAATTCATTTGCTACAACTTTACCCATTCGCTTAATTCATCAACATTTTATTTTTAACGTTAACCTCAAATCATATTTATTAGTGTCTTAATGGTAAATTCAGGGAATTAATGTCACTCAAATCAATTGTCAGTGGCAGACATTGAAGTTAATTCTGGTGACGAGAATTAATGGACCTATTTTGACTTTGGGCAATAGTCTAAAATAAGTAACGTTAACTCAGTGACCTGTGAAACAGCTTTCCTAATTTTCACCATCATTGACTTCAATAGAATGAAAAAACACCATTGAGAAATGGAAAGGCATTTTTGTGTCGCTGAGCAAGTTTCACCTGTTGTAAATTATTACTCAATGTCAAAATTATCCTTGATATACATTAGTTAGTATTTTTTTCTATCTTTTTATATAGTTATACTGGAGCTTGAATCATCTCAAGGTCAAACTTTGTCTGTCTTGTACTAATTAACTGAACATAATTATGATGATAAGCATGTTTTATATAATGTGGAAAGCCATATTTTTACATTCTAGGTGTAACATAAAAACTAACATTTTAAAGTACTTATTTTGACAGTGGTTAAGCAATATCAAACGAGCCATTTCTAATCATATGAAGTAACTCTCTTGCTATTTTCATTAACCCACAGAATATGTCTCTTTTACTCCATACCCCTAGGAAAGAAACTTACATGAGATTTGAATGAAATTCCACAATATAATCATTCTTACGATTCAACATTAAGTGCAGTGAACTGAATTAGTTGTGAATTGATAAGTGCATAGAATTGTTGAATAGCCTTTAGCAATGTATCGACATATGTAAAAGTTCAATGATTCCCTGTTTTTTTAATAACAATGCCAACCTTCACCACTAACTGTAATAATGACAATACACAGCAAGAGCTATTTTTCTGAATTAGTTCTGTGATTGGCTCCATATTATTGATTTCAGAGAAAAAAAAGATTTTGAAATCCTATGGACCAGTTTATTCCAGCGATTCATGAGTCAAGAACTCTGCATGCCGATCTTTGTATCACTAACTCTACCATTAGTTAGCCTCAGGTTGCTCCATTCCCATTGACACGGGTGCCCTCAGAGGGCAAGAAGTGCATAGAAATGAAAAGGCCCCAGGTCTAACTGCCAAGTTGTCCATGGCAGTAAACCCCTGTGTCCAATTAGGTTTTCTATAAGCAGCCACCAGATATTCTAATCCAGTTGGAAACATTTCAATTCAAGATGATTACATTTTATTTTGGGGGGGTTTTACATTAGCTTCTGGTATCAGGAGCTTTTCATCTCACACAAGGTTAGACAAGGCTCTGTGAAGACTTAAAAATGTGTTGCTGGAAAAGCGCAGCAGGTCAGGCAGCATCCAAGGAGCAGGAGAATCGACGTTTCGGGCATAAGCCCTTCTTCAGGAATGAGGAAATGTGATAGGTGGAAGGAGGTCAAAGTGAGGGTGATAGGCCGGAGTGGGGTGGGGGCGGAGAGGTCAGGAAGAAGATTGCAGGTTAGGAAGGCAGTGCTGAGTTCGAGGGATTTGAGTGAGACGGGGTGGGGGGAGGGGAAATGAGGAAACTGGAGAAATCTGAGTTCATCCCTTGTGGTTGGAGGGTTCCCAGGCAGAAGATGAGGCACTCTTCCTCCAACCGTCGTGTTGCTATGGTCTGGCAATGGAGGAGTCCAAGGACCTGCATGTCCTTGGTGGAGTGGGAGGGGGAGTTGAAGTGTTGAGCTACTGGGTGTTGGGTTGGTTGGTCCGGGTGTCCCAGAGGTGTTCTCTGAAACGTTCCGCAAGTAGGCGGCCTGTCTCCCCAATATAGAGGAGGCCACATCAGGTGCAGCGGATGCAATAGATGATGTGTGTGGAGGTGCAGGTGAATTTGTGGCGGATATGGAAGGATCCCTTGGGGCCTTGGAGGGAAGTAATGGGGGAGGTGTGGGTGCAAGTTTTGCATTTCTTGCGGTTGCAGGGGAAGGTGCCGGGAGTGGAGGTTGGGTTGGTGGGAGTTGTGGACCTGACGAGGGAGTCACAGAGGGAGTGGTCTTTTTGGAATACTGATAGGGGAGGGAAGGGAAATATATCCCTGGTGGTGGGGTCCGTTTGGAGGAGGCGGAAATGACGGCGGATGATACATGGAGGTTGGTGGGGTGGTAGGTGAGGACCAGTGGGGTTCTGTCCTGGTGGCGGTTGGAGGTGCAGGGCTCAAGGGCGGAGGAGCGGGAAGTGGAAGAGATGCGGTAGAGGGCATCATCGACCACGTCTGTGGGGAAATTGCGGTCCTTGAAGAAGGAGGCCATCTGGGTGGTACGGTTTTGGAACTGGTCCTCCTGGGAGCAGATGCGGCGGAGATGAAGGAATTGGGAATATGGGATGGCGTTTTTACAGGGGGCAGGGTGGGAGGAGGTGTAGTCTAGGTAGCTGTGGGAGTCGGTCGGTTTATAGTAAATGTCCGTGTCGATTCGGTCGCTCGAGATAGAAATGGAAAGGTCTAGGAAGGGGAGGGAGGAGTCTGAGATGGTCCAGGTGAATTTGAGGTCGGGGTGGAAGGTGTTGGTAATGTGGATGAACTGTTCAATCTCCTCATGGGAGCACGAGGCAGCGCCGATACAGTCATCGATGTAGCAGAGGTAAAGGTGGGCGGTGGTGCCAGTGTAGCTGCGGAAGATGGACTGTTCCACATATCCTATGAAGAGGCAGGCATAGCTGGGGCCCATGTGGGTGCCCATGGCTACTCCTTTGGTTTGGAGGAAGTGGGAGGATTGGAAAGAGAAGTTGTTCAGGGTGAGGACCAGTTCAGTCAGTCGAAGGAGGGTGTCAGTGGAAGGGCACTGGTTGGTACGGCGGGAAAGGAAGAAGCGGAGGGCTTTGAGTCCTTCATGATGGGGGACGGAGGTGTATAGGGACTGGATGTCCATGGTGAAGATAAGGCATTGGAGTCCGGGGAAGCGAAAATCATGGAGGAGGTGGAGGGCGTGGGTGGTGTCCCGAATGTAGGTGGGGAGTTCTTGGACTAAGGGGGACAGGACCGTGTCGAGGTATGCAGAGATGAGTTCGGTGGGGCAGGAGCAGGCTGAAACAATGGGTCGGCCGGGGCAGTCAGGTTTGTGGATTTTGGGCAGAAGGTAGAAACGGGCGGTGCGGGGCTGTGGGACTATGAGGTTGGAGGCGGTGGATGGAAGATCCCCTGAGGTGATGAGGTTATGGATGGTCTGGGAGATGATGGTTTGGTGTTGGGAGGTGGGGTCATGGTCAAGGGGGCAGTAGGAGGAGGTGTCTGCGAGCTGGCGTTTAGCCTCAGCGGTGTAAAGGTCGGTGCGCCAAACTACTACCACACCTCCCTTGGCTGCTGGTTTGATAGTGAGGTTGGGGTTGGAACGGAGGGTGTGGAGGGCTGCACGTTCTGAGGGTAAGAGGTTGGAGTGGGTGAGAGGAATGGAGAAGTTGAGGCGGTTAATGTCACGGCGGCAGTTGGCTATGAAGAGATCGAGGGCGGGTAAGAGTCCAGCATGGGGTGTCCAGGTGTATGAGGTGTGTTGGAGGTGGGAGAAGGGGTCGTCAGAGGGTGGGCAAGAGTCTTGGTTGAAGAAGTATCATCAGAGGGTAGGCGAGATCTTCCGCAGCTACACTGGCACCACCCCCCACCTTTTCCTCCACTACATCGATGACTGTATCGGCGCTGCCTTGTGCTCCCACGAGGAGGTTGAACAGTTCATCCACTTTACCAACACCTTCCACCCCGACCTCAAATTCACCTGGACCGTCTCAGACTCCTCCCTCCCCTTCCTAGACCTTTCCATTTCTATCTCGGGCGACCGAATCAACACGGACATTTACTATAAACCGACCGACTCCCACAGCTACCTAGACTACACCTCCTCCCACCCTGCCCCCTGTAAAAACGGCATCCCATATCCTCAATTCCTTCATCTCCGCCGCATCTGCTCCCAGGAGGACCAGTTCCAAAACCGAACCACCCAGATGGCCTCCTTCTTCAAGGACCGCAATTTCCCCCCAGACATGGTCGACGATGCCCTCCACCGCATCTCTTCCACTTCCCACTCCCCCGCCCTTGACCCCCACCCCTCCAACCGCCACCAGGACAGAACCCCACTGGTCCTCACCTACCACCCCACCAACCTCCATGTACAACGTATCATCCGTCGTCATTTCTGCCACCTCCAAACGGACCCCACCACCAGGGATATATTTCCCTTCCCTCCCCTATCAGCGTTCCAAAACAACCACTCCCTCCGTGACTCCCTTGTCAGGTCCACAACCCCCACCAACCCAACCTCCACTTCCGGCACCTTCCCCTGCAACCGCAAGAAATGCAAAACTTGCGCCCACACCTCCCCCCTTACTTCCCTCCAAGGCCCCAAGGGATACTTCCATATCCGCCACAAATTCACCTGCACCTCCACACACATCATCTATTGCATCTGCTGCACCCGATGTGGCCTCCTCTATATTGGGGAGACAGGCCGCCTACTTGCAGAACGTTTCAGAGAACACCTCTGGGACACCCGGACCAACCAACCCAACCACCCCGTGGCTCAACACTTCAACTCCCCCTCCCACTCCACCAAGGACATGCAAGTCCTTGGACTCCTCCATCGCCAGACCATAGCAACACGACGGTTGGAGGAAGAGCACCTCATCTTCCGCCTCGGAACCCTCCACCCACAAGGGATGAACTCAGATTTCTCCAGTTTCCTTATTTCCCCTCCCCCCACCTTGTCTCCGTCAAACCCCTCGAACTCAGCACTGCCTTCCTAACCTGCAATCTTCTTCCTGACCTCTCCGCCCCCACCCCACTCCAGCCTATCACCCTCACCTTGACCTCCTTCCACCTATCACATTTCCAACGCCCCTCCCCCAAGTCCTCCTCCCTACCTTTTATCTTAGCCTGCTGGACACACTTTCCTCATTCCTGAAGAAGGGCTTATGCCCGAAACGTCGATTCTGCTGTTCCTTGGATGCTGCCTGACCTGCTGCGCTTTTTCAGCAGCTCTGATCTCCAACATCTGCAGTCCTCACTTTCTCCTCTGTGAAGACGTCCCACATTATTGTCTACCTGCTGATGTTTCATGTCAATAAAATTGTGAGGAATTGTGAGGAACTTTCTCAGTCCTTTGAAGCTTAATTAGAAATAATGTTCCCTCTTCAGATGTGTTTAGAGACAATGAGCCTCTTCCTATTTTAAAACATTCCGAACCAGGAGACATAGCCCAATCTGAAATGTTGCATAAAAATATAAAACAGTTAGTATCAGGTTTAGTATCATCATTTACAGCAAGTAGGTCCTGCATTAAATTTTATGCTTCTCTTCTTAATATAAGAATATCAAGATCCTTTTGATATCATGTCAGGTCAGAGAAAGCAGAATTTTTCATCTGTTCTTAAGGTGAAGCTAGTTTGTATGGGCAGTAGAGCTAATGAAGTATGACATGTTGAGGAAATAACATTCCAGTACTTTCAGACTAGAAGTATTCCATTCAGCAGCATGGGGTACTTCTGATGAGTTTGCCCATATTCCAAGAGAATAGAAAAAATATGCAGGAAAATATTTTAGCAATAGTGAAGCAGGAGAGTGATGTTCTGCCTTTTGTTCAAGAGATCAGAAAATTCTTCATTTCTGTTTAGTTTTGCAGAGACACTCTCAGATGTGACAGCAAAAAAATCCTGTAAGTTCTTACTTTTCAGGTCAGTCATAAATGTCATCATGATCTTAGCAACTGTGTTAGTGTTCCAACAAGAAGTTGGACTCATACAGTTTGTAGCCCTATCATCATGTATAACATAACAATAAGCATTATTTATTAGTTACTAATAAGTAGTTTGATCTGCATTTTTATCAAGACCTAAAAAATCCAAAGAAGAACATTATGGAGCAGAGAATTTGATGGAATAGTAATGTAAAATAATTGATAATGAATAGTCAGTCCATTTTCTTCAATATTAGCGACAAGCTGCAAATTTATGATGATCGATTTGATGATCTTTCATGACAGGCTTTTATCCAAGATATGTGCTTGAGATCACATTTTTGAGCTTCCAAGACTCCTTCATAGAACTCTCCTCATTTTGCATATGCAAAGAGGTTTTCAATTAAAGATATAACTGCCTTGAGTGAAAAGTATTAGTCATGATAAACTTATTGCAATCTTCATGTAACTGTAAAAGAGCCAAAGAAGCCTTTATTTCCATATTTCATCGTCTTAAAAAAGTGCTGCTCCATTTGCAAATGCAGAAAGTCTCTAGCAAAGATGAATTCTTTCATGCAGCAATCAAATTGTTTCCAGTAGATGAAAACACACTGGAAGTTAGGTTTAAACTCATTTATCAGTTGGTCAAATCAACAGCTATCAAGAAGATTTCACTGAAACATAGATGGTGATCAGACCCTGTCATAAAGAACACAAAGAACAAGAGTGAAGTTCCAACCATACAGCCTGTTGCACCACCCCAACATTCAATAAAATCAAGACTAATCGTCAGCCTTAATGTCACTTTCCCAATCGATCTTAAGCCTTGATTCCCTGAGCATCGAAAAGTGTGTGTATCTCAATATTGACTAAGCACCAACATCCTCTTGATTGGCAACGATTCATAATCTTTGCGTGAAGAAATTTCGAGAAAGTGTTCTAATTGACCCACCCTTTATTCTGAGATTAAGACCTTTAGTTTCCTTGAGAGATTTTATGCATCTTCGTGGGAATTTACTCAATCTTCTAAATTCTGGCGAGCTGTAGGATCTTTGACATTTATATACACATCAGTTCAGATTGAGGTGATGGAAGACTTATCGCTGAAGCAGGTTTGTTTATTAGCAAAGATGAAGATTACAATCATGGAAATCATGTTTTATTAAAAGGAGTACGACACAAGAGTCTCCAACTCCAGGTTATAGTTTTCTCCCAAATACTAAGGGTATTGTTCAAGATTTGCATGTTCAGTTCAAACCTCTTCAGTTAGGTTTCTACCTCTCCTTACAGCACTAAAATGGCCCCAATCACAGCCACAAACAACCTTCTTTGTGACAGAAACTATGCTAGATTATCTCTACTTCTCTTTGTCTTTTACCCTAATTTTAGATAATGATCACGTGCTATCCAGGATATATTTTCCTGATCATGGCATTGTCCTCATTTGGTTCCCTTCTTATTCATCCAAGATAGCCAAAGCATGTATAAAAATTGCCTTCTCAGACAAGCCTTTCACGAATACCTGGGTCTTCATGAAGGATCCTTCTTTGGTCTTTCCTCAACTGCAGGGTTTGCCTTAGGGACATAAGATTGAGCATCCGCAGCTAATACTGACATCCAAATATATCTATCCATTATATCACATGCCCTTTCCCCCTCTTCATTTTCATGGAAAGAAAACACTTCTTCAACACTATTCCCAGAGAAATTAATGCTTCTGCAGTTTTGCATTCAAAAAAAGAACTATTTTCTTCATACGCTAACTTAGATATCCTTATCATGGACTCTTTTTCCTTATCTGAATTTTCCAGTTAAAACTCAATACTCAGAGTCTTGGAATTCTATTCAGTTCAAAGCAGGGCATCTAAATTCTCATCTTCATCATCACAAACATTTATTTCTGCCTCAGTAATATTTCCTGCATCTGTCCTTAACTCACCCTATTTGGATTCAGCTTAAATGAAACACTCATGCATGCCTATGACAGTTTCAGATTCAATTACTCAGATGTTCAGTTTTACATTCTCCACTGTTCATAAATGTTAGTTCATTCCAACCTGTACGCTGATATCCTCATTATGCCAAATGCTCCATCTTAACCATGCATTGTCTTACATTGACGACCACTACCTCTCTATCTCAGATTAAAATTCTCATACCCATTACTAAATCACTCCAAGTCTTCATCTCTCTCTAACTTTGTATCTTGCAACATTTAATTTACTGATACACTCCAATTCTAGGACCATGTCATTTTTTTTGTCTCATCCCTTAACTTGCTATACTCACATCATTTCTTTTAAATGCAGAAAAAAATGGTTTTGAAATTCTATACATTCCAGTTTGGATCGGAGGCAGGAACTAGACCCCGGAATTTTCTTTCTAAATTTCGCTTGTCATCCCTTAGCTTATTGAGATAGACTACAGCTCTATGCAATTTCTCATTCCAGCAAAGTGGCACTATTTGTTTCAATGATGCAGAACGTATGTCCTTTGTATGTTGCTCTGATTCGTGTCATGCTGAGTTGTCAGTCA
The DNA here is from genome assembly GCF_047496795.1 of Chiloscyllium punctatum. NCBI lineage: Eukaryota > Metazoa > Chordata > Chondrichthyes > Orectolobiformes > Hemiscylliidae > Chiloscyllium > Chiloscyllium punctatum. The sequence continues at coordinate 72,607,730 of NC_092739.1, forward strand.
TCTCTCAGTTCCATCATGTTTGAATGTTATTGCTGAGTGTCAGAGCAACTTGCCTTGTATAACTACTATTTTTCAAACTTACCAGGAAAGATCTTCTAATATAATGTGATTCAATCATGTTTCTCTGTGTACCAGTTACAAGTGCCAGATTTAGGATTTTGAGCTTCTCTCTCATTTTTTTTTCCTGATTTCTGTGATTGTGTGGATGTCTGTGCTCTGGAAACTGTAACATCCAAACATTTCTTGTAGCTGTACGGCTCCCATGTCTGGTGTGTCTTGGATCTTTTCATTTGCAGTTGCCTGGTTGCTGTGCCTCAAGTACCTTCTTTATCATTTGTACATATTTTCCCCAGTGACTGAATTTTCCACTCGGCTGACATTGTTACTTGGATTTTAGTAAAGCCTTTGAAAAGTGCCTCATGATAGTCCAATTAGTAAATTTAGATTACATGGGATTCAGGGTGAGCTTGCCACTTGGATTCAAAATTCGCTTTATGGTAGGCGACAGAGGGGGGTGATGGAGGGTTCTTTTTCAAATTGGAGGCCTGGGACCAGTGATGTTCTACAGGGATTGGTTCTGGGTCTACTTTTGTTTGTCATTTATATGAACGATTTGGATGAAAATATATAGGAGACCTAGTTAGCAGACGACACCAAAATTGGTGGTACAGTCGACAGTAAAAGAGGTTAGGAGAAAGCGAAGACTGCAGATGCTGGAGATCAGAGTCGAAAGTGCTGGAAAAGCACAGCTGGTCATGCAGCATCCGAGCAGCAGGAGAGTCGACGTTTCAGGCATAAGCCCTTCATCAGGAAGAAGGGTATCCAAGATTACAAAGGGATCTTGATCAACCTGGTCAATAGGCTGAGGACTGGCAGATAGAGTTTAACTTGGATAAATGCAAGGTTTAACATTTTAGTGATATAAATAAGGTCAAGACTTAACAGTTAATGGAAGCACCCTGGGTTGTGCTTTAGAACAGAGAGCCATAGTGATTCAGGTATATAAAGCTTTGAAATTTGCGACGCAGTTAGATAGGGTGATTTAGCACACTTGCCTTCATTGCAAGTCCTAAATTCAAAGGTCTGAGCAATGTCATGTTGAGGTTGCACAGGATGTTGGTGAGGCCTCTTCTGGAGTACTGTGTGCAATTCTGGTCACCCTGTTATTAAACTGGAGCGGATTCAGGAAAGATTTACCAGGAATTGAACATTTGAAATAAATATAAAAATAAGCTGGAAAGACTGGGACTTTTTTCACTGGAAGATGAGAGGTTGACAGGTGACCTTGTTGAGGTTTACAAAATCATGAAGCATATATATAAGGTGAATGACAAGGGTCTTTTCCCTAGAGTGGGGGAGTTCAAAACTAGGGGCCTAATTTTAAGGTGAGAGGAGAAAGATTTAAAAAAGACATGAGGGGCAACTTTTTAAATGCAGAGTGGTTTGTGTGTAGGAAGTGGTGGGTGCAGGTACAGTTATAACATCTAAAAAGACATTTGAATAAGTTGAATATGAAAGGTTCGGAGGGATATAGGACAAGTGCAGACAGATGAGATCAGTTTAGTTTGAGAATGTAGTTGGTGTGGACTGGCTGGACTGAAAGGTCTGTTTCCATGCTGTCTGACTCCATGACTTTGTTTTTCCTTTCCCCCCATGATTTAACTGAAGGCTGTGGTTTGGATAGCATTAATGTAGCCTTGTCCAATCAGACAGTGTTTGTACATTAGGGTGTGCAGAGCCCCAGATAGAATGATTAATTTCAAATGAACAGATGACAGTTTAAGAGCTAGTTTCTTAATGAGATTGAGAAATAAGCTATCAACAGGGTACTTGGTTCCTGCATCAGGTTTTGAAATTTACATTGGAAAAAAAATTGTCTTCATTTTTAAACCTGTCATCCTCTTTCATCTCCAAAATATTAAAGATATCCAAATTGTGCTCTGCTGTCCACAAAGAAAAACTGCAGTTGACCATTTTCTCTGCACTGGGGTCTTTTAGACAATGAGTGAACATTAATTTGCACTCTTACTTAAACTTTTTGAATGCCTCAATGGCACCAGCAGTGTCCCACTTTAACCTAAGCCGGAGCTCAGAGATCCTTGATGAAATGAACAGAGTATCACTTTTGTATAAGTCACAGAGTTTTTCCTCTCTCTGGCATTAAGTTCTTCCCATCTCCTTCCCCAATCTACTTCAGTATTACATCCATTTCAAATGTGTTTGGTCTAACACAGGCACCTGCTGATTCTACCAGTGTCACGCCTGTATCATGTAGCTGTAGTGTTTATTGTCAAATGCACTGTGTCTGCCTAGGCAGTTGGCCATGACTTAAAGTGAAGTCCATGGGGCACTAAGGAAAGCCTCCCATATCAGAGACTCACTGAAGATGTTACCGAATATGGGGACGAAACATCTGAAAACAAACCTTTAAACTCAGCGAGCTACTTTACATACCTATCATCAATCTGAGCTATAAATCTTCTCAAAAATTGCTATCCTATACCAGTGTCAATCTTCAGCCACAGTCAAGCATTATGTCACTCAGGCAGTCAATGCCTTTGCATTCTAGGGAGCAGGTCCTGGTCACTCCTTCACCTCCCTAACGGTCAGCCTGAGGAGGCAGACTGTCACAGTCACGGATGCGTGCAGCCAGCAGTTAGGGATCGGGCAGGTCTCAGCCTGTACTGGCTAGTCAGGTCACTCAGGAGGATCGGCCACAATCACGTCATCGGGTCGGTCTGCAGAAAGTAAGAAGAGGAGGAGGCTGTAGATTGTGGGGGTGGCTGAAGGGATGTGCAGTTTGGTACCACCTGCCAATCTTTGGAATATCTAGGCTCCATAGCTGGTAACACTGGAAAGAGTGTACGACAATATATTTGGCAAATGCACTTTTTAAAGCATTACTCATATTTTGCATTACTAAGCAAGTATTTATTTAAAACAATTGTATATATAATTTAATAGTAGATAACCAGCAGGCAGACCATGAAAAGAGATGTCATACAAGGCAGTTAGTACCCAACTGTACTAGTTAGCTGACATCATAAGATAAGTTCAGTCTATCAGGATAAAAAAGGACTGTTTCTGGCAGATGCTATCCTACTGGGTCTGTATCTAGGTTGTGTACCAGAGCATTTCAATCGAGTAATGTGTATCTGTTCCTAATGATACGGAGAGACCTTACAAAGGACTCTAGTGTAATTCAGATTAATATGACTAGCTGTTATTATGAAGTATATAATAAAACTTATGTTTATCAATTTTGAGCCTAGCTTTTACCAAAGATATTCTGCAGCCATCTTTCCCCATTCTGTATCAGAAACATAGTCACAGGATCATAGAGTTATGTAGCATGGAAATAGATTCCTTCAGTCCAAGTCATCCACACCAAACAGATATCCCAATCTGACATGGTCCCATTTGCCAGCATTTGGCCCATATCCCTCTCAACCCTTCCTTTTCATTAACCCATCCAGATGCCTTTTAAACATTGTAGTTATACCTGCCTCCAGCACTTCCTCTGGCAGTTCATTCAATATTTATACCAACCCCTACATGAAAAATCTGCTCCTCGAGTCCTTTTTAAAAATCTTTCCCCTTTCACCTATGCCCTGTAGTTATGAACTTCCTTACCTGGGAAAAAGACTTTTGCTTTTCACCCTATCTATGTCCCTCATGAATTTATAAATCTCTATAAAGTCACCCTTAGCCTTCAACATTCCAGGGAAAATAGCTCCAGCCTATTCAACCTCTCCTATAGCTCAAAACTTCCAACCCCGGCAACATCCTATTAAATCTTTTTTGCACCCTTTCGAATTTAACAACACCTTTGCCAGAGCAAGGAGACCAAGGTTGTATGCAATATTCTAAACGTGGCCTCACCAATGTCTTGTACATCAGCACCAGGACCTGTCAACTCTTTACTCAATGCATGACCTATGAAGACAAGGGTACCAAACGCCTTCTTCACTACCCTGTTTAACTGTGATTCCACATTCAAGGAACAAGTACAATAACAGTCAGAATGATTGGCAGCAGTGAATCTAACCAAGTCATATCGGATGGTTTTGCTGATCTCAGTCAGAATAGATGCTGGCACAGGTGGTATCTGGAAACATACCAATAATGCAGGTTTTTGGAAAAAGACAATCTTCCTCAGAGAAAGCCTTCTTTAAGAGAATGTTTACGAGTGCCAAAATGGATTAATTGTTCCACGTTAAATGGATCATTTGCTCAGTTAATCCCATTTAAAAAATCCATTTGTTGTGTTATAAATTTGACATCTGACATGTTGAGTAATGTTGGAAAATGTTAGACCTGAGTCATACACATAAATTGAAGGACACCTCACATCAGTTGTTATTAATTGGCTGAAAATGAATGATTATTTGATGGAGCTTTTTCCTCCAGGTTTTCATTTGAATGAAAATAGGTTTCAGATGGAAGGTAGAAAGTGAAATGTTCATTTTCCTGTCTCCACAATAAAATAGTCTTGATGCAGAGACTAAAATGGGTTACCAAAAACAAAAAGTCTGGCAAAGTGTTTTGTACAGGGGTTATCATGATAGATTACTACACAATTGTACAAATATTGAAAACAAATATGAAAATATGACCTGACTATTTGAAATGGTGATTTATTTTAAAAAGCACAAGGACCGCTATGTGACTCACAAATATAGCGATTTATAGAGTAGCAGGAGGTCGAGCTGCCTGACAAAAAGTCAAGTGACAGCCCCACATCTGCTGGACCCTGATCATGCAGTTAATTGACTGTAGTCATAAACTTGTGAAACGTTGCACTTGGAATTGCATGGTAGAATAGAGCTGAGTCAGCACAACTTCATCAAGGGGCGGTCACGTCTAACAAATCTGTTTGGAATTCTTTGAGGTGGTAATGAGTAAGTTCGGCAAAAAAAAGAGCCAGTGAGTGTGATTGATTTGGATTTCCAGACTTCTTTGGACAAGATGCCACACACAGTGAGCTACTAAATAAGATGGAGCCCCAGACGTTTCCAACTGACTGGATGGCCCATATTTAAGTACATAAAAGACTTCAACTGTCCCAAGGGTGGGTTGACCATCTGCTACCAGCCCCAGTGGGAACTACATCTCCACCAATTTAAGAGATTGTATGGAGCCCTCTCACCTAGGACTTGCTTCACAGTAAATTTTCAACAACTGAGAGTGCTTACACTTTCTGCAAACCAGTCTATTATCCTTCCACTCCATTTTTAAAATCATACCAAAAATTGTATATGTAATTCATGGAATAATAGCCTGATGTTCCCATCCACTATAAACTCCACCAGTCTCTGTGATTCCAAACACCACCACAAGATTGGTTTGAATGACTGTCAACAATGTTACACCAACACTGGACAGTGATCACAGGCATGTGGCCACTTCTCATCATCAAGCTCTGCAGAAAGGCCTATACTTCAAGCCTCCTCAGAGGTAGTGTGCAAAGGTGATGTATTACTTCAACGAAAGTGCATGACCTCTAATGTGATGCATAGCTCCTGTTCATAGGCGTGGGAGGTCTCTGTGCCCCATTAAAGGAGTTGCATGTCTTTTGTCAGGAATGGTTCAAAGTACAAAATGTAGTTGCCTCCTAACAGCTACAGCTGCTGAGGATTAAAAAAAAAGAGTTCTATTAGCACAGAGCTACAGCTAAGGTGTCCCCACCTCTACTATGACTGATTGATATTTCTGGAGAAAGAGGACTCAAGCTACAAAGAGACATGGAGATCATAAGGCCATAAGATGTAGCAACAGAATTGGGCCTGCTCCACCATTTGATCATGGTTGATATGCTTCTCAACCATATTCTCCTGCCTTCTCCCCGTAATGCTTGATCCCCTTGCTAATCAAAAAACCAGCTCTGTCTTAAATGCACTCAATGACTTGTCCTCCATAGTGATCTGTGGCAATGAATTCCACAGACACGCCACCTTCTGACTGAACAACTTCCTCCTCGTCTCAAATCTAAAGGGCCATTCCTTCGCTCTGAGGCTGTGCCCTCAGGTCCTAGTCTCTGACACTAGTGGAGAAATCTTCCCCACATCCACTCTTTCCAGGCATGTCAGTACTGTGCAAGTTTCGATGAGATAAACCTCCTTATCTTTCTGGACCTCCATTGACTACAAACCCAGCATCGTCAACCATTCCTCATATGACAAGCCCTGTATTGACAGGATCATTCCTGCAAACATTCTCGAGATTTCCTCCAAGGCCAGCGTATCCTTCCTGAGAGACAGGGCCCAAAACTGCTCACAACATTCCAAATGCTGTCTGACCAGAACCTTATGCAGCCTCAGCAGTACATCTCGGCTCTTGAATTCTAGTCCTCTCAAAAACGAGTACCAACACTGCATTTGCCTTCTTAACTACCAACTGAGCCTGCATGTTAACTTTAAGAGAATCCTGAATTAGGGCTCCCAAATCTCTTTGTGTTTCAGATTTCCAAAGTTTCATCCCATTAAAAAAAAACGACCTGTGCCTTTATTCTTCCTACCTCACAATTCCAGCATTGTATTCCACCTGTCATTTCTTTGCCTACACTCCTCACTTGTCAAGGTCTTTCTGTAGCCTCCCTGCTTTCTCAATACTACCTGTTCCTCCAACTATCTTTGTGTCATCTGCAAACTTGTCCACAAGCTATCCTTTATCAAATAGCCCACCATCTCCTCAAAATATTCTGACAGATTTGTCAGACATGACCACCCCTTCACAAAGTTGTATTGACTCAGCACTATTTTACCATGTACCTCCAAGTACTCCTTAATCTCATTCTTAATAACAGATTCTGAAATCTTACCAAAGATAGAGGTCAGGCCATCTAATTTATATTTAGCTGTCTTCTGCCTCCCTCCTTTCTTAATCAGGGGTATTATTTTAGCCATTTTCCAGTCCTCTAGGACCTTCCCTGTCCCCAGTGTTTCCTAAAAGATCGCCACCATTGCCTTCACAATCCCGTCAGGTTTCCCCTTCTGTTCCCAACTCTCCTGAGGTTTTGGGATGCAACAAGTGTTTTCCACCATTAGAATTGATGCAAAGTACCTATTTAGTTACTTCGCCATTTCTTTGTTACCATTGCTATGTCTGCAGCCTCATTTTCCAGTGGCTCAGTGTCTACTCTTGCCTTTTTCTTGCCTTTCCTATAACTGAAAAAAGCTCTTGCAATCTTCTTTTATATTACTAGGTAGCTTCCTGCCATATTTCATTTTCTCCCCCCTTACTGTTTTTTTTAATTATCCTCTGCTGGTTTTTAAAAACTTCCCAATCCCTTGGCTTCCCACTAATCTTCACCACATTATATTCTTTTTCTATTGCTCTTATGCTGTTCTTGATTTCCTTTCCCAGCCATGGTTGCCTTGACTGCTCTTTAGTATGTTTTGTCTTTGTTGGGATGAATTTCTGCTGTGCCTCCCAAATTATCTCCAGAAATTCCTGTCACTGCTTCTCCACCATCTCCAAAGCTAGGCTCCCATTCCAATCAATTCTGGCCAGCTCCTCCCTTACGTCTTTGTAGTTACCTTAACTCAATTGTAATTCCATTACCTCGGATTCCAGCTTTTACCTCTCAAACTGTAGGGTTAATCCTATCATATGGTCACTGCCTCCTAGGGTTTAGCTCCCTTAAGCTCCCTTATCAAATCTGTTTCATCACACATCACCAAATCCAGAATTATCCTTTTCCAAGTGGGCTCTACCACAAGCTGCTCCAAAAAAAAACCCATTTCATAGGCATTCCACAAATTCCATTTCTTGAGATCTGCTATAACCTAATTTTTCCACCTGCATATTGAGGTGCCCCATGATTATTGTAATAGTGTCTTTCTTACATGCTTTTTCTCTCTCCTTATTTACTTTCTTCCCCACATCCTGACTACTGCTAGGAGGCCTGTACACAACTCCCATCAGGGCCGTTATTTCCTTTGGGGTTCCTCAACTGTACCCACACAGATTCTACACCTTCCAATGCAAATCATTTCTTGCCATTGATTTAATTTCATTTCTTACTAACAAGGAAATCCAACACAACTGCCTGTCCTTTCGATAGGATGTGTATCCTTAGATCTTTTGTTCCCTAGCTCCCACCCCTGATCCCCTTGCAGCCACATCGCTATGATACCCACAACATTGAAGTTGGCCAGAACAATCTGCTCTACCTTATTTCATATACAGCATGCATTTAAGTACAACACCCTCAGTCCTGCATTGACTGCCCCCCAAGTTATAATTGTCATCTTACCTGCTGGGCCTAAAGTCAGATTCCTGACCCTTTCCATACTCTGTTCTGGAAACTTTAATAACCTCTGTGGATCCTTTGACATTTTCCACATTTTTCCGTGCAACTGATGCTGCAAACTATAACCCCATCCCCCACTATTTAGTTTAAATCCCTTTTACACCTCCATTAATGTGATTCTTAAGGACTCGGGCTCCAGAAGGGAGCCTGTCCCATCAAAACAGCTCCCTCCTTCCCCAGTATTATATCACTGAGCTTGTATTGCAGAGTTGTGGTCAGTTTGCTCATCCTCATTACAGTCCCCATTCCCGTCTACACAGGGAACAAGAATTTCAAACCTGATTGACAAGCTCAAGGGTTGAGGGATCCTTCAGCACTACTTCCTGGATGCCTCTATCAACCTCGTTCATAGTCTCACCCTCCTGTCCCTGAAGGGGTGTGACTACTTCCTGAAATACAGCATGAAGGTAACTCTCCCCCGTCCCTGATGTGCCATGGTGTTTGAAGCTCAGACTCCAACTCATCAACTCTGAGCCTGAGTTCCTCAAGCAACCAACACTTGCCACAGATGTGGTCACTATGAACCATGATGGGGGTCCACCAACTCCTACATCATGCAGTTACTCACTTCACCTGCATCCATATTTTATTTGCTTATATTCAGAGTCATACAGCATGGAAACAGACCCTTCAGTCCAACCAGTCCATGCTGAACATAACTCCAAACTAAACTAGTCCCACCAGCCTGCTTCAGGTCCATATCCCTCCAAACCTTTCATTTCATGTACTTACCCAAATGTCTTTTAAATGTTGCAATTATGCCCACATTCAACATTTTCTCAGAAGTTCATTCTATGGAACCTATTTTTTTTTAAATGCATACTGTTTTGCAACCTGTCAATATTTCTCTTAGTTATCTAAAACAAACCTATTCTAGGTAGTCAAATTGGCAGCTATTACCAATGAATTGACAGTTTCCTGTGATCTCATCTTAGGTTTGTGCTGGGTCCCTGATCTTATGCTTCACTTCATTCTGTTTGAAAGAAACCTTCCAATCTGCCAAAAGAGAAAGCAAAAAGCACATTTTCCCAGTCGCACTGAACTCCCACGCTATCCATGTCCCCAGGGACTGTGTCTCACTCCAAATCTGATCTCTCCCTCTTGACCATGCACAGCTTACTGATCAACAGCGAATGCTCCAAACAAAAAAAATAAAACTCGCAGTGAAATGCCAGGTGGCATTATTGGGTGGCACCGTGGCTCAGTGGCTAGCACTGCTGTCTCACAGCACCAGGGACCTGGGTTCAATTCCTACCTTGGGCAACTGTCTGTGTGGAGTTTGCACATTCTCCCCATGTTTGTGTGAGTTTCTTCCCATAATCCAAAAATGTACAGGCTCAGTGAATTGACCATGCTCAATTGTCTATAGTGTTAGGTGTTTCCTCCTCTCTCTGTAAGAATCTCAGGGAGTCCCTCTCCCACTGCAACTCTACTTTCTCCCCACCCCCACCCTCCTCTAGCTTATCTCTTCAGGCTCTCTGCCTTTATTCCTGATGAAGGACTTTTGCCCGAAACGTCGATTTTACTGCTCCTCGGATGCTGCCCGAATTGCTGTGTTCTTCCAGCACCACTAATCCAGAATCTGGTTTCCAGCATCTGCAGTCATTGTTTTTACCATAGTGTTAGGTGCATTAGTCAGGGGTACGTATAGGGTCTGAGTGGGTTACTCTTCAGAGGGTTGGTGTGGCCTTGTTGGGCTGAAGGGCCTGTTTCCAGACTGCAGGGAATCTAAACTAATTATAATATGACAAATCATCAACTAACTTGCTTTTTAAAATTGTGCTAGCAACAGCTTTTTCTGACAGTTCCAATCAACTAAATCTTCCCAGACCCAGAATGATGTGCATAATGGAAAGTTAGTTGGGAAAAAGTATGGCTGGCATTATCGAAGAAAAGTTTAGTTATTTTGGATAGAGCAGCTCAAGACCAATTTTGCACCCTACATTTTCACAGCGAGATGAGATTCTCACTAATGAGCAAGAGGAGGCCTATTTTCACACAATTACATCTTATGACTATCTATTTTCACCTTGTTTATATGCAATTTGCTACTCTCTCATACAGTGGAGAGAAACTAGTCAGCAACAATTCCCAAACTAAATATCTGAGTGAGTACTTGAAGACAATTCTTGCTCCTATGGGTATAATGATCATCAGTCAGTGCGTACTGCAACAAATACATCCTTCATCAATGCTGTCCTCTGGAGATCGCTGACACCTGGTGTTATAGACTCAAAGAGTTACAACAGTCTGGAAATGTTAACTCTGTTTCTCTGCCCACAGATGCTGCCAGAGTCTCTCAGTGTGTGGAGGAATGTGTGCAGCATCATCAGCAGGTTGTGTCTCAGTACTGACCCTTCTCTGAGCTACGAACCCATTCTGTTCCTTAACCTTATCTTTCCTGTCCGGGAGCAGTGGGTGACAGAGCGGAGGTGACGTTGGAGATAGGGAAGGTAAGAACTTAGTTTATATTTGGGCAGCAGCTAAACCCGAGATATTACACGTGTAATATCTCCCTCCCACCCAACTTCCTCTTAGCAGAAGAAAATGGACTTTGTAAGGTAAAGTCTTTTTTTCTTTATTTTCTTTCATATATTAAAGTGCATTGTTTGTTTTTAGTTAGTTGATATAAAGCTAAGGCTAACAATGGCAGGGGACCTCAGACCCGTGGCATATGCCTCTTGCTTGATGTGGGAGCTCAGGGGTGTGGCGAACATCCCTGACTCATGCTTGCAAGAAGTGTGTCCAGTTGCAGCTCTTGTTAGACAGCTCTGGAGCTGCGGATGGACTCACTATGGAGCATCCGCGATGCTGAGGAGGTCGTGGATAGCATGCTTAGTGAATTGGTCACACCGCAGGTTAGGATTGCTGAGGGAGACAGTGAATGGGTGACCAAAAGGCAGAGCAAGAGTAGGAAGGCAGTGCAGGTGTCTCCTGTGGTCATCTCCCTCCAAAACAGATATACCATTTTGGATACTGTTGGGGGGAGATGGCTCACCAGGGGAGGGCAGTAGTTGCCAGGATCATGGCACCGTGGCAGGCACTACTGTTCGGGAGGGTGGGAAAAAGACTCATAGGGCCATAGTCATAGGGGATTCTATTGTGAGGGGAGTAGATAGATGGTTCTGTGGCCAAAAATGGGACTCCCAGATGGTATGTTGCCTCCCGGGTGCTCGGATCAGGGATGTCACCAATCGGCTGGAGAGCATTCTGAAAGGGGACAGTGAACAGTCAGTTGTCTTGGTGCATATAGGCACCAATGATAAGTAAAAAACGCGATGAGGTCCTGAAAGCAGAATTCAGGGAGCTAGGAGAGAAGCTAAAGAGGAGGACCTCAAAGGTAGTGATCTCAGGATTACTACCAGTGCCATGTGCTAGCCAGGGTAGAAATGAAAGAATGGGAAGGATGAACAAGTGGCTTGAGTGATGGTATAGGAGGGAGGGGTTCAGATTTGTGGGACTGGTTCTGAGGAAGGTGGGACTATTACAAATTGGACGGTCTACACCTGAACCAGATTGGAACTAATGCCCTTGGGGGAGTTTTTGCTACTGCTGTTGGAGAGGGTTTAAACTAATGTGGCAAGGAGCTGGGAGCCAAAACAGAAGACTACGAGATAGTGAAGTGGAAACTGGAGACTGTGAGGATCACAAAGTTAGGGGAAGAGTAGGCAGAGAGCAAATGAACGCAAAAGAACTGACGGCCTGAACTGCATATACTTTAATGCAAGGGGTATAGTGGGTAAGGCAAATGAACGTAGGGCTTGAATTGGTACCTGGGAGTACAGCGTTATTGAGATCACAGAGAATTGGTTGAAGGAAGAGCATGATTTGCAACTAAATGTTCCAGGATATAAATGCTTCAGACAGGACAGGGAGGGAAGTAAAAGCGGGGAGGAGTTGCATTGCTGGTCAGGGACGATATCACGGCTGTGCTAAAGGAGGACACTATGGAGGGCTTGAGCAGTGAGGTGTTATTGGTGGAGCTGAGAAATAGGAAGAGTGCAGTTACATTGGTGGGGCTGAAGTACGGGTCTCCCAACAGTGAACATGAGGTAGAAGAACAAATAGGTAAACAGAAAGATGTAGAGGCAATAGGGTAGTGGCGTTGGGAGATTTTAATATTCCCAACATTGACTGGGATACACTTCGTGTGAGAGGTCTGGATGGGACAGAATTTGTAAGGAGTGTCCAGGAAAGTTTTCGAGAGCAGTATGTCAATAGTCTAACAAGGGAAGGGGCCATATTGGACCTAGTGTTGGGGAAGAGCCAGGCCAGGTGGTAGAAGTTGCAGTGGGGGATTTCTTTGGGAATAGAAACCACAATTCTGTAAGTTTTAGAATACTCCTAGACAAAGATGAGAGTGGTCCTAAGGGTAAGAGTACAAAACTGGGCCAAGGCTAATTAGATCAAAATTAGGCAGGAGCTCAGAAATGTGGATTGGACACAGCTATTTGAAGGGAAGTCCACATTTGATATGTGGGAGGCATTCAAAGATAGGTTGAAGATTGCGCAGGATAGGCAAGTCCCTTTGAAAATCAGGGATAGGAAAGGCAAGATTTGTGAGCCATGGATGACAGGAGGAATTGTGCAACTGGCCAAGAGGAAAAGGAACCATACATAAGGTCTTGGCAGCTAAGAACAGAATGGGCCCTGGAGGAATATCGGAAGAGTAGGGCCAATTTGAAACGGATAATCAAGCGGGCTAACAGGGGTCATGAAATAACTTTAGTGAGCAGAATTAAGGAGAATTCCAAGGCCTTTTATTCTTATATAAAAAGCAAGAGGGTAACCAGAGAAAGGGTTGGTTCACTAAAGGATAAGGAAGGAAGGCTGTGTGTCGAACCTGAGAAAATGGGTGAGATTCTCAATGATTACTTTGCATCAGTGTTCACTGAGGAGAGAAACAAGATGAATGTTGAGATTTGAGATAGACATTTGTTTACTCTGGATCACGTTTGACATAAGGAGGGAAGATGTGTTGGGTAGGCTAAAGGATATTAAGATGGACAAATCCCCAGGACCGGATCGGCTCTATCCCAGGTTGCTAAGGGAGGAGAGAGAGGAAATAGCTGGGGCCCTGACAGATATCTTTGTAGCATCCTTAAACACAGGTGAGGTGCCGGAGGACTGGAAGGTTGCTCATTTCTTCCCCCTGTACAAGAAGGGTAGTAGGGATATTCTAGGTAATTACAGACCAGTTAGCTTGACATCAGTGGTGGGAAAGTTGCTGGAGAAGGTACTGAGGGATAAAATCTATTTATATTTGGAAAAGACTGGGCTTATCAGTGACAGGCAACAAGATTTTGTGCGAGGAAGATCGTGCCTTACCAACTTAATAGAGTTCTTTGAGGAAGTGACCAAGTCGATAGTGAAGGAAAGGCTGTTGATGTCATATACATGGACTTTAGTAAGGTATTTGATAAGGTTCCTCGTGGTAAACCAATGGAGAAAGTGAACTCACATAGTGTGCAGGTTGTTCTAGCTTGGTGGATAAAGAACTGGTTGAGAAAACGGAAGACAGAGAGTAGTAGTTGAAGGGGGTTTCTCAAAATGGAGAAAGGTGACCAGTGGTGTTCCACAGGGGTCAGTGTTGGGCCACTGTTGTTTATGATATACATAAATGATCTGGAAGAGGGCATTTTTGGTATGATCAGTAAGTTGGCAGATGACACGAAGATTGGTAGAGTAGCAGAAAGCTTCGGGGACTGTCAAAGAATACAGGATAATATAGATAGACTGGAGAGTTGGGTGGAGAAGTGGCAGATGGAGTTCAATCCAGGCAAATGTGAGGTGATGCACTTTGGGAAGTCTAATTCTAGAGCGAACTATACCGTAAACAGAAGAGCCTTAGGAAAAGTTGATGGGCAGAGAGGTCTGGGAGCTCAGGTCCATTGTTCCTGAAGATGGCTGCACAGGTGGATAGAGTGGTCAAGAAGTCATATGGTATGCTTGCCTTCATTGGACAGGGTATTGAATATAAGAGCTAGCAGGTCATATTAAAGTTGTACAAGACTTTGGCTTTGTTGCATTTAGAAAACTGTGTACAATCCTGGTTGCCACATTACCAAAAGGATGTGGATGCTTTGGAGACGGTGCAGAGAAGGTTTATGAAGATGCTGCCTGGTATGGAAGGTGCTAGCTATGAAGAGAGGATGACTAGGTTAGGATTGTTTTCATTAGAAAAAAGGAGATGGGGGGGGGGGATCTGATTGAGGTCTACAAAATCAAGAAGAGTATTGACAGGGTAGGTAGAAATAAGCTTTTTCCCAGGGTGAAGGATTCAATAATGAGAGGTCATGCGTTCAAGGTGAGAGGTGAAAAGTTTAAGGGGGATATACATGGCAAGTACTTTACATAGAGGGTGGTAGGCACCTGGAACCAGCAGAGGTAGTAGAGGCAGGCATGGTAGATTCACTTAAGGTGCGTCTGTTCAGATGCATGAGTAGTGGGGAGCAGAGGGATACAGATGCTCAGGAATTGGGGGATAGGTTTAGACAATGGATTTGGATTGACTCAGGCTTGGAGGGCCGAAGGGCCTGTTCCTGGGCTGTAAATTTTCTTTGTTCTTTGTTCTCAACGTAAGGTCCTGCAGAGAGTTATGTGAGGGATGTTGCTCACAGTGACTGCCTTGCTAAGGAGGCAAAGGCTGATGGGAAAAGAGCAGGAGTGACAGGAAGCCCCCCTACCCAGGAGGAGAGGCTGCGGACAGCCAACTCATGGAGAGGATGCAATTGAAAGACCCCTCAGGGTGTGTTTGTGTCACAGAAAGGCAGAGTCCTTTGCTCTCGAATCCATTTTCTTGGCGTGAAAGTGCAGTGCCAATAAAGTATCTGTCTGAAATTAAACTGCATGAGCTGCTTAAGCAGGATGGGAGACCTGCAGGAATCTGGGGTTGTGGGTAAGAGAGTGAGAGAGAGAGTGTGAGAGAGTGTGAGAGAGTGTGAGAGAGTGTGAGAGAGTGTGAGAGAGTGAGAGAGAGTGAGAGAGAGTGAGAGAAAGTATGAGAGAGAGTGAAAGAGAGATTGAGAGAGTGAGAGAGTGTGAGAGAGAGAGTGAGAGTGTGCGTGTGTGAGTGTCTGTGTGAGTGTGTGTGTGGGGGGTGGGAGTGGAGTTGGTGTGGGTAGAGCAGGGGTGGGGGAGGTGGTGTGAGCGGGGTTGAAAGTGGCATCCTCTCCCGGTGCCTGTGAAGGCAACAACTGCTTGAACATCTGAGAGACTGATTTCTTCCAGGGAGCGCCAGGTGACCTGGTGGGATCTCTCAGTCATGCTCCCACAAAATAAAAAATGCACCAAATAAATTATAGAAATAATACAGCTCAGAAAGGGGCCATTCAGCCCATCTTGTCCATTTTGACCCAAAGACACCCAGACACCCTTTCTAATCCCATCTTCCAGCACACGACCCACAGCCCTGCAGCTTAAAGCACTTAAGGTGCAGTTTATTCCATGTGTCTTTGTGATAACCTTATCTACCTGTACTGCTACACTTAGGGACCTGTGGTACACCAAGAATTCTCACTTCATTGAAGCCTCTCAGTAGATGTCCACTTATTGTTTATTTCCTTTTACTGTTTGATCTCCCAAAATGCATTACCTCACACATATCAGAGTTGAACTCCATCTGCCACTTTCCTGCTTACACCACCATTCCAAAGTATTTTGGAGATCACAGCTGTCTTCAATAGTACCTACTATGTGGTCAGTTTTCGCATTAGCTGTGAAATTCCCATTGTGCCCCCCATATTCTAATCCAAATCATTAAAATATAAAGCAAATGGTAGGAATTCCAACACAGAGTCCTGGAGAACACCATGTGAGATATTATATTGTAGGTCCCTTCCCTAGCCCACTCACAAGAACCATTACACTTTGGATCCTAATTGACACGATACTCTGTATTCAATGGTTTTTTCTTTTTTTTTTGACCAGTCTGGCATGGGGGCTTTTGTCAAATTGGATAAAGAGTGGAGTTCTGACTCTTCAGCATCTCCAGTTCTCTTCATCTCCAAGTACTTTCTCAAATGTCTTACTGAAATGCATGTAGACAACATCCGCTGTACTACCCTCATTGATCCGCCTTGTCACTTCCCCAAAGATTTCAATCAAATTTGTAAAGGTCTGACCTTCCCTTAACAAAGCCACGCAGACTAACCCAGACAATACCATGCCTGTCTAAGTTCACCTGATGTCTCAGGATTAATTCTAACAATTTACACATCACTGAAGCGTTGTCTCCTCAATGCGAGATTGGTGATCGGCCAACATTTAAAGATGGCACTGACCCTTTTGCCAGTCCATTTTGATTTATCGGGTGCATGACTGTTTCTTGAAGCTACAATGAGTTGATAGTTTGTTTCTATTATCCGAGGAGAGGAACACCATCGGGGTATGATATAAATTTAACCAGCAAGTTTGGGAAGATATAGCAAAAAAATCTCATTGTTCCTCACAAAGGGAAACCCTCCAAGAAATGACAAAACTGATACTTTGCCAAAATACTATTCAACCCTACATGCTCCTTGACCTTATTGTGAACAAAGAAGAAATTTCACTTACATAATGTCTTCCACAAATTCAGAATATTCCAAAGTACTTTACAGGCAGCAAAACAATGAAAGTGCAGAGCTACTCTTGTAATGTAGGAAACTTGACAGACAGAGTATGCAGCAAAATTCCATAACTAACAACAACAAAATCCACATCATCTCAGTTAGGTTTTGGTCGAGTCTAGTCAAGAGGGGAGAAAGGCCTCATTTTAAATATACTCAGTTTCTGGAGATCAAACCTCAAAAGGACCATGGAATGTCTGCAGAATTGATAAGAAAATATCTCACCCGATATTTTCTTTGTCCCCTCAAAGTAGTGTTTAAAAAATAATATTTTAAATGACTAGGCTTGCTTCTAATTTTTTTGATCCTATGTGATATAGAAGTGGTACAAAGACAATCTGCTTCCAACTCTCCTCAGTCCAGTTTCATCCTCAAGTGACAGCAGGATAGACTGCAGAATTCATTAGGATTGTTTGTAATGCTCTTCCAAATTTTTTTTCAAAATCCTGGCAAAGCCTTTCATTTACTGAGACCAATGTTATGAATGATGATGAGATGCCAGACTCAGTGGCCTATGCAAATGGTCAATTACTCAAACTGTTTTCCAAGGTAATCTGATCACAACAGCAATAAAGATCCTTGCTTGGTATAAAAGCTAGACAAAAAAAATATAGGAAATACCCTTTATTGAATCCACAACTATATTGCTAAAAATATCAATACCCCTGTTACTTAATCCAAAGTGAAGCCAGCCACCAGTTACTTACTCCCAGAATCCATTCTTGTTTGTGCTGATTTGCATTTTTATTAGTATCATTGTTCAGACTGATAATTATTACCTCAGATGTGAGCCACACAGATTTATTAGATTCGGGCATTTACATTCCAAGTGAAGCAGCAGCAATGGCCTTTTGAGGCTTGCCAATTTGAGCAAAGCATCCTTTGTTGCTTGGCAACAATACCTTACATTGCTAAAGGGCAACTGCATGCTTGCACTAATAATTTGGTGATGGCTCAGTTCCAATATATGATAGCTGCTGTTTTTGCTGTGGTTTTCCCATTTATACAACAGTTAACTCATTTCTTAGGCAAAAGACAATTGCACTATTCCAAATATCAAAATGCTTACTGATGTCAAATGCTGACAAAAAATATATGTCACCAAATCATAATGGCATCAAAGATAGATTATACCTGTTGATATCAATCATGCTAACATAGGCATTAAACCTTGCAGTGTAAATTCTTTGCAGAAATGAAGCTACAGATCATTATAGATAAGAAAACTAGTAAGTTCAGAAATTTATATAAGCATTTTAATCTTGGTGTATAAAAAATTTGTTGTGAAGTTTTAAGGCCATAAAGCATCCAAAATAATTTCCAAATAAATATGTAAATGAAGCATACAATAAAAGAGGCTGATTGCCTCTAAATGTTTCTCAAACTGACTTTTTACAACTACATTTTTGAAAAGGAGGTATTAAATCTGAATAAATTACAGAACCATTTCACAATTTATACAGAATGTATTAAGGCTTCACAATGATTTCAGGGAAGGCAGTTTTTAGTTGGAAATCTTTAAAATGTATTAGTTTATTATACGATAAAGGCAGCAACAAGAAATTTCAATTGAAATTCAGGTCGAGTGCTGTAAAAGCCAAAAAAAAATCATGATTGCATCACCTTACTAAAGGTTTCTTTCCTAAAGTGTCAATGTACTATGAAATACACACTTTAGCATATTCCACTAATGGAAACAAAAGCAAAGGAATACATCTGCTCTTGACTATTCCCTAGTGCAGTTCATAATTCGTTATCAATGTTTCAGTCTCATTATAGGATTGCAAAGGCAGATGAGACCACCAAATGATGTTATTATCACTGAAGATTGCTGACTTTGTTATGGTGCTCAACATGACCACCAACTTTCTTAAGTCTGGTTAGAGACCAAACTTTGTCTTGAAAATCTAGGTAGAGAGAGATCCAGGTACTTATTAAAAGAATAAAGCCTCAAGATTCCATGGTTTTGAATAAATATTACTGCACAAAGTTAGAACAATAAGATGTGCAATATATGTACAACTTACTTCTAACACCTAGAACTAAATGTGCGGTAGATCTCGCTAAAAGCCAGTGATCAAACACCCCTTAGCCACTATCATCGGGATTAAGACAGGTTCCATGGATTTTTCAGCAACTATCCCTAGACCTTGTCATTGAATTAATAGTCTAGCAATAATACCCTGAGACCCAAGTTCCTCATTTTTATAATTATAATTCCTCACTTTTGCCAATTCTGCCTTCAACCCCTTTCTCCAGCGCTGTCACATCACAGACTACCTCACTGACTACTCCTGTTGTAGTCAATCATCCTCCGATCCTGGGAGCACACTCCCCTAGATTCAGTAGATTGCTTTCCAGTACAGGCATTACTCCAGCTTCTTGCTAACAGTCATCTCCACCATGGTAGTTCTTTTCTGACATTTTCCCCTGTATTCTAATCTTGCTTTGTATAAAAGAAAACTATGGCCTTTTCCATTCCCATTCTTAGTTATTCTGACGCAATAGTGGCACCTGGCCTCTTGTGAGCTATTACATTATCCACAATTTTTGTAGCAAGGGTTTAGAAACCTAGCTGTGGAATAACTGCTAGAACAATTTCCGCTGGAGTTCTAATAGCAAATATATTCAACTATTTTTTATTTCTTTTCCAATTTTGTCTCACAATACTTGGCCTTCTCAGCAACACAGCTCAAAAACCAGAAATTTTACCATGAGCCTACCCTTGTCTCATAGAGTCATAGAGAGGTACAGCATGGAAACAGACCATTCAGTCGTCCAGGCCGACCAGATATCCCACCTGCCAACGCCCGGTCCCTATCCCTCCAAACCCTTCCTATTCATATACCCATCCAAATGTCTTTTAAATGTTGTAATTGTACCAGCCTCCACCACTTCCTCTGGCAGCTCATTCCATACATGTACCACCCTGTGCGTGAAAAAGTTGCCCCTTAGGTCTCTTTTATACCTTTCCCCTCTCACCCTAAACCTATGCCCTCTAGTTCTGAACTCCCCGACCCCAGGGAAAAGACCTTGTCTATTTATCCTATCCATGCCCCTCATGATTTTGTAAACCTCTATAAGATCACCCCTCAGCCTCCGATGCTCCAGGGAAAACAGCCCCAGCCTATTCAATTTCTCCTTTTAGCTCAAATCCTCCAACCCTGGCAACATCCTTGTAAATATTTTCTGAACCCTTTAAAGTTTCACAATATCTTTTCAATAGGAAGGAGACCAGAATTGCACACAATATTCCAACAGTGGCCTAACCAATGTCCTGTACAGCTGCAACATGACCTCCCAACTCATTCGCAACCTTACCTGCTATCTCCTTTGGACCCCTGATCGGTAAATCCAACTTGTGCTGAGTGACTTATTGAAAGTGCTGTAGTAGTTGCCTCCTCCATTGCTGGACAGAAACAAATGTTGTCAGCTAACAAGACTTGGTTCAAAATGTTGGCAGAGCATAGTATTCATTTTATAGATGGGCTCATTGAATCAAAGTAGTTGTGTGATACCTGATTCATTCTCTTATTCAGGCTTCTGATTGTTGTTTCAACTGCTCAAACTACTGCTATTCCAGGAGGAAAACTTTATTTTACACTTGCATGTCTGTGATGTGTTAGAAATTGTAATGAAAATAAATTGATTGCAAATAAAAGACTTTGAACTAAGTGTGCCATGAAATCCGAGATTGATGGCTTGCTGAATACCAAAGGAAAACAATGGACACAATAAGAGGATTTCATCACAGCATACAACAAATACAAATAGAATACTGTACATTTCCTTTTAAGAAGAAAAATGATTCAGTACATAACACGTTGTGTAAAAGATCACTAGTTCAAAAACATGTGCCAATTCTTTCATCGCTTTTAAAACTGCCAGCACAATGACTTAAATCACATCAAGATTAACAACTTCTCTTTAAGAATATGCCTTGGATCAGCATAGCAACACCTGGACAACATTAAACCTTAGAATGACAAATCCACTGATGGTGCACACTGCAGCATCTACTAGATGCAGTAATTTGTCAAGCTTCCTTCAACAGTAACTTCCTAGCCCATGACCTATGAGTTGGAAGAACAAACACACAGCAACACCAATAGCTGCAAGTTCCCATCCAAGCCACAGACCATACTGAGATGGGAGTATACCACTATTCCTTCATCATCTGTATGTGGATATCTTGCACAAGGACTACTCACCATCACATTTTCAAAGGTAATCGTCAACAAATGGATAGAATTAAGTAAATCATTCTCTTATCAATGCCCACTTCCCATCAAATTTAAAAGTAAACATGATGCCGAAATGGTGCATACAAAAGTTCTAAATCTCCTATCTCCAAAGAAACTGACAATTATTAACCAGATTTTCATGAAGGTGATTTCACTTTCAGACGTCGGAATAAATTTGTGCCTTATTGTTGATATATTTAGCACAGACAGTAAAACCAGATAAGGTGGAGGATCATTTCTGTTAATAACTCCACTTGCTTTAATTTGTTAGCTTAATTAAGAGGAAAATCAGAAGGATTCTGTTACAGCTGCATGAACTGTCTGATTCTCTCCTCAGCATGTCATTGGTAATGCTTGATGCCAATGCAGTGAAGGTGCAAATCTGCTCCACCTACTGCAGAACCCACTGCTCCGACCATAAATTTATCTTGAGCTCTCCTTTCTGATCTGGATCCGTAACAGTTTTTGCCAATATCCAAAGGAAAACCAGCTTACACACCTCCTGCTAAATAAGCAGCCATTAACATTTGATCATAAACTATGAAATTAGTTAACTGATTGAGTGGCACTCTGAGCAAGTCTCTATGAGACATGAAAAAATATTTGTTTTAACACAAGCCAACCAGTTGGTATTATAGCCACTATCGTGAGGTATTATTATTTAAGATATGTATCAACTCAGTTGGTAAATTATATTAAAGGTAAGGAAGAGACTTTTTTTGCAAATTGAGGAATTTTGACTTAATTTGATCCAATCTATGCTCTTTGCTATTGGAATACTCAGGACCAATAAAAATATTCAACCAGAGAATGTTCATAAATGGTAGTATGTTATACCATCCCAAAAAAATGTCTAACCTCAGAAATAGAACTGTTTTGAACAGTGTTGCTTTATTCATGTTTCTTACAAAATTTTTTTTCTTCTATAGTTTAATTTTTACTGTGGGTTTAATGGTTGTTTGTCATTGCTTAACATGATGTAATATCAAATGTCCTTTTGAATTCATAGTAGACATTCCCAGTCATTTGTCAGCATGAATTGTTCGCCTCCTCTTAAAAAGTTGGTGAGGATGTTCCCCACTGTTCCTGGTGGTCAAACTAATGCATTTAATTGCCAGTGCTACTTTATGTAGGAAACATTGGCAAAAATGTTTTGGAAGGATGCATGTTTGGTCCTTGGTAATCTTTTAAATATTGCATTTAAAATTTATTTAAAGATACATTCTTACATATTTAAATCGCATTGAATATTTTTCAATCCTGGTTCAGCACTGTTACCTCCCATCCATAACAACTGCCTTCTCATTTTATGAGATTCATTTTTGGGGGGAAAAATGTTTTTGTAAACCAAATTCTTTGCTCTGGAAATTTACTGTGGAAACCAATGTAAAAATATTATCCTTTTAAAAGAATCCATAGCAACAATGCAGAGGTAAAAGTTTATAACCATGAACCACCTCAAGCTAATTTTGGAAACTGTACCATGTTAAAAGATCTTTAATGAGGCAGTCTGTACCTTTATTCACAAAGATATGGATCCAAAATCAACAAGTGTCCAAATGTAAAAAGGAATTAACTACTCACACATGCTATCACAATGTCATAGAAATCCTACAGAATGGAAGCAGGCCATTTGGTCCATCAAGTCCACATCAACCTTCTGAAGAGCATCCCACCCAGACCCACCCCTGTAACCTTGCATTTCCCATGGCAAATCCGCCTAACCTGCACATCTTTGGACTGTGGGAGGAAACTGGCAAAGATTGTGCATGACTACTCCTACAGAGGTTCTGGTGAGCATTTTAATGAAGCAAATGAGGGCTGATAAGAATGCACACAAAATGATTGGTGTACTGAGAATCCTATCAAAAGCCTACAAACGATGTCAAGCAGCACAGAAGACTCTGGCATGAATTTTCCACTAGGCCTTTGCACTGACCAGAGTCAATTCTTTCCAACCGGGAAGTGGCAGTCAACTTCATCAACACATATGAGATTCACATCCACGATTCAGTACCTGATATTCCACATCTTAGCTTCATCTCAACAACTCAAAACAAAGCAGTGCAAGGTCAGAATGAAGGTTAGTTTGCTGTCAACGCAACTGCTGATCACAGTGTTTTAAAAAAAGTGTGAGGGGTCTTATAGCAGTCCAAGCAATCACTCCTCCAATACAATACTAGGTTACTGAGGCACTGTCCTTGGGTAGTGGCAGTGGATTTATGATCAAGAATTTGCTGTTCTCTTTCGCAATGACATAACTCATTTATTTACTTCTATCACTCCACTATGTCAGCCAGGCACCAGTGATATCTAAGCCATGATTGAACAGTCTGCAACTGGACAGTCAAGAGGCAGCTGGGATCAGGATTTAACATGGCCCACCAACTGTAGAAGCAGACAGAGATGGTCACAACGGAGTGAGAATGTACATATGAGCTGGTTAGAAGGCCGGCCTTAATTCTCCATGATTTCCTATTCATTGTTTTTAAAAAACAAACAGGCCCTTATTTCTTATTCTTGACATGCCCCATTCCCTTCTCCACTCAGATTTTATTCCCTTTATGACTCCATGCTACCTCATATCCCAATGTCCTCATCATGTCCACACACCCCAATCTTTGCCAATCACCCAATGCCAACTTGATGAAGGGCTTTTGCCCGAAATGTCAATTTTCCTGCTCCTTGGATAGTGCCCCTGCTGTGCTTTTCCAGCACCACTCTACTCCAGACTCTGATTTCCAGCATCTGCAGTCCTCATTTTTGTCCAATGTCAACTGTGGGCAGGCTCGGGATCTATCGTGAACCCGAACCCTAAACCTAACTCATGGGGTTGAAAAATATGTACGATCCTCACAATCTATAGCAATCTCGCTCATGCATACTTAACACTGAAAGAAACGTCACGGTGGGGAAGGTATTATCCTTGTGAAGTTATGTGCTCCCTTTATCTAATTCTGCTTGCAAAATAGAATGAACTGCAGTTAGCAATCAATGAAGAGACAGCATCAATGACCTTACTTGTCCAACCCTAGATGGCAAATTGCAGAATATTGGAAATATGTCTAACTCTAGCCTAGGAGAAGCCAAATAGATAAAAGATCATTGCCACAGTCACCTTCATTTGGCAAATAGACTTGTCAAAATGCTCATTTTGTAACTCTGACAGAGGCCAGCTAGCTCAGCACAGTCCTGTGCAAAGTTGCATGCCGTGTTGTATTCAGCTACGTAATGATTAAATCTGACAATCCTTCAGCAAACTGATCATTTAAATTTTATGATGTTATTTGTCTCCTGACTGTTCCTACGTTTACAAATTCAAGTTTAGTCTGTATTGAAAAACAGGCTAAAGATTTGTGTGCAATTATAATCTTGGACAGTTCAAAAGCACTAGCTAATTACTTGCTCACTTCACACCTGCTGAGGATGATGAGTGCAAACAGTATTTGCATTCTAATGAAGTCATCACCACCTAGAAAAAGTATACTTAACAGGCCATTTCACTTGCTTAGGATAAGTGTCCTTTCTGTCTGCTCCAACTGAGCAGGTTCAGTTCAGGAATCATCAGCTCCCAACAATTTCAGCCCTGGTAAATAGTATCCCCAGTTTTGATGCCTACCCATCTGATTCTAATAAGCAAACTCAAAAGTGCCTTCCCTTTAATGTAAAACTTTGAACTTAAGCTTATGTCTAATGAAATATTTGGACTTCCAAATGGTATTTGAAACAGTGCCACATAAAATTAAGGTTTATAGCTTTGAAGGTATGTTGAAAAAAGAAGCACAACAAGCTGGTAGAGATGGTCAGTGAATAAATCACAGCTGAAGATTCTGGGGAATCATGATACACCTTCATTTTGCCAGTAGCAGCAGCAATGGGAGGAGCAACAGCGAGGACCAGGGGCCTGCCAGGAAGGTAAGTTTAAAATTATATAAACTTACCTCGTGAATAGGCGGAGCACATGCTGAGCAGGAGCAGACACAGGACTGCTGAGTAAATGAAGTAATATATTTCGATGATTGCGTTACCTGAAAAACTATTTAGGTCATGTCTCCCGCCCATCCTCCTCCTCTAACCAAAAGTAAAGGTTCTGTTCGGTAAGGTAAGGTTACCCTGTTTTTTAATTCTTTATTTTTCTACAGTCTCTTTGGGAATTAAGAATAGTAGGAATTGTAGTTAGGGCAATTGAATGTCTCTTCTGCAGAATGTGGGAGGTCGGGTCACCAGTAGTGCCTCTGCTAACTTCATCTGTGGGAAGTGCACCCAACTGCAGCTCCTCAAAAACTGCTTTAGGGAATTGGAGCTGGAACTAGATGATCTTCAGATCATTCGGGAGGCAAAGGGAGTCATTGAGAGATGTGACAGGAAAGTAGTCACCTCTCAGGTGCAAGAAAGAGACAGATGGATTACAGTCAGGGGACGGAGAGGGAACTGGCAGGCAGTGCAGGGATCCCCTGTGGCCGTTCCCTCAATAACATTTTGGACACTGGAGGGGGAACAACTTATCAGGGATAAGCCATGGGGTACAGATTTCTGGCTCAGAGTCTGTGCCAGAGTCTGTCTCCATTGCTCAGAAGTGAAGGGGGAAGATGAGAAAAGCATTAGTTATTGGGGACCCCATAGTTAAGGGGACGGATAGGAGGTTCTGTGGGAACGAGAGAGATTCACGGTTAGTGTGTTGCCTCCCAAGTGCCAGGCTTCGTGATGTCTCTGATCGTGTTTTCAGGATCCTTGTTGGGGAAGGGCTGCAGCCCCAAGTCGTGGTCCACATAGGCACTAACTATATAGGTAGGAAAAGGGATGGGGATTTAAGGCAGAAATTCAGGAAGCTAGGGTGGAAGCTTCGTGCTAGAATAAACAGAGTTGTTATCTCTAGTGTTGCCCGTGCCACCTGCTAGCAAGGTGAGGAGTAGGGAGAGAGAAGAGTTTAAGACGTGGATACAGGGATGGTGCAGGAGGGAGGGTTTCGGATACCTGTATAATTGGGGCTTATTCTGGGGTAGTGGGACCTCTACAAACAAGATGATCTACAACTGAACTAGAGGGGTACCAATATGCTGGTGGGACATTTGCTAATTCTCTTAAACTAATTCAGCAGGAGGATGGGAACTTAAATTGTAGTTAGTATATATAAGAAGTTGAGAGTAGTGAGGTCAGAAATATGGTTTCAAGTGTTATGAACATGTGGATATATCTTTTTTATAGGTATTTTTATTGAAAAAAGAACATTTTTGAGATTTTTACGAAATTACAAAAATAATACAAATAAGAGTATTCCACTTTACAATATGATAACAGCACCAATATAAAATGAAATAAATAAAAAAAGAATAAAACCCAATCTATTCGAAAACCAAAACATAAAATAGGATATCAAATATTACTAACAATAAACAACAAAGTAATTAAATAACTAGATGCATGCTCAAAATAGATTTATATCAAGTGATAATAGAACCTGTATTTATATGGGATTCCTCCTCCTGGGGGCCCCCGAACCAGCCAGAATCATTACCACAGCTAAACAAAAGCCCTAGACAATATGGCCGAAATATCTGTGTCGATATAGTTCAAAAAGGACTGCCATGCTTTATAAAATAATTCCATTTTTTGGTGCACCATATTCGTGAAGAGGTCAGTGATATATTCCATGAATTCCCTATGCCAGTTTGAAAGTCCTGAGGGGCCTTTGGATATCAATTCACAAAAATATTTTTCGGCGCACAAAATGAGAGGATAGAAAATAATTTCCTCCCATATACATCCAGGGAGGGAACATTTGGAGAGCCCAAAAGTAGGGACATTGGATCTGATCTAATCTCCATCCCCAAAATCTCTGTCAAGGCTTTTTCTACTTTATCCCAATACCTATGTATCTTATGGCATGTCCATAGACAATGTGTGAGAGTGCCATCTTCTATTTTACATTTAGGACACATTGGGGATGTTCCTGCCTTGATTTTTGTGAGTCATTTGGGTGCCACGTGAGCCCTGTGAAGTATCTTTAATTGAGTAGCCCGAGTTCTGTTCCAGATAGAGATCTTCCTGGCATTTTCCCAGACTCCTCCCACATTTTTAGAGATTTCCAACCCTAATTCTTGATTCCAGGTTTTATCTAGTCATTTCATGTCCTTCAAAACCTTATTGTATAGTGAATGATAAAGAGTACTGACCGAAGACGGCCCATTGACCATATGCTCTCCTTTCCCTATCTGATTTGTAAGGGTTGACTATCAGTGTGGTCTTCTTCTGTATAAAGTCTCGTATTTGAAAAAAAACGCAAGAGGTCCTTGTTAGGCAGTCCAAACTTCTGGTGTAGCTGCTCAAAGGGCATCATAACCTCCCCATTGATTAGATCTCCCAAGCAGGAGATACCTCTTGACTTCCAAGTTTTAAATGTAACATCTGTCAACCCTGGCTGAAATCCCGGTGCTCCCACTATAGGGGTATAAGGGGAGGTTTTTTGCAGATTACCCTCATCTTGTCGCATTGTCCTCCAGGCTTTAATTGTATTTAGTACAATAGGATTTTTACAATAGTCCATAATAGCTTTCATCTTGTCCATAGATAATAGATTGATGAGGAGACATTTTGCTTGGGAGGAATAAATATCTAACCAAATTGATTGTGAGTCACAAGAGACCCAATCAGCTACGTAAGATAATAAGGAGCTCAACTGGTACCTCCTGAAATCTGGGAAGTCCAGTCCTCCCCTTGCTTGTGGGAGCTGCAGCTTTTCTAATTTGATAAGAAGCCGTCTATGATTCCAAATAAAGGAACCAAGCCAGCCATAAAGCTTATGCAACGCCAGTCTCGGCAACATCAGGGGAGCATTCTCATAGGATGTAGAAGACAAGGTAGGATATTCATCTTAACTAAGGCTACTCTGCCTCGCCAGGATATTGGGAGATCTCCCCAGTGTTAAAGGTCCTGCCTTATTTTCTCTAATAGGTGTACGTAATTGGCTTTATATAGCTGACCAAATACTGGAGTGATAAAAATACCTAAGTACAGAAAACCTTCTCGTGACCACCGATAGGGAAAGCAAGATCAATCCGGTAAATTAGATATACTGGTAAGGCCTCCCACCGGCATGGCCTCCGATTTCATAAAATTAATTTTGTAACCTGAGAACATACCGAATAAATTGACCAGTTGAATTAAGCAGGGCACGGGTGGCAAAGGATCACTTAAGAAAAGGAGGACATATCCGCAAAGAGAGTAATTTTGTGCTTGCCCGATCCAACCCTTGGAGCCGTTATATTAGGGTCAGTTCGTATACTTCCGCTAGTTGTTCAATCACTAGCGTAAATAGTAATGGTGAAAGAGGACATGCCTGATAACAGCCCCTGCCAACACTAAAGCTATCCGAACTTAAGCCATTGGTGATCACCGCTGCTTTGGAATCATTATATAATACTGAAACCCATTTAGTAAAGACCTCTCCAACACTGAACCTTTTCAATGTATAGAAAAGATACGGCCATTCTACCCAAACAAATGCCTTCTCTGCATCTAGGGAGACAACTAAACCCAGTATTGTTCCCTGTTGACAGGCTTGTATCATATTTAAGACCCTTATTAGTTGACCTGCGACCCTTTATAAACCCCATCTGGTCCTCTTTTATAATGAATGGTAAAACCCTCTCTAGCCTTAATGCTAACATTTTTGAAAGAATTTTAAAATCCACATTTAACAAGGATATGAAGAGCAATCTTCTGGGGCTTTTCCCTTCTTAAGAACGAGAGAAATATTTGCTTCTCTGAACGAAGGCGGGAAGCAGCCCTGACTGTGTGAGTAATTGTACATATTTGTGAGTGGCCCGGAACTCAACCTGGAATCCGTCTGGCCCAGGCACTTTGCACTCTGAAGCTACCTAACCACATCCTGTACTTCTTGGATTGTCAAGGCGGCATTCAAGGTCGACACCTGCTCCAAGGTTAGGCCCGGAAGGGCCAAATTTTTAAAGAAGGACTCCATCTTCCCAGTTCTATTCTCACAGTCCTGCGACTTATACAATTCAAAATAGAACATTCTAAAGGCTGTATTAATTTTTTTACAATCACACGTCAGGGTACCAGCACTTTCTCTAATGGACATAATGGCTTGGGGAACCTTTTTCTGTTTGGCAAGCTACACTAGATACCTGCCAGGCTTGTTGCCATATTCAAATAATCTCTGCTTTGCTAATAATAGTTCCCTCTTTGCTGTTTGGATAAGTGCAGTATTCAAGGCTGCCCTAAGGGCTGTGACCCTTTGTAGCTTAGTAATGGAGGGCATGTCAACATACACAATTTCAGCTGCCTTCAAGTGAGCCTTGAGCAGGCTCTGTTGTTCTCCCTTTTGTCTTTTCTGGGGCGCAGAATATGAGATGACCAAGCCTTGAACATATGCCTTAGTGGTCTCCCACATCATCGAAGGCTTACTAGCCGTATCTGAGTTAATATCCCAGAAGGTTTTGAATTCCTGTGAAAAATACTTTATAAATTTGCTGTCCTTCAATGAGAAAGAATCCATACGCCAATGTCAGGGGCTCATCCCATTATCCCTAGTCTTAACTTCCATATATACTGTGGCATGATCAGAACTAGTTATATTACCTATTTTACAAGACAGTATTGAATTCAAAAGGGTCAAGGGGGCAAAAAACATATTAATTCTGGTATGGCACTTGTGTGGGTTAGAGTAGAAAGTAAAGTCTCTACCCTGGGGGTGAAGACACCTCCACACATCTACTAGTCCTAGTTCCTTGTTCAGATCCACCAATTGTCTAGATCTCAGAGATATACCCGTAGTGCTCCTAAGTATCCTATCCATCTCTGGGTCAATAATACAGTTAAAATCCCCCCCTATACTTATATGGTGGACCATGAAAGCCATTAACTTGGAGAATGCTTCCTTTACAAATTTAAAAGGGTGTGCTGGAGGACAATAAAGATTCAAAATTCTGTATTTCTCTCCGTGTATTAGGGCTTTGATCAATACATATCATCCAGACTCATCTTTTATTAGGCTTAACGTTTGGAAAGGAAGATTCTTCCAAATAAGAATGGCTACTCCCCTACTTTTTGAGCTGAAAGATGAAAAGAATGCCTGACCAAACCCACCCTGTTGTAGCTTTGAATGTTCTTTATCAAGTAAATGTGTCTCCTGTAAGAGAGCTACATCAACCCTTTCTTTTTTAAGACTTGATAATACCTTTTTCCTTTTGATTGGCAAATGGCTCCCCTTGACATTCCAGGTGCACCACCTATGTGAATGGCTAGCCATGATTGTCCAGGCAAGCCCAAGACCCCCCCCCCCCAGGAGGAAGAATCCCACCCAAAACACCCTAAGTAAAGAACATGAAGAATTCACAAATAAAAACAACTCTTTAAAACTTTTAAATCAATACAATTAAGAACTGCTACTAAATAAAAATAACGGAAAACATATTTGAAAGGAGATTTTCCCCCTTGCTCCCAGGGGGCATAACCACCTATCAATAAACCCACCATAACCTCTCCCAACCAGGGCCCTGCCCTCAGTCCAGGCATTACAAAATGGACTGAACAAATTCAAGTGTCTTATAAAACAGGAGTTAAAAGTGAGTGTCCCCCGCCCCGCCCCCCCCCCCACAACAACACCTGGGTATGTTTAATAAAACAATACAAAATAGAAATATATAAAATTATGAAATTACAATCCCAGTAAGTATTATGCTACTAAATAAAAAGAAGAAAAAAGGAAACCCCGCTCTAGAAAAATACCTCCCCCACAAATCGAATAAGCCGCATGAGCTATAAAAAGGAGACCAAAGAAAGAGTAATGAATAAGCTCCCCCCCACCCCCACACCCCTCCCCCAGGGAAAGATGGAGAAAGAAAGAAGGGTAAACAAAGGGGGGGCAAAATAAAGTCCTTATCCTTACAGTTCAAGTCCTGCAGTCTATTTGAGAGAGTCCAAGAATTCTTTTACTTTCTCCGGTGATCCAAAGTTATATACAGATCCTCCATGGCTGAAGTGCAGCGTCGCCAGATATCACATGAAGTATTGAATATTTAAGTCTTTCAGATGCTTCTTCGCCTCATCGAATGCCCTCCTTTTGCAGACCTCGACTGGAGAGAAGTCCTGAAACAGCATTATCTTGGAGCCCTTGTACATCATGGCCTGGGAATCCAGGACTTTGGAGGCCTCTAGGAACATTTGTTTTTCTTTATAACATTGAAGTCGGACTAGAACCGGGCAGGGGCGCTGGTCCGACCCGGGCCTACGCACAGCAACCTGGTGGGCCCACTTCACCAGCAACCCCCCCCAGCTGTGACTCCAACTTCAATAATTGTGGGAACCAACACTCCAAGAAATCCACAAGCTGGCCTTCCTCTTTCTGTTCGGGAAGGCCCAGCAACCGAATATTTTTCCGACGGCCCCGATTATCGAGCTGCTCCAGAGCCCAGACCTGACCCACGGATGACTCAGCAGCAGTGTTTGAGGCCACGGCCCATTGCTCCGCCCCTCCGGCGCTCTGCTCAAGTTTATCGATCTCTCGGTCATGCTGCCACCTGGACCGGGCCTCCTCGATGGACGTGTTGATCTTCTCCTGGAGTTTGACGATCTTGGAGATCAGGCTCGCCTCTGCAGGTGAGTCCTCCGAGGTGACCGTGGATGACCCTGTTGATGCGGGTGGAGGTGGGGAGGCGTCCCTGCCTGTTGCGAGCTGCGGGAGTTTTTACCCTTAGTTACTTTTAAAAAAGGGATCAAACTATTAAAGTTTGATTTGAAATGACTAAGCCTACTGGGCAAAAGCTATCCTGAATAATTTACAAGGTGAGGTGAAGGTGGGCACCCCACTTTGCCCGAGTCTTAGGCAGACTCAGACCTACTGGATCGCTGCCATTTCGGATCTTCTCCGTGGGTATACCTTTAAGAGAGTTAAAAGCAGCAGAGCTACTTGAACCAGCACCAAGAGTACTCAAAAATGGGAACAACGTAACACTGGGTCAAACTACTCAATTTGTTTGTTGTTTGAAGATAAAACAAATTCAAATTTGGCCAATCAGTTTAAATTATATCTGAAGCATATCAAACTCTAATCAAGTTTGAACTAAGTATATTGACAATCTTAAAAGCCAATGACACAATCTGATGCTCTGGAGTATAATGCCGGGGAAAATGGAACAGTTGAGGGGAGATCTGCCACATCCTAGCATGTAAGTGACTACTTGGAAAAATATCCCTCTTAAAAGTCCCTTTTCAATCAGTAACCTGTGACGTAGAAATCCCTAACAAGGTGAAAAAAAAAGAAGACACAGGAAGATCCGAAGACATGATTCTACAGTTCCCTGGTTTTGAGATAAGAAGTGTTGTTTTATAAATTTTAACTGGAGTTTTATTGGAGCATTATAGAAGGGAAGCTAAAAGATAAGTTAGAGAAATAAATTGTAAATAGTGGTTCATTAATTATTCTCTGTTATACTTTAAGTAATAAAGTTGTTAACTTTTACGTTAAATAGTTCGTAGCAACACGATTTTTACAGATTACTGCATGGATTGCATCTTTTCTGTGTTGCTGGTTTTAAATTAAGCAGGATGGTTTACCTCATGTTGTAACAGTTTGGGGGCTCATCTGGGATTTGGAGACAGGTGAGCACTTTGGTGATAGTGACCACAATTTGGTTATGTTTATGTTAATAATGGAAAAAGATAGGTGTTTAATGAAGGATAAGAATTATTGCTGGGGAAAGGCAACTATGACTGCTTTGGCAAGATTAGGATGCATAGGATAGGGACAGAAACTGCAGGGGATGGGCACAATTGAAGTGTGGAGCTTATTCAAGGAACAGCTATTGTGTGTCCATGACAAGTATGTACCTGTCAGGCAGGGAGGAAGTGGTCGAGCGAGGGAGCTGTGGTTTACTAAAGAAGTTGAATCTCTTGTCAAGAGGATGAAAAATGCTTATGCTAGGATGAGACGTGAAGGCTCAGATAGGGCGTTTGAGAGATACAAGTTCATCAGGAAAGACCTAAAGAGAGAGCTAAAAAGAGCCAAGAGAGGACATGATAGGATCAAGAAAAACACTAAAGCTTTCGCTAGGTATATCAGGAATAAAAGAATGACTTGAGAAAGTTTAGGGGCAACCAAGGATAGTAGTGGGAAGTTGTGCATAGAGATCAAGGAGATAGGGGAAGTGCTAAATGAATATTTTTTGCCAGTATTCACATTGGAAAATGACAATGCTGTCAAGGGGAATACTGAGATACAGGCTACTAGACTAGACGGGATTGATTTTGGAAGGGGGAGATGTTAGCAATTCTGGAAAGTGAGAAAATAGATAAGTCCCCAGGGCCAGATGGGATTTATCCTAGGATTCTCTGGGAAGCCAAGGAGGAGATTGCCGAGCCTTTGGCTCTGATCTTTATGTCATCATTGTCTAAAAGAATAGTGCCAGAAGACTAGAGAATAACAAATGTTGTCCTCTTGTTCAAGAAGGGAAATAGAGAAAATCTTGGAAATTATAGACCAGTGAGCATTACTACGGTTGTTGGTAAAGTGATAGAAATAGTTATAAGAGATAGGATTTATAATCATCTAGAGAGGCATAAGTTGATTAGGGATAGTCAACACAGTTTTGTGAAGTATAGTTCGTACCTCACAAACCTTAGTGAGTTCCTTGAGATAGTGACCAAACAGATGGATGAGGGTAAATCAGTTGATGTGATCTATATGGATTTCAGTAAGGCATTTGATAAGGTTCCCCATGGTAGGCTATTGCACAAAATACGGAAGTATGGGATTGTTGGTGATTTAGCGATTTGGATCAGAATTGGCAAGTTGAAAGAAAAGGGTGGTGGTTGGAGTTCAGTTACTAGTGGTGTATCGCAAGAATCTGTTTTGGGGCCGTTGCTATTGTCATTACTTTAAATCTCCTAGATGAGGGTGTGGAAGGATGGGTTAGTCAAATTGTGAATGATACTAAGGTCGCTGGAATTATGGATAGTGCTGAAGGAGTTGCAGGTTATCGAGGGACATAGAACAGCTGCAGAGCTGGGCTGAGAGATGGCAAATGGAGTTTAATGCTGAAAAGTGTGAAGTGATTCATTTTGGAAGGAGTAACAGGAATGCAGAGTACTGGACTAATGGTAAGATTCTTGGTAATGTAGATGAGCAGAGACATCTCGGTGTCCATGTACATAGATCACTGAAAGTTGCCCTCCAGGTTGATGGGTTGGTTAAGAGCGCACACGGTGTGTTAGCTTTTATCACTAGAGGAATTGAGTTTCGGAGCCATGAGGCCATGTTGCAGCTGTACAAAACTGTGGTGCGGCTGCACTTGGAGTGTTGCGTACAGTTCTGTTCATTGCATTATCAAAAGGATATGGAAGCTTTGGAAAGGGTGCAGAAGAGATTTACTAGGATGTTGCCTGGTATGGAGGGAAGGTCTAATGAAGAAAGGATGACGGACTTGATGCTGTTTTCACTGGAGAGAAGAAGGTTGAGAGGTGACTTCATTGAGACGTATAAGATAATCAGAGGGTTAGATAGGTTGATTAGTGAGAGCCTTTTTCCTCAGATGATGATGGAGAAGAAGGGAATGATCAAAAGAAATGATAATTCCCACAGACTAGCAGCATCATAGCAATAAAACAACTGGGAAAACTGAGAGTATGCATTGACACAAACAAATCTAAACAAAGCCCTGAAGATAACTCTGCCTCAAGCCAACCAATGAAGGAACTTTTGTCACAACTTGCAAAGAATAAAATCTTCACCACTTTTGATGCAAAGGATGGTCAAAGTTTGTGAAGCTGGATGAAAGCAACAACTTTCCAATTACATTCTGAGTGCCAAGGGAAATGCAGGCAGCTGGGCATGCTCCTTGGCATGTCCACTGCTTCAGAAGAGTATTAAGAGATGCTGGTCTTCCAATATATAGATAGAGAGACAACATGGAAAAGACTATTGCTGACCACAATAAAAACCTGATGCACCTGAATTTGAACAAGATGAAATAACAGTTCAAGATGCTCCATGTCAAGTAGGTGGACAATATACTTTGACCAGATTCCAAAAAGACAAGTTGTGGCTGTGCTGAAGCAATTGAAAACAGTACAACAATTCATTAGATTCATTAAACATTTGGCAAAGTCCTTGCCCAATTTGTTGTCAGAGTATAAACAATTATGCCAGTTTATGGCCCCATTTGCGGAGTGATATTGAGGCACTGAACATGAAGGACAAAAGAACACAACGTACCATTTATTAAAATCAAGCAACTAAGCTTGGCAATGTTAGTGTTGAAATACTATAATGTAAATGATGAGTTCACCCTGCAGTATGATGTCAGTGAGGCAGGACTTCAAACAACCCTAAAGTAGCAAAGTCAATGGGTTTCTAACACAAACAGAAAGGCATTATTTCCAAATTGAGGAAGAGAACCTAACCATTGTCTTTTCTTGTGAATATTCTCATCAACACCTTCTTGGAAGAGTAAAATGACAGTCAACAAACCACTTCAAAGCATTTTCCTCGAGCTGTAATTATCTGCTCTAAAACATCTGCAAAGAATCGTAATCCATTTAAAGAAATATCACGAAACATTCAAGCAAGAGGAGCAGAGGCATATTACAGACATGCTGTTGACATCTGCCTTCCAGATGAAGGAAGGGAGAATGCTACGACAGAGTGTGAAATCTTCTAGCTTTGACAGCAACTCAACGTACTCTGGAAGTTATCAACTTGGCAGAGAAACTGAAAATAGCAGACAAGCATATTGCTCAGATCAAGTAAACTATCCAACAAGATGCAAATCTCCAACTATACAAGGATAGCCAGAGATCATCAAGGACACACCTATTGCTGTGAGAGTGTATTGTGCATGTAGATGAGAATTGTCAGTGCAAGACAGAAAATAGTCATCACTATGAAGGAGTTGAGAGGAGCAATCCTAAAGCACATTCACAGAAGCCATTAAGGAATTGAATCAAGTCTGAGGAAAGCAAGAGATGTGCTCAACTGGCCAAACATGAACAACAAATCAGGAACCATATCAGCCAGATCAGGGCTTTTAGTACGTTCCAAGCAACCGGAGAGCCACTGATGATATTCAACATCCTAGACAGACCATGGATGAAGCTGGGAGAAGATCTCTTCACACTCCTAGGGACAGATGATCTCATCACAATAGACTACCATTCTGATAATGAGGAGATAGACCAGCTGCCTTCAATCATGCCTGATGAAGGGCTTCTGCCCAAACCGTCAATTCTTCCTGCTCCTCAGATGCTGCCTGACCTGCTGTGCTTTTCCAGCACCATTCTAATCTTGACAGCTGCCTGCAATGACTACTGCTGAGATCGTTGAATGTCTAAAAGCACACCTCACCCGTTATGGCACTTCCAACTTGCCATGAACAACAATTGCCTTCTGTTTACAAGTGAAGAATTCAATCTCTTTGTAAATGAACAGGTAATTCAACACATCACTCCTCACTGATCCCCAGTCAAATGGAAGGACTAAAGTGGCAGAGAAAAATCACCAAAATATTCATTGAAAGATTGAACAAGTCCCACAAAGATGAATATAAGGCAATTCTTGAGTAGAGATATACACCTAGAGAAGACTTGGAAAGCATCCAGTACAAGGATTAATGTCATAGCACACAAAAAGCAATAGCAAAACAGTTACTGAAGCCAAAAGCAGTAATAGGTGTGAGTGACAAAAAAAATCAAAGTGCAATGTCAAAAAGTCAAATTTCATTTTGGCAAGACTGCTCAATCATTGAGCAATGGAGAAACATTCAAGGTACAAGCATTCCACAATCTTAACAAACCCTGCCCCAATAGCAACTTGGAAAATCTGTAGGGCAGTTGTCACTTCAATTGTATGTGGTGGAAGTGAATAGCCAGACATACCATTGTAACTACCAGCATATATGCCTAACTGCAGAGTCTGTTCCCTGACTGCAGACAGCTGATCAGGAATAGATGAATGCACTATGCACACATTACACATCAGACCCAGTGGTCAACAACAGCTCACCAAAAAATGTAAAACAACTGCAGCTACTATAATAACATTAAATTACTCAGGAACAACACTTCATTGTGAAACAACATTATGCAAATATAGAGCCAAATTCAACACCATAAGAGACCAGCATGATTTTAAGCATCTTACATGCACTACACATAAAGACACTGAAGGTAATAAATTGTTACAGTACAAAAACAATTGTATATTTCATTAGTAACTGCAATAGCTAAAGTATATGTGATAATGGATGCATGTTTTTGTACAAAGTGGGGAATTTAAATGCAGTCATGCACAATACTGTCCTAGCCTGCCACAGTCATGCAACTTCTATCATGAGACATGCACTCTATAGGCAGATAATTTCAATAAAAGCCTTATGTTGAAGCATGATGTGCTGTACCCTCAAAATGAGAAGTAAGTTTAAAACTGTGCCACATGGTACCAGTAATTTTGAACTAAAAGATTAGAATGATATTGAAGAATCTATGACTGATCTTGAGAGATATAAAGTTGAATTCAGACTGGTGCAGATCCAGTAATTTAGCATCTTAGGACTGGATTATTGTCAACAGTCCATGTTTGCTTTAGTTACACCTCCATTATAAGTTCCATGTAAAATTAGCTAAAAATAGCATAGTAACAAAACAAAAAAATAAATCAAGTATTAAATTGATATTTTCTGGGAAATGAGAGACAGGATAATTAAGCTTAAAGCAATCACAAGTAATTGTCTTACATTTTATTTTGTGATGATACAGTTAGATTACTTACAGGCCCTTTGGCCCAACAAGTCCACACCGACCCTCCGAAAAGCAACCCGCCCAGACCCATTCCCCTACATCTAACACTACGGGCAATTTAGCATGTCCAATTCACCTGACCTGCACATTTTTGGACTGTGGGAGGAAACCAGAGCACCCGGAGGAAACCCATGCAGACACTGGGAGAATGTGCAAACTCCACACAGACAGTTGCCTGAGGCGGGAATTGAACCCGGGTTCCTAGAGCTGTGAGGCAGCAGTGCTAACCTTTATCAGGTAGTTGCATCATTAGTTACAACACAATAAAATAAGTTACTACACAGTGCCCATGCTTAAATACCAAATGAAATTATATTTTCTAATTTTGGAAGTTGTGCTCCAGAAGCACTGCACATTTATGTTTGAAACTCAGATAAACAAGTGAAAAATTGAATTCTGCAGGATTCCACCTGGAGACACCATGGCCGATTGCCGTGCCCAATTTTGAAATGTAAAATGCTAATAGACAACGTTTAGCCCCAACAGCACAAACTTGTTAAAGTTTTCTTTAATTTGCACCAGTGTAACATGTAGTCAACTAAAAAAGATAAAAATATGCTTCAGATGCTGGAGATCTGAAACAAAACACAGGAAGTGCTGGAAATACTCATTAGGTTAGACAATATGTTATTGCACTTGGATGCATCATCCTAGAAATCAAACCCCACCACTCATGGGGCTGTCACAAAAGTTAAATATTTTACAGAAGTACACAACATTCCTCAACTTACCTGTCATTTAGATTGAAATTGACAGAAAGCTATGGGTCAGGTTTCTGTATTTAACAAGTATTTTTATTTATTACAAGTAAATAGACTTTAACTATAAGTAAGCAATTATAAATCTATAACCTGTATGACTCTAATTGTTAAAACTTTGGTCCCTATAAAAATACTCCCCATTCAGACACAAACAGGAAAACAAAACATGAAAGTTTCAGGCAGAGGGAAAGACAATGTAATTACTTCAGTGGTCTCTGTTCACAGGATCTGTTGAGATGGTCCTTGTGCTGATCAGATGCTGCTTCTTGGTCTTCCTTCTGATAGTTTCACTGGTTTGCACTGGGGAAGAGCTCAAAACTTCTAGAACAGTAACTGATGCCTAATTAAAAGTCACAGCTTATTGCAACTGCTGAGGAAAAGATAAACAGGATTTCTTCATACTTAAAGTAGCTTTTATTGCAGAGTACAGAGAGAGAGCTCCTGAGGTGAATAGGCCTGAAAGTTCTTCACATTCCCAAGCCATTCACCTACCTGAGAAAAGATGATAGGCCATTGGTCTGTTGACTAGTAGCCTGTTTTTAATGAATGCTCTTTTTATAGACATCCTTTCGACATTGGCTTGTCTGCAAATTACAGTTCAACCGCTGTTAGAACCAATAGCTGTGCAAACAGTGCTTAGAGTGAGTGCCAGGTTACTTACTTTCAAAGTATGCAGCATACCCCAAACATTCCTTCCATTTACAAACAGTTATTTTCTCATTTCAGTCCAAATTTAAAAGTACAGAAGAATAAAAAAAAAACTTTAGAGTGAAACAGACTGTGAGAATTCAAAGTTTCATTAACATGGAGTATTAAATGATGTAAAAAGAAGTACATACCATTTATTAGATCCCCTAAAGTGTCGAAACAAGCCCAACCAGTCCACACAGACCCATTTCCCTCTGACTAATGCACCTAACATTATGGGCAATTTACCAAAGATTAGATTACCTACAGTGTGGAAACAGGCCCTTTGGCCCATCTAGTCCACCCCCACCCCCCTAACCCTACAGGCAACTTAGCATGGTCAATTTACCTAACCTATATATCTTTAGACTGTGGGAGGAAACCAGAGCACCCCCATGCAGACTCCACACAGACAGTCACCCAAGGCTGGAATTGAACCTGAGACCCTGGTACTGTGAGGCAGCAGTGCTAACCACTGAGCCACCGTCCCACCAACTAAAACTTTATAAATTATCTTTATCTTGCATATCTTCTATTATAGTTCATGAATGATTAGCTGAGTAGTTTGCCTGAAAAATAATCAATTAGGCTTGAAAAACAGCTGCAGTTTCTCTTAAAGCAGGACCTTAGTTGTTTTTGCTGTTAGCATCATGATCCATTCATTGGTTTGGCTCTGTTTCACTCAATGAAATATCTGCACGGTGGTCTGTGTTTTCTGTTGCACAAACCATCAACAGTAATATTTTATGACAGACATTTTAAAGTACAACCCCAATTTGTTTTTTTTCAGGAAGTAATTCCAGCATTAAAGTGATGGCAATGAAGTTAGAATTAGTAATAGGAGAGTAGTTAGTTAATCATAATCCATTCAAATCACAAATGCAGAAGGTGTCGCATCGCACATGAGGAGGGAAAATGGACTGCACTTTTCACACGTGAATGCATCAATATACTTTACAATCAAGAAATTACTTTTGAAGTGCCATCTTTTTGTATTATGGGAACTGCAGCAGATTTGTGCTCAGAAAATCTATTCAAACAATAATTTTGTAACAGAGCTGAAAATGTGTTGCTGGAAAAGCGCAGCAGGTCAGGCAGCATCCAAGGAGCAGGAGAATCGACGTTTCGGGCATGAGCCTTGGATGATGCCTGACCTGCTGCGCTTTTCCAGCAACACATTTTCAGCTCTGATCTCCAGCACCTGCAGTCCTCACTTTCTCCCAGAACAACTTTTTAACAACCAATTTGATTTTTTTTTCCCGTGATTTTGATTGGAGGGCTAGTTATTGTCCAGGACATCAGAATACCATCAGCTGATCACTTCCAAAATAGTTCCCTGGGTAAATGTTACTCTCATTTGAGAGCATCTGTTTAATGGCCAATAAATGGCTAACACTCTATGTTTTTGAAGGTAGATAGGTTCAAATGTATACTTTTGAGTTGAGCAACATGTGTTACCTGTTCTATTTTGTGATAGATTTTACCTTGATGTGAAAATGACACATTAAAAATAATGTGCAAGGAATGTAAAAATAAGTTTTGTAAAGTGAAGGAGTTTGTTTTTTTAAAAAATGACATATCTATTCAGTAAAAGCTTTTGTGTTAGAAACTGAAATAAAATGAATTGCAGTAAACCTGAAAATAATAGTTCCCTGGGATATTTTCCATTTACTTAAGACATCAGAGGGTCGTCAGTTTAATATATGATCTAAGAGTCAGCATCTCAGCACAATGCAGCATTGTTCAGTACTGCACTGCAGTTTCAGCATAGGTTTTAGTGCTCAGGCCTTGGTGCGGGACTTGAATATCCTGCAAACAAAAAAAAAGCAAGACAATACCAATGCAACAAATTGACACCCCATCAGTTTACCCAATTGTCAGGGAGGAAATAACTTCTGAACCTGAGGGTTTATCTCATCATCTAAGTTATTGGTGTAAACTGTAAAAAGATGGTGCCCCAGCACAGATCCCTATGGGACTCCACATGTCACATCCTGCCAGTCGGAGCAAGAATAATTTATGCATATTCTTTGTTACTTGCTAGCCAGTCAATGGATATATGCAAACGTGTTTCC
The DNA here is from genome assembly GCF_047496795.1 of Chiloscyllium punctatum. Taxonomy (NCBI): domain Eukaryota; kingdom Metazoa; phylum Chordata; class Chondrichthyes; order Orectolobiformes; family Hemiscylliidae; genus Chiloscyllium; species Chiloscyllium punctatum. The sequence goes on from NC_092739.1 coordinate 72,649,232, forward strand.
CTACACACCATGTGCTTCTACCTTGCACAATAGCCTTTCATGCAGCACTGTGTCAAATGCCTTCTGGAATTCCAAGTACAATACATAAACATATACTTATCCACAATGTATGTTACTCCTTCAAAGAAATCCAATATATTGGCTAATCAGTACCTCCCTCTAACAAAACCATGCTGACTTTTTCCAATTACCTTGAATTTTTCCAATGTCCAGGAACAGATAACTTTGTGGCTCATCTTCACTGAGTGTCTACCTCTGGGGAGTCAATATAAATCTCTAAACTCTCACTCTCGAATTACTTTCTTCCCTTATCGTTTGGATGGAACCTAATCCCAGCGGGATTTTATTTTGAAGCAAGGAGGATATTGAACTTCACTGGCTTTTAATCCAGACAGGAATTTGAACTATTAGCTTGTTTTTCCACTTTAGTTTAAGATGAGTCTCAGTTCAATTAATTGAAATCCTGCTTTATTGCTCATTTACAAAGTTGCAGTGACTGTATAATGTTACGTTCTCATGCCTGCTTTGATTAAAAGGTTTATATTTCTCATTCAATCCAAACAGATAGGTTCACAAGAAGAAACTCTTTCCAGAGATATATAATAGAAAATACTGTAGAGGTTCTTAAGGGCTGATCTTTTATCTGTGTTTGAATCTATATAATGCACTAGCAAGAGCTGCATTGAAATTCATTGAGATAGAGCTGATTTTATTTAATGAAACTATTGTGCATTTGGTGAGATACAGGATGCTTTCGCTGATATGAAGGTGGCTTCTGCAGTGGTCTCAATGGAGGTCTCAGTATGTTTTTCTCTTTCATGCTTTTTCTTTAAACGATTGACACCATGCTGGCAGTCATTTTGCTCACCTAATATTTACATCTATGATTGCCCTTAATGAAATGGCGAGCTAAATTTTGTGCGATGACACAAAGACCTCCAGCTGGTAACTGGAATAACCCCAGCTCATAAAACCTCATAGATAATGTCATTTTGAGAGTGACAGGTATCAGGTAGCTGCCAGTGCAGTTTGAATTGATCTCTCATCCTGGAGGGATGCAGTTTGTCAAGGTAATGATACACAAAGCTGAAGGTAACTCATTTGCCTCTCGAGTCTCTGTACAGAATAGTTCTCCTACCACTGACTGGCTGTGATTGTTGCCTCTTTAGTTCTGGTCCTCATACAGCTGCAGGCTCCTCACCTACCTGGACCACACGTTGCTGGACAGCTGACCTCTTCTGCTGTCTCTTCACTGGAAGAATCTCTTCCAGACTACACAATTCCGTTGGGAACAGTGATCACTCGATTCCGCCGCTGGAGTTCTTGCCCTACTGGATATCCCTGTCTCCAGGCCCCTTTCCAGCTCTCCTCGTTAATGATGGCAGCATAAAAACAGTAAATAAAGCTGATTGAATTTCTGCCACCTCCAGCAGCAGACTTTACGATATGTGGCCATGTTTTGATTCTCCTCATATCTGGCATAAGTCACTGCCAATATTTTTGCATGTAACCACTGACCAATGCTGTGGGTAATGTAATATTACAGACAACTGCATCTTTTACCAGTCCTTAGCTTGTTAATTTCTTGATTCAGAATGGCAGGCAGACTTTGTTTTCATGCACTGGCTCATCTATCTATAATGTGGGAGACTGATGGGATGTTGTCAGATAGCTAACCAACTATCATAGCACCATAAAAACCGAAAGAACCGAGGATGCTGGAAATCAGAAACAAAAACAGAAATTGCTGGAAAAACTCAGCAGATCTGACAGCATCTATGCAAACTGAAAGGACAGCACCTCATTTTCTGCTTGGGAACTCTATAGCCTTCTGGACTCAATATTGAGTTCAACAACTTTAGGGCTTGAGCCTCTCCCATGCCCTTACCCCAAACCCCACACACCAGGCCTTGTTTTCAAATGGTCTGTTGTTACACACAGCCCATTGGTAGCCACTAACTGTCTCCATTGATAGCTGTTCACTCTCCTGGCCTGACCATTATATGCACCTTTGTCTGTCTAATTGCTCTTTTTTCTCCTTGGGCTTTATCTGCACCTATCACTTACTGCTTACCCCCTCCCCTCACCCTATCTCCTGCATAAAAACTGACATTTTCCTAACTCCCATCAGTTCTGAAGAAGGGTCACTGAATCCAAAATGTTAACTCTGATTTCTCTTCATAGATACTGCCAGATTTGCTGAGGTTTTCCAGCAATTTCTGTTGATCACAGAAATTATAGACAAATGCAGTGGTGGGGACATGGGCAACAAAATTCCATCTGACTTCTGGTTAGAGCACCCACTGTCAATGTGTGAATGCAGATGTTGGATGGTAAGCAGGTAAAAAGAATCTGAAAAGATTCTAAATGGAGAGCAAAAAACTGCAATTGCTGGATGTCTGAAACAGTCAATGAAAAATACTGGAAACATATAACAGATCAGTCCATGCCTGGTGGACAGCTGAGCCTGACATGTGTACCTGAGTGTTCTCAGTAAATTTGATGCCCTCTCCTAACCATGTGTATCGGGAGAGCATGTGCAATCTTGGTGTATGTGATGAAATTGCAGCTTGTGGTTACTTCAGTGATTAGCTTCCAGCTCGAGAAAATAAAACCACTACATACATAGTGCAAGGAAACGTGGCTTGAAGAAGCAGACAAGCAAACTAAAATGTATGCCCTCAGCTGAACCTGACTAAATCTACTTTTGAATTTAATTTGTTGTAAATGTTCGCTATTCAATACAGACTATTTTCCCAGTTACTGAACTTTAGCTGAAAGGACCTATGTAGTGACCTTATGAACAAAGTGACAATAGCTTTCACAATGTGTAACTAGGTAAGATAGCTCACTCATACTGAGGCCAACCTCCTGAACTATCCATTACAGTAACAGTGTTGTGGAACCCTCATAAAGGGCAGGGGTGTCCCCACAGATAGTCAAGATTAGAGCAGTGTTGGAAAAGTACAGCAGGTCAGGCAGCATCCGAGGAGCACGAAAATCAGCGTTTCGGGCAAAAGTTCTTCATCAGGCATTCCTAAAGAAGTGCTTTTGCCCGAAACATCGACTTTCCGGCTCCTTGGATGCTGCCCGACCTGCTGTGCTTTTCCAACATCACTCTAATCTTGACTCTGATCTCCAGCATCTGCAGTCCTCACTTTCGCCCTGTCCCCACAAATAGCAAACCAAGTTCTAAAGACATCATTGAAATACTGGCATTCTCCTAAGGAACCCACAGATATTCCAGGGATCCCTTCAAATTTTGGCACAGTCACAGGACAGAGGCACATTCCTGGGTACTCCGCCATAAGTTCTTGACAGTATCAGTGATCGATGAAAAGGAGTTTTCTCATCACGAGAATTGATTTTCTATTGGTATACTGCAACAGGAATAATAACATTGATTGCGTACTCATGAGATGTTTGAGGAGGAGGGTCTGTACCAGGAGGTTGTTGCCTTGCTTTCCAGCTGTGCTCCTGACAAGGATGAAGATCCACTTTTTCATTTTCTGTATCATCCATAATCTGTGTGTAAATCAGCACATGTAGAAACCTGATGAGCTTGTGAACTCCTATGGATGACTGCAAGGATCCACTATAACGCCTGTACCACAGTCTGGATGAAATAACTTCAGTTAATGATGGAGCATTCAAAGTCATTGTTCCTTCAACATCCTTGTTTACATTTAAGACCACATTGTTTTCTTCCCACCACAACACTAAGTAACTTTTCATGATTTAACTTGATGTCAAGAAATAATTTTATTGCATTATGAGTTAGAAAAGTGATATATTCAAATAAAATGGAAAACAAAGTGGTGCTCTTTTTATGTAACTCATCACTTTTACTATAAGGCTATCCATGTTGCATAGTGGCTCAGTGGTTAGCACTGCTGTCTCATAGCACCAGGGTCCCAGGTTCCATTCCAGACTTGGGTAGCTGTTTGTGTGGAGTTTGCATGTTCTCCCCATGTCTGCATGGGTTTCCTCCAGGTGCTCTGGTTACATCCCACAGTCCAAAGATGTGCAAGTCAGGTGAATTGGCCATGTTAAATTGCCCATAGTGTTAGGTGAATTAGTCAGAGGGAAATGTGTCTGGGTGGGTTACTCTTCAGAGGGTGGGTGTGGACTGGTTAGGCCTAAGGACCAGTTTCCCCGCTGTAGGGGATCTAATCATTTTATAGTTGATCAGGATTGAGTTTTGCAGCTGTCAATAGCACTACAAGTTGACAATAGGATGATTGCTGTCAATATATCATGTAAAACGTATGCACAGTACGAAGAGCAATCAAAATCATAATGGAATGCTGGCCTTTCTCTCAAGGCAGTCAGATATAAAGGGGTGAAAGCTTTCCTTTAGCTGTTGGTCTATCCTTACCTGGAATATCACGTTCAGTTCTGGGCACCGACTGTGCCTCAGGAAGAATACATTGGACGTGAGTAGTTGCAGCGTTGATGTAATGGGCAAATAAATGTCAAAAGCATTAAGTGAGAAGGACAATTCCATAAGATTATTTGATGATCTAATCCAGACATTTAAAATGATAAAGTAATTTTGATCGGTTTGATTCCTTCGATTGGGAAATCCAGAATAGGATGTAGAATTAGAGGCAGTGTCTTCAAGAGTGAAATCGGAATGCAATCTTTCCACAAAAGGTAGTAGAAATATAGGACTTTCCCAAATGGTTATGACGATAGATGAACTTATGCTTTAAATATCGAGATCGTTAGGTTCGAGCAAACGATATGTGGAGAGGGCAACCAGGTAGTACTGAGGTACAGCCAGTCAATAGGATGGGAGAAGGAACTGATTAAATGATTCCTCATGGATTGGGCATGAATCTACCATTCAAATGTAAGTTCACGACTTAGGCACCAATGGTATCGTACTATAACAGTTGTACCGTGGATGCATACAATCTAGTTTCCAGCAATGCCCAAGTGGAAAGGTTAGCTTCCATAGGTATTGAAGTTTTAACCATCCCATGGCTTCTAACTCCAAGATTGTTACTAAAGGTCTTGGGTATCTCTCTTCACTCATCTTTCATACATTCAGTGACATTGCATGCATCTTAAAGAACTTTCCTATTAATGAAAGTGATATTAGGTATGCCCAGAACATTTAGATTTTCCCAATCAAAATTGCAGAGTTTGAGGTAATGATCATCTGGTGTTTTATCTGATAACAAATTTAACCTGATGGTTCCTGCTAGGATTTATGAAGGAACAGGAAATGCCATGACCATCACAGATGATTGATGTGATTACTGACTGGTCCACTCATCAAATTTCTGTCTCCATTGTTTCAACTAAGGTCTGGAATCAGCATGTGACCTTGAGAACATGGTGATGACTTTGAGTTTTGATGAAATTCAATGGAACTTTTAACACAAATCAAATTATAATTGGTGGTAGCATCATCCATCTGTAGAATAATTAACCAGCTCTAAGGAGAAGTACTTTTTATATCCAGGTATTGGCCCAGCTGACAAGTCCAGTTTATTCTGCAGTTCCTTTGGCTTCAGAGTTAGCATGGCTGCAATATTTTTCAATGGTATGCAATTTGAATCTAGCCAACCAGATGTGAGCTGTTGGGAAAATAAATAATTTTGGCTCTAGGCATGTGTGCATGACATTGGGAATACTGCAAGCATTTGATTCAAAATTCCTGGTTTAATGCTAATATCAGGCAAGACATTCTAAATGCAGCGAGTGGTTAGGATATAAAAGGCACTAGCCTGAAGTCTGATAGGTTTGACTTTGCCTTTTAAAAGGAAATTGGACTCGCATCTGAAGGCACAAGGCAAAACAAGACATCTCTCTGAGTTACTCTTGCAGCACACCAACACATACACAATGTTGGTCAGTCTTCTCCTTAGCTGTGACCATGCCATCATTGAAGTTTAACTGAGTATAGAGTGGTACCTGGTGAACTCAATTTGATATACATGATATATATGGAGATTGTTTTGAGGTAGTTTAGAACCTGAGGTTGCTTATTTGCTGCATGTTCGTAGCTTTATTTAATAAGGAGACAATCCACTTAAATGTAAAGTAGAGCTAAAGATAGGTGTGCAAGAGGACGATGATCTACATGAGACATTTTATTTATACTTGAGTTGTGAGAACTTGTGGAAAGACCAGCATTGTTGTCCTTCTCTAATTGCCCTTGAGAAGGTGACAATACGCTGCTGTTTTGAACTGTTGGTGTTGGGCAGTGAGTCCCAGGATTTTGACCTTCAGCCATGAAGGAATAACAATAATATTCCAAATCAGACATGTGGGACTTGGAATGGAACTTGTGGATAGTAGTATTAGAATTATAATTAGGTTTATTGTCATATGAGTGCAATGAGAGGTTTGCAAAGTCGCCATTTACGGCACCATCTGAGATACAATGGTACTGAGGTACAGATTCTTAGGAAAAAATTAGAAAAATAAAGACGTAAGAAGTCCTGCACTATGGACCTTCGCACATCTTAGGTACAAAAGGTATCTCAGGAAACTTAGGAAAAAAATTAAAAGACTAGAGAAATAAAAAGTTCAGAATGACAGTCCTTCCAAGCAGAGAAGACAGAGCAGATGGGTCTGCATGGGTCTCCAGGTGGGGCCTAGCTACCTGTCTCCACCAGGAACTCATCTCAAGGACAGGGGTCCACGCTGGCAGCACCTTGAGAACAGGAGTCCATGCTGGCATCACCTCGAGAACTGGAGTCTGCACTGGCATCACCTCAAGAATAGGGGTACGTACTGGCATCACCACGAGAACAGTGGTCTGCACTGTCGTCACCTTAAGAACAGGGGTCTGTTCTGGCATCACCTCGGGAACAGGAGTCCATGCTGGCTTCACATCGGGAACAGGAGGCTGTGCTGGCATCACCTCAAGAATAGGAGTACGTGCTGGCATCACCTCGAGAACAAGAGTCTGCGCTGGCATCACCTCAAGAATAGGAGTACGTGCTGGCATCACCTCGCGAACAGCAGTCTGCGCTAATATCGCCTCGAGAAAAGGAGTCCGTGGATCATCTCAAGAACAAGAGTCTGCACAGGCATCATATCAAGAACAAGAATCTGCACTGGCATCACCTCAAGAGCAGAAGTCCATCCTGGTATCACCTCAGGAACAGGAGTTTGTGCTGAGATCACCTGAGAACAAGAATCTGCACTGGCATCACATCAAGAACAAGAGTCTGTGCTGACATCACCTCGAGAACACAAATTCACTCTGGCATCACCTCAAGAACAAGAATCTGCAACGGCATCACCTCAAGAACAGGATTCTGCGCTTGCGTCGCCTCGAGAACAAGGGTCTGCTGCCACCTCCTTGAGAACAGGAGATTGTGTTGGCATCACCTCGAGAACAGGAGTCTACGTTGGCATCACCTCAAGAACAAGAATCTGCACTGGCATCACCTCGAGAACAGGAGTCTGCGCTTGCGTCTCCTCGAGAAAAAGTGTCAGTGCTGCCATCACCTCAAGAAAAAGAATCTGCATTGGAATCACCTCAAGAACTGGAGTCTGCGATGGCGTCACCTCGGGAACAGGAATCTGTGCTGGCATCACTTCGAGAACAGGAGTCTGTGCTGGCATCACCTCGAAAAAGTGAGACCACTCTGGCATCACCTCGAGAACAAGAATCTGCATGGGCATCAACTTGACAACAGGTGGCTGTGCTGGTGTCACCTTAAGAACAGGAGTCTGTGCTGGTGTCACCGCGAGACCAAAATCAGCACTGGTATCACCTCAAGAACAAGAATCTGCACTGGCACCACCTCAAGAACATGCCTCTGTGCTAGCGTCACCTTGAGAACAGGAATCTGTGCTGGAATCACCTCGAGAACAAGAATCTGCACTGGCATCACCTTGAGAACAAGAGGCCACCCTGGCATCACTTCGAGAAAAGGAGGCCACTCTGGCATTACCTCAAGAACAGGGGGACATCCTGACATCACCTCAAGAACAGGAGTCTGTGCTGACATTACTTTGAGAACAGGAGTCTGCGCTGGCATCAACTTAAGAACAAGAATCTGCACTGGCATCACCTCGAGAACAGGAGCCCATCCTGGTATCACCTCAGGAACAGGAGTCTGTACTGGCATCATCTCAAGAACAGGAGTCCATGCTGGCATCACCTCGAGGACAGGAGTCCGTGCTGGCATCACCTCAAGAACAAGAATCTGCACTGGCATCATCTCAAGAACAGGAGTCAGCATGGGTATCATCTCGAGAACAGAAATCCATGCTGGCATCAGCTCAAGAACAAGAATCTGCCCTGGCATCACATCAAGAACAAGAGTCTGTGCTGGCATCACCTCAAGAGCAGGAGTCTGTCCTGGCATCCCATCGAGTACAGGATTCTGTGCTGGCATCACCTCGAGAACAGAAGTCTGCATGGGTATCATTTCGAGAACAGGAGTCCACGCTGGCCTCACCTCAAGAACAAGAATCTGCACAGGCATCACATCAAGAACAAGAATCTGCACTGGCATCACTTCAAGAGCAGTAGCCCATCATGGCATCACCTCAGGAACAGGAGTTTGTGCTGAGATCACCTTGGGAACAAGAATCTGCCCTGGCATCACATCAAGAACAAGAATCTGCATTGGCATCACCTCGAGAAGACGAGTTCGCTCTGGCATCACCTCGAGAACAAGAATCTGCACTGGCATCACCTCAAGAACAGGGGTTCGTGCTGCCGTCACTTTGATAACAGGAGTCTGTGCTGGCATCATCTCAAGAACAAGAACCTGCACTGGCATCACCTCGAGAACAGGAGGTTGCGCTGGCGTCACCTCGAGAACAGGAGTCTGTGTTGGCATCACCTTGAGAACAAGAATCTGCACTGGCATCACCTCGAGAACAGGAGTCTGCACTGGCATCACCTCAAGAACAGGAGTCTGCGATGGCATCACCTCGGGAACAGGAATCCGTGCTGGCATCACTTCAAGAACAGGGGTATGTTCTGCCATCATCTCGAGAAAGTGAGACCACTCTGGCATCACCTCGAGAACAAGAATCTGCATGGGCATCATCTCGAGAACAGGAGTCTGTGCTGGCATCACCTTAAGAACAGGAGTCTGTGCTGGTGTCACCTCGAGAACAAGAATCTGCACTGGCATCACCTCAAGAATAGGAGTCTGCGATGGCATCACCTCGGGAACAGGAATCCGTGCTGGCATCACTTCAAGAACAGGGGTATGTTCTGCCTTCATCTCGAGAAAGTGAGACCACTCTGGCATCACCTCGAGAACAAGAATCTGCATGGGCATCACCTCGAGAACAGGAGTCTGTGCTGGCATCACCTTAAGAACAGGAGTCTGTGCTGGTGTCACCTCGAGAACGAGAATCTGCACTGGCATCACCTCAAGAACAGGAGACTGCGCTGGTGTCATCTCAAGAACAGGAGTCTGCGCTGGCATCACATTGAGAGCAAGAATCTGTGTTGGCACCACCTCAAGAACAGGGGTTCGTGCTGCCGTCACTTTGATAACAGGAGTCTGTGCTGGCATCATCTCAAGAACAAGAACCTGCACTGGCATCACCTCGAGAACATGAGGTTGCGCTGGCGTCACCTCGAGAACAGGAGTCTGTGTTGGCATCATCTCGAGAACAAGAATCTGCACTAGCATCAGCTCAAGAATAGGAGTCTGTGCAGGCAACATTTTGAGAACAGGAGTCAATGCTAGTATCAACTTGAGAACAGCAGTCTGCACTGGCAGCACCTCAAGAACAGGAGTCCACACTGGCATCACCTCGAGAACAGGAATCTGCACTGGCATCACCTCAAGAACATGGTTCTGTGCTAGCATCACCTCGAGAACAGGAGTCTGTGCTGGCATCACCTCGAGAACAAGAATCTGCACTGGCATCACCTCGAGAACAGGAGGCCACTCTGTCATCACCTCGAGAAAAGGAGGCTGCCCTGGCATCACCTCGAGAACAGGGGTACGTCCTGACCTCACCTCAAGAACAGGAGTCTGAGCTGACATCACTTCGAGAACAAGAGTCTGCGCTGGCATCAACTCGAGAACAGGAGTCTGTGCTAGCATCACCTCAAGAAGCGGAGTCTGCGTTGGCATCACCTCGAGAACAAGAATCTGCACTGGCATCACCTCGAGAACAGGAGTCTGCATTGACATCGCCTCAAGAGCAGGGGTCCATCCTGGCATCACCTCAGGAACAGGAGTTTGTGCTGAGATCACCTCGAGAACAAGAATCTGCCCTGGCATCACATCAAGAATAAGAATCTGCACTGGCATCACATCAAGAACAAGAGTCTGTGCTGGCATCACCTCGAGAACAGGAGTCTGCATTGGCATCACCTCGAGAAGATGAGTCCGCTCTGGCATCACCTCGAGAACAAGAATCTGCAACGGAATCACCTCAAGAACAGGATTCTGCACTTGCGTCGCCTTGAGAACAAGGGTCTGCTGCCACCTCCTTGAGAACAGGAGATTGTGCTGGCATCACCTCAAGAACAAGAATCTGCAACGGCATCACCTCGAGAACAGGATTCTGCACTTGCGTCGCCTCGAGAACAAGGGTCTGCTGCCACCTCCTTGAGAACAGGAGATTGTGCTGGCATCACCTCGAGAACAGGAGTCTGCATTGGCATCACCTCAAGAACAAGAATCTGCAACGGCATCACCTCGAGAACAGGAGTCTGCGCTTGTGTCGCCTCGAGAAAAAGTGTCTGTGCTGACATCACCTCAAGAAAAAGAATCTGCACTGGCATCACCTCAAGAACAGGAGTCTGCGATGGCATCACCTCAGGAACAGGAATCTGTGCTGGCATCACTTCGAGAACAGGAGTCTGTGCTGGCATCACCTTGAGAAAGTGAGACCACTCTGGCATCACCTCGAGAACAAGAATCTGCATGGGCATCACCTCAAGAACAGGAGTCTGTGCTGGTGTCACCTCGAGAACAGAAGTCTGTGCTGGCATCACCTTAAGAACAGGAGTCTTTGCTGGCATCACCTCGAGGACGAGAATCTGCACTGGTGTTACCTCGAGATCAGGAGTCAATGCTAGCAACACCTCGAGAACAGGAGTCTCCGCTGGCATCACCTCGACAACAAGAAACTGCACTGGCATCACTTCAAGAACAGGAATATGCACTGGCATCACCTTAAGAATAGGAATCTACACTGGCATCACCTCGAGAACAGGAGTCCACGCTGGCATCACCTTGAGAACAGGAGTCTGTGCTGGCATCACCTTGAGAACAGGAGTTCATGTGGGTATCTTCTCCAGAACATGAATCCGCGCTGGCATCACTTTAAGAACAAGAATCTGCACTGGCATCACCTCAAGAACAGGAACCCATCCTGGCATCACTTCAGGAACAGGAGTCTGTACTGGTATCATCTCGAGAACATGAGTCCGTGCTGGCATCACTTCGAGGACAGGAGTCCGTGCTGGCATCACCTCAAGAACAAGAATTTGCACTGGCATCGTCTCCGGAACAGAAGTCGGCGTGGGTATCATCTCGAGAACAGAAATCCGTGCTGGCATCAGCTCAAGAACAAGAATCTGCCCTGGCATCACATCAAGAACAAGAGTCTGTGCTGGCATCACCTCAAGAACAGGAGTCTGCATTGGCATCACCTCAAGAAGGTGAGTTCGCTCTGGCATCACCTCGAGAATAAGAATCTGCAACGGCATCACCTCAAGAACAGGAGTCTGCGATGGCGTCACCTCGGGAACAGGAATCTGTGCTGGCATCACCTCGAGAACCAAAATCTGCACTGGCATCACCTCAACAACAGGAGGCCAGTCTGGCATCACCTCGAGGAGTCCACGCTGACATCGCGTCGAGAACAGGAGTCTGCGCTGGCATCACCTCAAGAACAGGAGACTGCGTTGGCATCACCTCAAGAACAGGAGACTGCGTTGGCATCACCTCGAGAACAAGTGTCTGTTCTGCCATTACCTTGAGAACAGGAGATTGTGCTGGCATCACCTCGTGAACAGGAGTCCACGCTGGCATCAACTCAAAAACGGGAGTCTGCGCTGGCATCACATAAAGAACAAGGATCTGCACTGGCATCACATCAAGAACAATAATCTGCACTGGCATCACTTCAAGAACAGGAGTAAATCCTGGCATCACCTCGAGAACAGGGGTCCGCGATGACATTGCTTGGAGAACAGGAGTCTGCGCTGGCATCACCTCAAGAACTTTCTCCTCGAGAACAGGAGTCCACGCTGGCATCACCTCGAGATGAGGAGTCCGCGCTGGCATCATCTCGAGAACAGGAGACAGCGCTGGCATCACCTCAAGAACCAGAGTCTGCGCTGGCATCACCTCAAGAACAAAAATCTGCATTGGCATCACCTCAAGAACAGGAGTCTGTGCTGGCATCACAGTGAGAACAGGAGTCCACGTTGGCATCCCCTCGAGAAGAAAACTCTGCACTGGCATCACCTCAAGAACAAGAGCCCATGCTTGCGTCATCTCGAGAACAGGAGACCACGCTGGTATCACCTCGAGAACAGGAGTCTGCATTGGCATCAACTCGAGATCACGTGTTGGCCCTGGCATCACCTCGAGAACAAGAATCTGCACTGGCATACATTCGAGAACAGGAATCTGTGCTTGCGTCACCTCAAGAACAGGAGTCTGTGCTGGCATCACCTTGAGAACCGGAGACTGCGCTGGCAGCATCTCAAGACTAGGAGTCCATGCTGCCATCACCTTGAGTACAGAAGTCTGTGCTAACATCACCTCAAGAACATGTGACTGTGCTGGCATCACCTCGAGAAAAGGAGTCCAGGGCATTACCTCGAGAACAGGAGTCTGTGCTGAAATCACCTTGAGAACAGGCAACTGTGCTGGCATCACCTCGAGAAAAGGAGTCCGCGCTGGCAACATCTCTAGAACTAGAATCTGCACCGGCATCACCTCAAGAACAAGAATCTGCATTGGCATCACCTTGAGAACAGAAGTTCCGTGTTGGCATCACCTTGAGAACAGGAGACCACGCTAGTGTCACCATGAGAACAGGAGTCTGTGCTGGCATCACCTCAAGGACTGGAGTCTGTGCTGGCATCACCTTGAGAACAAACGATTGTGCTGGCATCATCTCAAGAAAAGGAGTCCACACTGGCATCACATCTAGCACAAGAATCTGCATTCGCATCACCTCAAGAACAAGAATCTGCATTGGCATCACCTCGAGAACAGGAGTCCACTTTGGCATCACCTCAAGAACAAGAATCTGAACTGGTATCACCTCAAGAACAGGGGTCCGTGCTGGCGTCACCTCAAGAACAGTAGTCTGCGCTGGCGTCACCTCAAGAACAGGAGTCCATGCTGGTATCACATCGAGAACAGGAGTCCTCAGTGGCATCAACTCGACAACAGAAGCCTGTGCTGGCGTCGCCTCGAGAACAGGAGTCCACGTTAGCATCAACTCGAGAACAGGAATCTGCGCTGGCATTACCTCAAGAACAAAAATCTGCACTGGCATCATCTCAAGAACACGAATCTGCTCTGGTATCAACACAAGAACAGGAGTTCACGCTGGCCTCACTTCGAGAACCGGAGTCTGTGTTGCATCACCCTGAGAACAGGAGTCCACACTGGCATCATCTCGAGAACAAGAATCTGCACTGGCATCACCTCGAGAACAAGAATCTGCACTGGCATCACCTCAATAACAAGAATCTGCATTGGCATCACCTCAAGAATAGGAGTCCATGCTGGCATCACCTTGAGAACAGGAGTCTGGGATAGCATCACCTCAAGGACAGGTGTCTGCGCTGGCATCACCTCGAGAAAAGGAGTCCATGCTGGCATCACTTCGAGAACAGGGGTCCGTGCTGGCATCACCTCGAGAACAAGAGTCTGTGCTGGTGTCACCTTGAGAACAGGAGTCTGAGTTGGCATCACCTCGAGAACAGGAGTCTGTGCTGACATCACCTCGAGAACAGGCGATGTGATGGCATCACGTCGAGAAAAGGAGCCCATGCTGGCATCACCTCGAGAACAGGGGTCCGTGCTGGCATCACCTCGAGAACAAGAGTCTGTGCTGGCGTCACCTTGAGAACAGGAGTCTGTGCTGGCATCACCTCGAGAACAGGAGTCTGCATTGGCATCACATCAAGAACAGGAGTCTGTGCTGGCATCAACTCAAGATCAAGAGTCTTCACTGGCATCACCTCGAGAACAGGAGTCTGCGCTGGCATCACCTCGAGAAAAGGAGTCCACGGCATCACCTCAAGAACAGGAGTCCATGCTGGCATCTCCTCGAGAACAGGGGTCCGTGCTGGCATCATCTCGAGAATAGGAGTCTGTGCTGGCATCACCTCTAGAACAAGAATCTGCACTGGCGTCATCTCGAGAACAGGAGTCTTGGCTAGCATCACCTCAAGGACAGGAATCCATGCTGGCATCACCTCGAGAACAAGATTCTGCACTGGCATTACCTCAAGAACAGGACTCCATGCTGGCATCACCTCAAGAACAAGAATCTGCACTGGCATTACCTCACTTGTCCATTATAAACCCTAGGAGGTTGACGATGAGGGATGCAGCAGTAATGTTGTACATCGAGGGACAATGACTGGATTCTCCCTTGTTTGAGATGGTCAGTGGCCCTGGCACCTGTGTGGGTTTAATGTTACTTGCCGCTTACTTTCCCAAGCTTGAATGTCATCCTGAGCTTCTCTGGCAGATGGATTGTTTGGATATTGGGACACTCACCCCAATGCTCGGCTTTGCCTTTACATGTCCCTGACAAAGACTCTTAGTGCATTTGATGTTTCCAAATGAACCTTATCCATGTTGGGTTCCTTTTGATTATATGTTTTTATTGAGATCTGTCTTTTTACTAAACCTTAAAAAATATTTAGCACAGGCACTACATTAGTCTGGAGCAATGTTTTTGGAGCAGTAAGACTGTCCTATTTTCTGGATCTGTGGATTGTTAAGGTGCAAAGATAACCTTTAGTGAGTGATGTGCCGTTCCTGTCGGATGTGGGAGATTAGGGAGAGTTTCCATCTAACTGACGATTATGTCTGCAGGAAGTGTGGTTGGTTGCAAATCCTATCGAATTGCATGGATGGGTTAGAATGGCAGTTAAAGGTAATGAGGAATTTACAGGAGCTGGGGTGGGGGAGGGGTGTTTTGGATGGTAGTTGCAAGGAGGGAGATAAACCACAGAGACAGTCAGGCAGATGGGTGACATCCAGGAAAGGTAGCAGAGGTAGGCAGGTATGCCAGCCTTCTTGGGCGGCACGGTGGCACAGTGGTTAGCACTGCTGCCTCACAGCGCCAGAGACCTGGATTCAATTCCCACCTCAGGCGACTGACTGTGTGGAGTTTGCACGTTCTCCCTGTGTCTGCGTGGGTTTCCTCCGGGTGCTCCAGTTTCCTCCCACAGTCCAAAGATGTGCAGGTCAGGTGAATTGGCCATTCTAAATTGCCCGTAGTGTTAGGTAAGGGGTAAATGTAGGGGTATGGGTGGGTTGCGCTTCGGCGGGGCGGTGTGGTCTTGTTGGGCCGAAGGGCCTGTTTCCACACTGTAAGTAATCTAATCTAATCTAATCTAATCTAATCTAATAAATATACTTGTAATTCTTCTGTGGTTATCCCCTTTGTAGGGGGTGATGGACTCTCAGGGGAATGTACCACTGGGTAGCCAGCCTTCTGGCACTGAGACTGGCTCTAACGTATCGAGGAGTACATCGGGTTCCAAGCGATAGATTGTGATCGGGGACACTCTAGTCAGAGGCATAGATAGACATTTCTGTAGGCGGCAGTGAAAAATCAGAATGACATGTTGCCTCCCTGGACCCAGGATCAAGGATGTCTCAGAGAGGAAACTGGCTTTCTGAAAGAAGGCAGCAAATGGTGGTTGAAGAAAATGTCCAGCCTGGAGTCTGGTTACTAGTGGTGTGCCACAAGGATCTGTTTTGGGACCACAGCTGTTTGTCATTTTTATAAATGACTTAGACGCAGGCATAGGTGGATGGATTTGTAAATTTGCAGATTACACTAAAGTCGGTGGAGTAGTGGACAGTGTGGAAGAATGTTACAGGTTGCAGGGGGATTTAGATAAGCTGCAGAATTGGGCTGAGAGGTGGCAATGGAGCACCTAAATGTGAGCTGATGCACTTTGGGAAGAATAACAGGATGGCAGAGTACTGGGTCAATGGAAAGAATCTTGGTAGTGTGGATGTGCAGAAGGGATTTGGGGGTCCATGTACATAGATCCATGAAAGTTGCCACGCAGGTGGATAGTGCTGTTAAGAAGGCATACGGTGTGTTAGGTTTCATTGGTACAGGGATTGAGTTCTGGAGCCGTAATATCATGCTGCAACTATACAAAACACTAGTGTGGCCGCACTTGGAATATTGTGTACAGTTCTGGTCGCCATATTTCGGGACTGATGTGGAAACGTTGGAAAAGGTGCAGAGGAGATTTACCAGGATGTTGCCTGGTCTGGGGGAAGGTCTTATGAGGAACGGCTGAGAGACTTGGGTCTGTTCTCATTAGAAAGAAGAAGGTTGAGAGAGGATTTGATAGAGATATACAAGATGATCAGGGGATTAAATAGGGTAGACAGTGAGAGTCTTTTTCCTAGGATGATGATGATGTCGGCTTGTACAAAGGGGCATAACTACAAATTGAGGGGTGATAGATTTAAGACAGATGTCAGAGGCAGGTTCTTTACTCAGAGAGGGGTAAGGGCATGGAATGCCCTACCTGCCAATGTAGTTAACTCAGCCACATTAGGGAGATTTAAACAATCCTTAGATAAGCACATGGGTGATGATGGGATAGTGTAGGGGGATGGGCTTAGAATAGTTCACAGGTCGGCGCAACATTGAGGCGGAAGGGCCTGTTCTGTGTTGTATTGTTCTATGTTCTATGTTCTATCTCCTGAATGTCACCTGTTACAGATTTCAACCCATTTCCTTTTTACCAAGTGATAATTCAAAGGACAAATTACTATGTTTATTTCAAAAAGTACATGACTTGGAAGGCATTTTGACCCATTGTCCAATTTTTAACAAGTTTATTTGAATTCATCAATCTCAATCAAACATTGCTTACAGAAAGACAATCTGTAATGATTTCTACTAGTGATCGAATTGTGCAGGGTATGTGATAAGGGCCATTTATTTTAGAATGTGTAATACATCAGAAAATTACTTAAAATTCTGAAAGTCTAAACCCAGACAGAACATATTCAGTAGCTCAAGATAAATTGGAAACTGTTGTTTGAACTTTTACTTCTAATATACATATAGTGAATATCTGCAGTGATATGTGTACATTGGAACATGCCTATATGCTAATTGTGTATTGATACGTCTTTAGTGTGATTGCATTAAAATGGTTGGCATTTGCTAGTGCACAAACTTACAAATTGTACTTGGAAAGAAACACAATAATGCATGCCAAACACCATTTCCAATTTTTTTTTATTAAATGCCTGTTAAATAGTAATTAACAGGGAATGTGTAAACTTTCTCAATTAGTTCATTGGTATATTTATTTCATAAAGTTAAGGCTGAGGTTGTGCTGAACAGAATTGGAGTAACATGGAAATAAATAAAGAAGAATATCTATGAACAATATCATATGTAAAACATCAAGTTTCTCTTTAATGCGCACTTTTGAGGACTAGGAGCTGGAATAGAGCGAGTTTGTGAATGATGAGCTATTAAGTGTTAAATCTTTTAACAGTATAGTCTGTGGTTAGCATTTAACTCTTTTTTTAACTGGGCTAGGAATAATACAAAAAATAGATAAAGTTTCTTTCAGCCTTCGGGAGGGTAAACAAGCTTAACTGGAGATTAATTAGGGTCATAGAGTCATGGAAACAGACCCTTCAGTCCACCTCATCCAAGCCGACTAGATATCCTAATTAATCTAGTCCCAATTGCCAGCATTTGGCCCATAACCCTCTAAACCTTTCTTATTTATGTGCCCATCCAGATGCCTTTTAAATGTTGTAATTGTACTGTCCTCCACCACCTCCTCTGGCATCTCATTCCATTTATGCACCACCCTCTGTGTGAAAAAGTTGCCTCTTAGGCTCCTTTTAAACCCTTCCCCTCTCATCTTAAACCTCTCCCCTCTAGGTTTGGATTCCCCCACCACAGGGAAATGACCATGGCTATTCACCTTATTCATATGGGCGGCACGGCGACACAGTGGTTAGCACTGCTGCCTCATAGCGCCTGAGACCCGGGTTCAATTCCCGCCTCAGGCGACTGACTGTGTGGAGTTTGCACATTCTCCCCGTGTCTGCGTGGGTTTCCTCCGGGTGCTCTGGTTTCCTCCCGCAGTCCAGGTGAATTGGCCATGTTAAATTGCCCGTAGAGTTATGTAGGGGTATGGGTCGGTTATGTAGGGGTATGGGTCGGTTGCGCTTTGGCGGGTCGGTGTGGACTTGTTGGGCCGTAGGGCCTGTTTCCACACTGTAATCTAATCTTAAATCTTACTCTTCATGATTTTATAAAACTCTGAAAAGTTACCCATCAGACTCCAACGCTCCAGGGAAATTAGCCCCAGACCATTCAGCCATACCCTGTAGCTCAAATACTCTAATCCCAGCAACATCCCTTGTAAAACTTGTCTGAATCCATTCAAGTTTCACAACATCTTTCCTCTGGCAGGGAGACCAGAATTGAATGCAGTGTTCCAAAAGTGGCCTAACCAATTTCCTGTACAGCTGCAACATTAATGAACAAATTAATTTTTTAAACTGGTTCAGTTTGGTGCTTGCATTACAATTCCAAATAGCTACTATCTCTGCGCAGTTTGCAAACTGTGTAGATTTCAAGAAGAGTGAGTTTGGTTATTGCTGAGTTAAATGAAGACTGTGGGGGAGGGCTGTGGTGAGAGCAAGTTACTTTTTTTCCTTTTATCTCCATCACCATCCAGTACTTTCTTCTACTCTGATGCAATCGAAGGAGTTGTTGCTGAGTAACTGGTAAGCTATTCTGCTTCTACCAAATAGTCAGTACAGATTGTTCTGCTGTAATGCACATTTTGTTAAATCGAATTTACTGTAGCACGATTGACGAATTGTGGACACTGTTTCTAAAGTACAAGCTTTTAAAAGATGTGTTGACTGTAACACAATTATATCACCAACACTTTAAGCGTTGTTTCTATAGCACAACATTTTGTATAGTGCGGAGTTGCACAAGAGCACAACCGTCACATTACAAAAGAATACCTGTACACTTAAAATATGGCAGAGCAGCTTGGCTATGTAGAACTTGCAGCCAGTGGGGGACTTAGAAGTCATGGACACACCATGTGTCTGAGACACAAACTTGAACCCAGAGTTTCAGGATTAGAACAATGGCTGGATTTACAGCTGTTCACCTATGAGGGTGAGGACTACATGGATAGCACACTTAGGGACGTATTCACAGCCCACAGCATAGGCTTGTGCAGGCATATAAGCGGATGGTGACCACCAGAGTAAAATCAACAGGTAGTTAGTGCAGGAACCCCTATACACAATCTTACTCACAAATTAGTTTTTTTGCTTTGGAAACTAATGAGAGTGATGATACCTAGGGTGTACTCCTATCCAACTCAGTGGTATCATGGGTGATTTAGCTGTATGGCATGGGAGGACAAACTGCAGTATTGGGAGTTTATTCTTTAGGTAGAGAAACAGACCAAGATTTCCACAAACAAGAACCTGACTCGAGGGTGACATATTGCCAGGGTCAAGAAAAACACAGAAAGAACTTAGATATTCTGCCAGAGGTTGTTGTCTATGTTGGTACCAATGACTTAGGTAGGAAGCAGGATGAGATCCTAGAAGCAGATTTCTGAGCGCTAGGAATGAGGTTGAAAAGCAGGATCTCTCATCAATAATCTCAGGATTACTGCCAGTTCTATACATTGGTGAACATAGAAAAGGGGAACTGAGGATTGAACATATAGATGGACTTGTGTTGGAGGGAGGATACAGATTTCTGAGGCACGTTGACACCTTGTTTGCATGCTATCTTTGAGATGTTTACAGTGTACTCCACCATGAAGGCAGCCTTTATGTGGAACCGCAGGAGATGGGGGAGGTACTAAACAATATTTTTGCATCAGCATTTACTGTAGAAAAGGACATGGAAAATAAAGAATGTAAGGAAATAGATGGTGACAACTTGAAAAATGTCCATATTACAGAGGAGGAAATGCTGGATGTCTTGAAACACATAAAAGTGGATAAATCCCCAGGACCTGATCAGGTGTACCCCAGAAAATCATCTCTCACAAAGTTGGTCGAGTTTTTTGAAGAAGTAACAAAGAGGATTGAAGAGGGCAGAATGGTAGACGTGATCTATATAGACTTCAGTAAAGTGTTCGACAAGGTTCCCCATGGGAGACTGATTAGCAAGGTTAGATCTCATGGAATATAGGGAGAACTCCCCATTTGGATACAGAACTGGCTCAAAGGTAGAAGACAGAGGATGGTGATGGAGAGTTGTTTTTCAGACTGGAGGCCTGTGACCAGCAGAGTGCCACAAGGATCGGTGCTGGGTCCACTACTTTTCATTATTTATATAAATGATTTGGATGTGAGCATAAGAGGTATAGTTAGTAAGTTTGCTGATGGCACCAAAATTGGAGGTGTAGTGGACAGTGAAGAATGTTACCTCAGATCACAACAGGATCTGGACCATATGGGCCAATGGGCTGAGAAGTGGCAGATGGAGTTTAATTTAAATAAATGTGAGGTGCTGCATTTTGGGAAAGCAAATCTTAGCAGGACTTATACACTTAATGGTAAGGTAAAAACAATGACTACAGATGCTGAAAACCAAATACTGGATTAGTGGTGCTGGAAGAGCACAGCAGTTCAGGCAGCATCCAATGAGCAGCGAAATCGACGTTTCAGGCAAAAGCCCTTAATCAGGAATAAAGGATGAAGGGCTTTTGCCCAAAACGTCGATTTCGCTGCTTGTTGGATGCTGCCTGAACTGCTGTGCTCTTCCAGCACCACTAATCCAGTACTTAATGGTAAGGTCCTAGGGAGTGTTAGTGAACAAAGAGACCTTGGAGTGCAGGTTCATAGCTCCTTGAAAGTGGAGTTGCAGGTAGATAGGATAGTCAAGAAGGCGTTTGGTATGCTTTCCTTTATTGGTCAGAGTATTGAGTACAGGAGTTGGGAGGTCATGTTGTGGCTGTACAGGACATTGGTTAGACCACTGTTGGAATAGTGCATGCAATTCTGGTCTCCTTCCTATCTGAAAGATGTTGTGAAACTTGAAAGGGTTCAGAAAGATTTACAGGGTGTTGCCAAGATAGGAGGGTTAGAGTTATAGGGAGTGGTGGAATAGGCTGGGGCTGTTTTCCCTGGAGCGTCGGAGGCTGAGTAGTGACCTTATAGAGATTTATAAAATCATGAGGGGCATGGAAAAGGATAAATAGACAAAGTCTTTTTCCTGGGGTGGGAGAGTCCATAACTAGAGGGCATAGGTTTAGGGTGAGAGGGGAAAGATAAAGAAGAGACCTAAGGGGCAACTTTTTCATGCAGAGGGTGGTACGTGTATGGAATGAGCTGCCAGAGGAAGTGATGGAGGCTGGTATAGATGCAACATTTAAAAGGCATCTGGATGGGTATATGAATAGGAAGGGTTTGGAGGGATATGGGCCGGGTGCTGGCAGGTGGGACTAGATTGGGTTGCGATATCTGATCGGCATGGACAAGTTGGACTAAAGGGTCTGTTTCCGTGTTGTACATCTCTATGACTGTGTGAGACCCTGTGAAGACCAATGCAAAATATTGGTTTTGTTTATCCACCATTTCTCTGTTCCTCATTGTCAAATGGCCAGTTGCATCTTCCAAGTGTTGTGCATTTACTTTAGCAACTCTCTTTTAAAATACTCTTTGACAGTCTTGCTGTTTGTTTTTATATTTCTTTTAAAAATTGCTTTCATAATCTAATTTCTCCTTCTTTATTAGCTTTTTCGTCATCTGCTGCTGGTTCCTAAAAGTGTTTCCAGTCCTCTCGCCTGCCATTAGTTATTGCCACTGTATGTGCTTTAGTGTTTGAATGGATGCTCTCCATGGCTGCTTTGTTTAACCATTCTCGTCATTCTCGTCAAATCCTTCTCATGACCAGAATAAAAATGGAAGTGATTTAATTGCCATTAGGTAGATGTAGTTCCAGATGACAAAGATTGGGAACTGAGTATCCAAGGGTATTCTATAGTTAAGGAGAAGAGACATATAGGAAAGGAATGTGATTTGCTCACTTATTAGGGGTTAACATTAGTATACTAGTATCGAAGGATATTCAATCAAAGAATTGTGTAAGAAACCAGATCTTTTTAATTGTTTGGTCTATGGACTGAAAATATAAAAAGAAAGGTTGCTGATTTAAAACGGAGATAATATATAAGGAGTTATTTGTGGCTTTGGAAAAACATGTGAAGCTAAGCAATGCATATACAAAATGATCAACTGTAGAGCCCTTCTTACATGCTTCCATTATTTCCCAATTTATAATTTCTTTTAGTGGTAGAAAGCAAAAGTAGAAATCAGAAAACACAAGGGTAAGGATCAAATTGTCCACTCCAACTTTCCATTGAAAGAGCTGGGAAAATCTACATTCTAGGCCGCTGAAAGAAAGCCCTTTAAAACCCAAAGGGAAAGAGAAACCCTGGATCTGACCAAGAAACCAGTGAATCAAAGGATGATCATCACTATACGGATAACATTTAACATACCATCAAAGAAAGGAAAAGGATTATTAAACCAACCCACCTAGTTTTGTGATTTTGGACTGGTGACCAAAGCTATATTCTTCTGACTGCTTTCTCCCCTCCCATCATAATATTCACAGTTATCTGTTTTTCATTGTATGTCTGGATGTGCATATGTCTAGGCCAATTTGTCTGACAGACTGCTGTTCAGGATGAAAAACAATGCACATTAGCTTTCATCATTCACAAAAAATGACTCCATGTATGTAACACACTTTAACAAAACCTTTAACAAAAAGCAGTGAAGATAAGAGTTTTCTAATGTACTGCGATTGTACAGCTTACAATGTACCCCTTCAAATCCTCACTAAAGCATGATTAAGGCCCACTGAAATAGTTAGAAACTGCTACAACTAATAGAAAAAAAACAGGACAAACACAATTTTAAAGGCCATTGGTTAGATTTCAATGGTATGCTAAATTGTCTCTTTTTTCACTTTGAACATTCCTGCACATCAATAATCATTCTCTGATTTGATAGTTACATTTTTTTGTTAGAATTCTTTCCTTTTAGCTTTCTTGGTTTTTCTGTCTTTTTCCCAGCTGGAGATGGAAAGACAGATTTTTGTTTTAGTCATATGGTGATTAAAAGGTCAGTCTAGTCTGCACTAACAATACCTACCACTAAAGGTGCACTCATCCCAATTTCCTACACATGTCCCATATCCTTGAATGTTGTGATATTTCAAATGCCCATGCAAATTTTTTTTAAAGGTTGTAAAGTTTCCAGCCTTACAGTATTAGGGAAAAACCTAAGATTATTTATAAATACATTAAAGGGAAAAGGTTAACCAAGGAGAGAGTAGGGCACACTAGGGACCAAGGGAGCAACCTGTGTGTGAAACCACAGGATATTGGAAGGCTGTTAAGTGAATGCTTCTCTTCAGTCTTCATTCTGGAAAAGGAGAACATAGGTACATCCATTTCTGCAGATGGATGCTTTTAGTGTACAGGCTGTGGATGTTTCTTTCTGCTGCCTCAGCGCTGATACTTTGATACACTGCAACACAGATAGTCAGATTGCTGTAATTAGGCAGGTAGCCATTCTTAACAATACTGTCATTATACAATGCCTACAATGCAGGAAAATGCCATTTGGCCCATCAAGCCTACACTAACCCTCCAATGAGCCCTACCCTATCCCATAAAAATACATTCAATCCACTTAGCCTACACAAGCCTAGACATACGCACAATTTAACATGGCCAATCCACCTAACCTGCACACCTTTGCATGTCATGGACAGATGCATCTGCATCTAAGGAGATATCAACTCTTGTTACATCAGAAGGTTTATAGCAAGATCAAGTAATGCCATTTGGATTTAAAAAGGGAGTGAAAAAGGAGACATTGGAACCGATTACTGGTTCTTCAATGTTTTGAAGTATGCACGCTTCATTATTGCAAAGAAACACTAATGTGCATCAATCAGAATTTTTTAGATTTTGTTTGATTCAAACGCAAGATTGTTCTGATGTAACACATTGATTCAGCAAAAATTGTTCACTTTGCTGAAAAAGGTAATGTGAGAGCAAAATCAAGCACATGTATGTGCTGAAATAGTTTTAGAATTTGGAATGTACATTACAAGAAATGAAAGAGGGTCAATGAATGTAATTTTTTTGTCTTAGTGCATGTGTTTATGTTCATTTAGTGATGAAAGACATAAAAATGGCATTTCATTTCTTTAAGGGCTAGAATTGAAATGGAAATACCTAAAACCAAAATACCATGAGAGTGCAGAACCTTGCTCTGATTGAATTTCAGTTGGTAGATTATTAAAAATAAAGAACTGAGTTTATTCTTCCACTATTACCTTATCTATAGTTGTCCTTGAAGGAATAGCTTCTGGAAATTGGGTTGTCACACCCATACACGTTGGATATACTGGTGTCCTAATTTCATGTTCAGTATTCCTATTTTGATCTCTGGTGATGCACTATGTTTAGCATTTACTCTCATCAACAAACCTTATGAAAAAATGTTTGGAACTTATTCTTGAAACTATTCAATCTCTTTAAGCTTATTTGGACCTTGTAGGATAATAGACCACACTACAACATTGAGGAATTAGTCAATCCTATCAAAGGTAATTTATGAACAACAACTACTATTAATGTTCTGGACAAAAAGTCCTTCTCCAGTTGCACTTTGTAGAACAAAATGGGAAATACTCTCCACTTGTCCCATTTACTAACACTTTGGTGTGTATTGTCCCTTGGGTAGAACAATGTCCTTCTAAAGCAAGCTTTGAGTAGCTGTCATATCTCTTACCTGTACATTTGAAGAAAAATGGGTTATTCTTTTTTTAATGTCTCTTAACGACCTTATGCAACTCTCATGCACTCACAGGAGTATTTGTCTCCAGTTTCCCACTTATTGTTAAAGCCATTATTTGATCTGTTGTATTTTCTTTGTTAGTTTCCATTCCATGATCATTCTCACAAACTCTGATATGCCCCGTGGACATGCCATGCAGCTTCCATCATTCTGAATGACAATGTCTCATTTTATTACAATCAAAATACTTAGGCCTCCAATTTTCATTTCCCCCTCAGCAGCTTCTTCTCTTTTCTAAGAAGAGATGCATGGGGCATTCCCAGGTGTCCTGTCTTTATTCTGGCTGATTGCCTTCCCTTTGCTTTCTGACCCTCCATCTTTCCTGAGTTTTTGGAGGTGACAAAAAAATGGCACAGTTTTTTAGATTAGGTCATAATCATGAGCCATTACCACTGTTAGTCTAGCAATTGCAATTGCAATGTAAGGTCTGTGATTTGTATATATTTTAATATTGTTTAATTTGAAAGTTTGGATTTCAAACAAGCAACATGTAGACTTTAGGTTCTGGTGATGGTGACCACAATTCTGTGACTTTCACCTTGGTTATGGAGAGAGATAAGTGTGCACAACAAGGTAGATTTTACAATTGGGGGAAGGGAAATTACGATGCTGTTAGACAGGATTTGAGGAGCATAAGTTGGGAGCATAGGCTATCAGGGAAGGATGTGGTGGAAATGTGGAACTTTTTCAAAGAGCAGATACGACGTGTCCTTGATATGTATGTACCTATCAGGCAGGAAAGAAATGGTCGTGTGAGGGAGCCTTGGTTGACGAGGGAGGTTGAATGTCTAGTAAAAAGGAAGAAGGAGGCTTACATAAGGTTGAGGAAACAGGGTTCAGACAGAGCAGTGGAGGGATACAGGATAGCCAGAAGGGACCTGAAGAAAGGGATTAGGAGAGCTAAGAGAGGGCATGAAAAATCCTTGGCGGATAGGATCAAGGATAACCCCAAGGCATTTTATGCGTATGTGAGAAACCTGAGAATGACGAGAACGAGGGTAGGTCCGATCAAGGACAGTAGTGGGAGATTGTGTATTGAGTCGGAAGAGATAGGAGAGGTCTTGAACAAGTACTTCTCTTCAGTATTTACGAACGAAAGGGACCGTATTGTTGAAGAGGAGAGTGTGAAACGGACTGATAAGCTAGAAGAGATACTTGTTAGGAAGGAAGATGTGTTGGACATTTTGAACAACTTGAGGATCCCCGGGATATATCCTAGGATTATGTGGGAAGCAAGAGAGGAAATTGCAGTACCGTTGGCAATGATCTTCTCGTCTTCACTGTCAACGGGGGTGGTACCAGGGGACTGGAGAGTAGCGAATGTTGTGCCCCTGTTCAAAAAAGGGAATAGGGATAATCCCGGGAATTACAGGCCTGTTAGTCTTACTTCTGTGGTAGGCAAAGTAATGGAAAGGGTACTGAGGGATAGGATTTATGAGTATCTGGAATGACACTGCTTGATTAGGGACAGCCAGCACGGATTTGTGAAGGGTAGGTCTTGCCTTACAAGTCTTATTGAATTCTTCGAGGAGGTTACCAAGCATGTGGATGAGGGTAGAGCAGTGGATGTAGTGTACATGGATTTTAGTAAGGCATTTGATAAGGTTCCCCATGGTAGGCTTATGCGGAAAGTCAGGAGGCATGGGATAGAGGGAAATTTGGCCAATTGGATAGAAAACTGGCTAACCGGTTGAAGTCAGAGAGTGGTGGTAGATGGTAAATATCCAGCCTGGAGCCCAGTTACAAATGGAGTTCCGCAGGGATCAGTTCTGGGTCCTCTACTGTTTGTAATTTTTATTAATGACTTGGATGAGGGAGTCGAAGGGTGGGTCAGTAAATTTGCAGATGATACGAAGATAGGTGGAGTTGTGGACAGTGAGGAGGGCATTTGTCGTTTGCAAAGGGACTTAGATATGATGCAGAGATGGGCTGAGGAGTGGCAGATGGAGTTCAACCCTGCCAAGTGTGAGGTTGTCCATTTTGGAAGAACAAATAAGAATGCGGAATACAGGGTTAATGGTAGGGTTCTTAGTCAGGTGGAGGAACAGAGGGATCTTGGGGTCTATGTACATAGATCTTTGAAAGTTGCCACTCAGGTGGATAGAGTTTGTAAGAAGGCCTATGGTGTATTATCATTCATTAGCAGGGGGATTGAATTCAAGAGTCGTGAAGTAATGTTGCAGCTGTTCAGGACTTTGGTTAGGCCACATTTGGAGTACTGTGTGCAGTTCTGGTCGCCTCACTTTAGGAAAGATGTGGAAGCTTTGGAGAGGGTGCAGAGAAGATTTACCAGGATGTTGCCTGGAATGGAGAATAGGTCGTACGAGGATAGGTTGAGAGTTCTCGGCCTTTTCTAGTTGGAACGGCGAAGGATGAGGGGTGACTTGACAGAGGTTTATAAGATGATCAGAGGAATAGATAGAGTAGACAGTCAGAAACTTTTTCCCCGGTTACAACAGAGTGTTACAAGGGGACATAAATTTAAGGTGAAGGGTGGAAGGTATAGGGGAGATGTCAGGGGTGGGTTCTTTACCCAGAGAGTGGTGGGGGCATGGAATGCGCTGCCCGTGGGAGTGGTAGAGTCAGAATCATTGGCGACCTTTAAGCGACATTTGGATAGGTACATGGATGGGTGCTTAATCTAGGATAGAAGTTCGGCACAACATCGTGGGCCGAAGGGCCTGTTCTGTGCTGTATTGTTCTATTGTTTATAAGGTTCTGTGCATCATGGTACTTAATGAATAATTTGTTAGTATTTCTAGAGCCATATTTTGTTTTTAATCAGTATGAGGCAGAGAGTATCTGGGGTGAAAGTAGGAATTTTTTTTGCATTGGGAGAACTTTGTGAGCAGGTGGAGTAAATATTGAAGAGCATTAGCTTGCTTTCTGTTTGGAATTTTTCTTTTATGGTAAGGTGAAAAACTTATGGAGTCATTGAGTCATACACCACAGAAACGGACCCTTCAGTCTATCTCATCTGCAACAACCAGATATCCCAATCTGACCTAGTCCCATTTACCAGCACTTAGCTCAGATCCCTTCAAACCCTTCCTCTTCATATACCCATCCAGATGCCTTTTAAATGTTGTAATTCTACCAGCCTCCACTACTGTCTCTGGCAGCTCATTCCATGCAAACACCAGCCCCTGCATGAAAAATTGCCCCAAGTCCCTTTTAAATCTTTCCCCTCTCACCTTAAACCTCTGCTTTCTAGGTTTGGACTTCCCCCACTGTTGGAAAGAAGAGCCTATCAATGTCCCTCATGATTTTATAAACCTCTGTAAGATCACCCCTCAGCCTCCGACACTCCAGGGAAAAGAGTCCCAGCCTATTCAGCCTCTTCCTATAACTCAAGCCCTCCAGTCCCGGCAACATCATTATAAATCGTTTCTGTACCCTCTTAAGTTTCATAACATCTTTCCTACAGAAAGGCGGCTAGAATTGTATGTAGTATTCTAAACGTGGCCTCACACCAAAATCTTGTACAGCCATAACATGACAATGTTCTGACCAATGAAGGCAAGCATACCAAACACTTTCTTCACCACCCTGTCGACCCGTGACTCCACTTTCAAAGAAATATGCACCAGCACCCCTATATCTCTTTATTCAGCAACACTCCCCTGGGCCCTACCATATTTTGAGAATCTTTTGATTTTCCACTTCACAGATGACTTGGTAGAACATGGGTATGTGAAATAGTTACCCCTGAAGAAAGTTCCCCTAAAACTCTTAGGAAATGTATTATTTCAGTATGAAAGTCTTAGTTTAAAATTTCCAAACCAGAAGTTTTTAATTAGTATCCTAAAGATGTGAATTGAAGCTGAGAAAGTATAAGCTTGGTTGTGAAGGGCTTTTGACCGAAATGTTGATTTTCCTGCTCCTCAGATGCTGCCTGACCTGCTGTGCTTTTCCAGCACCACTCTAATCTAGACTCTGGTTTCCAGCATCTGCAATCCTTGTTTTTACCCTGTGTCAAGGAAAAAGCTACCAAGCATTCAAGTCCCAGAATGAAAATAAGCAATTGAATTAAACCTACACAGGTGACAGAGAAGTAAATCTTATCTTCGGTTTAAGTACTATAATGTGATAGTGTTGGGATAGGTAGGATTGCATTTCTATTTTTTGTCATGAAATGTTTCCAATTGGATTATATGTAAATAACTTGATTTGTTTTATCTTCTTTTCTTTTGTGTAGTAATATTTGGTTGTTCTGTTAAACTGCAATTTTGCGTGCTTGGATTTCACTGAAAGGCCACCTTATTAAATGAAAAACAAAAAATAATGTATCAAGCCAGGAATCAGACTGGGACTTGACTTGTTCACTACTAACAGCAGCTTGGATCATAGTATTTGAGGGTTCTTGTTGGATTTGAATTCATTAGGCTTTAGAGGAAACTGTGTCTTTCTTTTTCAATAACAGGTGGTTCTAAATGTAAAAAGATTGTGTTATGGTGAAGTTTATTGTGCAGAATATGAAGGTGGTTTTGAATATTTATCAGAGTTTTCTGGAATCGGAAAAGATAACAATCAAAATATTGAAATCTTTGACTAAAGCTAAAATGAGAGGTTTGCAGATGAATTAAAGGTAGAAGTAAAAAGGACAATTTCATAAGGTTGAGGCACTTCAATTGTTACCCAACATTTAAAACTTGAAATAAAAAAGAAAACCCTTAAAATGGGATGTCATTGCTGAAATTGGTGAAGATATTGTTAGAAATCAAAAGACTTGACTTAAAATAAGAAACATGGAATAGTATAACTTCAAGAAAAACAAAAACAGCTGAAGATGGAGAGTAACGAGAAAGAAAAGCAGGTTGTAACAGACAGGGATAGAGAGTTGAGAAAGCTTGAAGTGGAAAGTGAATTAAAGGACAAATAGAAGGAGATGGAATTTAAAAACACTGAAATCTAAAGAGAGAGCAAGAGTTGACCAAAGAAAGGTTTAGAGCAAGGAAGGAAGGAGGAGATAATATCTTGGATGATGATTCCGATTCCATTGAGGGATTTGATTTAACTATGAATCTGTGCTGAGCACTTATATTTACTGAGCATGACATTGAAAAATATTTTAACTCACTTGAGAAGGTAGATGGATTGATGAAGGGGTCAAAATAGTTTTGGACCTTGCACATTACAAAGATTTTATCTTTGGATTGAAACTTGTCTCTGTAGCCAAGTAGGAATATCTGGCTGTTTCTCTCAAGGGAAGTAAAAGTTCAAGTATCGCAGCCTCAAACTTTGATGAGGAATCGTATTTAACACAGGACAGTAAGGAAATAAAGTCTAATGGAAAATGATCCCAAAAATAGAGATGGCCGTTGATTATAAAAATCATGAATCACTTCTTTTCCAAAAAGCTGTGATAACTAAGTTAATTGAAGCTTTCAAGACTAAAATAGGCTTATGTTTAGGCAGTGTATCAGTAAAAAGAGAGTAAAAGCTGGAAATGGAAGTTAAATGTTTCCCTTTGTTCCTGATGTTCTGACATTGCAAAAGAAATACATCACGGATCATGTGTACAGACATTTTTAGAACTTTCATATTCAAATCTGAGCAGAAGTGCTGCATATTGTTTGTTGTGTGGCTGAAACCTAATCAATTATCTTTGGTATGGTTTAATTAGAACCGAGCTAAATTTGGCATTGAAGAACCTCAAGGAAAAGATCTCTGTTATCTAAAGCTCATGATTATTCTGTCACAATGATTAGCATAATATTTCATAATACTCAAAATACATTATCACAACCTGCTGACACAAGTCATTCAAATAGTTCTTAGTCACGTTTGCTCCTAAGACTATACTGAAAATAGCTTCCCCTTACAAGTTTCCTCTGTGGAAGGTTTCTCGCTGCAGACTACTTTCAATACTGGTGTAGCATTCCGCAGGCCGTGCTTTTACGATTTTTCAACAGATGGTCCAGGTTTTCCGAGCAGATGTTTTATTCTTGTTGGTGTTGGTGCTCTAGATGCCCTAAATAGTTGTGTAACTGAAAACCACATTAAAGATTTAATGAAATAATGCCCAAGATCTGTCAAGAACACTGCCTTCCCACCTCAGTGGGAGCATTTTGGATTAACTGGAAGCTAAGATGACACCCCATTTTGTTTGATCTGAACTGCCCTCAAGATGTCTCCTTCAAGGACAACGAAGAATGGGACATGAATGCTGGTCTGGCTCAGTGGTGGAGGTCTAGTGCTGACAGTGGAGCAACAGCTTGGAGCTTCCTGATTCCCCTTTTTGCCATCATTGCCGAAAAATTAACTTGTAACCTAGAAAGACTTTGAGGCAATGCAGCATAAATTTATCTAAAGGTTGACTCAGATTTATAGGTACACCAACCCCAGGCCTTTTCTGCCCTCCTCTTGCCTTGAACAATGAGATAAAAAGTGATTAACTTTTTTTTTTGGAAAGCTTGTTTCATGATTACAGAGGATCCTCGATTATCCGAACGTGATGAGCAGGCACTATTTCGTTCGAATAATTGATTATTTGGTTAATTGATTTCCCTCTGGGGCTCGGAGTTTTCTGTGAAGTCTGCTCCCCGTTCAGGAGACTAGGCAAAAGCACACTGCGTGCAAGACCCCATCCCCTAACCACCCCCAACCCCTTCTGCTCCCACCCTGCCCCTTCCCACCCCCAACTCTGTCCAGCACAGCCCCGTCCTATCTGCCCCCAACCCCGGACCCC
This sequence comes from Chiloscyllium punctatum, assembly GCF_047496795.1. Taxonomy (NCBI): domain Eukaryota; kingdom Metazoa; phylum Chordata; class Chondrichthyes; order Orectolobiformes; family Hemiscylliidae; genus Chiloscyllium; species Chiloscyllium punctatum. The sequence goes on from NC_092739.1 coordinate 72,681,014, forward strand.
CAACCACCCCCACCCACCGTCAGACCCCGGGCAGCCAGAGTGTACACCAACAGTAAGACTGCTGCTGCTGTTTTTGTGGGATAAGTCTCCAATAGCACACACACACACACACTTCAACACATCCATTCTAGGACAAGCCAAAGCAGTTGAACTTTATGTTGAGTGTGCTTTTTTCTGGAGGGATATCATTTTGATGAATGTTACAGGCACTTGCCTCACAGGAACAATAGGAATTTTCAAGACAGGTCTGTTACAGACAATTGAGAAATACTGAAATGCTTCTCCTCTTTATCCATACGGTTGACAGTAAGTTTTCTTTATAAAAAGAGTTTGCTTGCCAATTCGGTGTTATGACTTATAAAAGAAACATGGCAGGTTTTCCTGGAAGTTTTTAAAAATACAAAGTGAATAGGACGTAACATTTGGTCTAAACAAGAATGATCAAAACCCTCCAGTTCTCACACAGACAGGAGTATATTGCAAAGACTCTTCAATAATCTCAGAGTTGGATGGATGATTTTTCTTCAGACTCTTTAGGTCATCACTGCTGGGTTGATTCTTAAATTACTTCCTATAGCATGGGGATAGTTAAACATCAGGCAGAATTAAAGCTTATAGGATGGATAGAGAAAGAGAGAAAGGGATTCACTTATTGTCTCTTTGTCCTCTTTTCTTCTTCTGTTATTGTGGCATGGAGAAAAACAGTTTCTTAAAATACTAAGGGTTTAAAATGGGCCACCCCACCTGCTGCCTCCTCCACCTGCCATAATATTGTGAGAGGACAGCAAAGAGTAGCACAGCTGACGTGCTGCCAATGGCATTGAGCACTGAGATTTGGGTCCAGGCACCCATCTTACCATCCAGATAGGCCGATATAGCTACCATCCATAGGCCCTTTATGTCCTCCTCACAGCTTACATTCCCACCTAACTTCGTATGATCAGCAAACTGGTTCACTTCTGTTGGTTAGTTTAGATGGAAGTTTGGATATTGGACAGTGCACAGAGAGTGGAATATTTTACAGGTTATAAGTGGGCTGCTACATGGTTGAGTACTGTGCTCTCTGCTAATACTAACATGTTACCCCCAACCCTTGAGCCCTTATCATACGTAATAATATCCTGTCAAATGCATTTTGGAAATCCAAATGTACAAAACTACTCGTTCCTTTTCTTCTGCCATTTTAGTTGCATGCTCAGAAGGTTCTGATACGTGTAACAGGCAAAATCTTGCATGCATAAGAATGTCTCAGCCAGACATTTGGGTCTTCAAATTCCACTCCAGAGATGTGGGCTCATTATCTAGATTGATACAGCAGTACTGAAAAATGTTCTGCACAGTGAGAGGTGCTGTCTTCTAGATGAAAAATTAATACAAGATTCTACCTATCACCTCCAGTTGGCATTATTTTGATGAAAAAATTAGGGGGGTTATCCAAAGTGTCCAGGTCAATACATAGCTCTCAACAAATATCAAAATTACTTGAACAGATGACCTGATTATTATAACACTGCTCTTCATAGGTCCTCATCTATGTTCATATTGGCTGCCAACTCATGAACAATACAACAGAGATTTCATCTCTGGTTTCAATTCTGCATAGGTGTCTTGAGTGAGTCAATATCTCACCCGATACTCAAAATATGTCATGGGTGTAACTTATTTTCTACATGAGAACATGGGTCAATCTTTGTATATTTTTTATGAGCATTTAGTTGCGTAGACATTACAAGCATGCCCAAACAGTTTCAGGCACTCCCATTTTATAAGGGCACAAATAAACAACTTGTAAGATGTCTTGAGTTCAAGAAAAGTGCTACATAAATGTAATCTTTTCCTCTATTTTTTCTAGCTGGGAATTCCTGTCCTCTTAAGCATTCTTGTTTTCAGAATCCATCATCAGGAATTCCTACCTTAATGGCAGGAACCAAGCTCCCCATGGTAGTTCATTAACTCAGTTCAAGGAAGAACAACACCAAAGAGAGATGGACATAATGTTTTGTTTAAGCGGAACTCATTGATCTACCACACCTCCCCCACCCCCACTCACACCCTTGCTAATGTTGGCTTTCAGCAAAAGTAAAGGTACATGTGAAAATCCCACAACCAATAATGAAATAAATTATCTATATGTTTGTTGCTGTTAGTGGAAAGAAAGAGATTGACAATGAAATGGAGTGAACTCACTAACCTTTACACAACGCTATAGAAATTTTAATGCAGGGAATAGTCAGGAACTGGACTGCATTGATTGAGAATACGGAGACAAATTCAACTGCACCTTTCATAAAGGAACAATATAAATACCTGAATAGACTGCTCTTGTAGGGGTATATTTAAAAAGATAGGTGAGCAGGACTAGCTAAGTTGCTCTTGCACAGAGTGAGCATGGATATGACCAGCCAAATGGCCTCCTTCTGTGCTTTAACTATTCTATGATTCTATCTACTTGAATAGTAGGTTGTACTCCAGCACACTTACAGTCTTGTACTGCAGTGTTAGATTTGGTCACAGCCTGGATTTGCTGAGATGACGTGTAAGCCCATTTAAAAATAAGTAGATAGGTCCTGGTTCTGAGATAACCAACTCCATTTCCAGGTATTTTAATTCTTCAGAATAATTCTCGGTCTTTTTCTCCCAAATTGGCTAACTCTGCTTTGGAAATAGGCACAGAATATTGTTCAGCAATTTTCATTGAGTCTGACCAGCTTTTAAAAGATTCATGTTCACAGCATCTCAGAGCCTTCCACACAAGAGTACATTCTCCATCCCATCCTTTGTGCACCGTATGATATTATCCCGTTCCCTCCTGCCTTTCTCAGCCAAGAATATAACATGAAGTTTGGCTAATTACCCAGACATCAATTACTTTGTTCAAACCCTTGAGCCCCTCTTAGATTGACAGCTTTGACTCTTTGATCATTGCTGTCATTTCCATCATCGTTTAAAATTGTAAAAGGTTGAATTTCAGGTGCTTGCTATTTCTACTCCTGATACTTTAAAGGGTCTGGATAATTGACCTTTATGTTGGCTTGATATTTATATTATATTGCTTTTTTTTTAAGCAGAGAAGCAGACAACTTCAGCACCACAGCAGTGCCTGTGTCTGCCTACAATCACTTCCCTGAGTCGGTTGGTCTGACTTCAACCCACGACATCTCAATCTTTCCTGGCATTGCCCCAAATGCTGGCAGGTGGAGCCAGAAATTTTCTACTCACCTCAAGAATGAAAATTAAGGCCAATGTGCAGGAGTTTTGAATCAGCACTTTAAACTCCAAGGAAGAGCATTAACAATTGAGTCTGATTGAGTTGAATATTATACAGAATGCAGTACAGAATTATTAAGCAAGCAGTTCTGTGTTCATTATGTGTGGTTTATGGCTCAGATTTTGAGATTCTGACTAAATTGGCACTATTCACTGAAGTTAATGGAGATAGAATCAGGTGAGATGTAAAATGAGTTGCCACCTCACTATCCACTTTGAGTACCTTACGCACTCATACAAAGTCAAGATCTAATCTGTTCAGTGTACTCTCAGAAACCTCTGTATATCTAATGGTTGCATTTTTCAGCACTGTCCAAATCTGATACAGCTAGATTTCAGATTGTCACTTTCAACAATATTGGGATACAGTCAGTACTTGATTGAAATCAGTTTTAGCACCGCTACCCCATCATACCATCACTTCACTGGCATAATATGCTGAATCATAGGAACAGCCCAAACAGCAGTTCTAACTCAAATGATGTTCCTTCTTTTGCGAAAGACAGATTCACAGTCTACACTGCTGCAATGTTTCCAAACGATATTTTGTCACTTGAAATGTAAGGTCAGATAACCCGCATTTCCCTAAAGATGCAGCAGCTCAGCTGAATCAAGATTAAGCAAAAGAAAGTGAAACATTATTTCCTCTTGTTCACAGAGCTGCTAGCTCTGAGACTATGAGTACTCAGATTCACAAAGTCTCATCTGACAAATTAGCCGCTCCACTGCTTCATCTATTTTAGCTTTCCCTGTCAACTGGTATTTTCCTATTCAAGTGGAAAATAATGAACAATGTCTCTATGCACAAGATGGGATGAAGGTCAGACACTGATAACTACAACCAGTATTCTTCTGCTATTTATGTTGACTCTGATGGAAATCAGAGTTGCAAACAATGCTGTAAAATCTCAAATACTGTATCCTACCATCAGTTTGGATGTAGAGCAAATCATTCAACTTGTGGCATGCTTATTCCATAATTCAGATATTGAATAATTTCAGAATAGTCAGAATATAAAACTTATACACTTTAAAATCTAAATTTGTATAAATCTGTACGAGGTCAGCCTCACTGAAAATCTGGTTTTCTTCGTGGAATTCAACTGTTCAAATTGGTCAATGTGCTATATTCTTATTGTAATGCTATTGGTTCAAAAGGGAGATGTGCTAGAATCTATTCAGGCCTGGATTTTCTTCATTTCAGAGAGTTTGTCAATCATGTCAAAAATGATGGAAAGCCTGTAACTTGAAAGTCCCGCCCCCATCTCCTTGAACACAGTCATTTCCATTTTCATGGTTACAGGAATGGAGCCATACACATTTCAACAACAGTCTTCACTTCAGTTAGATTTTGATAGCCTAGGATTGTGAAGCCTGAAGTGTTTAGTGTCAACCTGGTCTGGGAGGGTCTGAACTTTTTGCATTTATTCTTTGAAGAGACAATGTACGCTTTTGGATGTGATCCCGGGATTCTTTAGGGTGAGGTAAACATGTAGAAAATAGAATCATTAATAAATTATTCATTTCAGAAAAGATATAATATTCTTATGGAATTGGCTAGCATAAGTTCACATTAGCAGATAAATATTTTCTCTCTTTCTGAAAATGCGCATAAATAATCCCTAGAATTCTCAACGTCTATTGATTAAAAGTTTCTATGTTAACATTCCTAAGTTGATAGGGCAGTATCTTGTATTTCCTTATCTGCAAGAGCCCTCAGCATGTTATAAACTAAAAAGGAGTTCTGATGGCCAGAGAAGGGATGACCATCCTGACATCTTAGGAATGTACGCTATGTTAATTGTTTGAAGTGTTCAAACAAGTGATGACAACCCATAAAAATAAGGTGTACAAATGAATGCTTAGAGACAGGTTGCAGTCCTTGTCAGGCAGATGAAGGATGGACTAGTGGGTGACAAAGGAAGATAGTTAGAAGCGTTTTTCACCCAGATATTATCCTGATTTGTAGGCTTGTTCCTTGCTGGTCAGTGAATGTTCCAGATTAGGGCCTAGTCCAGGAACAGTTAGAGTGGTGCTGTTAGGATGAGATGGGTACAGTATATGGGTACAAAGTTGGCTGTAGGGAGGCTGGTTGACAATTGAATGTCAAAATCCAACCAGAGGTTAGGATTGTTGTGAGGGGAAGATGGTTCAATAATCTTGTCAAATTGAGAGTTCTCACTTATGGTGGACTCCTGAGGAAGTCCATTTGTAAGTGGAAGGGACAGAATAGTTGGAATGGTGTGAAATACAGTAATGCTTTGAGGGCGTGTCCTTCAGGACAGAGGCAGGTTAGCTTGATGACGGACAGCAGCCCTCCTTCTGGCATACAAACAGTACCCACTCTACAAGCAACTACTGGTGTCTCCCTTTTAATTGCGAACTTTCAATTGGCACAGGAAATTCTGTCAGCTAGACTAAATCTGGAAGCAAGTTTACAACTTGAAGCACACGGTCCTTCTAAAATAATTGACTAAACCACCAGCCTCTGGGAAGCACTTATGCCTGCAGTAAAACTGGAATACCTGGTTTGAGTTGAGTTGTTCTTGAGCTTAAAATTCCAAACCAACCATTTCTGGGTGATTAAAATTCTCACCCTAGCTTCTGCAACAACAGATCTAAAAAAAATATGTTTTGCAAAGTGAATAAACAAGTATACACTCTGGATGCAGTTTTGTAGTGTAGTTCTTGATCTGAAGATTTCCTGTACAATACAGGCACTGTAAGATCAACACACACAGTTTGCTAAATAAGTCATAGAACATAGAACATTACAGTGCATTACAGGCCCTTTGGTCCTCGATGTTGCGCCAACCTGTGAAACCTTCTGAAGCCCATCTAACCTACATTGTTCCATTCTTGACCATATGTCTGTCCAATGATCATTAAAATGTCCAGAAAACTGGCGAGTCTACAACTGTTGCACCATTTCAAGTTCAGGTGGGAGATACTTAGCTGTGAACAAATTGTTTTACACATGTTAGCTGACTAAATACTGTGCATTATTGTTTGTCTTCTTTCCCATTGATTGCTGCTGGTTTCCTTCAATTGATTTGTCACTTGGTGCACACTATATTTGGAATGCACGGTGAAGCTGTAAGATGTGCTGAGCATTGGTATTTTATTGGATTTTCCAATGATTATATCGAGCTTGGAAGAGGATAGGGAAATCCTGCAGGTAGAGGGCATTGTCATGGCAACAGGTGACCCAGGAATTCTGTCATATGATTCAGATATAAATTATTTGGATATGTAGTGTTGAAAGCAGTTTTGCTATGTACAAATGAAGTAGGGAGGTTGTCATCGTACCATATTGTCTCGTGATGTTGACCCCAGCTATAGCTCTGTGGTGGTAAAAGTCCCCACTTGCATTAATACCAGCTCATTATAAGGTCTTTAACCATACACAACTAAATCAACAAATGTTGCTATCATTTTTCTATCAGGCGCAACAAGCATATGATGCTCTCATTGGAAAGGAAGAAGTGTCAAAGGAGGTCCTCCATTCTTTATCAGATTTTACATAGTTTCCAAAATTTCAGAATCCAATATATGCATCATGTCACCCAGCAATGATCCCATAGCTTTGAACAGCTGCAGCTCAGTAAAGGTGGTGACTGCAGCTGAATACAGTGGTACACTCATTAGAAGAAACCAGACCACGGGTTTGTTGATGGGTGATCATGGCTACGCTTTACTGCCCTGGCTATTCACAATAGTTAGGAACTCAGCACTGCAGCTGTAAGAAAACACACTGAGTTCTGATTCATTTTACAGTCAGGATGTCAAAGCAGGATGTCTCATGGTTGGATAAATCAAATGAGCTTGGAAAGGATCATGCCAGGAAGGAAAAGAAATCAAAAGGAATGCAGTTAGATGGAAGTGATCACAAAGGAATCGCAGGAATTCTGTATAAATAGTATATTATTTCAAGCACAAGTGAATCATTGGAGACATAAGGAGCCACACGCACTGCAACTACAGGGGAATGACAATTTTTAAAGTCAGATACACCTTATTTAAACATTGGAGATTACAGGGATTCACATCAGACAGACAATAATGCAATTATAGGAATTGTAGGAGATAAAGCTAAATCCGTTCACTGGAGCTATTAGAGGTCTGAGCAGTTATATATATTGCACAGTGAATTGTGCGGAAGGTATTTTCAGATCAAATGCAAATAACAATGGATGGATTCAAAAAAGACTTGATCAGTGTATGTCATTTTACACTCATGTCTCTGCAATTGTTGCAATCAAAGATTGATATTCTCACTAAAATAAAATGTGAGAAAGAAGCGAAATATTCTTTCAAATTAGCACTTGTTACAGTTAATATAACCAAAAGCACAGAGTGTGATTAGTCATGATGATATTTAAAAAAAGCAGAATTACTGCATATTGCTCTTGACTATATGGCAGTGACATAATCAATCTCTGCTAGATTAAACCAAAACTTTATTCAGTTAGCAAATATCTGTTGAGTTTTATAGTTAAATGATAAAGTGAATTTTCATTTTTAAAAGCCCATGAGTGAAGCATGTGTTTTTTTAAACTGCAGGGTAAACCAAAGGCTATGGATTAATCAGTTAAAGACATTGTTATCAAAGCAGTAAAAACAGACAACTGAATTGTAACATTTTTCATCTGATTGTAATAACTGAGACCTTTCATTAAATAAAATGATTTTTATAAAGGAAGGTACATGGACCTTAAATGGCTGGAGTTGCACTATTATCACATGTTGAGGCAAGCTTCGGGATGGAGAAAGTGAGCACTGCAGATGCTGCTGGAGATCAGAGTCGAAGAGTGTGGTGCTGGAAAAGTACAGCCGGTCAGGCAGCATCCAAGGGGCAGGAGAGTTGATGTTTCGAGCATTAGCCTTTTATCAGGAATGTCATTCCTAATGAAGAGCTGATGCTCGAAACACCGACTCTCCTGCTCCTTGGATGCTGCCTGACAGGCTGTGCTTTTTCAGCAAGCTTCAGGAAGCCTACACAGAATAGATGAAGCTATCTCTACTGTAATTACCATTTTTATCTAAGGACATCAAAGCTAGGCAGCTGAGTCTGTGTTAAGAAATTCACACTTCCTCTTTTAGTTCACATGTATGGGATTAATTTCACAAAGTGGTCGATGAAAGGCTCACCTTCTAGTTAGTGGGCTTGGACAGACAATGAATCCATACTCAGGACTATACACAGGACTTTCCCAGCACCACACTCTTTGACTCTGATCTCCTCATCTGCAGTCCTCACTTTCTCCCAGATTCTAATAACTACTTTGAGTAGCAGAGCAGAGATAAAGATCATACACTGGGAACAGCAAGGTCTAAAAGATCACTTCCTTGCCTATTTACCTCTATCATCATGGAAGATAGTACCTGGTGAAAAAAATAACAAACTGGGGGGAAATAAATCACTGAGGACTCAGAAATATACACAAATATTGTCAGTGCTGCAGATACCAGTTAATAATTAAACAAATGAAGTCTCAGGTTAAAAGTCTGAGGCTTGTAGGACTCTGAGACTGTTTAACTTATGTAGCCTTTCTCCTCCCTGCCTGCACCAAATATGTTCTCCTTTTATAAACATAGGAACACAGGAACAGGAGTAGACTATTCAGTCCTTCGATCCTATTCCACCATTCAATGAGATCAGTGACCTAACTCCACAAATTTGCCTTTAGCCTACATTCCTTAAAATCTTTGGTGAACAAAACATTATCTCTCTGAGATTTAAAGGTAACTGATCCAATATCCACTGCCATTTATGAAAAAGTGGTCCAAACATCTACTACCTTCAAACCACTGTATCGAAGTGCTTCTTGACATCTCTCGTGAACGTTTGGCCTAATTCTCAGACTATGCCCCCTAGTTCTAGAATCTGCAACTATTGGAAGTGAATTATCTTTAATCAACTGCTTTACTTATTAATATCTTAAAGGCTTTGAACAGATGACCCCTCAACCTTCTAAATTCTAAGAAAACAGGCCTAATATGCATTATCTCTCCTCATAAGTTAACTCCTGAAGTCCAAGTATAATTCTTTCAAACCAAATTATGCTCCCTCCAAGGCCAAAATATTCTTCAGAAGGTATAGTGCCCAGAACTGCTCAAAGTCCTCCATGTGGGGTCTAACCAGGGTTTTGTTTAATTGTAGCATAATTCAGCATGCTTGCATTCCAATCCTTTAGATATAAAGGCCAGTATTCCATTAGCTTTCTTGATTATTTTCTGAACCTTTTGTGACATTTTAAAGATCATAGAGTCATAGAGTTATAGAGGTGTACAGCACAGAAACAGACCCTTTAGTCCAACTTGTCCATGCAGACCAGATATCCCAACCCAATCTAGTCCCACTTGTAGCACCTGGCCCATATCCCTCCAAACCCTTCCTATTCATATACTCATCCAGATACTGTATACATGTTGCAATTGTACTGGCCTCCACCATTTCCTCTGGCAGTTCATTCCATACACGTATCATCCTCTATGTGAAAAAGTGCCCCTTAGGTCTCTTTTATATCTTACCCTTCTCACCCTAAAACTATGCCCTCCAGATCTGGATTCCATCACCCCGGGAAAAGACTTTGTCTATTTATCCTATCCATGTACCTCATGATTTAATGAATCTCTATAAGATCACCCCTCAGCCTCCAACACTCCAGAGAAAACAGTCCCAGCCTATTCAACCTCTCCCTGTACCAAGGACATGACCTCCCAAATGCTGTACTCAATACTCTGACCCATAAAGGAAAGCATACCAAACTATCTACCTGCGATTCCAATTTCAAGGAGCTATGAACCTGCACTCCAAGGTCTCTTTGTTCAGCAACACTCCCTCAGACCTTACCATTAAGTGTATATGTTCTGCTAAGGTTTGCTTTCCCAAAATGCAGCACTTTGCATTTATCTAAATTAAACTCCATCTGCCATTTCTCAGCCCATTGGCCTATCTTTTTTAAGATCCCATTGTAATCTGAGGTGACCTTCTTCACTCCACTGCACCTTCAATTTTGGTGTGATCTGCAAACTTAACTAACTATACCGCTTATGCTCACATCCAAATCATTTATATAAATGACGAAAAGTAGTGGACCTAGCACCGATTCTTGTGGCACTCCACTGGTCACAGGCCTCCAGTCTGAAAAACAACCCTCCACCACCACCCTCTGTCTTCCACCTTTGAGCAAGTTCTCCCTGTACTCCATGAGATCTAACCTTGCAAACCAGTCTCCCATGTCTCACAAACTTGATTGAGTTTTTTGAAGTAACAAAGAGGATTGATGAGGGCAGAGTTTTAGACATGATCGATATGGACTTTAGTAAGGTGTTTGACAAGCCATGTTGACTATCCCTGATCAGTCCTTGCCTTTCCAAATACATGTACATCCTGTCCCTCAGGATTCCCTCCAACAACTTGCCCACCACCGACGTCAGGCTCACTGGTCTATAGTTCCTTGGCTTGTCCTTACCGCCCTTCTTAAACAGTGGCACCACGTTAGCCAACCTCCAGTCTTCCGGCACCTCACCTGTTAACTATCGATGATACTAATATCTCAGCAATAGGCCCAGCAATCACTTCCCTAGCTTCTCACAGAGTTCTCGGGTACACTTGATCAGATCCGGGGGATTTATCCAGCTTTATGCATTTCAACACACCCAGTACTTCCTTCTCTGTAACATGGACAATTTTCAAGACATCACCATCTATTTCCCTCCATTCTATATCTTCCATGTCCTTTTCCACAGTAAACACTGATGCAAAATACCCATTTAGTATCTCCCCCATTTCTGTGGCTCCACACAAAGGCCACCTTGCTGATCTTTGAGGGGCCCTATTCTCTCTCTAATTACCCTTTTGTCCTTAATTTTGTAAGAACCCTTTGGATTCTCAACTCTATTTGCCAAAGCTATCTCATGTCCCCTTTTTGCCCACCTGATTTCCCTCTTAAATATAGTCTTACTGTCTTTATACTCTTCTTCACTTTATACCTATTCATCCTGTCTATATGTGACATCTGCTTCCTTCTTTTTTTTCACCAAACCCTCAGTTTCTTTCGTCACCCAGCATTCCCTACACCTACCAGCCTTTCCTTTCATCCTGACTGGAATATACTTTCTCTAGACTCTTGTTCTCTCATTTCTGAAGGCTTCCCATTTTCCAGCCAACCCTTTACCTGCTAACATCTGGCTCCAATCACATTTGAAAGTTCTTGCTTAATACTGTCAAAATTGGCCTTTCTCCAATTTAGCACTTCAACTTTTAGATTTGGTCTATCTTTTTCCATCACTATTTTAAAACTAATAGAATTATGTTCGCTGGCCCCAAAGTGCTCTCCCACTGACACCTCAGTTACCTGCCCTGCCTTATTTCCAAAGAGTAGGTCAAGTTTTGTACCTTTTCTACGAGGTACATCCACATTCTGAATCCGAAAATTGTCTTGTACACATTCCTCTCCAGCTAAATCCTTAAGACTATGGCAGTCCCAGTTTATGTTTGGAAAGTTAAAATCCCTTACCATAACCACCCTAATATTCTGAAAGGTAACTGAGATCTCCTTACAAATTTGTTTCTCAATTTCCCTCTGACTATTAGGGGGTCTATAATACAATCCCAAGAATGTGATCACCCCTTTCTTATTTCTCAGTTCCACCTAAATGACTTCCCTGGATGTATTTCCGGGAATATCCTCCCTCAGCACAGCTGTAATGCTATCCCTTATCAATAACGCCACTCCCCTCCTCTCTTACCTCCCTTTCTGTCCTTCCTGTAGCATTTGTATCCTGGAACATTAAGCTGCCAGTACTGCCCATCCCTGAGCCATGTTTCTGTAATTACTATGACATCCCAGTCCCATGTCCCTAACCATGCCTTGAGTTCATCTGCCTTCTCTGTTAGGCCCCTTGCATTGAATAAATGCAGTATAATTTATCAGTCTTACCTTGTTCTCTGCTTTGTCCCTGCCTGCCCTGACTGTTTGACTCTCTATGCACTTGAACCTCCAAATCTTGTTGGACTTCCACTGCATTTAATTGCATACATCTAGAAAGTACCCTGATATTTCCTTTTTCAGTCCAAAAAGCTTAATCACGCATTTATTTAGTTTGAGCTCCATCTGCCACAGTTTTGCCAATTCACTTAATCTCCCAATATTTCCATGTAACTTTATGCTATCATCTGTACTGTCTATAATGCTGTCTAACTTTGTGTCATCAACAAAACTGGATATGTGACCTTCTATGCCATTTTCCAAGTCATTAATAAATACTACGAACAATTGAGGCCTTTACACAGATCCTTGCAGATCACCACTGGTCACATATTATCAATTTGAGTACCCGTCCTTGTACTCCTACTTTCTGTTAGCTGTCACACAACTGAGTAACACGCAGTTTTGTTGTGTTTGATGTTGTAGTTTTATAATCTTTCTCATGGTTAGTAGAGAACAAAAATGGTCTCTTTCTCTGAAATCAACTTTGAAATTGGCTTCTATTCACTTTTAGGAGAAAGTGAGGACTGCAGATGCTGGAGATCAGATCTGAAAATGTGTTGCTGGAAAAGCACAGCAGGTCAGGCAGCATCCAAGGAGGGCTCATGCTCGAAACATCAATTCTCCTGCTCCTTGGATGCTGCTTGACCTGCTGTGCTTTTCCAGCAACACATTTTCAGTCCTATTCATTTTTACCAGTATGGTGTTTTCATTAAAGCCTATAGCTGGGTGCTGACAAGAAGTAATAATATTTGTTGTGATTGACTGAAAAGGGGTTAAAAATGAAAGGAAGCTGATTCATCCTCCTTCTCATAATGCTATCGGTGAAAAATAAATGAATTCAGCGCTTTTTGAGAAGATTTGGTGCTCAGGTTGAGGTTCTGGATGGAGGTTTGTTCACTGAGCTGGAAGGTTCATTTTCAGACGTTTCATCACCATACTAGGTAACACCTTCAGTGAGCCTCCGGATGAAGCATTGGTGGTGCAGCCCACTTTTTATTTATATGTTTGATTTTCCTAGGGTTGGTGATGTCATTTCCTGTGGCGACAGTATTTCCTATGATGTCATTTCCTGTTCTTTTTCTCAAGGGGTGGTAAATGGGATCCAAGTCAATGTGTTTGTTGATAGAGTTCCATTTGGAATGCCATGCTTCTAGAAATTCTCGTACATGTCACTGTTTGGCTTGTCCTAGGATGGATGTGTTGTCCCAGAAGTGGAGTCCTTCCTCATCCGTATGTAAGGTACAAGTGAGAGTGGTCATGTCATTTTGTGGCTAGTTGATGTTCATGTATTCTGGTGGCTAGTTTTATGCCTGTTTGTCCAATGTAGTGTTTGTTACAGTTCTTGCAACGTATTTTATAAATGACATTAGTTTTGCTTGTTTTCTGTAAAGGGTCTTTCAAGTTCATTAGCTGCTGTTTTAGTGTGTCGGTGGGTTTGTGGACTATCATGATGCAAAGAGGTCTGAGTAGTCTGGCAGTCATTTCTGAGATGTCTTTGATGTAGGGGAGAGTGGCTAGGGCTTCTTCATGTGTTTTTTTCTGCTTGTTTGGGCTTGTCACTCAGAAAATGACGAACTGTGTTCATTGGGTACCTGTTCTTTTTTAATACACTGTATAGGATCCTATTTATGACCCCCAGAGAAAAAAGAACAGGAAATGACATCACCATAGGAAATGTGTCACCACAGGAAATGCCATCACCAACCCTAGGAAACTCAAACATATAAATAGAAAGCGGGCCACATCACCAGTGCTTCATTCGAAGGCTCACTGAAGATGTTACCTAGTGTAACATCTGAAAACGAACCTTCCAGCTCAACGAGGAAAACTACATTTATAAATGAATTCAATAAATCTAGAATGAAGATCTATAATTGTCAGCAATGTCCATGAAACAATTTCATTTTTGGAAAACAAGGAAATGGGGTGGATTTTCTCAACATCTGAATAATATGGGCAATGACGAGAAATTGTAAAATAAGGCAGGATCAGAAAAATTAGCTTCTCAATGTTGAGAAAGAAAAGTTGGATTTTCCATCCAAGGTTTGAATACCGAGGTGAGAATCTTACCATTGAGAAATGAGAGACCTATTGGCATGCATCTTTTTCTCATTAATATGTAATATCACTTTAGTTATACATAATTGACTATTCTCCAATGCAACGGGGAGAACTGAGATCATATCTATCCCAACGTACACCTGGCGGCCCCAGATCACAATTTGCTTCTCTCGGCCTCCACCTTAGTATACAGTTCCCAAAATCTCTGGCCATAATGATGAGGGCCATGAGGAGCGAATATGTACCAGTCCCATAAAATCACTAAGTCATATTTTGGACCAACATGGAATTCAGTTATATAAAACAAAGTTCTGGTGCGCATCCGCACCCAGATGGTGACTTTCCAACTTCAGACCTTGCAGCAATACTTTGACAATGAGCTTCCACTGAGGTAATTTTTCTGCCAAATGTGCAACCTCAACTATAACTTGCAGCTCGTGTTCATCGACCGCAACAGTTTAGAGGTCGCCCTCAGGATGCTGCCTGTCTTTTACCAGGACCTGATCACAGTAGCGGCTGTCGTCAGGGAGCTGTTGCTCAGGAATCCGCAATTCCGTACTCGCGGGTTCGAGTGGCTGTCGGAGGGGAGGGCTGTGGCTGCGAGAGTGACCAGGGTCGGGGGCGTGCTGGGTGGCGGGGGCCTGGGCTGGATGCTGCCGCAGGACATAGCGAGCAGGGCAGCGGTTGACACCTGGTACGTGGCCACTGCCATCCGATGCCTTAAAATGGTGGTGCTCGGACCCGACGTAGTGCACCAGTTGGAGGACGCTCAGGTGTGCGGTGGGATCCTGTCCACGCTTCCACCTCTCCGGACGGAATTTCACATTGGCCCCAAGGTCCCGTTCTTCCCCCAGGAACCTGTGCCCCACAACTTCAGCTGCCTCCGAAATTTTAGTTTTGCCCCTTTTAGGGACATAAAACGGTGTGCCCTGTATCGACTGCTGCTGCACACCGTCCACCTCTTCTCCCTCATCCACCGTCCGGACACGCCTTGGCGTGCCCATTTGCCATCGGGCGGTGGAGATCTCCAGTGGAGGGCTCTCTACGCGGGAGTCCTCCCCCTTTCTCTTGGGGATCTGGGGTGGAGGGTGCTGCACGCAGCAGTCCCCTGCAACCGTAGATTGCAGTGGTTCACAGACTCCCAGCCCAACTGCTTGTTCTGTGGCGCTGTGGAGTCCGTGGACCATGTATATATTGGGTGTGGGCGTTTGCACTCCCTTTTTGATTTTCTCAAAAACCTTCTCCTCTGTTTTTGGTTGTACTTCAGTCCCACGCTCCTGATCTTCGGGCACCCGGTGCAGAAGGGGGTGGTGTGTCAGAGGATCTCCTCGTGAGTCTGTTCCTGGGCCTGGCCAAGCTGGCCATCAACAGGTCCAGGCAGCGGGCCATGGAGGGGGTCGTTAGGGCTGACCACTTGCCCCTCTTCCACGGTTACGTTAGAGCCCGGGTGTCCCTGGAGCAGGAACACGCAGTGTCCACCAACACCCTGGAGTTGTTCAGGGAGAGGTGGGCGTCGCAGGGATTGGAGTGTATTATTTCCCCCTCCTACTCTATTTTGATTTAATACCTGTCCTCCCCTTCACTGTTTGATCCACAGCATTGCCCTTTGATATGAAGGGCACTGCTTGTCACTGACCACTTGGGTGTTTCTTTTCTTCCTGGTGGTGGAAATAGAACAAAGATACATGCACCTTGTGCCTTTCACTGTGTCTCACACCTGCACACACGAACCATGGGTGCTGGGTAAAAAATAAGCACTACCGCAGTGAGGCGGTAGTGTGGGGGTAATGAAAAGAAAAAGAAAAAAAAGAAAAAAATGAGAAAAAAGAAAAAAATGAATAAAAAAGATTTGTACATCTTGTGTCTTTCACTGTGTCTCACACCTGCACACACACAACATGAGTGCTGGAGAAAAATATAAGCACTATGGCAGTAAGGTGGTAGTGTGGGGGGGGAGGGTCGGCGGGGGGGAAAGATATTTTTAAACCAGGAGATTTAGACTCTCAGTTTAGGGGACTGACTCTGTGCTGGCTAGAGCTACAGTCGGAATGCTTCCGTTGGCTCTAAGGAGGAGAAGAATTTCCTTGTCTCTTTCCCCCTTTTGATTTGAAAGATATTTGTTTCTTTTTTGTTTGGGTTTTTTTGTTGTTTGTGTTTTGAGCTGTGCTCAGCTAGATAGGCGCCATCACCACCGCTGCTGTTGCAGCCTGAGCCTTGCCTATACCTCTGCTGCTGCTGCCTGTGCCCTGTCTGGGCCTGCCTCTGCTGCTGTACCTGGGGCCTGCTTCCACTGCTGCTGCCTGGGACTTGCCTCGGCTCACTTCCCCCAAGGACTTAAGATGCTACTGCCTGGGACTTACCTCGGGTCTCCCCCAGGACGTAAGTCTGTCGCTGCTGCCTGGGGCCCACCTCTGGACTTAAGATTGTTGCTGTTGCCCTGGGCCTGCCTCTGCTGTTGCTCCTTGGGGCCCTACAACACCAGAGACTGTTGTTGTTGCTGCCTAGGTCATCCAGAAGAACATCCAGCAGCACAGTATGGCGAGCCCCAATACCGCAGGCCCCAGCCGCACTTATGCTGGGGTAGCTGCTGCCT
This sequence comes from Chiloscyllium punctatum, assembly GCF_047496795.1. Taxonomy (NCBI): domain Eukaryota; kingdom Metazoa; phylum Chordata; class Chondrichthyes; order Orectolobiformes; family Hemiscylliidae; genus Chiloscyllium; species Chiloscyllium punctatum. Next base: position 72,697,934 of record NC_092739.1, read on the forward strand.
TAGGCTTGGCTGCTCCAGGCCCAGCCACAACTCCAGCCCCTTTCAGGCACCTGACCAAACTCCTGGGGGTTAAGGCCTATCCCATCACAACATGACCATCTAGGCCTGCAGTAAGGCCTTGGCTAGTGTGGTCGGCCCAATGGCCATCGTTGCTGCAGTCCACATGTACGGGAAGGCCATGTTTTTCCTGAAGACTGAGCAGGCGGTCTACCTGGCTGTGCAGAAGGGACTCAATGTGAGTGGGACATTCCTACCCATTGACCTCTTAGAAGTCATGGTCCAGAGGGTCGTGATCTCCAACATCCCGCCCTTCATTGCCAGTTAATCCCTTCTCCCCCATTTCCAATCTTTGGGGGAGATTCGGTTGGGTGTCCAACAGCTCCTGCTCAGTCTGACGGACCCTGCTCTCCGACACATATACTCTTTCCAGTGCCAAGTGTTTTTCTGCCTGCCCTGGGAGGATGTCAAAAAGGACTCATTTACCCTCCTCCACAAGTGCATGGCCAACCAAGTCTTCTGGATGGCAGACGCGTATGGTGCCACTTGAGCCGTGAGGTGGGGCACATAAGAAAGAACTGCCTAGTCCACACTGGCCTGTTGTGGTCGCTCCTGTGCCTGACCGGAGCAGAAACACTGCCCATCTTCCCCCGTGCCCAGGTCCTGACCTCTGGGAATCTGCTGTGTCTCCCTCCCATCCTGCAGCAGCTGCATCCCCGGATCCTGAGCAGGAAGTTGGGTCACTGCCCCACCCAAACTCACCTGACATCGCAGGGGGAGGCACGAGGTGACACGATTGGCTCTCCCCATCCTCACCACACCCCCTGCTTTCCCCCAGCCAATAGTGTTCCAGGAGAAGCTGGGGTGAGGAACCTCAAACCCCACGACCACCAAGTTAGGCAGGGAGGGGAAGGCCCTTAAATTACCTCCTCTCTCCCTAGGGAAGAGGCACTGCCCCCTGGAGGGGAGGGGCATCCCAGTGACACACCAGCAATGCTGTCCCTCCCCAGGGGAAAAGCCCATGATGTCTCCTGCCTGTCCTGCACCACGGCCTATCCTGCCTGAAGCTCGGGTCCTTCTGTTGCTGCTGTTCCACCAGACCCCGGGAGCAAAATAGAGACCAATGTGGTCCGTGGTCCAGGCAATAGCATTTTAAATACTGCCGGGTCATCGAATGGTGAAGGGGAGGAAGGTATTATCCTCACACCCCATCACAAACTTGGTGTTTTTCTGGGCACCTTGGCCCTAGGGAAGGACATTTTCCCTGAAGAGCCCGGCATCCCGGTGTCAGGAGAGGAGCGGAGCCCCGAGTCTCTGCCACCCGATGACCCGACCTCGTGGCACTCTGGGAAAGGGTGCACTGAGGAGATTACCGCTGTTGACCTTGGGGGGGAGGGGGGGTCTCTGGGGGTTTGAGGCCAGTTGGCAATGCTGGACCAGACCCAACTCCCACTGTGGGGTAGGGGCCGGTGACCAAGGGCGACTACCTGGAGGAAGGTTCGGGTTCGGTGGTGGACACTGGGAACGAAGCGGAGTCCGTATCCAGCGATGTTTTTGAGTCCCAGGTGCCTCCCACTGAGCCCCCCCTCATCCCCCTCGAGGAACTCCGGGAGTTTGTCGAGAAAACTCAAAGTCGCCGGGACAGAGTCCAACTGGCACTCGATGCTGGAGCTGCTTTGAGCAAGTGTACTGGTCGGCACAAGCTGTTCACCAAGCAGCTGGGCTGGATTCAAATGAGCGAAAGCGAGTCAGAAACTTCCTGGGTGCACTCCTGGTGAGGGCGACGTTCTGTGCCCTTCCCTTGCCCTCCAGTAAATGTATGTTGTTTTAACTGTACTGGTGGTGGTTGCACAATACTGCTGACATCAAGGCTACCAAGGCCAGGTCAACATCAACAGCAGCAGGGAATCACAGCGCAGATTCCAGACCCTCTCGGTACTTCAGGACGGGAGGTATGCGGTGTGCTTCCTGCAAGAAACCCACACTACCCCGGGAGACAAAGCCACCTGGTTCCTGGAGTGGCAAGTCCCCGGGGCTGGATGGGCTGACTGTGGAGTTCTTCAGGACGTTCTGGGACATCCTGGGGAGTGACTACGCACAGGTCTACATGATTCACCTCACCCACAGATCTGGCGGGGTGGCTATCTTGCTGACCCCGCATTTTCAGCCAGAGATTGTGAGAGTCAGGGAGCCTGTGCCAGGCCCTGACGGTACGCTCCAGTAGTCAGACCGAGGCAAGCGAGCTTCTACGGACAAGTATCGGCTCATCCCGCCTCCATCGATGAGATTTTAACTGCATCCTCCTCCCCGGACTGGTTGGGGGGAGGTCGGGGGACTTGGTCAAGTCCTTCAACCTGGTAGACGTCTGGCGGAATCTCCATCCTGACTCCATCGCCTTCACCTCCATGAGGCCTGGAGTCAGAGCGTCCAGAATCAACCATCTGTATGTTTCATGAGCGTACGCCTCCTGTTTTCCGGCGACCTCCACACGGCAGGTGTCGTGCATGAACCATCACCTGGTGCGGGCGGAACTCCTTCCCTTCGGCGCACGGCTCGGCTCCGCATACTGGGGCACTTTAACAACCTGCTGCTGGATGACGTGCGGTTCCAGGAATCATTTCTTCACTTCTGGGGCCGGCTGGAGAAGGAAATGGGGAAGCTTCCCCTCCCTGAGGCTACTGGCTCTGACCCCACTCCCAGCTCCACACCCGCACCAGATCCCAGCTCCCGGCCCTGCCGAGTTTTCACCATCCCTCCAGACCTCCCACTCACTGAGGATGAACGATCAGTCCTCAGCAAAGGACTCACCTTCATCCCCCTCAGTCCACGCATCAATGAATTTAATACACGACGTGACATTGAACAATTCTTCCGTCGCCTCCGCCTCCGAGCTTACTTTTACAATCAGGACTCCCGCCCACCTTCCAAGGACCCCTTCGCCCACCTCCAACACACTGCATCCACCTGGACACCCCGCGCTGGCCTATTACCTGCCCTCGACCTCTTCATTTCCAACTGCCGCTGGGACATTAACCGCCTCAACCTGTCTACCCCCCTCCCCCACTCCAACCTCTCACCCTCACAACGCGCAGCCCTCCAATCCCTCTGCTCCAATCCCAACCTCACCATCAAGCCAGCGGATAAAGGGGGCGCAGTGGTAGTCTGGCGCACTGACCTCTACACCGCTGAAGCCAAACGCCAACTCGAGGACACCTCTTCCTACTGCTCCCTCGACCATGACCCCACCCCCCATCACCAAACCATCATCTCCCAGACCATACAGAACCTCATCACCTCAGGAGATCTCCTACCCACAGCTTCCAAACTCATAGACCGGGAACCCCGCACTGCCCGGTTCTACCTCCTTCCCAAGATCCACAAGCCTGACCACCCTGGCCGACCCATTGTCTCAGCATGCTCCTGCCCCACTGAACTCATCTCTACCTACCTTGACACTGTCCTATTCCCTCCTAGTCCAGGAACTCCCCACATACGTTCGAGACACCACCCACGCCCTCCACCTCCTCCAAGACTTCCATTTCCCTGGCCCCCAACGCCTTATCTTCACCATGGATATCCAATCCCTCGACACCTCCATTCGCCATGACCAGGGCCTCCAAGCCCTCAGTTTTTTCCTCTCCAGACGTCCCCAACAGTACCCTTCCACTGACACTCTCATTCGTTTGGCTGAACTGGTCCTCACCCTTAACAATTTCTCCTTTGAATCCTCCCACTTCCTCCAGACCAAAGGCGTAGCCATGGGCACACGTATGGGCCCCAGCTATGCCTGTCTCTTTGTTGGCTATGTAGAGCAGTTGATCTTCCGTAATTACACCGGCACCACTCCCCACCTCTTCCTCCGCTACATTGATGACTGCATTGGCGCCACCTCGTGCTCCCGCGAGGAGGTTGAGTAATTCATCAACTTCACCAACACATTCCACCCTGACCTTAAATTTACCTGGACTATCTCTGACACCTCCCTCCCCTTCCTGGACCTCTCCATCTCCATTAGTGACGACGGACTTGACACCGACATTTTTTACAAACCCACCGACTCCCATAGCTACCTGGATTACACCTCTTCCCACCCTATCTCTTGCAAAAATGCCATCCCGTATTCCCAATTTCTCCGCCTCCGCCGTATCTGCTCCCAGGAGGACCAGTTCCACCATAGGACACACCAGATGGCCTCCTTCTTTAGAGACCGCAATTTCCCTTCCCACGTGGTTAAAGATGCCCTCCAACGCATCTCGTCCACATCCCGCACCTCCGCCCTCCGACCCCACCCCTCCAACCGTAACAAGGACAGAACGCCCCTGGTGCTCACCTTCCACCCTACAAACCTTCGCATCAACCAAATCATCCACCGACATTTCCGCCACCTCCAAAAAGATCCCACCACCAGGGATATATTTCCCTCCCCACCCCTTTCTGCCTTCCGCAAAGACCGTTCCCTCCGTGACTACCTGGTCAGGTCCACACCCCTCTACGACCCACCCTCCCATTCTGGCACTTTCCCCTGCCACCGCAGGAACTGTAAAACCTATGCCCACACCTCCTCCCTCACCTCTATCGAAGGCCCTAAAGGAGCCTTCCACATCCATCAAAGTTTCACCTGTACATCCACCAATATCATTTATTGTATCCGCTGCTCCTGATGTGGTCTCCTCTACATTGGGGAGGTTGGGCGCCTCCTAGCAGAGCGCTTTAGGGAACATCTCTGAGACACCCGCACCAATCAACCAAACCGCCCCGTGGCCCAACATTTCAACTCCCCCTCCCACTCTGCCGAGGACATGGAGGTCCTGGGCCTCCTTCACCGCCGCTCCCTCACCACCAGACGCCTGGAGGAAGAACGCCTCATCTTCCGCCTCGCAACACTTCAACCCCAGGGCATCGATGTGGACTTCAACAGCTTCCTCATTTCCCCTTCCCCCACCTCATCCTAGTTTCAAACTTCCAGCTCAGTTACTGTCTCCTTGACTTGTCCGACCTGCCTATCTTCTTTTCCACCTATCCACTCCGCCCTCTCCTCCTTGACCTATCACCTTCATCTCCTCCCCCACTCACCCATTGTACTCTATGCTACTTTCTCCCCACCCCCACCCTCCTCTAGCTTATCTCTCCACGCTCCAGGCTCACTGCCTTTATTCCTGATGAAGGGCTTTTGCCTGAAACGTCGATTTCGCTGCTCGTTGGATGCTGCCTGAAATGCTGTGCTCTTCCAGCACCACTAATTCAGTATTTGGTTTTCAGCATCTGCAGTCATTGTTTTTACTATGGTGGGACATGGGCAAGGCTCACATCTGCGTTTTCTGTCAGGAGTACACCAGGGGGTCGATGAAGAGGCAGAAGTCCAGGATCGAGAAGTCATGATTTGGAGATGCCGGTGTTGGACTGGGGTGTACAAAGTTAAAAATCACACAACACCAGTTTATCGTCCAACAGGTTTAATTGGAAGCACAGTAGCTTTCGGAGCGACGCTCTTTCATCAGGTGATAGTGGAGGGCTCGATCGTAACACAGAATTTATAGCAAAAATTTACAGTGTGTTGTAACTGAAATCATACATTGAAAAATTGATTGTCTGTTAAGCCTTTCATCTGTTAGAATACAGTGATAGTTTCACTTCTTTCATGTGTAAATCACAAAACCTTTTTTTTAAAGTTGCATTCTCAGGTTAGCTGTTAACAATGGTAATAGCTAGACAATATGTTGAAGGTGTTTGTCTAGCTATCACGTTGTTAACAGCTAACCCGAGAATGCAACTTTAAAAAAAAGGTTTTGTGATTTACGCATGAAAGAAGTGAAACTATCACTGTATTCTAACAGATGAAAGGCTTAACAGACAATCAATTTTTCAATGTATAATTTCAGTTACATCACACTGCAAATTTTTGCTATAAATTCTGTTACGATCGAGCCCTCCACTATCACCGGATGAAGGAGCGTTGCTCCAAAAGCTAGTGTGCTTCCAATTAAACCTGTTGGACTATAACCTGGTGTGGTGTGATTTTTAACTAGGATCGAGAAGGAAATGCTCGACCTGGAGTCACGCTTCGGGCAGCCCGACACGGGGCGTACGAAGAGAAGAAGGCGCGAATGTGAGGTCGCAGATCCAGCTCCTCCAGGACCTGGACCACGGTTCCCCCTTCTTCTACTCGCTGGTAAAAAGGCGTGGCACCCGTCAGCAGCTCCTTGTGCTGCTGGCCGACGACGGGTCCCTCGTCTCAGATCCGGAGGGTATCAGGGCCCACATCCAGAACTATTACACGTCTCTGTTCTCTCCGGATCTGTCCAGCGAGGATGCTCACAGAGTTCTGTGGGAGGATCTGCCGCAGCTCAGCCCAGAGGACGCTGGAAGGCTAGATGTTCTTGTAACCTGACAGGAGGTGACCGGTGCCCTCGACCGGCTCTCGAGGGGCAAGTCCCCGGGGCTGGTTGGGCTGACTGTGGAGTTCTTCAGGGCATTCTGGGACGCCCTGGCAAGCGACTACACACAAGTCCTAGGGGAGTGTCTAAATGCCGGAGAGCTGCCCCTTTCTTGGCACAGGGCGGTCATCGTCCTGCTGCCAAAGAAGGGGGACCTTCGTTCTTTAAAGAAACTGGTGTCTGGTCTCCCTGCTCAGCACGGACTACAAAATGATTGCCAGGGTGTTGTCTTCCCGCCTGACTTCCGTGCTGGCCCACATGATTCACCCGGACCAGTCCTACACAGTCCCGGGCCGAAGGATACATGACAACGTCCACCTGGTCCGGGACCTGATCCATTTCCGTTGACGGGCTGGTCTGCCGAGCGCCTTCCTGTCCCTCGACCAGGAGAAGGCGTTCGACAGGGTCGATCACGAGTACCTGCTCGGGACTCTGCGGGCATTCGGGTTTGGGACGCAGTTCGTCGCCCGGATCTGACTTTTGAACACCACCGCAGAGTGTCTGGTTAAAGTTAACGGGTCCCTGACGGCGCCCCTTCGCTTCAGGAGAGGAGTATGTCAAGGCTGCCCCCTGTCCGGCCAGCTGTATTCCCTGTGCGTGGAGCCTTTCCTGCGCCTCTTGCGGAGGAGGTTGTCGGGGCTGGTTCTGCGCGGCGCGGGCACAGGTGTCATCCTCTTGGCCTACGCCGACGACGTGCTCCTCACTTTCACTGACCTGGCTGACCTGGGGAGGATGCATGAGTGCCAGGTCGTGTACTCGGCAGCGTCTTCCGCCAGGATCAACTGGGCCAAATGTTCTGGACTACTGGTCGGTCCGTGGCGGGTGGACTCTCTGCCGGAGGAGTAATGGGGGTTCAGCTGGAGTACCACCCATCTCCTCTACCTGGGGGTCTACCTCAGCCTGGCTGAGGAATGCTAGCCGGCCAACTGGCAGGAGCTGGAGGCCAAAGTCTTAGCTCACCTAGGCTGCTGGACAGGACTGCTCCGAGTGCTGTCTTACAGGAGTCGAGTGCTGGTCATAAACCAGCTGGTGGCCGCCATGCTGTGGTACTGGCTGGTCAGTTTGGTCCCTCCTCTTGGTTTTGTCGCTGACCTCCAGAGAACGTTGGTCGACTTCTTCTTGGACAAAAAGGTGCACTAGTTCGCCGCGCGAGTCGCCCTATTGAGGAGGGCGGTTGGTCGCTGGTGTGCGCTAGCACCCTGGTCGCGACGTTCCGCCTTCAGACCTTGCGGCGATACCTTTATGTTGACCCTTCTCGAGGTGGTACGCCCTGGCGGTATATTTTTTTCACCAGGTGCGTAACCTCAACTATGACACGCAGCTCCTGTTCATCGACCGTGACGGTTTGGAGGTGCCCTCAGAGCGCTGCCTGTCTTTTACCAGGACCTGATCACTGTCTGGAATTGCGTCGCGCCTACCCTCCAGCTGGAGTAGCGGCTGTCATCAGGGAGCCGTTGCTCAGGAATCCGCACCTCCGTACTCGCGGGTTCGAGTGGCTGTCGGAGGGGAGGGCTGTGGCGGTGAGGGCGACCAGGGTCGGGGACGTGCTGGGTGCCGGGGGCCTGGGCTGGACGCTGCCGCAGGACATAGCGAGCAGGGCAGCGGTAGACGTCCGGTACATGGCCACCGCCATCCGACGCCTTTTTAGATTAGATTAGATTACTTACAGTGTGGAAACAGGCCCTTCGGCCCAACAAGTCCACACCGACCTGCCGAAGCGCAACCCACCCATACATTTACCCCTTTACCTAACACTACGGGCAATTTAGCATGGCCAATTCACCTAACCTGCACATCTTTGGACTGTGGGAGGAAACCGGAGCACGCGGAGGAAACCCACGCAGACACGGGGAGAACGTGCAAACTCCACACAGTCAGTCACCTGAGTCGGGAATTGAACCCGGGTCTCTGGCGCTGTGAGGCAGCAGTGCTAACCACTGTGCCACCGTGCCACCCTTAAAAAGGCCGTGCTTGGACCCGACATAGTGCACCAGTTGGAGGATGCTCAGGTATGCAGTGGGATCCCATCCGCGCTCACCCCAGCCCGCACGGAATTCACATTGGCCCCAAGATTCTGTACTTCCCCTGGGAGCCTGTGCCCCACAACCTGAGCCGCCTCCGGAATTTTAATTTTGTCCCTTTTAAGGACGTAAAAAGGCGGGCCCCGTAGCGACTGCTACTGCACACCGTCCACCTCTTCTCCCTCATCCACCGTCCGGACACACCTTGGCGTGCCCATTTGCCACTGGGCGGTGGGGATCCCCAGTGGAGGGCTCTCTACGTGGGAGTCCTCCCCCTTTTTCTCGGGGATCTGGGGTGGAGGGTGCTGCACGCGGCAGTCCCCTGCAACCGCAGATTGCGGTGGTTCACGGACTCCCAGCCCAACTGCGTGTTCTGTGGCGCTGTGGAGTCCGTGGACCATGTATATATTGGGTGTGGGCGTTTGCACTCCCTTTTTGATTTTCTCAAAAACCTTCTCCTCTGTTTCTGGCTGCACTTCAGTCTCACACTCCCGATCTTCAGGCACCCGGTACGGAGGAGGGAGGGCTGGTCCGAAGATCTCCTCGTGGATCTGCTCCTGGGCCTGGCCAAACTGGCCATCAACAGGTCCAGGCAGCGGGCCGTGGAGGGGGTCGTTAGAGCCGACTGCTTGCCCCTCTTCCGCGGTTAATTTAGGGCCCGGGTGTCCTTGGAGAAGGAGCACCCAGTGTCCACCAACACCCTGGAGTTGTTCAGGGAGAGGTGGGTGCCACAGGGAGTGGAGTGCATTATTTCCCCCTCCAACTCTATTTTGATTTAATCCTTGCCCTCCCCTTCACTGTTTGACCATGCAGCATTGCCCTTCTGTGAAGGGCACTGCTTGTCACTGGCCACTCGGGTGTTTCCTTTCTTCTTGATGGTGGAAATTTGAATAAAGATTCATGCACCTTGTGTCTCTCACTCTGTCTCACAAAAAAAATAAAAACCTTCTTCTCTGCTTTTGGTTGTACTTCAGTCCCACACTCCTGATCTTTGGGCACCCAATGCGTAGGGGGGAGGATAGGTCAGAGGACCTCCCCGTGGGGGTGGTGACAGTGGGATCTATGGGGTGGGGGGTATGTCGGTGGTGTGCAGGTGATTGGCGTACATGGGGGTGGAAGTGGTTGCGATGACGGAAGGTGTGGGGGCGGAAGTGACAACACACGTGGATTGGGTGATGTCATTGGAGGCAGAAGTGGCTGCAACGGCGGCCACAGAGTGGGCGGAAGTGTGGTTGCGGTTGGGCCTTGCGTTGGTCTCGGCAGCGGTGGATCTCGTCGTGATCGCAGCAACAGTTGGCTAGCCGGCGGTTGTGGAGGTGGCATGTTTTGCTGTGGCTGCAGGCGGGGACGGAGATGACATCATTGATCACCACGGTGGTGATCGCTGGCACAGCCTCATGGCTGGCGGCCGAGCAGTTCAGGACGCCGAGGGAAGCCTCTGGAAGGTGGGTATATAAAAGTTTGTTGTACGAAACCCGCCTCAGAACCGCCGGGTGAGCATCACTCCATAAATGACATCACCCCCCCGGTCCCTCCACTATCGTGCCTGCTCCAGTCACAGTCTCCACCCCCACTCCCAGCCCCAGCCCTATACCAGGTCCAAGCTCCCATCCCTGCCAAGTTCTCACTATCCCCCCAGACCTCCCCTTCACTGAGGACGAATGATCAGTCCTCAGCAAAGGCCTTGCCTCCATTTGCGCATCAATGAACCCAATATGCATTGTGATGGCGAACACTTCTTCCACCGTCTCCACCTCTAAGCTCACATTTACAATCAAGACTCCCGGCCACCTCCTGAGGACCTCTTCGCCCACACACCCCATCCACCTGGACACCCCGTGCTGGTCTGTTACCCGCCCTCGAACTCTTTATTTCCAACAGCTGCCATGACATTGACCACCTCAACCTATCTACATTCCTCCCCTACTCCAACCTCTCACCCTCACAACACACAGCCCTCCACTCCCTCTGCTCCAATCCCAACCATCTGATTCTACCTCCTACCCAAGATCCACAAGCCTGACTATCCCAGCTGACCCATCATCTCACCCTGCTCCTGCCCCACCAAATTCAGCTCTACCTACCTCAATACTGTCCTATACACCCGAGTCCAGGAACACCCCACATACGCTCGGGATACCACCCACGCCGTCCACCCCTCTACAACCTCCGTTTCACTTGCCCTCAATACCTCATCTTCACCATGGACATCCAGTCCCTATCCTCTTCCTTCCACCATGACCAGGGCCTCCAAGCCCTCCATTTCTTCCTCTCCCCTTGTCCCCCCCAGTTCCTGTCCACTGACACTCTTCTTCGTTTGGCTGAATTCTCAACAATTTCTCCTTCGAATCCTCCCAATTTCCTTCAGGTGAAAGGGGTAGTTGTGGGCACCCGCATGGGCCCCAGCTATGCCTGTCTCTTTGTCAGTTATGTAGAACAGTCCATCCTCCGTAGTTACACTGGCATCACTCCCCACCTCTTCCTCCACTACATTGATGACTGCATTGGCGCCACCTCGTGCTTCCACTAGGAGGTTGAACAGTTCATCAACTTCACCAATATATTCCACCCTGACCTTAAATTCACCTGGACCATCTCTAACACTTCTCTCCCCTTCCTGGACCTCTCCATCTCCATCAACGGTGACCGACTCAACACTGACCCCCTATTTTCTACAAACCCACCGGCTCCCACAGCTACCTGGATTACATCTCTTCCCACCCTACTTCCTGCAAAAATGCGATCCCTAATTCCCAATTCCTCCGCCTCCGCCACATCTGCTCCCAGGAGGACCAGTTCCACCACAGAACACACCAGATGGCCTCCTTCTGTAAAGACCGCAAATTCCCTTTCCACGTGATTGATGATGTCCTGCAGTGCATTTCATCCACATCCCGCACTTCCGCCCCTGAACCCCACTCCTCCAACTGCAACAAGGACAGCACCCCCCCCCCCCGGTCCTCATCTTCCACTCCACCAACCTCTGCATCATCGTCCGCCATTTCCACCACCTACAAATGGACCCCACTACCAGAGATATATTTCCCACCCTACCCCTATCTGCTTTCCGTAAAGACAAATCCTTCTGCGAATACCTGGTCAGGTCAAAGCCCCCTAACAACTCACCCTCCCCTTCTGGCACCTTCCCCTGCCACCATCGGAATTGCAAAACCTGTGCCCACACCTCCTCCCTCACCTCCATCCAAGGTCCCAAAGGAGCCTTCCCCATCCATCAAAGTTTTACCTGCACTTCCACACATGTCATTTACTGTATCCGTTGCTCCAGATGCAGTCTGCTCTACATTAGGGAGACCGGACACCTACTCGCAGAGCGCTTCAGAGAACATCTCCAGGACACTTCCATCAACCAACCCCACCGCCCTGTGGCTGAATATTTCAACTCACCCTACCACTCTGCTGAGGACGTGCAGATCCTAGGTGTCCTCCATCGCCACTCCCTTACCACCCAGTGCCTGGAGGAAGAAGACCTCATCTTCTGCCTCAGGACTCTCCAAACCCATGGCATCAATGTGGACTTAATCAGTTTCCTCATTCCCCTCCCCCCACCTTACTCCAGTTCCGACCTTCCAGCTCAGCACTGTCCTCATGACCTGTCCCATCTGTCCATCTTCCTTCCCACCTATCTGCTCCACCGTCACCTCTGACCTATCACCATTACCCCCACCTCCATCCACCTATTGCACTCTCAGCTACCTTGCACCCCCAGCCCCACCAATTTATCTCTCCACCCCCAAGACTCCCAACGTCATTCATGATGAAGGGCTTGTGTCCGAAACATCGATTTTCTGGCTCCTCAGATGCTGCCTGACCTGCTGTACTTTTCCAGCACCGCTCTGATCTTGCTTTTTTTTTGTGCATTGCTGCCTCATTCAGATCTTAAATGCTCACTGTCTGTTTATTTTATCTTGCCATTCAGCACAGACATAAAGCCAATTAGACAGCACCACATTTGTCAGCAGTGATCGGTTAGAGACCTAGATATGTTACTGTATGGCACCATGCAATGTCATTGTCACACCTACAGCATGTGCCAGCAGCTCATGTGATAAATACACAACAAACACATAGCCGTGTTTCAAGATCAAGTCAAAGGTGGCTGTTATCCATCAAGGGGAGCTTGTCACAGTTAGTTAAGGACAGTGTCCAATCTCAGTCCAGGGGTATGGACATGGTCAGCCAGCCATTGAAGGAGATCAGAGTTCCATATTATGCCAGTCCATGGAGCAGGCCATAGTCAGTCACCCAGCAGTAAGTAGTAGGAGAGCTGTATTGATAACATTCAGAGGTACAGTCACTCGACAGTTGGGCATGTTGGAGTTTGCACGTTCTCCCCGTGTCTGCGTGGGTTTCCTCCGGGTGCTCTGGTTTCCTCCCACAGTCCAAAGATGTGCAGGTCAGGTGAATTGGCCATGCTAAAATGCCCGTAGTGTTAGGTAAGGGTAAATGTAGGGGTATGGGTGGGTTGCGCTTCGGTGGGGCGGTGTGGACTTGTTGGGCCGAAGGGCCTGTTTCCACACTGTAAGTAATCTAAACTAATCTAAAAAAAAAATGTCATTGCAAGTCCGTCGTGAAAGTGTTGACTACAGTCAGGTCCACTGGCTCTGCCTACTGAAAATCAAAGGGACTTATTCGGGCTGGTAGTATGATGGGGAAGGTGAGGAAGTCCATTACATAGATTGGAGACAGCATGTTGGAAGGGAGACGGACAGTAATTGTTAAGTGAGGTTAAGGGCAGGAGATGATAGTCCATTGGTAAACATAGGTTACTGTGTGGGGGATGTGGGATAGTGGGGGTCATTGATAGTTACCCACACTCTGGTTCTGACAGTGGAGGAGGGTGCTGCATAATGGCTGTGATGTAAGGATGAGGCTTGGGGAGTAATATTGGGAAATGATTTTATAAATGAAAATGTTGGATGAAATGTGCAGGAATTCTGAACTGTTGGGATTAACAGGGCGTGCAAGGAAGAAAGGAGAATGACAATCTGTCAGGGGGGTGTGAGGTAGGATGGGGGGAGCTGGTTAGATTATCAGGCTGATCCTCACTGGCTTCACCTGAACTGCTTTCCATCTTCAGCCGAATCACAAGCACACATGGAAATGGGCGACATACTGAGGGGGCAGAGTAAGTGTTTCTCTTTTGTCTGAGCACATGGTTTTACTGGTAAGCAACACTAGGGCCCTTTTGAAAAGGCACCTACCACAGCACAGATCAACACTAAGCAAAGAAGCCTGTATATGAGTGCATACAGTGTCCATCTGTGGACTACAAATCCTGGTCACATGCAATCTTCACCAAGACATCAGTCATTTCAAACTGAACATCGCCATTGCTGTGAAGAAGATGACCTTAAAAGTAGCAGACACAGGCTACAATTCACAAAGGCCATCTAAGGCCTTCGAGGCTGCATTCGGGAATGGAGCAGATGTCCTCTCACCTTGAACTGTAAGTATCGGCCAGTATGCTCTGATATGCAATGGGTCCTATTTTTTATGTGATGTTTCATTTGTGAACCACACATTCAATCTCGTATTATATTAACTTGACATGGCCTGTTTTGCAGACATCAGAATAAAGACCATTTTATCTACCCTGTGTTGGTGGCATGATGGCTCAGTCGTTAGCACTGCTGCATCACAGCGCCAGGGTGACTTTGTGGTGTTTGCACATTCTCCCAGTGTTTGCGTGGGTTTCTTGTGACTGCTCTGGTTTCATCCTACAGTCCAAAGATGCGTGCATTAGATGGATTGGCCATGCTAAATTAACCATAGTGTCCAGGGATGTGCAAGCTCGGTGGATGAGAAATGCAGGTTTAGGTTAAGCAGGTGGGTCTGAGTGGAATGCTCTTCAGAGGGTCAGTGTGAACTTGATGGGAGCAATGGCCTGCTTCCACACTGTGAAGACAACTGACAGGTTCCTGATTTTTTTTTTGCAAGCTTTACCATGACAGATGACTCCATTACACACCCCTCTGCCTGACTCCGAAGTGTGGATACTATGTAGTCCGTTCTTTGGCTGGGGCTATTATGGAGTAGAAGACGGGCCTCCTGAAGATGAGATTCCAATGCTTGCATCAGTCTCCCAGGGGATCTTACAATACAAGACAGATGCAGTGCACCACATAATCTTTGCGCAACTGAAGCAGGAAAAGAAAGGATGAAATCAACATTAGACCATAAGATATTGGAAGAGAGAGGTCCCTCAGCCTATTTTGCAATGCTGTAAGAGCCATTGCTGAGTTTCATTATTTTTATTTTTATGCTTTTATTAATTTTGGTTAATTGCTATGAATTGGGCACGATGAGTTAAATATGACTTTTGAACTGGGGGTAACAGCTTATGTAAAAAGGAAAACAGAACAGACAAGCTTTGTTTATTCATGAGGCCAGGCCTGGAAATTAATACAGGTTCCTTCCGGGTCATAAGGTTCTGCAGATGTTTCGTCACCAGCAAAGAGCAGTATATTTAAACAGAGAGCAGAAGTTGGCTATTAACAAGGTCAGTTATGCTCCACTGAGACAATAAGGTCAGAAGTCAGACGGCACCAGGTTATAGTCCCAACAGATTTATTTGAATTCACAAGCATTCAGAATGTCGTCCTTTGTCAGAGGTAACGCTCCGAAAGCTTGTGGTTTTAAATAAACCTGTTGGACTATAACCTGGTGTCTCCTGACTTCTGACCTTGTCCATCCCAGTCCAACACTGGCACCTCCACAATAAAACAGTAGCAATGGGTGGGATGAGTGCTGTCTGACCAACAGGTACTAGGTAATCAGAGTTAACGTGTTTGTTCCAGTGACCCTTCCTCAGAAGGACCCAAAATGTTAATTCTGATTTCTCTGCACAGATGCTGCCAGACCTGCTGAGCTTTTCCAGCAACTTCTGTTTTTGTTTCTGATTTACAGCATCCACAGTTCTTTGGGCTTTTATTTAGGTACTAGGTAATGATGCTCGTTTGAAGTGTTGGTACAAACATCATGGGACAAATGGCTTCCTTCTGTGCCGGAAGAATTCAGTGATTTGGAGCAAGAAGACTGGTACTTAAAAGCTAAATAATCTGTAACTTTTACAATAGGAGCTTTCAGGCTTTGCATCACCTTTAGGATTAAATTGGACAACATTTAAACTCCTCTTTATTTCCTCTTTTTTGCAAACCTTGCAGTGAGGATAATGGGCAGAGCTACCAGGGATGGGACTGATCCAGAGATAAATGTAAGAATTCCCAACTCATCATATCTTTTTTGCAAAAGATGCTGTAAGTTGAGGCCTTTTTTTAAAAAAAAATTCTGCTAAAAAAGAAACAAATCTAAGTCATCACATCTGAATAAAGTTTCTCAAAGATGTTTGATAAGGTCTCCTGCAGGGGGTGACTGATAGTGATGGGATCCAAGGAGGTCCTTGTGATTGGATCCAGAACTAGCTGAGTGGCATGAAGCAATGGGTGTTGGTGGAGGGGTGTTTTATGACTAGAATTCTGTGACAAGTGGGGTCCCATTGGGAGCAGTGTTGGACCCCTCACTGTTTGTGGAATTTATAAATGGTTTGGACTAGAATGTAGAATGGTCGATCAGTAAGTTCATGGATGATATGACGATTAATGAGGTTGGAAATCGTGAGGAGGATAACCTTAGATTATGAGAGGATATGGATAGGCTGGTCAGATGGACTAATTAGTGCCAAATGGAATTCAATTTGGACAGGCATGGAGTCACAGAGTTGTACAGCAGAGAAATAGACCCTTCGGTCCAACTCGTCCATGCTGACCAGATACGTTAAATTAATCTAGTCCCATTCATGTACCCATCCAGATGCCTATTAAAAGTTGTAATTGTACCAGGTGATGTGTTTGGCTGAGATAAACAAGGCAAGGGAATACATGATGAACAGTGGGAAAGCACTGAGGATCAAAGGAACCTTGGCGTGCATGTCCACTGGTCTCTTAAGGTGGAGGGATGGGCAGATAAAGTGGCTAGGAAGGCCTTTTTTTAGTTGAGGCATAGAGTTTAAGAGCAGGGAGGTTATATTGGAACTGTTTAAATGTTAGTTGTGCCACAGTTATAGAGTATTGTGTGCAGTTCTAGAAGCTACATTATAGGAGGGATGTGATTGCACAGGAAAAGGTGCGGAGCAGATGTACCGGAATGTTACTTGGGCTGGAGAGTTTCAGTTATGAAGACAAATTGGACAGACAGGGGTTATTTAATTTAAAGCAGAATGGATAGAGGGGGACATGATTGAGATGTATTGTGAGTAGCATAGATAGGGTAGACAGGAAGGAGAAAGCAGAAGGAGATGTGAAGAAAAACATTTTCACTCAGGATGGTGAAAATCTGGAACTCTCTGCTTGTAAAGGTAGTAGAGGCAGAAACACTCAACTTGTAAGAAGTATTTAGATGTGCACTTGTGATACCAAGACATACAAGATAAAAACAAGCACTCTCTTGGATGGGGTTTCAACATGCTATAGGATGAAGGGTGGTAGTCTGTCTCACTTCATTCTTGTAACTGCAGTTACAATAAGAGTCAGTCATAAAGGTGATGACATAAAATAGCAATACATTTACAAACGTATTGCTTTACTTCCAGTGAAGTGTCACCCATTATCACCTATGTGCCCTCAGATATCGTTCTTTCCTGTGTACTATGACCACTTCCTTGTGGCTGCCAGTGACCGAACTAATACTGGGCTTTAAATATGAAGGTGGTGGCACAAATCCCAGAAATTCCCAGCAATGGGAAGTCCTTCCACTCCACAATAAGATGAATATGGTGCCACAGGGAAGTATTACATACATAATGATGACAACACTCTCAAATTGCATGAGGTAACTCACCAGAAATTGACACTTAGCCAAGTGTCATTAAAGTTCTGTCCAGTGAATTCACTCATTTCTGTTAGGGAAGAAAATCTACTACGTGCTACTCCTGTTAGGACTGAGGCTGCAGGAGTGTAGCGTTACTCTTGTCCCACCACTCTGTGGGTCACAATATAAAATGGAAATATTTTATCTACGTACCAAAGTGACTAATTAAACTTGTTCTGTCTATATCAGGTGTTAAAACAAAAACAGGTTTCTTAATAAACTCAATTATGGGTTTATGATTTGAACAAAAGTTATTTGATAAAGTTAAAATGTCTACTTAACATACAGTTGGTAATATAAAATATAAATGTTTATCCCTTAAATATCCTCAAAATACATACGCAATCTCTCTCTTTCTCTCTGGGAAAAAATGTGAAAAAGCAGATTTCTTTGCAGAAATGGACTTTCTGAAATAACACACTTCTGCTTTCAAGAATAACCCATTGGCTAAAGGATAAATATTGGATGTTTCAGAGTCTGTTGCTCTAATGTTCTGGCACATGTAATTGTCACTAATTGTGCATGGTTGGTAGCAATGCCGACACAGCTTGCACAGGAAATATAATCTTTAGATTTTCTTTCAATTATTCTTTCAAAAGAATAAATACATTTCAATGTGAATGGACGTGACGCACATTTTTCTTCGCTTGCACCAAAGTCCATTTAAATAGTCCTCATTCATTGCTTGACCTCCATGTTCATGAAGTAATGATGTTTTAAATACCTTTCAGACATGATTCAGTTTCAAACGGTCAGTTAGTCATCAGCCACAAAGTATTATATGAGTACATGGTCAATGCCAGCAAAACCCTAAGCTTTTAATCTGAATAAAAATACATTTCTATATTACTCTCATGACTCACTCTCAACTTCTTGCTTAAATCTTCAGATTATTCAGTTTATCCCTACACCAGCTCACTTTGCTATGCTGTCTGCTTATCTCTGATTGTCTATTGCCACAATCCTAGCATTCTCCTAGAACTGCTGTTACCCTTGTTGTGAAGATGCCCTCACACAATTGACAGAAAAGGCTATCAACCCAATGATGGTAGGTCCATGTCACAATGCTATGTGGTTTGGGAGGGAAGTTAAAAGCAGTTGTGTTCCCACATCTAAGAAATTGAGGTGTCGTTTAGATACCTTTACCCTGGGATAAGATTGCTTCTGGCAGTTTACTTCTTCCATCCTTGTATTTCTCAAGTCACCTTGCTTGTTCTATATAAAGTGCAAATGTAGCAAACTTTCCCATTATTAGTTGCCAACAAATGGACCAAAGTCAAATATAACATCGGACTTTTAAGAGGTCATAGATTAGATGAAATTAGATTTTCTCAACGCACCACCTCACTGCACTGTCTTGGTTCTTTAAGCTCATTGGCACTAAATATTTTGTGTAGGGTTAAAAACATTTTTAAAATACAATTTAGTCCAAACTCCACATAGCCAAACATTAATGCAAATCTTTTATTTTGCAATAGACAGAAATCAACAGCATTATTGCTGATCTTTGATAAACTGGTCAAACTAAACTCAATCAGGTGGAAGGCTCCACAGCGAGCAAGTTAGTTAACTCTTAGAATGCTGTAGTACTAAGCTAAGCATTCATTAAATAAATAATTCTCCTTCCCTTTATAAATTACCTTACTATTGTGAACATAGGTGCTCTTTATTCAATTTTATGGAGTAAAATAACAAAGTTTCTTACAAAAAAACTGGAGATCGATTGTAAATAGTAAATCAACTTGTTTTAATACTAGGATTTGAAATAAAACAGACATGCATTTATCATCTTTCAGCACTTTGTGCATGGATTTGTATTAAATTTACAAGGTTTCTTACTGTATTGTTCAACCCTGATCAAACATAACTTCAGCCGGTGACATTGTTGCCCGTTCATGCAATATTGTTTACCTGTAAGATTTGTAACTAAACAATATTGGATTCAGCAGCTGTTATTATACACAGAAGCAAGGTTTGCAGGCACCAGTTTGTTATTATTCACAGTGTAACCAGTTAGATTTCGGCAAATCACAATACATAGACACATAAAGGAAGAGGACGCATAACATCAAATTGCACATGCAATTACCACAGGTATGAAGTCAACAGCATTTCCATTTTTGTTAAACTGAAATCCAGATTTTCTGGAAATATTAGATATACTGGAGACACTGAAGTTGTCTTTTTTACAGCCCACAATTACAGCAGAAAAAAAAAATTTACAAATTAGAACTAGGGTTGCCAAGATTCAATATTGTTCGAGTGTAATAGCTATTTTAATGAGGGGCTGGATAAATTGATTGCCATGTTGTGAGGCAATAGAAGGATTGCTGCAAATTGAACTACTTAAAGAAACTTAATGATATCCACCTTCTTTTGCTTTGTCATACTTATAATTAATAAGTTCCTCTAATTTCAGATTATCTTTCCATAATTTAAAGTAAAATGTTAATTAATTAAATAAATTACAACATGCAACTATATGTCAGAATTTTAGCCTCTTAGTTTGTTTCAGGAAGTCAAATGTGTTGAATTTTACCACACTGTTTCATGACATTTTATATTGAGTGCATTTAGTATGGACATTGTCATGGAATAAATATTAGGGGCCATGCTTAATACAGTGCACAGAATTAAAAGAACTGACAGAAATAACAGAAACAAACAATTCACCCCAACATGTCTATGTCAGTATTTTTACTTCACATAAGCCTCATCCCATCCCACTTCATTTTATCTTAGCAGCATATCCTGCTATTTATTTTTCCAACGTGCAATTAACTAGCTGACCAGTTAGGTGTGTCTGTGCTGTTTACCACCATCATTCATTGTGGTTGTAAATTCCATTTATTAATTACTCTCTGGATAAATAAGTAGGGTGCATAAAACTAGTCGACAAGAAACCTATTATGTCATGTATCTGTGGATGTATGATAAAAATCTATGATATTGAGAAAGCCACTGTGGCCTTAAAAACGAGATTGTGAGGCTACCGAATAATTGAGACCTCACTGTTACTTGCGCACAAATCAGACCATAATTTCCAGTGAGTGAACAGATAAAATTAAAGTCAAAATGCTAGAAGCTGCTGTCTGAGATGCATTTATTTATCATAATGTGTGTGAAAATGGCTATCTTGTCACTTTATTCATTATCCAACTGCACTAAATGGACTATATTTACTCCACTGACATTATAGATGCTCTTCACTAAACTCACCATAAAAATATTAGGCCTTCTCCATTCCAGTCTAAGTATTCTTTAAATGTTGTGATAAGACTTAATTATTGCTAAACAACAACTCGTGCACTGAAATTTAATATTTACAACATGTGGTCACAATCCTTCATCTGTAATTATTGTTGGAGATTTACAATTTTTAAAAGCTTTGCCTGTTTGATCCTGTTCTCCCTTAACTCTCTGTTTCAGTCCCTCTCTTTGCTTTCTGTATCTCAGCTGACATTAAATTCATTATTTTAAATCGCATTTCTTGCTTGTTATAAGCTGCTCATTCATGATCTTTCATTATAACTGGCTAAGGGAATATTTAGCTTTCGTGAACTGTTCATATCAGGCACAGATGGCCTATGGAGTTTATTTAAACTCTATTTTCTATCTTGCTTTGAAAAACCCCATTGAGTGCAAGTCTATTTCACAGCAAGTACTAATTATTTAGTGGCAAAAGTGAGGACTGCAGATGCTGGAAATCAGAGTCTAGATTAGAGTAGTGCTGGAAAAGCACAGCAGGTTAGGCAGCATCCAAAGAGCAGGACCCCTTGGATGCTGCCTGACCTGCTGTGCTTTTCCAGCACCACTCTAATCTAGACTCTAATTATTTGGTGCTCAAAGCAAAATCTAGTCCACCATATAGTAGGTTTATTTATTTCAGAAGGGTTTCACTGAGGATAATGCACATTTACAAGTTGTTATTACACAAACACTTCAGTTCCATTGGTAAAAGCATGACATTGAATGAGGTGAACTGGCTATTGGACTGTTTGCCCATTATCAAGGATCAACTTTGATTTTCAGTGGAGTAATGCCTTAAATTTTAAGATTTACATCCAAATGCTCAAATCCCAACATGGCATCACCCTTCCCTATCCCTACAACTATCTCGAGTCCTACGTCTCTCGAAGATCTCCGCACTCCTCCACTTTTGGCCTTACTGGACCCCAACTTTAATCATTTTACCACTGCCGGCCATAAATTTATAACCCAGTCCCTCGCCATAAAGTTCCCACACTAAACCTGCCCACTTATCTCCCCTGCAGAAGATATGCCTTTTTGACACATCATGCCTTTATGTGGTGTGATGTTATATTGAGTGTTGGGATATTGCACTATGCCATATGTATGTAAGTGTATGTTCAAGGATCTTGTGGCAGTGGTAATGTCCCTATCTCTGGACCTAGAGACCTGCGTTCAAGTCCCAAGTAATACTTTTTCTGAACAGGTTGCTTATAAGAAGTGTAAGTTGTTGTTATTGTTGTTCATGAGGGTTGTGCATGACTTTATTTTCTGCGGACAGGGGTAACTAGAAGTAATTAAGAGTAATATCACTTTATTAAAATGATCCATCAATGCAGGTGTTTGAATAGTTTATGTAAATAAACAAACTGTTGGAATTTTGAATTCTAAAGGACAAAAATAGCAAATAGAAATCCAAAATCAGAGGATCCTAATGGCCAACAATGGTTGTGACAGGAACAAATCCTATATAAAACCTATCAAAGAGTGCAGTGCATTATTATGACCTGCCATGAGAAACCAATAGTAAATTAGTGATAGTATATCATTACAAACAAAATGTAAAATGCAACAAAACACAACAAAGATAAAAGCACACTACACATATCACACTGTTGTTTCATAAACTTAGATAAGTCACGGCAACCACCCTACTGTCTTTAAGAACTGTAAAAAAGTAGCATGTTACAGCAACAGGTATGTTACAGGGGCAGATTACTCCATTTGAAATTAGTAATACAACTGTAAACACAATCTTTATAATCGAGTTTAAGATAAATTACAAATAACAGAGGAATAATTCTCCAGAGTATTTCATATGTATTTTCATCATTAGCTAGGATGCCAGAAACATTTATAATAGAAAATTTTATGGAATGGGATTACCAGAGTATGAAATTCTTTTACAAAACATTTTTCAATTGAACTCATTCAAAGGGATATTGCAGGATATCTGTACATGGCAATTTTATTTTCACATGCTTATCTGTAAAATTAGACTTTGATATTTCCTTTGAAACTTTTTTTTACAAACTTTCCATGAATAGTAATTACCCTCCTCATTGAACCTTATATCTTTGCCATCATTTCACAACCTGGATATTGAAATGTGACATTCTATGGCTGAACACAGTTCCACATATTCCACAATGCTCAAACACCAAACACACAGCAATGACGAGATTCATGGTCCAATTATTTTCTATTCATCTTCTATGCTTCAGTTTAGCTGAGAGTGAAAGATGGCAGCTCTGAGTAGAATGTCAACTATTTTCTGACAAGTTTGCAAAAAGTACCTCGAAGTCAGTTTTATTTTCTTTAAATACTACATACAAGAATATATTTGTAAATAAAACAGCTCTGTGATAAAGCTATTGGAGGATTTTTCTGTGTATTATTTCACTATGTTCACAGTTTCAGTTTCTACAAAGTTCACAAGGTGAACACGCACAGAAATGTTATGGAAAATGACGATATAGAATCGTAGGAAACATTTACAGCCACTTGTCCCTGAAGAATTTCCATTGCAGCTTCTATAGTGAATTCTCAAATTCAAAAGTTACATTACAGCAAGATTACAAATGGACAAATTCACAGTAGTGTTCAGAATTGCTAAACATTATGGAACTCATTAATATGGTCCAATAACATACTGTTGTCTTAATGAATATCTATAATATTTAATACTGCTAACCTTGTCATGTGATTTTCAATATCTCATTGCAAGATCTAGCCTTGCTATTTCTGCACTGACTTATTGCAGCTACTAAAGAGCTCTGCAGATTTTACATTTCGTACAATATTCTCTAATGAATTGTGTCAAGCAAAGTTTAATTTTCTTGATTCAACGTCCAGTGTAATTTAATGCACTGAGTACTTTAATTAGTGTTACATTAACATATTATTTTTAGGAGCATTTACATTCTAAATTTTCCTCAATTTCTTCCATTTTAGGCTTGCTGTTTCACACACCCACATTTCAGACAGGAGGGAAGGCAGGAAAACGTTTTCATCAGTCTTTATTTAAGCAAATTTTACATCAATCATTGTAAAATATGTTATTTCCCAACTTCCCTATAGAGTTAATGACAGGTAGGATCTGGAAATCAATCAAGTAGAAGATTATGGCTGACTTGATCACAATGTATTGTCGCATGTGTATTTATGAATCACAATACATACCAGAAAGCAGGCCAACTATGATGCAGGCATCTTTCATAATAGAGGACTGAGGAGTCTGGCAAATGTTCTTAATCCTTCAGTGAGCTCACTGGGAATTCACAAGTGGTAGCAATGACCAACTTCTTGTTATTGGAAAAAAACTGCAATCTAAAATCTAAATGCAAATTCACAACTACCTTTTATTTGTACCACAGGGCAAACTTCTTGTGGTATGTTCAGAAACAGAATTTAATTTTCACTGTTTGTGAATGCAGCACTAATTAATTTGAGCTTCAGTGATGCCGTTTGAGAGATATGTGGTAAATTGGTCACCCATTGCAGACACTTTGCATAGGTGAGAGACTTTAAGTAGAGAAGAATCAAACAGCAGTGGCAGAACTGTCCAACTGAAGTGAAGCTCCTAAAATTGCACGAAGCAAAGAAAGGAAAAGGTTTATGCAATACTTTACAGGTTGGTTTTGTCTTTAAGGGAAAAGTTATTTGGGCGCATAGAGGCAGCAATTTTATAAGTGGTTATGTTTGTGACTTAATTATGACATGCACAATAGCTACTGTCAAACCCAATACCTCATCATTTATTTTGTAGGGCACAATTTTGAATTTATATACATGCTTTATAAACTTGTTAGTCATCAAGTTATGAAAAATGGCTAAAAATCTGGCTTTGTTATGAGAAAGCAAGACAGTCAATTAATTCACATAAGAATTAATCTGCACTTATGTATCAGACTTAATCACATCTTTCAGAAACATTTTAAACTTTGTCATATTAAAAAATGTTTGCAAATGCATATTGTTACATGTGAATGAATACAGAGAGTTCCCCCAATCAATGAGATGAATGATCAGCCAATCTGATTTCAGTAATGTTAGTTGAGACACCACAAAAACTCTTCTTCAAATATTGTCATCACCTTTTTTTTGCATAAGATAGATTTCATTCTCATCCAAAACACCATGCTAAAGTAGCATTTCTTTCAGCTCTATACTCGTGTCAAGTTCAATTACAACAGAGATTTACTCAGATTATGCAGGAAAAGTACCACTTTGAAAGAACGCTGGATGGCTTTTTCACTTGCATGTGCTCTGAACTATCTATTCTCACAGTGTTTATTTCAGCACAGAATTCACTCTGCATCTTTCCTTATGTAAGCTGGAAATAGGGTTTGAAACTACAACCTTATGATTTGGAGAAATTAATTCTACCAAATAAACCAAACTAACAGATACTACTACGTTCTGCGTTTGCTTTTCGGTTCCTTCATTGATTCAGCATTTCATCTGATGTTTCACTCTTGGGAGACATGGAGTGTTATTTTGTGGTATTTTATGAAAGAAGGGTTCGAGGTCTTTTCTAATCATAATTAACCAGACTTTTATCAAACATTATATACTGGACTCAGTCAAACATTGCTAAATTACTAGACTAAACACCCCCATCTGACAGAAATAGTAAATTTGTAGCGCAATTTCAGAGAGGACAAGCAAGTAGACATCGTCCAAGGTGAACATCATAAGAAGGTAAACACATAAAATATCAATTGCAATGCAAAGTTGCTGAACGTCTCTTGAATGTGTTAATGATTGACAGTAGCTAAAGATAATTAAGGCGGTATAATTAAATAAGGTAGTAATGTGTATGGATAAAAATGCACATGACTTGTTTTCACTGTTTCAAGATTTTTAAAAATGGCTAAAAGAAATGCATTACCATATTCCAAACTTCCAAGCAATTCAGGAAACATTCTGAAGGTGAAAGTATACTGACTGTTGACTTTAAAATGTTTCTTGTAATTTATTATTAAATAATAGGAAGGCAAAATATAAATAGAAAACTTTGTTGGTTTATGTATGACTTCCACAATATCAGACATGCTTTTAAATAGTGCAATTGTTATAATAATGAAATAAAAGATTGTTCCGACCTGCAGTTACACAGAAATACTTGGCTGCCTTGGAACACAATTATCTGAGTGATCTTGTCTGTTTACTGTCTGATATATTGGTTAGACATCCATGGGGGTGTTTCTGAGATCTAGTACCAAGCGGCCTACTTCACGATGAGGAATAGGGCATAAAACCGAACACATCGTGAAGGGCAGCATCATGTGCTGCTCTCAAGAGCAGGAAGCTTGGTCTGGGGGGACTTAACTGTGGGAGAGGTACAGCCCAATACCCAGGACCCAAAGCTCTAGAAGGCCTATGTGTTTGAGTTGTGAGCGGCACTTGCTTTGTTTGAGGCAGTGTTTTGTGCAAGAGGCAGGGAAGGGCGCTACAGTGTTCAGTGTGGGGATGGGAGTCCGCTCTGCTCAGACTGGGGCAGGAGGCCCAGTCAACATTTTGTTTACCCTGGCCAGAGGCAAAAGATGAGCTTCCTGAGATCTGGTTGACACTACAATAATGTGTTCACAGGTTTGATGGCAGATTCAGCATCACAAAGCCAAGTGTTAGGACTTGTCATTTGTATGTGATATATACTCAATAAAAGGCAATCCCGCCAGAAATAAGTGTACCTTTCCAGAAAAGGTATCTGCAAGCAAAAAATGGCCTTCGTGATGACTGCATCCAGTGGCAAGCAACAGATGATGTACTTGTTGGAGTTGGAGGGTTGCTTTCTTTGGGAAATATTGACTTACCTGCAATAGGCCACGATTAAGATTAAGATTGCGTGGTGGCAGGCAAATTACTGACTTTGATATTTGAGAGATAGGATTGAGTATTGCTTGGAGAGGCATAGGTTAACTGGGATAGTCAGCATGATTTTGTTAAGATGATATTATCTTTTACTAACTTGATAGAAATGTTGTGAGGAAATAACAAGAAGGATTGATGAGGGGAGTGCAGTGGATATTGTCAATGTAGATATTAAGAAAGGACTTGGTAAAGGTCTCACATGGGAGACTGTTTAAAAAAAAGTAAAGCCCCAGGGAAAAAGGGGAAGGTGAATAGTTGGATTTAAATTAGTTCAGTGACAGGAAACAAAGGATAATGATCGATGGAGTTTTCTTTTCAATACAAATTGATAGCAGTTTCCATTGGTATTCCACAGGCCTCAGTGGTATGATACATATCAATGATTTAGACTGAATTGTGGGAAGTACAATTCAGAAATTTGTAGATGACGCAAAAATTAGGCAAGGAGTTGATGGTAAAAAGGATAGCTGTCAACTGAAGGAAGATAGCTGCAGTTTGGCTGAGTCAGCAGCAAAATGGCAAACAAAATGCAATCTGGCAAAGCGTGATGTTATGCACTTAGGGATTCAACAAAACAAAGTAATGCACAACAAATGGGAGAGTAACGAGTCAGTGGAGAAAGTGAGAGACATTGGAGTGTGTGCTCAAAGGTCCTAGAAGGTGGCAGGACAGGTGGATAAGGCAGTAAAGAAGACATATGGAATGCTTTCCTTCATGGCTGAGGTATTTCATTCCAAAACAGCGATGCAGTGCTGCAATAATGTAGACACTGGTTAGGCCACAGTTGGAGTTGTGTACACAGTTCTGGTCACCAGAAGGCAACAACTGCTTTCATGTGTACTGAAGAGAGTTAAAAGAATGTCAACAACCCCTTTGTCTTTTGCCCTGGGCCTCTACACCATCTGCCCTTTTGCTTATCGTTTGCCTCTGCCAGAAATACAGAAAGGTGTTGGAAAACAGATCCTTTCAGTTCTGAAGAAGTCATGCCCGACTCTTAACATTAACTCTGCTTCTCTCTCCATATCTACTGCCAGGCTTGCTGAATTTTCCATCATTCTTGGTGTTTCTAGAAGAATGTTGCCTAGGCTTGGAAGTTGATGAAAAAAGTGGATATGCTAGGATTATTTTCCTTGAAAGAGAGGAGACTGATTGGTGACTTAATCGAGGTGCACAAACTGATGAGGAGCTTGAACACTGTGGACAGAGAAGATCCATTTATCATGCTGAAAAGGAAAATGTTTTCACCCAGAGGGTGTGGATATCTGGAATTCACCATTTAGTGTGGTGGCTGAGATAGAACTAATTTAAAGGGAACCTGATGTGCACATGAAGTGTTGTAACCTGCAAGGCTACAGACCGTGTGCTAGAAAGTGTGTTTTGAGTGCAGTTAGCTTATGCAGCCATGACAAGTATAGACATGCTGGTCTGAGTTGTTAGGTGCTGTAATTTTTCTATGGTTCTACTGTACGAAGAGCTCCTTGTGAGCGGCCAGCAGTATTCATTTACACAAAGTGATCTCATTCTCTGAAGGTGAAGCTTTCACTGTGAGAGCACCAGTAATAAATGTTTCAGATGTCTTAAAAAATCATTCATTCTCACATTTTCCACAAGTCTTTGCTCCACTTCATCAGCTCCATGGTTGGCTCCTTGGACACAGGGTTACCCACATAAAACCTAGCAACTGACAAGTGTGCAACACACCAAGTGTGGCTGAGGAGTGATATAATAGTGACCATGTCTCATCAAAGGCAACAATGCTGCAGACTATTGAGCTGTTAAATATGTTTTGGATCATTCAGGCAGAATGCAACAGTACTAACTAGAATGAGTCTCCTGCAATGTTATGGTATGTTGCGCCCTGTGCAAATTTGCTTTGAAAAGGGAGTGGAAATTTTCAGAGACACCGAGAGAGAAATCTGCTTATGTAATAAGGAGTAGGGGAAGCTGATGCTGCATATGAGGGAGTGAGTGTTTTAGATGCAGCAAAAGATGCCAGGTCAGTGGTGCAATGCGCCATGCAGACCGGAGATAAATCATTACCACCCGATTCAAGACTAAGTGAGGCTTGACAACATCTCTAATTCACTGTGCATTGTCCTCTATTAGCTCGGAGCCCAGGGTACCCTCCTGGGTGTGTACACCTTTGTTTTATTGCATTGCACTTTTGTTGGCATTTTCACTCACCACTGCTGGTCTTGCAATTGTGAGCGTGATTTGAAGGGATGCATGTTGCACTTATACTGCTGGTCAAACAACATTGTGATGTATTTGTTGTCAGGACTGGGACTTGACCCATCTAATATGCCACATTCATGCAACCTTGGCAACTGGAAGGAAAACTGTTGCAGGCCCCATCACAAACACACCCACATACATGTTGCACTGGATGCCACATGCGCTTGTAACTCAGTACCAAGTCACACATGTCTCACTGATATATCCTCCAAATGGGGATAACACACTGCAAAGACCTCAATCATGAGGACACCCAACAAGACATGGAATGACTTGGATGCTGAGGCTCAGCCTCTGAGCAATGAGAACCAGGTAAACATTTGGATTCATTGTTGGTCTGCTCGCCGAGCTTGTGGAATTGTTGGCAGATATTTTGTCCCCATTCCAGGTGACATCATCAATGCCGTGCTGCCTCCTGTGAAACGCTGCTGGGAATTGGGAATCCACTTGGAATTGATGTGGTTCAGTTTGAGCTGTTTCTATCTGGTGCTGGTTCAAAGGGAATTCCTGGAAGCATGATACTCATTCTCAAATTCCATCAATGACCATACTGACCTGGACCCATTATACAAATTGCTGCAATGGAAAACCAGCACCAACCGGAAACAGCTCAAACAGAACCACATCAATTCAAAGCAGAACAGTACAGCAACACTTCGCTGGAAGCAACACATTACTGATGATGTCACCTGCAAAGGGGACAAAATGTCTGCCAACAATCCCACCAGCTCGGTGAGCAGACTAACAACAAATCCAACCAGCACCCGAGCTGCAGACCTTCACAAAAACTTTAAAGAAGTAAACAGTATCTGACATTCTTTGATTGACCTTTCAGTCTCAGATGCAGTACAATAATCACTTGACTACTGATGATGTGAAATATTGTTTTAAATGTTGCATCCATCGGCCCACATCATCCAGAACTGATCAGGAATGAGATGCAAATATTTGAATGCATACAACAACTACACTGACTAGCAGCAAAATGAAAGTAGAAAACAAATCAATAAACTTAAATTAATCATCAGTTTGCAGATTCACATCCACAGTGATTAGGCATCTGTGCTACCTTTGCCATTCAGACAGCTTGGTCGATTATTTTCCCAAAGGGTGCATATCCATTTAAGTGTGTGCCCTCCCAGAAAGTGTTTGACACTTACAATGTCCTACAACTAGTACAGCATTCACAACATGAAACAGGTCCCACATTATTCATTCCACATGTTCCATCTATTGTGAAGCTTACAACCCAACCCTGACAGGCCTCTGCACTCACACATTTAAACTTCTTGATGACCCTGAGTGCCACATAATGCCACTTTGTCTTCTTTCTGCACCGACATCAGGTTATTGAGTCAGCCCCATTGCTGCTAACCGGTGCTGAGATCTCCATGGAGGGCCTCTCTGGGAAACAGGACCTCCTACTTTTCCTGGATGGTCTGGAGGAGAAACAGCTCTAAGACCGAATGGTGATGTAACAATAGATTTTACACAGAGTTGAAAAAAATGACTTTACCTCCTGCTGCACTGACATTCAGGGCTGAATACCCAGCTGGATGCTCTTTAAATATGGTAGCTGGACGTCCGACCCTGTATTGTAACTGCAGGGGAGACACCCTCCTTTGCTGGATGACTCACCCTGCTCCTCAGACAAATGTAGCTAATTGAAACTGAAACCTAACATAGTTCAAATTATAACAGATCAAAAATTATTATTATTTTTAAACTTTATTTCAAATAAAAAGATACCACAAAGACACACCTCACAAGCATTCTTACTTCCTGCACACATGTGGGACCATATACAATCTCTCAATCTTTCCAACTCTGACTGCCTCATTTTTAATTTCTCACTTCACATCTAAACATTTCTGTCCTTGAACTGCATCCACCAATGGTTAAATTCCACTTGTCACATGTGACTAATATCGACAAATTACATGTCTACAAACCTTTCTCTCTCAAGTCCCTGAAGTTCTCGTAGTACAGAATCTCCAGAGAGTCCCTTCTCCAGACCCTAAAAATGACCTGATGGGATCTGTCAACACTAGAATACTGTAATGGGTTTTGCTCAATCTATGATCACTCACCCTTCCAGTACTCAGTGTTTTGTCCTTTCTGACAGTACAGCACTTGCAGCAAAACAGTTTTGGCTGATTCTGAGAGTCCTGCTTCAAGACCAAGATCTGTCTTAAAACTGCCAAACAGAAAAAGTTTTATTCAGAAAACCTTGCCAGCTTTTGCTTTATACCAAATCCTCAACGTTCTGAACTGCCAAGCACAAAAGCCAAGCTGACCAACCCCACTGCAATTAGCCTTGCTTCTTAGCCGGACATCACATAGTAATGCCAAGTCATATGGACATTTATTTATTAACTGCTTATGTCATAATCAGAAAATTAGTTAACCCTTTTCAAGAATATGGGCCAATCTAGTTTTATCTTAATTGAAGGAAAATACAAGTTTGTCAAAGCACATGGGTCATCACCCATCCCTACTCCTGGTAACCTGAGCTTCTCTGTTGCAGCATTGAGCTGGAAAACAGGGAAATGTTAGTTATGTCAGTTTAGTAAGATCCAAATGTGAGACACTGAGGCCTAGAACAAATTCACAGTTACTGACTGACAGTGTGATCCTCTGAAGCTACAGATCTGATTACAAGAGTCGGCAGAGCATGCACACTGATCCTCTAATCGGAATCCTCGGCTCAACTATCTTCAGTTGCTTCATCAATAACCTTCACTCCACCATAAGGTCAGAATGGGATGTTTGCTGATGATTGTGCATTTGTTCAGGTCCATTTGCATCTCCTTAGATACTGGTGCAGTCTGTGCCCTTCCGCAGCAACATCTGGGTTGATAAGTGCAATTAACTTTTGTGACACACAAATGCTTTATAATTATCTTCTCCTAGAAGAAAAAATGCAATCAGCTCCTGTTGACATTCAATGGTATAACTGTTGCTGAACTTCTCACCACCAACACCCTGGAGCTCACCCCTGACCAGACATTAAAGTGGACTGCCTTACAAACACAATGGCTGCAAGAGACTGGGAATTCGGTGGCAGAAATTCACCTCTTGACTCGACGAAACCTATTTCACATTTGGATCTTAGCAGATTGACAGAACTAACATGTACCTTGAGCTGGAAAACAGGGAAAAGGCAATGTGATGGATGTGCCTCCATTTGCTCAGAAGTGTTCTGCTCCAGCACTTACAAACTGCAATAGCAGACAGGGCAAAGCAATCTAATGTAATTTTTCAATAGTCACTTTCTTTATTACTGATGCACAATTGTAGTGATGTGCACCATCTATATATTTATAAAGAGGGCATTACCTAGTGCAGTGCTGTCACAAACAAATGCTGTCACAAACACATTACAGCGTATGCTAATGATGGATGCCATGATTTTCCTAAGCTGCATCTTCTGGCATAGGCTTGTATTACTTATACTAATGACCCCACAGCAAGACGACTTAATGCTATGCCAGATGTGAACAGAATAGGCTGGAATTAGACATTAAATGGTACACCTACTATTAAAACCACTGACATTACAGAGGGAAATATGGTGTACAGGAGTTCACTTGGCTGAAAAGTTCAAAACTTTACCATCTGCACTTAATTAGATGTAAAATACATTCAGAAACAAGATCATATAACCAGCATGCTGAAAGGAAAGGTAGTTTGCTACTTTTAGTATTTAATAAAATCATTTCCTGTAAAAGAACCAATTCTGACTACTCTGAACTGCACTGAATCCCAGCTTGCCTCTAAACTTCAATTTAATTAGAATTTAAATATAAGTTCATGCTTTAGCAGGTCATTGCAAGATTCAATGCCTGGATATACTGGGCCTTGTAGTATGTTCACAATTATAGAGTCATAGAGATGTACAGCTTGGAAATAGACCCTTCGGTCCAACCCGTCCATGCCGACCAAATATCCCAACCCAATCTAGTCCCACCTGCCAGCACCCGGCCCATATCCCTCCAAATCCTTCCTATTCATATACATATCCAAATGCCTCTTAAATGTTGCAATTGTACCAGCCTCCACCACATCCTCTGGCAGCTCATTCCATACCCGTTCCACCCTCTGTTTGAAAAAGTTGCCCCTTAGGTCTCTTTTATATCTTTCCCCTCTCACCCTAAACCTATGCCCTCTAGTTCTGGATTCCCTCACCCCAGAGAAAAAACTTTGCCTATTTACCCTATTCATGCCCCTCATAATTTTGTAAACCTCTACAAGGTCACCCCTCAGCCTCCGACGCTCCAGGGAAAACAGCCCCAGCCTGTTCAGCCTCTCCCTATAGCTCAAACCCTCCTACCCTGGCAGCATCCTTGTAAAGCTTTTCTGAACCTTTTCAAGTTTCACACCATCTTTCTGATAGAAAAGAGACCAGAATTGCATGCAATATTCCAACGGTGACCTAACCAATGTCCTGTACAGCCACAACATGACCTCCCGACTTCTGTACTCAATACTCTGACCAATAAAGGAAAGCATACCAAACGTCTTCTTCACTATCCCATCAATCTGCGACTCCACTTTCAAGGAGCTATGAACCTGCATTTTACCATCTCTTCATAAATATATTCAGTCCAGTGTAAGCAAAGGAAACTAAATTCAAACATTTGAAGATTTAAACAATGAAGCCGTATTAAAGGACACTGCATATTGTAAATAAGCCCATTAGATTTCTAAGCAATAATTTCATCCCAGCTTTAAAACTGTGTTGTAATGCTGTTTGAATATTAACTGCGTGATATTAACATTTCCTGAGGAATCTCATCTGTTCTTAACTCCTAATATTAAGCTTTGTGTGTAATCTTGGCCTGGAAAGTCAGTTCCTCATTCTTGCAGCTGGGTTAAATAAATTGAGCAGATATTTAAATCCCTGTATCTGAAGAATGGAGGTTGTGTTGGGTTAATGATAAAATTTAATTGAAAACGGGAGGCTATGAGGTCTGCTAGATTTACTGACCTGAAGTCTGAAGCTCAGGAAAAGAGGTAATGTATGCCTGGAGATCCAGTTTAGTTCCTGCCTTGTTGTAGAGCCTAAGAATTCTGATCTCACAGGCCCTGCTTGGAAAAGGAGATTATTATTTACAGGGCTATACAGGAGAGTGACTTCAATTATAGAAGAATGTATCAATCTGCAACAATAAATCAGAAGATGGAAGCTTATAAGTAAATAATTGAAATATTGTTATGGAATCATACCTGCCAAAACAACAGTGCTAACTCCAGGTGATACTGATCAGGTATTGGTGATAATGTATGTAATATCAGACATCTCCAACATGTCTGACAATCAGATAATAAAGTAATACTGATTCTCACCTCAGGGAGCTACACTTGGCAACTGTCCTTTGCCACATGATCTTTCAGCGTTGACTCTTGCTTTAAGATCATGTGCATACATTACGGGACTTTTTGTCGATTTTGTCCCTGTCAGACCGGTGGGATCATTTGTGGGTCAGGGACCTGAATTACCAATGACTCTTTCCCTGCTCTGTGACATCAAGTATCCATATTTTGGCTTCTCAGACCAATCAGGGAAGATACTTATGCTCTGCCAAAGAAAGATTTCTGATGAAAGATACACACTACTTGTTACAAAGATGACTGGCCTGCTCCATCCACGGGAATGTAGAGGCGGCCCAGCAGGGTTCCTCCTGGAGGTCTTCATGCTGAATCATGAGGGACACGGATAGGATAAATAGATAAAATCTTTTCCCTGGGGTCGGGGAGTCCAGAACTAGAGGGCATAGGTTTAGGGTGAGAGGGAAAAGATATAAAAGAGACCTAAGGGGCAACTTTTTCACACAGAGGGTGGCACGTGTCTGGAATGAGCTGCCAGAGGATGTGGTGGAGGCTGGTACAATTGAAAAATTTAAAAGGCATTTGGATGGGTATATGAATAGGAAGGGTTTGGAGGGATATCAGCTGGGTGCTGGCAGGTGGGTCTAGATTGGGTTGGGATATCTGTTCAGCATGGATAAGTTGGACCAAAGGGTCTGTTTTTGTGCTGTACATCTGTATGACTCTATGACTGTAGTGAGGTGAGTTTTTCTGAAGATGGGAGGAAGTGAACAGCACAAACAGGAATGCATGAGAAAGTAAGCAGCCAGAGTATGGTCCCTCCAACCTGGAGACAGTTCACCTTGATGATCCAGAAACTCAGGGTGTTAGGACAAGGGCGTGCCATAACACTTTCAGCTACAAAGGCCTGTACTCTGACATCCCCAGCATTCTCCAGCACAAAAACTCCCCAAGACCAACATACGTTGCAACTGCTGTCACTCCTCCCTCCTGAGGTACCTCACCTCCCATGCTGTGCAGCAGTCACTAATGTTTAGCCTCAGCCTATACCCTCTTGCACCTACCTCTCACTGTCACTTTTCACAAATGGTGCCCTGTCTTCTTCATAAGATTCATTTTGAACACTTGCACATCCTTGCTTTCTCTCCTTGCAGTAGAGAGGACATGAGTTGGGAAGAGGCAAGGTCGGAGTAGATGGGGTGGGATATGGAAGTTGGGGTAGGATGGTTTCCGGTGATAGCTACATTGTCAGGCCTTAGCAAAGTGTACTCAGATGGTCCACTGGATACAGGTTGCGAACATTCCCAGCATTCCCAGTGACCTGCGATGACAGCTACAGTCTCCTGAGGCAGCTGATGTACTGACACATCAGGAGAACTGATCATGTGACTGTACATTGTCCTTGCCGATCTCAGCTCTATTCAACTACATCCAGTGTTCAACCCCCTCTGCCCTTCGGAGGGGTCTGAAGTTGAGGTGGCAGCTAGTGCTGGGGGATATTGCTCCTGGAGGTGCTGCTCTTGTCCTTGTCCTTCTTGTCAGAGTTGTAAGGTGG
This sequence comes from Chiloscyllium punctatum, assembly GCF_047496795.1. NCBI lineage: Eukaryota > Metazoa > Chordata > Chondrichthyes > Orectolobiformes > Hemiscylliidae > Chiloscyllium > Chiloscyllium punctatum. The sequence continues at coordinate 72,733,519 of NC_092739.1, forward strand.
AGCTGAGGAAGCTGCAGGGAAGACTGAGTAAACTGTGAGACAAGTGAAGGGCGATTTCCAACAAGCTAACAGTCACTTGACTAGCAGTGATCATAGTTTCTCACCAGGCCATGATTACAGCTCTTCAGTGGAGCTGATCAGACACAGCCTTCCATGTTTCTCAGTTTCATTGAAGATACTCTTCCTGCTTTTGCACTCTCTTTAGTGACACTTGCGAGTCACTGGATACTGGTGCCCTGGCTGAAATTTCCAGGATTAAGGGCTAAAAAAAAATTCACTAGCTTCTTAAGCAACTTAATTTCTTAGACAGGTTACCCGCCCTCCTTCAATCACACTTCAGTGCTGAAAGTAGGGGAATCTCAAGTTGATGTAACTTTTAAGGATGTAATTCCTCACACGCAGGCAAACCCACCACCTCCTGCCTGGGGAAGTCCCACTCCTCTCCCCTGCCCCCTTTAATCCCAAACATTTTTCTGGATTTTCTTTTAAGTGACTTGGGCCCATGCTGATGAAGATTAAAATTTTACTGCTGCTAAGGTGATCTCCAAATATTTGCCCCTGCAGTTCAAATCATATCAATTATTTGAGCAAAAGAGTTAAATAAAGTAATTGAGTCCCACGGGATTGAAGAAAAACGTTCAGAGCTCTACAATTCAAAACAAACCTATCAATGGCTTGTCCTCCATGTAACCTGCCATGGATCATCAAAAAGCAGCACTCACTAGTTGATACATCATACAACCCAAAACTCAAACAGGCACGTGACATCCTGAACAAATCAAAAATGCAATCAACACCTTCCTGTCGAAGCTTCCTCTTTACAAATGGTGCATGTGTTTGGTATCTAGACTCCAAATGCATTGGGCAGCTGGCAACAAGCCTAAAGCAATCAACATGTTCTGGGTGAGATGACACATGCCGGTTCAAAATAGCACAGTGGAGTCAAATATTCTCTGCCACAACATTAATTGGTACTTTTTAAAAACATGTTAATTTCTACATGTCAGTTAGAGCAGAGAGAACTTCTTAAACAGTAATTATGCTGAAAGAACAGCATAAGGTGAAAGCATAGTTGAAGTAAGCAGGTGGTAGCGACAAAGCTGGAGGAGGGATAAATCTGTCTTTCCAGTTGTATGATTCTGTTTTAAGCTTTTTATTCTAGATGTTTTAATATAGTGTTTATAATATTGGATAAATTGAAGTACAACATACATTATGAAGTATTCTATTTTACAGTAAGTTTAGCACTAGATACGTTTAGAACACTGTGAATCAAAATTGTGCTGGCACCATTCTTCCTTCTAATCTGATGCCATTTCCTTTAACTGCTCTCTCGAATAATACTTATTTTAAACTAATCTCTGATGTCATAGATGCTCAGGCAAGGAAAATAAAAGCTGAAATTAACTGCAGGTAGTCTGACAAAAATTGAATAGTAAAATATAATATTTGTTGTATAAAATTCAAATGACAGTTGTTATATCATGTCCATATGTCAAAACTCAGCAGATACATTGAAATGTCTATATTATCGAATTATTAAGAAATGCCAGAATTTCAGTTTATTGGATTTGGGTACTGTTTCTAAATACTAAATGGGATTATATAAAAGTAATATTATTTAATGTGGGCATTTTGTTGAATAGTACAAAAGATTTGCTTACATCCATATTAATCTGTGTATTGAATACACCAATAAAACTGCATTTATTGTTGCCCACTTTCTATTATATACATATCAGGAATGAACATAATGCTGGGGTTTGTATTCATTAAAAAATGCAATATCCATCTTACAATGTATTTTTGGATATTATTTTTCCCTTGAGATTATATTAGTATTTGGAGAAGCTGTACAATTTTCTCTTGATATATTTCTTTATCATTAGTTTCAAAATTAATGCTAAATTCTTATTTTCATTTGCAGTTAAGGCTTTGTATTACTCACCATAAAGCATACCTACAGGTTTACAACCTAGGATGGCTGCCAAACATGTACAGCAGTAACTCCTGGACAATTTGAATATAAAGACTTGCCAGGGCGCTAGACTGAAGACACTTAAATTATGATATAAAACCTGATATATTTATTAGGCAGTTAGAATGCACAGTTTGTACTGATGCAAAGCTAAAGCTGCTTTTTTTATTGATAAAAGTTGTGCAATGCAATTCAAGTGTGAAGTCACCTGAATAAACTTCAGGCAACTGACTCCCTGGGAAAGAATCAATTTGGGGCTTAGAGGATCTGCATCTTTCTCAGTAATAATGGCACCCAAGATGGCTGATGCCTTTTTGTCATATCACAACTTGCTGACCAAGATCACATTGATGTTAAGTGCACTTAGTCTTTATGAAATGCAAACATGATCAGCAACTCATGAAAATGTCAGAAACACATTTATTGATAGGTTTTATGGTGAATTTTACATAGCTTAAATAAATACCTTCTTAGAAATCACATCACTTAGTGAAGTGCTGAGTGTTACTATAGACTACTGTAAAAACTTCAGTTTGAAAATGTGCTAAAGATTTATTGTATTTATAGTTTTGGTCAAAATACCATAATGTCTTGTAAATTAAAGTATTGAGCAGAAAATGGGCCTGTTTGGAGCTCATAGTTAAGCATGTGGCATTTCACATTCCGATTTAGATTAGCTTTAATTCCATTTAGGTTTTAGAACTAAATTGTTCTTCTTGCAATGAACGATTGGGTTTGTCCAGATTTATCCTAGATAACTTGTTATGTACTGTCCAAGATGCAATGTGGGTCACATATCCCATCAGCTGTCTATTGTATGACAAAAACGCAAGTGTTAAAGTGAATATAAATGTATGTATTTTATCAAATTTACATCTTGAAAAATATCATTATTTGAAAATGTGCATGACTCGTGTATATGGCACAAGAATTCATGATAAGCTGCACATTTGGCAGTAAGTCAACTGATTCAAAGATGATTTCAACACAATCAAATGTTGTATAGGCTAAAATTCTACCACTGCAGATTTATTCATCCTCCTCTTATGTCACTGAATTGTAGTTTTTATAGGTAAAGGTACGCGATCCAATAAACCAGATTGAACAGACCGAATGCTGTAGGGAAGAATATTCTAGAGTAGGAATCAATTTTGGTGATACGGATATGAATTTGACCCTGCCTCCATGCACCTGTACGACACTCCTCGAAACAGCAGAAGAAGCTCTTACAGTCTTTGCCATCCAAACACTCGTAACCATAATCATCTCGTTCTTGTAGGTGTGCAATGTTGTTCACCTGAATTAATGTTGATCCTGGACGGACTTTAATAACAGGTGATTTCTGCAAATACAGTGGAAAATCACATTATAGAATCACAATTTTCAGCCAGAATTTGAATTCTGCAAAGATCAATACAGCAAAGATTCAACCTATCAAAGGCTAACAACTATCTCAGAAACACAAAAGGGAACAATGTGAATCTTTGAATTGTTGATGCTCACAATTTATAACTCATCAAGTATCAGTCTTGAACTCTTCAGTGAATCATTGAATCATTCACCACCAGAGGCCTTTTCACAGCCAATACTATTTGTCCAATTCCTTTTGGAGGAATTTGAAGACCGTTGGGAGGTCTTGTTTTAAAACTGACAACTGAATCTGCTTCCACCAACCTTTTGCACAGTCTATTCCAGATTCCAGAACTCTGGTTCCTTTGACAATTATTTTAATATTATGTCCTGTAGTTTCTAACCCTCCAGCTATTTGCATAGAAATACCAGCCCAATCAAAATTATGAACAAGTCTTTAAAATATCATAGTAGCTACTGTATCAGCTCACAGGTTGAGGAAAAGATTTAACCTATGATTGCATTATGTATTTTCTGTTCCCTCTCTGCTGTCACTGCACAGATGGAAAAGCAATTCTGTGGCCAGTCAGTGAATCAAAGTTTCTGGCTGTTTTACTTCAGTTTTCACCCATTCTCTGGGGAAAAGTATCTGTTGTGCACTCAGTACGCCTCACACTACCGTGACTTAGGATGACAACTCAATAGGTGGAGTACGCTACAGCTTGAAACAATTCCATAAAGTGGTATTTTCTCAGACATAAATATGTTTTTAAAAGTAAATGAGAAAATAATATCAGCATTTTAAAATTTGATTTAAAATGCAATCAATTAGATTGTTTTATCTGGGGTTTTATGTTTTATTAAAACTTGTATCTAAAATGATTGTCCAATATTATTTATTTGTAATCAATATTGTTTTGGGAGATTCACAAATCAACTAGATGCTTTCTGATCTGTCATGTCACTGAGTATAACAGTTAATACTTGCTTACAATTTTTTTCAAGTAAGCAATTTGATATGTGCCAATCTAAATGGAAATATTCAGAGGAGGGCAGAAACAGAAGAATCTGGAAGAATATATTTACAAATCTGTGACTGTGGCAGAGCAAGTAAACAGGCACCTAAGAAAGTGTAAACAATACTTGACACTATAAGTAGGAAGAAAATGAGGAGAAAGTGAGCACTGCAGATGCTGAAGGGCTTATGCCCGAAACGTCGATTCTCCTCCTCCTCAGATGCTAACTGACCTGCTGTGCTTTTCCAGCACCACAATCTTGACATTAAGTAGGGGCATGAAAAAAGAAAAAACAGAACTGTGGCTTTACGAAAGAGAAATCAGACCTGCCAAATTCAATGAAATACTTTGACAAGGTAACAAGTAATTTCCCTTATCTAAGAAAGGATATACTGACATTGGAGGCACTCCAGAGAAGATTCAGGAGGTTGATCCTAGATACAGAGCAATTTTCTGATAAGGAGAGGTTAAGTAGTTTAGAAAAATGAAGGACAACCTGATTGAAAGACTTTGATCAGATCACTACTTAACCTTCTAAATTCTAGAGAAAACCGGCCTAATTTGTATAACGTCTCCTCATAACCTAATGCTGAAGTCCAAGTATGATTTTTGTAGTTGGGAGGTCTTGTTATGGTTGTACAGGATGCTGGGATTGTTTTCCCTGAAGCGTCGGAGGCTGAGGGGTGACCTCATAGAGGTTTAGAAAATTATGAGGGGCATGGATAGGATAAATAGACAAAGTCTTTTCCCTGGGGAGTCCAGAACTAAAGGCCATAGGTTTAGGGTGAGAGTGGAAAGATATAAAAGGGGCCTAAGGGGCAACCATTTTACGCAGAGGGTGGTACGGGATGGAATGAGCTGCCAGAGGAAGTGGTGGAGGCTGGTACAATTGCAACATTTAAAAGGCATCTGAATGGGTATATTAATAGGAAGGGTTTACAGGGGTATGGGCCAAGTGCTGGCAAATGGAACTAGATTAGGTTGGGATATCTGGTCGGCATGGATGAGATGGACCAAAGGGTTTGTTTCCGTGCTATACATCTCTATGACTCTATGTCATATTCCCTCCAAGGCTGTTGTATCCTCCCTAAGGTGTGCTGCCCAGAACTGCTCACAGTACTCCCAACGGGGTCTAACCAGGGCTTGTATAGCTGCTGTACAACTTGAGCATCCTTGTACTCCAGTCTTCTAGATATAAAGGTCAGCATTCTGTTGGCTTTCTTTATTGCTTTCTGCACCTGTTCATGCCATTTTAAAGATCTAATGCACCTGAACCCTGAAGTCTCTTTGGACCACCACTGTACTTAACTTCATACCATCAAGAAAGTGCCCTGATCCATTCTTTTTCAGTTTGAAATAGATAACCACACTCTTGATTATTTGAATTTTATCTGCCATAGTTTTGCCTATTCACCTAGTCTATCAACATCCCTTTGTAATTTTATGCTATCGTCTACGCTGTCTGTAATGCTGCCTAACCTTGTGCCGTCATATGACTTTCTATGCCATTAACCAAGTCATCAATACATAATGCAACAATTGAGGCACTAACATAAATCCTTGTGGGACACAACTTGTCACGTCCTGTCAATTTGCATACCTACCCATTATCACTACTTTTTGTCACTTGTTGCTTAACCAGTTTCTCAGCCATGTCAGTAATTTGCCCTCAGTTCTGTGGGCTTCTACCATAGTTAATAGTCTTTAATGTGAGACTTTATGAAATGCCTTCTGCAAGTCCATATAAAGAACATCCATAGACCCTGTTCACTACCTCAGTCACCTCTTCAATGAGGTTTGTCAGGCGTGACCTACTTGTCATGAATCCATGCTGGGGTTCTGCCTGATTAACTGAAAATTTGAGGTGTTCAGTTGTCCCATTTTGATTATAGACTCCAACAATTTCCCCACCACAGATATTAGACTAGCTGGTCTGTAATTCCCTGGTTTTCCTCTTTCACTCTTCTTAATAAGTGGAGTGACGTGCAATTTTCCAATCCAGAGGGATGACCCTTGTATCCAGGGAACTCTGATAGATTATAATTAGGGTGTCTACAATGTGGTCCCCTACTTCCTTTAATAACCTCGGATGAAACCGGCAAGTCCTGACGATATGTCACTCTTCAATTCTATTTATTTCCTCATTAATGATGTTTTACTTAAATGAATTTTATTCAGTCCCTGTTCCTCACCCACTATTAATTTCCTCAGAGCTATCAGCAATCTATCTTGTTTCTACTGTAAATACCGAGGCAAAGTAATTATTCAACATGTTTGCCATTTCCCAATGGTCATTGACAATAGCCCCACTTTCAGTCTTTAGTCAGCCAACATTACTCCTGACTATCTGCTTTCCTTTTATGTAACTATAAAATTTCTTCTGTTGATTGTCATGTCCCTGGCAAGTTTCCTTTCATAATCCCTTCATAATCAAATTCATAATCAAAACATAAGCTGCTTTGTGCCTATTTTCTGCTCTTTGTAGCCTTTCCATTCAAGGCTATGATAGATAGATTTTTAATCAGCAAGAGAATCAAAGTAATGGAGAATGACAGGAAAAGTTGAGTTTAGGAGAATCAGATCAGCCATGATCCCCTTGCATGGTGGAGCAGACTCAATGGGCTGAATGGACAACTTCTGCTTCTATACCTTATGATGTCTTGCTGTGCCTTTATCAACATTTTTATTTTTGATTCTCCCTACCGTGACAATTTTTCAAGCCAAGGGAAGCAGGCAATGGGGGGAGGTTTGTTCAGAATATTATGATTATTATCATGTGGAATTCACAAGCGGGACTCCCTGAGCTCTGAACAAATGACATGATTCAAGTTGGCTATGCTTGTAATGCCCATTTCATTAATCACTTTCTTTCATTTAATTGGTGCTCCAACTACTCCTCAGCCTAAAATGATAAGGATCTTCAGGCAAGTGAAGTCAGAGCAAGTGACAGCCATTTGACTTCACTTGCTGATTGGAAGTCAATTGTTTCAGGAAAAACAAAACATGTCTAATATAATCATGATCTTGTGATTTTGGCTGTCTGATCCCAAAGGCACTGGAATCTTAGAGCAGTCTGGGCAGAATAAAACTGGAAATCAGAATTCTAAATTTTCTGCAGAAGTACTACAGCGGTGTTTACAGGTTGTTCCACTACAATGTATGCTTCGTTAACATGAATTTGCTATACACTATGGATGAATTGGGGACACTATCTCTACAGCATTAAGTTTTAAAGGGTATGTTGGTTAGAACGGCATTCCGGCCCCATTAGTTTAAATGGTGCTGCTATTACAAGATTTTCTTACAACATGGGATTGCATGAAAATGGAACTACCATGTTATAGCAGAGCTGACTGTACATGGGGACTTACTCTGGGTACCAAAGTGCATCAACAACCTAAGGAGTGTCAGTGCTAACTACTCATATTGGAAGATTTAAGTCAAAATGCACAGGCATCGCCTTCTTTCTTCTATGTTTTCTTGTTTACTAATAAGCATTGTTGAAAAATGCCGAGGGGCAGGAGAATCGCCCTCAGGCATAAGCCCTTCTTCAGGAATGAGGCTGGTGTGCCAAGCGGGCTGAGATAAAGGGTACGGGGGAGGGAATTTGGGGGAGGGGCGCTGGCGATACGATAGGTGGAAGGATGTGAGGGTGAGGGTGATAGGCCGGAGAGGGGGGGGGGGGGCGGAGAGGTCAGGAAGAAGATTGCAGGTCAAGAGGGCAGTGCTGAATCCGGGGGTTGGGACTGAGATAAGGTGGGGGGAGGGGAAATGAGGAAGCAGGAGAAATCTACATTCATCCCGTGTGGTTGGAGGGTTCCTCGGCAGAAGAGGAGGCACTCTTCCTCCAGGCGTTGTGTGGTCAGGGTCTGACGATGGAGGCCAAGGACCTGCATGTCACTGGCAGAGTGGGAGGGGGAGTTAAAGTGTTCAGCCACGGGGCGGTTGGGTTGGTTGATGCGGGTGTCCCAGAGATGTTCCCTGAAATGTTCCGCAAGTAGGCGGCCTGTCTTCCCAATGTAGAGGAGACCACATCGGGTGCAACGGATACAGTAAATGATGTGTGTGGAGGTGCAGTTGAATTTGCGACGGATATGGAAGAATCCATTGGGGCCTTGGAGGGAGGTGAGGGGGGAGGTGTAGGTGCAAGTTTTGCACTTCTTGCGGTTGCAGGGGAAGGTGCCGGGAGTGGAGGTTGGGTTGGTGGGGGGTGTGGACCTGACGAGGGAGTCGCGAAGGGAGTGGTCTGTCCGGAACGTTGATAGGGGTGGGGAGGGAAATATATCCTTGGTGGTGGGGTCTGTCTGGAGGTGGCGGAAATGACAAAGGATGATATGATGTATCTGGAGGTTGGTGGGGTGGAAGGTGAGGACCAGTGGGGTTCTGTCCTGGTGGCGATTGGGGGGGTGGGGTTTAAGGGCAGAGATGCAAAAAGTGGAGGAGATGTGGTGGAGAGCATCATCGATCACGTTGGAGGGGAAATTGCGGTCTTTGAAGAAGGAGGCCATTTGGGTTGTTCGGTATTGGAATTGGTCCTCCTGGGAGCAGATGCGGTGGAGGTGTAGGTTGAAGATGAGGCACTCTTCCTCCAGGCGTCGTGTGGTCAGGGTATGGCGATGGAGGAGGCCAAGGACCTGCATGTCCTTGGCGAAGTGGGAGGGAGAGTTAAAGTGTTCAGTAGGCAGATGAATGTAGATTTCTCCAGCCCTCCAACCACACGGGATGAATGTAGATTTCTCCTGCTTCCTCATTTCCCCTCCCCCCACCTTATCTCAGTCCCAATCCCCAGATTCAGCACTGCCCTCTTGACCTGCAATCTTTTTCCCGACCTCTCTGCCCCCACCCCCTCTCCGGCCTATCACCCTCACCCTCACCTCCTTCCACCTATTGTATTCCCAGTGCCCCTCCCCCAAATTCCCTCCCCCTTACCCTTTATCTCAGCCCGCTTGGCACACCAGCTTCATTCCTAAAGAAGAGCTTATGCCCGAAATGTCGATTCTCCTTCTCCTCAGGTGCTGCCTGGCCTGCTGTGTTTTTCCAGCACAACATTTTTCAACTCTGCTACTCCAGCATCTGCAGTCCTCACTTTTTCCTACTAATAAGCATACACCAGTTTATCAATCTTTCAAATCATTAATCAATCCAACATATCAGCCTACATGATTGATATAAACCATAAAAAGTAAAGCCCGTAGGACTATGACTAGCAAGCAGGGGTTGTAGGACTGTGTCGAGCAGAATCTCACTAGAAACAGTTTTCCAGTCACAAAAACATTAATTAGCTATTACTCTTTGTATCCTGCTATTAAGGCAATTTCAGCTCTACATTGCCACTTTCCCTAGGATCTCATGGATGTTTACGTTTTTAACCATTCTACCATGCAAATTCCTGTCACTCTTACTAAAATACGTGCAGACTACACCAAATGCACCAAAACGGATTTTAATTTTCAATATTATTCATGCCCTCTCTTTGCTTCTCTAACTTTCTTCTTAATTTAACAGCAGCATACAACAAAACTTGTCGAGTGGCACATCAGTCCACATCTTGCTACAATATTGGTCACAAAATCCATGTTATAAATATGCAGCACACTATTCTTCATGCTGTATGGTCGACAACCAACTCAGCCATTTTAATCACATAATTCTCTTCAATAATGAAAACAGACATTATAATCATATTACAATGTTGTTTTATTTTGCTGACAATGTTTCCTAAATGGATATTAAAGCCTTGAAAATTTCTGCATGATGACTAGCATCTGAAATGTCTTTGGCTGCTACTTCAACAGACATCAACACACTCAGTAATTCATTGAGAAAGAAAGAATTTACATTTATCAATACACTCCAGGCAATTAAATACTTATGAAATATAATCACTTGTTGCAATGTAGTAAAGACAGCAGCCAAATTTACTCACTGCAAGGTCTGACAATGAGCAGTGAGATTAAATGACCAGATAATTGGGTTAATTGGTATTATTTGAGGGATGGATGTTATCCAGAGACCAGAAATTCCAAAGTTTCTTTGAATAATGCCTAGGGACCTTTAACATGCATCCAGAAAAGCAGATATTTAATGGCTTGGTTGGATGCTCAAAGATGGGAGACAAAAGGACTTTGTGTAATCATGTCAGGTGTTTATGTGTAATTTCAAGGTACAAGTAACATCTTCTAAAATTCAACTAGCTTTTCTTAAAAAAAGTCTAATATGTTTTTATTGATCTTCAGTAAAATAAGTTTATTTTTAAAAAACAACTTACAGATGGTTTGGATTTCTGCTTCTTTTTTTTGCTGTTGTTTCTGTTGCTGACGAAATAATGTAGGGTCCCATATTCCATGAGAGCAGCGAAGACAAAAAGGAAACAAACAGATACAAAGAGATCCATGGCAGTGATGTAGGACACCTTTGGCAGCGACTTCCGTGAAATTGTACTGAGTGTCGTCATAGTTAGAACTGTTGTAATACCTAGTAAACATGAAAATACTTATAAATACCACGCAACATGTGAGATTTTGTCTTCAATGTGCAAAACTTGTTAGCATGAAAGTCCATCCAATGTCCATCGATGTTTTTGCATTGGTTGCCTCAAATATCATTGCTGCAGGTTTTTGTTCATGCACACCTTCCACAAGTTACCAATAGGAAAACCAGAAATCCTCATTTTTCCATGGCTGCTAGTATTAGCATTGCAATGGGAAGTAGCTGGAGAAATAATCACAGGGAGGAACAACCAGACACAGGATTCATTTTCTCCGCTGCATTTTTCTAATACATCTCACCAAGACAAATGCAAAGAAAGTGTTAAAACCCAGCTGATCAAGACAATTAACCGAAGTATTAGGCATCGCTAAGGTCAAACTTTAGATCCGTGGTCAGACTGTGTCAGGGACAGTACTCTGCAATTGAAACAAAATCAGAAACTGCTGGAAACACTCAACAGGTCTGACAGCATCTGTAGAGAGAAAGCATAGTTAATGATTCAGATTCAGTGACCTTTCTTGAGAACCAGATCCTTCATTCTGATTTCCAGCATCTGCTGTTCTTTGGTTTCCTGCTGTGCAAATGCTTACTTTGTAATTAAATTCACAGAAATGTTTAACCAAAGTTGAATGCTTCCTGATTGTAGGTCAGGCATTGGGTTGATGTCGCAAGGTTTAAATAAAGGGAGGGGCTGGGACTTCCTGCCCATTTTTATTTTGTTTCTTTGAGTTTGAGGGAGCAATGCAGCTAAGGTGTGCATGATCCTACCTTATTTTCCAACCACTTACGATTTGCTGACTGGGCGTATTTATACATAGAACACTATATATATATATATACGGATGGACACATTATTGGAATGTGAAAGGTTAGCACATATCCCTTCCATTTATGTAAATCTCAAATGCAATACGGTTTTCAGTGCAGTGGTAGGGCCTCCTCAATCAACCACTCGGTTATAATGCACTAGCTTCAACAAGTAGGAGAAACCTTTTGAGAAAGAACTGTGGGCTTTTGGACTTGCGCTGCCCCAGATCACGGAGGCTGCTCCAAACACACTCCAGCCCCATTTCAATGGCACTTCCTAATGGAGACTGGGTGGCTTCCCAGAAGACAAATGCCAGTATCAGTTTTGTATAGAGCATTGGTTCTGAAAGAGTTGATATTGGAAACTGCATTAGGCTGATGTTCACACTGGGGTGGATTGAGATAAGGTTTAGAGTCAGTACATTGCGCTCAATGAGCATAGCTGCCCCTTTAGATTAGATTAGATTAGATTACTTACAGTGTGGAAACAGGCCCTTCGGCCCAACAAGTCCACACCGCCCCGCCGAAGCGCAACCCACCCATACTCCTACATCTACCCCTTACCTAACACTACGGGCAATTTAGCATGGCCAATTCACCTGACCTGCACATCTTTGGACTGTGGGAGGAAACCGGAGCACCCGGGGGAAACCCATGCAGGCACGGGGAGAATGTGCAAACTCCACACAGAGAGTCGCCTGAGGCGGGAATTGAACCCGGGTCTCTGGCGCTGTGAGGCAGTAGTGCTAACCACTGTGCCAACGTGCCGCCCACAAAATCTCATGAATCTCATGAAATATAAACTTATATCCCGGGATCCCCTTATATTCTTAGTAACTAATAAACTAAGAGCCTTTTTTTAGGTCACAATAATGGTTAATACATTACCACTGTAAGGTAATTAGCACTTTGAACCAGTTATAGAAATGAGGATTGGTGGCATGTCTTTATGCCCTAAAGTATGACATGGTTAGGAGTGATGGGTGTCATCGTAGGCAAAACAATGCAAACATTGAATGGACAAAGGAGAAGAAATTTCCAGAAGACCAAATGAGTTTACAGCTTTAAAGAATTAACTGCTTTAAGAGCTACTTACATAGACAGTCAACAGCTGCATGCTCTTGTCTAACAAACTGTCAACAGAAACTTGTGAAATGTCAAATTTGGGAGAAACAACACTCTATGGTAGTCATTACTTTAGTCCTGGTAAGAAGCATAGAAGAATCAGTGAGGGTAGAAAGCGCTTAAAGACAAGTAACATCTGACAGTCACAGATTTCATTGGAAAGCCAGGGTCTATAGGGGCATTGCCTGGTTAGGTGTTTAGTTAGCAAGTCAACATATTAGGTCTCTGTCCATAAAGTTAGGGTCCTTGTTTTAGAGTCATTTGGTAAGGAAAAATAGATGGACCAAAAATATCAGGCTGAGAAGACCAGAATTAAAAATAGGAGTAGACATCTTTTAATGAGCTTTGCTGTCACATCGAATGGGCATCATAAGGCACACTGAACTACTTTATACTATGGTCTCAGCACTGGGAACATCATAAAGCAAAATGAAGACAACAAAAAGGGCCGTTTAAAGATTGAAACAGAGTTTAATAGAAGTCAATGATTGGAAGACCTTTGAAACTGGGGGGGGGAGCGTGGTTTGGCAGATCCATACTTTAATTTTCATTTCAAAATGGAAGTATTTTTTAACAGGCCACAGGCACTAGGCTTTATTTGGGGGAATTGTGGAAAAGGATGCGTATTGTGCATTAGGCCCTGGGAGAGTGGGGAAAATGTCGGTTTTGCCTGTGAAATGGCAGGATGTCTCTATTTTGTATGCAGAAGGCAGCTAATGACTGCAAATAATTGGCAAAAATCCCATGAAGAAATACAGTTTTATATGCATTACTATGTTACAGGATTAAAAGCTTTAAAAGAAGGAAAAGAATAGAACGTCACTATGCTGCACTGTATAAAAGCTTTCAGGTAAGGATAATAAAGCAGTGGTGCTACTTCCAGAAGTAAATGTTTTCATGGAAAAGATATTACAGCAGCAATAGGGTAGGGTTTCAAGGTTTTACACTCTGCAGTAAGATTAAATAACAAACTAGACAAGTTGGCAGAAGAAATAATGTGACTTACAAAATTTGACAGCACAGATGGATCAAATGGAACATATGTTTGGATATCCTGGGGAAAACAATTCTCGAGATACCAATTTGCTTCAATCAGATAGTAAAGTACTTATCGTACAAGTAAATACACAATTGTATTGCATAGGACCTACAGATGATGACATTATAAATAGTCAAAACATATGAAGGCTCATATATACTTGAAGGATTTCTACACGCTTTTGACAATTAACTCACTTTGAGAACAAACATTATTCTTGAAATAATAAGTTAACAGAAAAATGCAGGATCAAATAATCCATTGATAATTTCATTAATTATCTCTCTATTCATCAATATTGGACACCAGACACAACATCTCAGGGCATGCATCATGCATACCAATCACATGTACCCATGGGATAAAGGCTCAAATACCAGGAACCATGCAGGGCAACTCCAGCTTAACACAATGCTTGCCTGAGTGCACAATGGCTTTTAAAAGGTGGTGCCAACATCAGAGATGCCAGTCCGTTCCTGGATATCCTGGCAGTAGTGAGCTGAGCCATCTGGGTTCACAAAGTGGTAGCATGGGGCTAAAATCAGATGAGAAGGGGGGCTGTGGAGGTGACGTAGATGATTAATGAGATGGGCTTGCGTTGGGAAAACTGGTCTGCCTTGTGGAGAGAAATTCTCTTGGAAAGATGATGGAACTGACACAAAGTCAAAAAGAAAGAATGAGGGTCAGCTAAGAGTCAGCTCGAAGGAACAACAAAGCCCTACAGGACAAGCCGTCTCCAAATGACTGATGTATTTGTGAAACAATAGACCACTTCCAGAGGACGTGCAGAAGTATGCTGCTGTTACAGAGCAGAAAGAAGTCAAATGGTGACTCCTGTAATATTAATGCATTCAAACCAGAAGCATGAGAAAAAGTACTCAATGCACTCTGAGGGGAAGTTGGTGATCTGACTGACTCAAGTTTGACAGCACCTGTATATGTCAATAAACATTTAATTAATTTTAAGCATGATACAGGGTCAAATGTCATAGTCTTATCAAACAAATACCATTTGCTGAAGAAGCAAATGTTGCAGCCTACAGAGGTGAAACAATGTGGTCCAGGTAGCCTAACAGTCAAGATTTTGAAGGTATAATACAAGCAACTCTACAACAGAAAAAAGCAAAGGAATGCTGAGGGTCTATTTGTGATTTATAATCTACACTTCTCACTTTTAAGCCTAAGTGCATGCCTTGACCCCAAATAGCCAAAAGGTAGAAGAAAGTATTTAACTGGTTTTAAGAGGTCAAGAAACCAAGTGATACCCAGTCACTTCAAAGTAAAGCCAGTCAGAAAACAGGTGGTCTGGTAACAAATGACTGTTATCTAACTTGGCAAGAGGAAGCTGGTAGGAAATTTCATTGGTCTTCCTAGACTCATGGCTGAACCGAAAAAGACGAAAGGATCTACTGACATACTTGAATTGGCTTAAGAGAACTGTTTCATTTTATCAACAGGAAGGAAATGTACAATGCTAAGTGGAATGTCTTACATCCCTGTGAACACTGCAGAATCTTTAAATGACAGAAGTACGTGTAGTTTGAGAGAAGGAACAAATATTGACAATAAGAATGAGCAGTATAACCCACCTGAGCTCAGTGAGGAATATTTCACTGAAGTTATTCAGACAGCAGAACTGTCTGCAGAACAAGTTGGAATTACATATTTTGGTTTGATGAGAGATGATCAGACAGCTTAAGTCCCAGACCAACATTTCAATTCTTTGTCTTCCAGTGTGGAATTATAGTCTTGTCTTCTAGTGAAAGGGATAATGCTGAGCAAGCAGCAATCTTTCAGCACCATGACTGAGGAGAGGAAAATGTCTAGAGTAGGCAGATGGGACTAGTTTAGTTGGGGATTGGAAAGGACTGGTTCAGCATGGACTGGTTAGGCTGAAGGGACTGTTTCTGTGCTGTATGACTCCATGACTATGACCTATCAGCATTCCAAGTTCGAAGAGAACACATTCTTCAAGAATTGTGAAACCTTCAGTATGTGTGAATTTGCCAAGTCCAAGACTTGGGGGAAGATTGAGTATTGGTTAATGTTAATTATGGGAGAAAAGATTGGATCGAGTATTAAACAAGGTAATAACTCTGAAGGTGTTCACATTAGAGAATGTATGAAGTACCACCTTTTCTGATGTTGTCATGCTTTATCCACATTATCCTCATTGACTTAGGAACAACGTCTAACAAACTAATGTAATTTGTACCTAATCCCTATCATGGTTATAACTACACCTTAATGATGAGAGCTCATTCTTGTATAGACTTACCAGGGTTGATCCTCTCACACTGTCATCTAACTAGGCCCTTAGACTCAGTCAGAGTGAAAAGGACTGACCCAAACATAGCACATACTGGATTAGTGGTGCTGGAAGAGCACAGCAGTTCAGGCAGCATCCAAGGAGCAGCGAAATCGACGTTTAAAAGTGAGAAGTGTAGATTATAAATCACAAATAGACCCTCAGCATTCCTTTGCTTTTTTCTGTTGTAGAGTTGCTTGTATTATACCTTCAATCTTGACTGTTAGGCTACCTGGACCACATTGTTTCACCTCTGTAGGCTGCAACATTTGCTTCTTCAGCAAATGGTATTTGTTTGATAAGACTATGACATTTGACCCTGTATCATGCTTAAAATTAATTAAATGTTTATTGACATATACAGGTGCTGTAATATACAGGTGCTGACATATACAGGTGCACTAATAAATGATATTAGTGGATGTGCAGGTGAAACTTTGATCCGGGAACCCCGCACTGCCCGGTTCTACCTCCTTCCCAAGATCCACAAGCCTGACCATCCTGGCCGACCCATTGTCTCAGCATGCTCTTGCTCCACTGAACTCATCTCTACCTACCTTGACACTGTGCTATCCCCCCTAGTCAAGGAACTCCCCACATACATTTGAGACACCACCCACGCCCTCCACCTCCTCCAAAACTTCCATTTCCCCGGCCCCCAACGCCTTATCTTCACCATGGATATCCAATCCCTCTACACCTCCATTCGCCATGACCAGGGCCTCCAAGCCCTCCGTTTTTTCCTCTCCAGACGTCCCCAACAGTACCCTTCCACTGACACTCTCATTCTTTTGGCTGAACTGGTCCTCACCCTTAACAATTTCTCCTTTGAATCCTCCCACTTCCTCCAGACCAAAGGCGTAGCCATGGGCACACGTATGGGCCCCAGCTAAGGCTGTCTCTTTGTTGGCTACGTAGAGCAGTTGATTTTCCGTAATTACACCGGCACCACTCCCCACCTCTTCCTCCGCTACATTGATGACTGCATTGGCGCCACCTCGTGCTCCCGCGAGGAGGTTGAGCAATTCATCAACTTCACCAACACATTCCACCCTGACCTTAAATTTACCTGGACTATCTCTGACACCTCTCTCCCCTTCCTGGACCTCTCCATCTCTATTAGTGATGACTGACTTGACACTGACATTTTTTACAAACCCACCGACTCCCATAGCTACCTGGATTACACCTCTTCCCACCCTATCTCTTGCAAAAATGCCATCCGTATTCCCAATTTCTCCGCCTCCGCCGTATCTGCTCCCAGGAGGACCAGTTCCACCATAGAACACACCAGATGGCCTCCTTCTTTAGAGACCACAATTTCCCTTCCCACGTGGTTAAAGATGCCCTCCAACGCATCTCGTCCACATCCCACACCTCCGCCCTCGGACCCCACCCCTCCTACCGTAACAAGGACAGAACGCCCCTGGTGCTCACCTTCCACCCTACAAACCTTCGCATCAACCAAATCATCCGCCGACATTTCCGCCACCTGCAAAAAGACCCCATCACCAGGGATATATTTCCCTCCCGACCCTTTCCGCCTTCCGCAAAGACCGTTCCCTCCGTGACTACCTGGTCAGGTCCACACACCCCTACGACCCACCCTCCCATTCTGGCACTTTCCCCTGCCACCGCAGGAACTGTAAAACCTGTGCCCACACCTCCTCCCTCACCTCTATCCAAGGCCCTAAAGGAGCCTTCCACATCCATCAAAGTTTCACCTGCACATCCACCAATATCATTTATTGTATCCGTTGCTCCCGATGTGGTCTCCTCTACATTGGGGAGACTGGGCGCCTCCTAGCAGAGCGCTTTAGGGAACATCTCCGAGACACCCGCACCAATCAACCAAACCGCCCCGTGGCCCAATATTTCAACTCCCCCTCCCACTCTGCCGAGGACATGGAGGTCCTGGGCCTCCTTCACCGCCGTTCCCTCACCACCAGACGCCTGGAGGAAGAACGCCTCATCTTCCACCTCGGAACACTTCAACCGCAGGGCATCAATGTGGACTTCAACAGCTTCCTCATTTCCCCTTCCCCCACCTCATCCTAGTTTCAAACTTCCAGCTCAGTAACTGTCTCCTTGACTTGTCCGGACTTGTCCGACCTGCCTATCTTCTTTTCCACCTATCCACTCCACCCTCTCCTCCTTGACCTATCACCTTCATCTCCTCCCCCACTCACCCATTGTACTCTATGCTGCTTTCTCCCCACCCCCACCCTCCTCTAGCTTATCTCTCCATGCTCCAGGCTCACTGCCTTTATTCCTGATGAAGGGCTTTTGCCCGAAACGTCGATTTCGCTGCTCCTTGGATGCTGCCTGAACTGCTGTGCTCTTCCAGCACCACTAATCCAGTATTTGGTTTTCAGCATCTGCAGTCATTGTTTTTACCAAACATAGCACAGTCAAGGCACAGCTTTAAGTCAGGCAGAAGTTTTGTCCTGACAGAAATAAATATTATTTCAAAATAATCTTGTATCGCAACAAAGACAACTTGCAGTTATGTAACACCTTTAACATGGAAAAGTGTCTTGAGGTGTTTCACAGGGGCAAAACTGAAAAACTAACATGGAATCAAAGATGAGATTATAAGAGGTGAAAGCAAAATTATTGTTAAAGAGATGAGTTAAGGAGGACGGTCTTTTAAGATGGTTTTATGAATACAATTCTTAGCAGGATTTAAGGTTAGAACAGCACTGTGGATCTAAACAGGTCAAGACCAAGACCTAGCCAATAGTGAGTTGTTGAAAGGAAAAAGGCACAAGATGCCTATCAGAGAAAATAACTGTTTGACAGGTGTTACACAGAGAACACATTGCTATTCAGAGAATTAAACCCATGGATAAGAATTTAAGATAAATTTATTGGAGCATACAATAAAATGTAGATGAATGAGGAATGGTGCACAAACTGACTTAGTGCGTTGTGGCAGTACAGCAAATACAGTAGGGAGGTTTCTGGTGTAGGAAGAATGGCCATGTATCAGCAAAGCTTTGGATTAGTTGAATATAAAGATAGCAAAGGTATCTATGAAGGTTTCAGCAACAAATAGGCTGAAGTAAAAAGCAGGTGAGCTTATAGAGGTGAATAAAGCAGACTTTGTGAAACAAAAGATATGGAATCAGCTTAGAGTCAAACAGGAGATCAAAATGATAAATAATCCAATTCAACCTGGAGAGGGAATGAAAACAAAAAGAGACCGAAAAATTTGGTTAGCTTGTCTTACAGAAAGATACTGCGGTTCGCCTGAGACTGGATGTCAGTCAAGTAACCCAGTAACACAGAAACAGTGGAGAGAGTGAATAAGAGAGAGAGAGAGAGATGTTGGGAGGGTGGTAGAGAGTTAACCTTAAGTGTTATTAATTAAGCAGTTTGAATTTTCAAGCATTCAATTAATATATCAGTTTTGCTATATGAAAGACATAGTGCTTGCTGAAACACTTACTAAAACACTACTTTCAAGAAAATTTAATTGAAATTGCTTCTCCTTTTATTCACCAAAGCGTTTATTGTTTGTGTAGCTTTCAGCAAAACAGATTGTTCGATTGGGCACAAGTTAAGAGCAGCATGTGGAAATAAAAAGAATTGGAGCATAATTCCACCCCAGAAGTAGTCTGGGAGCAGATACGGCAGAGGCCGTTCCACAACAGAACACACCAGATGGCCTCCTTCTTTAGAGACCACAATTTCCCTTCCCACATGGTTAAAGATGCCCTCCAACGCATCTCGTCCACATCCCGCACCTCCGTCCTCAGACCCCAACCCTCCAACCGTAACAAGGACAGAACACCCCTGGTGCTCACCTTCCACCCTACCAGCCTTCGCACAAACCAAGTCATCTGCCGACATTTCCACCACCTCCAAATGGACCCCACCACCAGGGATATATTTCCCTCCCCACCCCTTTCCACCTCCCGCAAAGACTGTTCCCTTTGTGATTACTTGGTCAGGTCCACGCCCCCCAACAACCCTCCCTCCCGTCCTGGCACCTTCCCCTGCCACTGCAGGAATTGCAAAACCTGCGCCCACACCTCCTTCCTCACCTCCATCCAAGGCCCCAAAGGAGCCTTCCACATCCATCAAAGGTTTACCTGCACATCCACCAATATCATTTATTGTATCCGTTGCTCCCGATGTGGTCTCCTCTACATTGGGGAGACTGGACGCCTCCTAGCAGAGCGCATTAGGGAACATCTCTGGGACACCTGCACCAATCAAACCACACCGCCCTGTGGCCCAACATTTCAACTCCCCCTCCCACTCAGCCGAGGACATGGAGGTCCTTGGCCTCCTTCACCGCCGCTCCCTCACCACCCAACGCCTGGAAGAAGAATGCCTCATCTTCAGCCTCGGAACACTTCAACCCCAGGGCATCAATGTGGACTTCAACAGTTTCCTCATTTCTCCTTCCCCCACCTCACCCCAGCTCCAAACTTCCAGCTCAGCACTGTCCCCGTGACTTGTCTTACTTGCCTATCTTCCTTTCCACCTATCCACTCCACCCTCCATCCTGACCTATCACCTTCATCCCCTCCCCCACTCACCTATTGTACTCTCCCCACCCCCAAATACTTCCAAACAATCTTCGTAAGAGAAATGTGTCCCAGACAGCATACGTGCATGTTTTTAGCATTCTTGTAAAACTGTAGCCTTAAATATTTAAATTTGAAAATATTGTTTTTGTTCAAGTTCGAGTTATCCGACAATTTATGCAATGTTTAAGGTCTGCCTCCTTAAACTGTTTCATAAACAAATTCTGAATCGATGACAAGACAGTCACAGTCATGCACCCAGTAACACCAAATGTAAGTAGAAATGAGCAACAATAGCTTTCTCAATCTTATTGCCTTGTTTTGAAGAAAATGACTTTCACCTATGCACTGCTGTAATTACACTTCCTTCAGATTTATTTGGATGGAATAAAAATTCTTTGAAAACTAAATTGAAAAACCCTGAAAACGGGCACAGGAATTTCAATAAGCAATAGCCTGGACCCATTGACTGCAATGCGGGCAGCGCAGTCGTCATGTGCTGTACGTGATTATTGTGCGCAGCTAACATGAACTGTGCTGTTCATTGGCTACTCACATTAACAGGCTCGATATCACAAGCGGCTACCACCAATTAAAGCTAGCCTTCACTATCTAAAATGGGGTTGGGGACAGGTTGTGGGTGATGGGATTTATGATTGAAGAGAATCTAATCTGGGAAAGAGTGAGCTCCAAGTATTTTGGATCTGGCACTAGAGGTTTTGGGGTGGAAATGGGAAGGAGGAGAGATGATCTCTACCTGCAGGGAAAGAGAAGGTCCTCTAGACTCCCATTCAATTGACAGCATGAAGCGGTTGAGTGCTTGTTGATTTCTCATCCTGCCTTATAAAACAGGCATTAAAGAACTTCATTTCTTCCCTATTGTCTCTTAAACTATATTAATTTCTTATGAATATTAAGTTTTTAAAAAAGCAGTTTATACATGTTAATGCTTAATAAATAGCTCAACATATTGACACTAAAAAGCAGATAAAGTCAGGAGTCAAATCATACCTAATGATGTTCTCGCTGGTACGGCATCTTTATTGATCCAGAACGAGACCCATGACAGGACAACTGTAAGTGAGCAAGGTATGTAGGTCTGAATTGTGAAGTACCCCATTCTTCTACTTAGATCAAAGAATATTGTCATTATGACATAATCTCCTATGAAGAGAAAAATTAAATTACATTTTACTTAATTTGAATAACAGTATTTTTTTAAAGGATGAGTCAGTAAATGAAAATTGTTCTTTCCTGATCATCTTTTCAATAGAATTGATTACATATCTTCCTTGATTACATTGTAGGTGCACTTAGAATTATTCAAGAATATTATGGTATTCTAGAGGTGCCTCCTATGTGAACAGGCTGGTGAGCGATTTCTTTTAAATCTGTGGTGATTAACTAGTGCATGGATGTTCTAACACATTTATTTATTTGTAATGGCTTGCAAATAAAACCGAGATACAGGTGTCTCAGAGCAATTAGATGGGCATACATTCGTGGTCCATTTCATAGATTCCTGTGCAGCCCTCGACAGCCAGACATTAGGCAAAGACCTGTTTCATAGGGTAAGGCCTTCAATCTTACAAGTGCAACCAAGATGTTTGGAACACTGAATGTTATGCCTCAACTGTGGGAGCAGACTAGGAGATGAAAATAATAGTGGGTACATCCTGAAACAAGTGCCTACTGACTCCATCAGATGAGTGGAGATTCTCATTTAGCCTCACATAGCTGATGTTCAGTGAAGGACAGCAACTGATGCAGATGACACCAAAATTGGAGGTGTAGTGGACGTCAAGGAGGTCACCTTAGAGTACAAAGGGATCTTGATCACATGGGCCAATGGGCCAAGGAGTAGCAGATGGAATTTAATTTAGATAAATGTAAGGGGCGTGTATTTTAGAAAGGCAAATCAGGGCAGGACTTATACACTTAATGGTAAGGTCCTGGGGCATGTTGCTGAACAAAGAGATCTTGGAGTACAGGTTCATAGTTCCTTGAAAGTGGAGTCGCAGGTAGATAGGATAGTGAAGAAGGTGTTTGGTACACTTTCCTTTATTTGTCAATGTATTGAGAATAGGAGTTGGGAGGTCATGTTGCAGCTGTACAGGACACTCGTTAGGCCATTTTGGAATTTTGGGTAACTTGAAAGGGTTCAGAAAAGATTTACAAGGATGTTTTCAGAGTTGGAGGGCTTGAGTTATGGGGAGAGCTGAATAGGCTGGGGCTGTTTTCCCTGGAATATCAGAGGCTGAGGGGTGTCCTTATGGTGGTTTATAAAATCATGAGGGGCATGGATAGGGTAAATAAACAAGTGGGGAGTCCAGAACTAGAAAACATAGGTTCAAGGTGAGAGGGGAAGGTTTAAAAGGGACCTAAGGGGCAACGTTTTCACGCAGAGAGTGGTGAGTGTATGGAATAAGCTGCCAGAGGAAGTGGTGGAGGCTGGTACAATGGCAACATTAAAAAGGCATTTGGATGGATATATGAAAGGAAGGGTTTAGAGGGATATGGGCCAAGTGCTGGCAAATGGGAATGGATTAATTTAGGATATTTGATCGGCATAGACAAGTTTACCAAAGTGTCTGTTTCCATGCTGTACATCTCTATGACTTGATGACTCTATAATTGTTTTGACTGGAGAAAACAGGAATTGTGGTGAAATGAACGATAAGTCTGTTGCTTTGTTGACAAGCTATCATTTTTCACCAGCATGTACGTTGGACATACACTGAAGCAGTGCCAATAGAATTAAATGGAATCATTGAATCCTGAAGCACAATATAAGGCCTTTCCAATCTCTGGGCTCTTTGAAAGAACAAATCCATTTCATTGTACCACTGTCGTTTCTTCAACTATTTTGTAAATTGATGTGCACAAGTATATTTTTCGCCTTTTGCATTGCTAAAAGGACTCAAGAAGTCAATGCTTTTTATCTGGCACTGATCATGCCTGGGACTCAAGATACAGGCTTGGAAAAAAGGACATAAGTTTATAGAGCACGATCATTTCCATCAAGAGATACAATGCAGCAGATGCTTGCACCACCACCTCCGAGTCTCCTCAGAGCAACTCACCGCCTTGATTTGGAAATATATCACCATTCCTTCACTGTCACAGAGTCAAAAGCCTGGAATTCCCTCCCTAAGGCCATATGTGTATACTTATGGCATGTAGAGTGCAGTGGTTCAAGAAGGCAGCTCACCATCGCCTTCTCAAGGTCGACTAGGAACAAGCCATAAATGCTGACCAGCCAACAATGCTCAAGTCCCACAAGTATAACATAAACAGGATGCTGACTGGTTGGGTCATCACTGACATGGAATTGCAGAAAGAATAGTTAAATGCTAATTTTAATTCTCAGGTCTGTCTACCTGATGAGCAAGATAGATCAGGTTTTTGACAAGCTTTTTGCATGGCAGATTGTTTAAAACAATTGGCGTAGTAGCAGGAAGTAGAGCATAATGGTCAAAAAGTTTTTTTTTGTCATGGGAAGCCTGTATCCAGTGGCATACCACATGAGTTTTGTGCTGGGTCCCTTGCTGTTTGTTGTTGAATGACCTGGATGTTGATGTAGGAGGTGTGATCAGCAAGTTTGCAGCTGAGACTAAAGTTGGTGATGTGGTCAATAGTAAGAAAGAAAGCCTTAGACGACAGGACAATATTGGCAGACTGGTCAGGTGGACTGAACAGTGGCAAATCCGGAATTTAATCCTGAAAAGTGTGAGGTGTTGCATTTTGGGAGGACTAACAAGACGCAGGAGTACACTTTGACTGGTAATACCCTTGGAAGTTCAGAGGATCAGAGGGACTTTGGTGTGCATGTCCATAGATCCTTGAAGACAGAGGGGCAGATAAATAAGGTGGTTGAGAAGGGTCATGGGATACTTGCTTTTATTAGTCAAGGCGCTGAATACAAGCACAATGAGGACATGATGGAATTGTCTATGGTGTTTGTTCGGCCACAGCCGGACTACTGTCTGCATTTCTGGTCACCTCACGCTGGGAAGGCTGTATAGAGTGTATACAGGAGATTCACTAGAATACTGCCTGAGCTGGAACAGTTCAATTATGAAGAGGCACTAGATAGTCAGGAGTTGTTTTCCAGAACAGAGCAGGCTGAGTGAGACCTGATTGGAGTGTTCAAAGTACTGAGGACCATAAACAATGTAAATAGGGAGAAACTTTTCCCCTTAGTAGAGGAGTGAATAACCAGGGGACATAGTTTTAAGGTCAGGAGCAGGGAGCTTAAAGGGGATTTGGAAATTTAGCTTTTATCCAGAGGGTTGCGGATATCTGGAACGCACTGCCTGAAAGGGTGGTATAGATAGGAACAATAAAGGTATTTAAGAATTATTTAGATGAACACTTGAAACATCACAGCAAACAAGGCAATGGGACAATCGCTAGAAAATGAGATTAGAATAAATGGATGTTTCTTTCACCACATTCGGCACAAATCTGAGTGGCCATTTGCTTGGAATCTCAGCCATCTCAGGCTCTTGCAGCACTGATCATCTAACAGGTTAAAGCAGCCTTCATCTCCATAGGTACATCCAATACTTCAGGACCAATTTCCACAGCTCCCTTTGCCTCACGTCCTGGAATATGGCTCTAAAAGGCGTAACCATGAATTGTATTAACTTGTCTGTCACAGCCAAAGCTGAAGTTGCTAGCTGACAGGCAACAGGGAAGGCACCAGCTGAACAGCAGTAGTGGGAGGGTGAATACTGTCCTCCTGAACCACTGTCCCACATTTTGCCCAAGCAAAGCAGCCAGGGGCACCACCATTAACCCTTATAATTGTCCAGTACGTTACTCGGGCCACAAGTCTCCACTATGATCATACCCTTCAATGGAAATGACTGACCCTGCAGCTGAGGCACAGCAATTGAAATGTGCCCCATCCCAATCTGAGTGCCAGGCATTGGCATACTCAAAAAAACCAAATTGTCTGAGAGGGCAGCCTGGCATGGACATACCCACTCTTCCACATGACAGCCTCAGCACTGGCCATTTCTAATGTCAGTGCTGCTCAGCTGCTTAACGGAACCCACACACTTCGATGTTGTCATTATCAGGTGTAATGCTGATTTTACACACTGCTTGTTTCTACTCTCCAACTCTCCTTATGTTCGTGAGTTTTATGTCTTAAAATAATTTGATGGTACTGACACTTGCTAAATATTGTTTCACAGGTGCCAGCTACCTTTAGTAGTTTGCTAAGCAGTGGTTTTCTTGAGAGTGAATTTTAACAGTATGAGCATTGCTATTTTCTCACTGCTGAAGTCAAGTCCTCAAGCTGAACCTGATGCTACATTCTCTCTTGACACCCATGTCTAGCAGGTTCTGCAGGGAACAAACAGGATTTCAGACTCTAGATTAGCTCTCCGTGTCTCAGCTCAGTCTGCTGACTTATGGAAATCCCGATGTCAGCCGAGCTGCAATAGTTCTGTATCAACAAGATAACAAACTGGTCTGTTTTTTGGACTCCAACATATAATGCAACACTTGACTACATGCTTACAAAGAGTGGTACCAAGGGATTTGCTTTTTATCATACTCTTTTGTTTGATCAGAATGTAATCATGCCTAACATAAAAAAAATAGGAATTTGCTGTGCAATTTTCAACATTTTTCCTGAAGCAGTACTGTGTTGTCTTACCAGACTGAGTATGCATTACATCAGTTGTGTTTCTGAATCCATCAAATGCAAACTGATAAAGTCGCCAATGCTTTTGATGAGCAATTTCAACTGGATCTTTCTTCCAGCGATACACAATTTCATTTTTTGGGTACCCATCTGCAAAGGAAATTTATGAGAAATAGCAAAAAAAAGACATTAACTCGTACTGACTTCAAAAGTCTACTTCAAAAGTAAATGCTTGTCGTCAGTGGACAGATTAATGTAGATTTTCTGCTTGGGTTTGGTTGCCTTAAAATGCATAACTCAAATGAAGTGTAGTGGCAGATACATAAGGATCTGTTGACCTGCAAAATGATGACCTCAGTGACTCCTGGCACTTACACTAAGAATGTTAGGATTCTGATCTCAGGTTCTGATGTCAAACAATTTGAGAGAGAAAAAAAATCTATCCCTCTCAAGGGCAACACAGTGGCTCAGCGATGAGCACTGCTGCCTCACAGCGCCAGGAACCAAGGTTCGATTCCAGTCTTTGGAGACGGTCTGTGTGGAGTTTACACATTTTCCCTGTGTCGCCCTGTGCTTTTCCTCCAAGTACTCCAGTTTCCTCCCACAGTCTAAAGATGTACAGGGTCAAGTAAATTGACCATAGTGTTCAGGGATGTGTAGGTTAGGTTCATTAGTCATGGGAAATGTAGAGCATTAGGGCAAGGAATAGGTTTGGGTGGGATACACTTTGGACGGTCGGTGTGGACTTGTTGGCCCAAATGGCCTGTTTCCACACTGTAGAGATTCTATGATTGGTTGGACATAGATTTGGGGCTAAGCAGTTCAATGAACAGGCCTTGAAAGTCTTATACAACCATTCACTAGCTTCTCCTGGATAATCAAAGTTATTTGAATTATTTAAGTTCAATCAGCATCAGGGTAATTCAACGTGGCTTCCCACATTGCAATTTAGTCAGCTTTACATTTCAGTAAAAGGTTACTCGAATTAAAAATAATTAAATACCTTTCTTCAATAAAACACTGAGCCTAAATTTTTGTAGGGCCTGACTCCAATAACCCTGACGGAAGACAGAGCTGGTTCTTCCATTTGACAAACTTTCAGGGTCAAAACCAATAGCTAGAGATACGGCAAAACAAATGCAGCCTCTTCTTGTCATAGTGACTACAAACTATATCAAACCTATGGACTAGTGTTGTTTGGAAGCAAGAGTTGAAGGGTGTGGTGCTGGAAAAGCACAGGTCAGGCAGCATCCCAGGTACAGGACAGTCGACGTTTCGAGCATAAACTCTTCATCAGGAATGAGGTGGGGGGGTAGCCCAAGGGAGCTGAAAGATAAATGGGATGGGGGTGGGACGAGGGATGAGGTAGGTGGGAACAGGTAGATGAAGGTAGGGGCAAAGGTGATAGGTCAGAGAGGGAGGTGGAGCTGATAGGTCGGAGGGAAGATGGGCAGGTAGGACAGTTCAAGAGGGCAGTGCCAGGTTGCAGGGCTGGATCTGGGGTAAGGTGGAGGGAAGGGAAATGACGAAACTGGTGAAATCCACATCAACCAGTGTGGTTGGAGGATCCCAAGGCGGAAGGTGAAACATTCTTCCTCCAGGCCTCGGTAGCTAGAGTTTGGTGGTGTAGGAGGCCAAGGACTTGCATATCCTTGGCAGAGTGGGAGGGGGAGATAAAGTGTTCAGCCCACATGGTAGTGAAGTTGTTCAGTGCGGGTGTCCCAGAGATATTCTCTTAAATGTTCCACAAGTTGGTGGCCTGTCTCCCCAATGTAGAGGAGATCACATCAAGAGCAACGGACACAGTAGATGTTGTGTGTGGAAGTACAGGCAAATCTCTGTCAGATGTGGAAGGATCCTTTGGGGCCTTGGACAAAAGTGAGCGGGGAGGTCTGGATGCAGGTTTTGCACTTGTTACAGTGACAAGGTAAGGTGCCAAGAGTGGAGGGTGGGTTGGTGGGGTTGTGGACCTAACAAAGGAATCGCGGAGGGAATGGTCTCTCCGGAATGCAGATAGGGGTGGGGGTGAGAAATATATCTCTGGTGGTGGGGTCTGTTTGTAGGCGGAAGTGGCAAAGGATGATTTGTTATATGTAGGTGGCAGAAATGGCGGAGGATGATGCATTGTATATGGAGGTTGGTGGGGTGGAAGGTGAGGGGTTCTGTCCTTGTTGCGTAGGAAGGGGTGGCATTCAAGAGCGGCGACGCAGGAGGTGGAGATGGTGTGCTGGAGGGCATTGTCAACTATGTGGGAGGGGAAATTGCGGTGTTTGAAGAAGGAGGCCACCTGGGAAGTTCTATGGTGGAATTGGTCCTCCTGGGAGGCGGACGGATTGGGAATAAGGGATAGCATTTCTACAGGAGGAGGTGTAGTCCAGGTAGCTGTAGAAAACGGTGGCTTTGTCGTAGATGTCTGTGTTGAGACGGTCACCGGAAATGGAGATGGAGAGGTCCAGGAAGGGGAGCGAGTTGTCCGAGATGGTCCAGGTGTACTTGAGGTCGCAGTGGAAGGTGTTCGTGAAGTTGATGAACTGTTCAAACCTCTCATGGGAGCACGAGGTGGCGCCAATACATTCACTGATGTAGCAGAAGAAAAGGTGGGGGATGGTGTCAGTGTAGCTACAGAAGATGGACTGTTCCACATACCCAAGAAAAAGGCAGGCATAGCTGGGGCCCATATGGGTGCCCACGGCTACCCCTTTGGTCTGGAGGAACTGGGAGGATTGGAAAGAAAAGTTGTTGAGGACGAGGACCAGTTCAGTAATCAAATGAGTGTGTCAGTTGAAGGGTACTGGTTGGGGTGGCAGGACAGTAAGAAATGGAGTGCTTGGAGGCCTTCATCATGGTGGACAGATGTGTACAGGGATTGGCTGTCCATGGTGAAGATGAGGCATTGGGGGCCAGGGAAGCGGGGGTCATAGAGGAGGTGGAGGGTGTGGGTTGTGTCCCGAATGTATGTGAGAAGTTGCTGGACCAAAGGGGAACAGTACGATGTCAAGACATGCAGAGGTAAGTTTGGTGGGACAGCAACAGGCTGAGTCAATGGGTCAACTGGGGCAGTCAGGTTTGTGAATTTTTGATGGGAGGTAGAACTGGGCAGTACTGGGTTCCCAAACTATGAGGTTGGAAGCTGTTGGTGGGAGATCCCCTGAGGTGATGAGGTTGTGGATGGTCTGGGAGATGATGGTTTGGTGATGGAAGGTGAGGTTGTGGTCGAGGGGGCGATAAGAGGAGGTGTGCGCGAGTTGCCACCTGGCTTCAGCGGTGTAGAGGTCGGTGCGCGAAACTACCACTGCACTGCATCCCCCACCCCACCCCCCTCCCCCACATCTGCTGATTTGATGGTGAGGTTGGGATTGGAGGGCTGCGCTTTCTGAGGGTGAGAGGTTGGGGTTGGTGAGGGGGCTGGACACCATGGACATCCAAGTGCCTGTATACCTCCATTCACCATGATGAAGGACGAGGAGGTTGAACAGTTCATGAACTTCATGAACACTTTCCACCCTGACCTCAAGTCAACCTGGACCATCTTGGATGCCTCCCTTCCCTTCCTGGACCTCTCCATGTCCATTTCTGGCGACCGACCCGACACTGACATCAAATACAAACCTACCAACTTCCACAGCTACCTGGACTACACCTCCTCCCACCCTGCCTCCTGCAAAAATGCTATCCCTTATTCCAAATTCCTCCCTCTCTACCACATCTGCTCCCCAGAGGACCAATTCCACCACAGAACATCCCAGATGGCCGCCTTCTCCAAAGACACCATTTACCCTCCCATGTGGTCAACAATGCCCTCCAGCACATCTCCTCCACTTCCCATACCTCTGCCCTTGAAACCCACCTTTCCAAAAGCAACAAGGACAGAACACCTCGGTCCTCACCTTCCACCCTACCAACCTCCAGATATATCACATCATCCCCTTCCACAACAGACCCCTCCACCAGGGATATATTTCCCTCCCCACCCCTATCTGTGTTCTGGAGTGACCATTCCCTCCACGACTCCCTTCTTAGGTCCATGCCCACCAACAGCCCACCCTCACGTTTGGGCACCTTCCCCTGCCACTGCAAGAAGTATAAAACCTACGCCCACACCTCCCCGTCACCTCTATCCAAGGCTCTAAAGAGTCCTTGAACATCCAACAGAGATTTGCCTGCACTTCCACATACATCATCCAATGTAACCAATGTTCTCGATGTGGTCTCCTCTGCTTTGGCGCGACAAGAGGGAAACATATGGAACATTTCCGAGAACATATCTGGGACACACTCACTAAACAACCCCACCACCCTGTGGCTGAACACTTTAACCCCTGCTCCTACTCCACCAAGGACATGCAAATCCTGGGCCTCCTCCATCGCTAAATTCTAGCCACCTGACGCCTGGAGGAAGAACGCCTTTTATTCCGCCTTGGGACTCTCCAACCACAAGGGATCAATGTGGATTTCACCAATTTCTCCATTTCCCCTCCCCTGCCTTAACTCTGATCCTCTAGCTTGGCACTGCCCTCTTGAACTGTCCATTTTCCTTCCCACCTATCTGTTCCACTGTCCTCTTCGACCTTTCACCATTAACCCACCTTCATCTATCTATCACATTCCCATCTACCTTCCCCCCAGCCCCACCCCCTCCCATTTATCTCTCAGCCCCCTTGGGCTACCCCCTCATTTCTGATGATGAGCTTATGCTCGAAATGTTGATTCTCCTACTCCTCGGATGCTGTCTGACTGGTTGTGCTTTTCCAGCACCATTCTTCGACTCTGATCTCTAGCATCTGCAGTCCTCACTTTTTCCTTGTTTGGAAGCAAGGCAATGATAAAAATGAAATGTCTCTGTTTCTCCAGAAGGAGCAAGTGAAACAATTGCCTGACATTTTCTCATACATCACATTTTGATCTTCCTCAGTGAGTGAATGGAGTGGATCTCTAAACACTTACTAGACACCTCTCCCCTCACCTTTACCCAAGGTTCCAAAGGATCCTTCCACATCCAATGGAGATTTTCCTGCGTATCCAAAAATCTCATCTCCTGTGTCCATTGCTCTTGATGTGTTCTCCTCTACATTGAGGAGACAGGACACCAATTTAAAGATTGTTTCAGGGAACATCTCTGGGACACACACACCTAACAACCCCACTGCCCTGTGGCCGACCACTTCAACCCCCCCCTCCCCCCCCCCCCACTCCGCCAAGGACATGCAAGTCCTGGGCCTCCTCCATCGCCAAATCTGAGCCACCCGATACCTAGAGGAAGAACACCTCATCTTCCACTTTGGGACCCTCCAACCACACAGCAACAACCTCGATTTCATCAGTTTCTTCACCTCCCCTCCATCAACCTCATTCCAGATTCGACCCTCCAACTTGGCACCATTCTCTTGAACTGTCCTACCCAACCATCTTCCTTCCCACCCATCCGCTTCACCCTCCCCTCCAATCTATCACCATCACCCCCCCACCTCCATCTACCTAATGCCTTCCCAGCTACCTTCCCCCAGCCTTACCCCCACCCTCCCATTTGACTCGCGTTCCTGATGAAGAGCTTATGCATGAAACGTCGACTCTCCTGCTCCTCGGATGCTGTCGGACCACTGTGCTTTTCCACACTCTCGACTCTGATCTCCAGCCCTTTCTTTCTCCCACTTTCACCAAGGGTCAGGCAATTTCCTTCACCATTTTCATCTAAGGCAGTGAAAATCTAAAACTTTTAAAATGTGGGATGGACGGTTGGATTAATGACTGGGACAATATTTGGAATTGAGTTTCTTACAGCCTCACTAAACCTTTACTTCTAGTGATTCAAATAAGTTCTGCATTTGAAACAAAGATCAACTGCAATCCGTGTTTCAACGAGTTTAACTTGCATTTGAGTTTAGCTCAGGAAGCATGGCAGAATTGTCACTTGTAGGTCAGGAATGCAGATTTGGGAAAGCTCACAGGTCGAAAAGCCAGATTTGGGAGAAAGTGTACAGGGAAGTGGGGTGGGGGGAGGGCGTAAGAGGAATTGGACCTGCTGACCTGTTAGAGAGAGGCAAAGTTGGGCCCAGCATTGGTTGGGCAACTCAGTCACATTTAAAAAGTACACCGGTAAGATCATCCATTTGTGGACCAGGAAATCCAGGCTGTTGTGACTGTGCCTTGGCCACTGAGGAATTAAGTGTACGTTAGCTTTGGCAAATAGAATTAAGGAGAATCCAAAGGGTTTTTACAAATATGTTAAGCACAAAAGGGTAACTAGGGAGAGAGTAGGGCCCCTCAAAGATCAGTAAGGTGGCCTTTGTGTGGAGCCACAGAAAATGGGGGAGATACGAAATGAATATTTTGCATCAGTATTTACTGTGGAAAAGGATATGGAAGATATAGACTGTCGGGAAATAAATGGTGACATCTTGCAAAATGTCCAGATTAAACAGAGGAGGAAGTGCTGGATGTCTTGAAATGGCTAAAGGTGGATAAATCCCCAGGTCCTGATCAGGTGTACCTGAACTCTGTGGGAAGCTAGAGAAGTGATTGCTGGGACTCTTGCTGAGATATTTGTATCATCGGTAGTCACAGGTGAGGTGCCGGAAGACTGGAAGTTGGCAAACATGGTGCCACTATTTAAGAAGGATGGTAAAGACAAGCTGGGAAACTATAGACCGGTGAGCCTGACCTCGGTGGTGGGAAATTGTTGGAGGGAATCCTGAGGGACAGGATGTACATGTATTTGGAAAGACAAGGACTGATTAGGGATAGTCAACGCGGCTTTGTGCGTGGGAAATCATGTCTCACAAACTTGATTGAGTTTCTTTGAAGAAGTAACAAAGAAGATTGATGAGAGCAGAGCAGTAGATGTGATCTATATGGACTTCAGTAAGGCGTTCGACAAGGTTTCCCATGGGAGACTGATTAGCAAGGTTAAAACTCATGGAATACAGGGAGAACTAGCCATTTGGATACAGAACTGGCTCAGAGGTAGAAGACAGAGGGTGGTGGTGGAGGATTGTTTTTCAGACTGGAGGCCTGTGACCAGTGGAGTGCCACAAGGATCGGTGCTGGGCCCTCTACTTTTTGTCATTTACATAAATGATTTGGATGCGAGCATAAGAGGTATAGTTAGTAAGTTTGTAGATGACACCAAAATTGGAGGTGTAGTGGACAGCGAAGAGGGTTACCTCAGATTACAACAGGATCTGGACCAGATGGGCCAATGGGCTGAGAAATGGCAGATGGAGTTTAATTCAGATAAGGTGCTGCATTTTGAGAAAGCAAATCTTAGCAGGACTTATACACTTAATGGTAAGGTCCTAGGGTGTGTTGCTGAACAAAGAGACCTTGGAGTGCAGGTTCAAAGCTCCTTGAAAGTGGCGTCGTAGGTAGATAGGATAGTGAAGAAGGCGTTTGGTATGCTTTCCTTTATTGGTCAGAGTATTGAGTACAGGAGTTGGGAGGTCATGTTGCGACTATACAGGACATTGGTCAGGCGACTGTTGGAATATTGCACGCAATTCTGGTCTCCTTCCTATCGGAAAGATGTTGTGAAACTTGAAAGGGTTCAGAAAAGATTTACAAGGATGTTGCCAGGATTGGAGAATCTGAGCTACAGGGAGAGGTTGAACAGGCTGGGGCTGTTTTCCCTGGAGCGTCGGAGGCTGAGGGGTGACCTTATAGAGGTTTACAAAATCATGAGGGGCATGGATAGGATAAATAGACAAAGTCTTTTCCCTGGGGTGGGGGACTCCAGAACTAGAGGGCATAGGTTAGGGTGAGAGGGGAAAGATATAAAAGAGACCTAAGGGGCAACATTTTCACACAGAAGGTGGCACGCGTGTGGAATAAGCTGCCAGAGGAAGTGGTGGAGGCTGGTACAATCGCAACATTTAAGAGGCAGTTGGATGAATAGGAAGAGTTTGGAGGGATATGGGCCGGGTGCTGGTAGGTGGGACTAGATTAGGTTGGGCTATCTGGTTGGCATGGATGGATTGGACCGAAGGGTCTGTTTCAATGCTGTACATCTATGACTCTAAATCTCTAAATGTTGTCCAATTGCTTGCTTTTGCTGGTACTGATGACCCATCAGTCGCTTTTAATATGATAAACCAGCCATGCCTGTTGCTAATTCAAATTGTACAGAAGCACATTAAACCACATAACCATGGAGAGGCATCATAAACATAGCCATATGGCAACGTTTTGGCACTCCGGGCACCTTAAGGTAATCTGTATCAACACAGGTTAGTATTTGTGTTGGGGAAATTTGGGGAAATTTGTGATACACAGCGCAAGTAGCATGGACCTTTGCGCCATTACCACCCATCAATCGAGATGCATCCATTTACTTTACCCCTGATCAGTTCTGTCTCAGCTGCATGGAGGAACAGCAGAGCAGCACGATTCTCACAGAATAAATCCACAGGGTCATTCCAATCGGAGTACAGCATGCCATCAGGTAGTGACAGCAGCAAAATTCATCACATCTCTGGAAAGACATTCCCTCCCCACCACCCACCCACAGTACCATCCCAAGTATTTACTGATGAGACAGAAAAAAATGGTTAATTCATGAAAGTGCACAAATGTGCTTCAGAGAAATGTAGACTACATGCCTTACAACCCTTTTTGTTCTATGTTGGTATTGCTGGAATATCCCACAGAGCTCAGCATGTGGAAGACTGGGAGAGTCAGCTTCTAAGTTTAGCAGTTTGGATCTCCAGCTTCTGGTGGAGGTGCTGCAGGAGAGACATCCTACAGTGTAACACTCCAGCAACCACAAAGTAAGCATGGACAGGAATCTTAGTAGTGCCTAGCACTGCTGTTGGATATGAACGGTTACATTACACATGTGCTGACAGCAATTTTACTCCCTGCTTTGTTCTGATATGGTGAGCTGTTCACCACAAGCACACAGATGTCTAAGTGACAGTTCATATCTGCAGCTTTATGGTGCATGGTCTGGTACATACATCTGTTACAGCAGGAAAGCTTGTCTGTCCAATCTGCTCTTGCAAATGTGGGAGTGGTCAATGAGTCTACAACTCATAGAACGCAGAAAAGACTATCAAAGTAGTTGGGTGTCTATCTGACTGGCTCATTGATGACTGGTGGTGGATTGCCCACAGTGGGTGATTAATGTGGTGGTAAAGTCATTTCGATACACGGTCATAATGGTGGAAGTCATGCGGATAAACACAAGGAGGCAATGACGTAAGACACAGTGCAAGAACGGGGTTACATCATAGGACAGTATGGGATAGCTAAAGGCAATGGCAGCATATATTAAAACAATATGAAGGGCTCTACCTAAACACTTCTTTTTTTCTGGAATACTGTGAGCAGTTTTTGGGCCCTGTATCTGAGGAAAGATATGCTGGCCTCAGAGGGGGTCCAGAGGAAGCTCACAAGAATGATCCTGGAGACAAAGAGCTTGTCATATGAGGTGCAGTTGAGGACTCTGAGCCTGTACTCAGTGAAATTTAGTAGGATGAGGGGGGATCTCATTGAAATTTACAATATACTGCGAAGCCTGGACAGAGTGGATGTGGAGAAGATGTTCCTGTTACTAGGAAAGAGTAGGACCTGCGGGCACAACCTCAGAGTGGAGGGATGACCGTTTTGAACTGAGATGAGGATCCCTCAACTTTCTGAACCATACACTGCAATCAGTAAAGATAGGCAACAACACTCCTCCATGACAACCATCAACACTGGAGCCCCACAAGGCTATGTACTTAGCCCCTTACTACACTCCTTACAGACACACAACTGCTTGGCCAAATTCAGCTCTAACTCCACTTATAAATTTGCTGATGACACCACTGTATTAGGTTGGAACTCAAACAACAAGGTAGAAAGTACAGGAAAGAGACAGACAGCTTAGTGGGATGCTGTAAAGACCACAATTTCTCCCTCAATGTCAGCAAACTGAAAGAGCTGGTCATTGACTTCAGGAAGTGGAGTGGAGGGCATGCCCCGTCTGTCTCAATGGGGCTGAGGGGGAGGTGGTCCAGAGCTTCAAGTTCTGAGGATTAAACATCACCAACGATCTATCCTGGTCCACCCACATCGACGCTATAGTCAAGAAAGCATACCAATGTACCTACTTACCAATTTTTATAGATGCACCATAGAAAGCATCCTATCTGGATGCATCATAGGGTGGTATGGCAACTGCAAGAAATTGCAGAGTTGTCAGCACAGCCCAGTCCATCATGAACCAGCCATCCTTCCACTCTGCCTACACATCCCACTGCCTCGTTAAGCAATCAACATAATCAAAGACCCCTCCCACTTTGGTTATATTCTTTTCCACCCACTTCCATCAGGCAAAAGATACAGAAGTTTGAAAACACATACCAACAGATTTAAGCATAACTTCCTTACTATTATCAGACTTGTGAATGGACCTCTTATATATTAGAGTTGATCTTTCTCTGTGCCTTCTCTGTAGCTGTAACATTATATTCTACAATTTGTTCTATTACCCTGATGTACTTATTTAAGGTTTGATTTGTCTGGATAGCATGTAAAACAATAATTTTCACTGTATCTCGGTACATGTGACGATAATAAATCAAATCAGGAGGAATTTCTTCAACCTGAGGATGGTGAAATTGTGGAACTCATTGCCACGAAAGCCTGTGCGGTCAAGACATTGAGTATATTTAAGACAGAGACAGATACGTTCATGATTAGTAAGGAGATCAATGGTTACGGGAGAAGGCAGGAGAATGGGGTTGAGAAACATATTATCCATGATCAAATGGAGAAGCAGACTCGATGGGCCAAATGGCCTAATTCCACTCCGATTTGTTACGATATTATGGTCTAAACAATGGTTCTTTACTAAGACCACACTAGATCAATTGATGCCTCCACTTTGTCAGGCCTCAGATCACCTCTGGACTCACTCACAGGCCTGACAAGGATCAGGCTACAGCATTGCTGTGTACAATCAGCAGCAGTGCTGACATCATTTTGATTTGACATGGGATCAAAGAAGAAATAGGCAAATAAGGAAACATCATTAAGGCCTTTGATTCCTACTTTACTTTGCAAAGAAACCCTTTAAAAGAAGGAGCAAAGTTCAATCGGCTCAGTTGTGTATTATTGATTCCCTCAGAAATAGAAAGAGCCTGATACCTAAATTCAGAGCCATGATAACATTGTACAGCCAGTGGCAGGTATGCAGAGGTAAGATTATAGTGCAAGCTGTTGCTGCACTATGTGACACATGTCAATCACCATTTTTCAGGTTAGCTTCAGGCACCTTCTGTATTAGTTTTCAGTCATATTGAGACGTGGCCTGCATTGTCAGTATATTCTTACTGTAGGCTTGAGTTTAGTTTCAATAACTAAGTGAAAACTAATTATTTTAACCTGATTCAGCAAATGAAGAATTAAGTTTTATTTAGCTCAATTGCGTCAATAAAATACCATTTTGTCAAAGTATGCCTGTATTTCTGTGTTTAGTGGAAGATGTAATTTAGCCATGAGTTCAAATAAACAAATGCTGAAAGAGACTATTTGTATGGTAATATGGTTGCAACAGTGTCCTATATTGATTTAGCTTTGTAAATTAATTATTTTATATGCATAATAGTTGAAGTATAAAACTGGCATTTTCAGATATATTACATTAAAATTCAAATTAGCTATGTCTTGCAATGATACTTAGCTACCTACTGTGGAAAACACTGCAATCAGTGATAGGGTTCAATTCATGATAACATGACACTTTCTCTGGGAGAAGAAAAACCTTAGTTGTCCTGTGATAGTGCCTTTGGTTAACTTACTAAATATTTTCTTTAACTAAACGATATTGACAGGCTGGGGAATTTTCAAGAATATTTGGATGAATCAGTTGAGACATCTCTGTACAATGTTGATCATTAGCACAAGACATTATATATCTTCAAAGTGGACAACAAATTACTCTGATGGTGCCACATTTTGGTAGCGATCTATAAAGTTAGTAAACTAAGCTGTAACAAAAGGAATATTGACATAAGTAACTGATACAAGGGATACAATCAATCAGTCAGGAGATCATAGGAAGTAATATCTGTAAGATAAGCATCACTCTCAAGAACATAAACATAACCATGGCACACAATGCTCAGCAAACCAATGCCCAGCAAAGCCGACAGAACACAATGGAACATCAAAGGGACCTAGGGGTGACGATTCATAGTTCCTTGAAAATGATGTCGCAGGTAGACAGGGGCTTTGGCATGCTTGCCTTCATTGATTATAACATTAAGTCCAGGAGTTGGGATGTTACGTTACAACTGTACAAGAGAGTGGTGGAGCCACTTTTGGAATACTGCACTCAATTCTGACCACCCTGCTATAGGAAGGATGTTGTTAAACTAGAAAGGGTACAGCAAAGAGTTACAAGATGTTACCATGACCGAGGGGGGGGGGCTTGAGTTAGAAGGAGAGGCTTGACCATCTGGGACATTTTCCCCTGGATTGTCAGAGGCTGAGCTGTGATGTTATAGAGGCTTATAAAATCATAAAGGGCTCAGTTCAGGTGAATCGCCAAAGTCTTTTCCCAAGGGTAGGGGAGTCCAAAACTACAGGGCGTAGGTTAAAGGTGAGAGGGGAAAGATTTAAAATGGACCTGAGAGGCAACTTCTCCTCACAGAGGGTGGGGCATGTATGGAATGAGCTGCCAGGGTAAATGGTAGAGGCACAATATTCAAAAGACATTTGGATAGGTACACGAATTGGAAAGGTTTAGAGGGAGATGGGCCAAATGCAGTTCGGTTTAGGATATCTGATTGGCATGGATGAGTTGGACTGAAGGATCTGTTTCCATGCTGTATAACTCCATCAGTCAACAGAACAGAATGAGAGACATGTGCCCAGACAGCCAAAAGTCATAAGCTGGTGTCCTGAAGTGAGTTGATTGAAAATCACTGCTTTATTAAAAATTACTCCTTTCCACTTTATTATACTTATTTTTAAAAGTTCCGTGAAACATGTGAAATCATACTTTTACCTGCATTGGTTGGATAATTAATCAGTAAAACAAATGTTTATGTTGGTTCGGCCAAACAAATTCAGTCTATTCTTTCAATTACACGAAGTATTACAATTAAACTGAATCTAAAACGAGAGGTTAAGTCTGACTGCCCTCTTCATGCTCCTACCTGGTACACACTGTTCTGCCTCCACCACCTGGATTGGCTTTTATGGTGCCAATGTGTGAAGACACCATTCCCATGTTGTCTCTTGTTAGGATCAATGTGTAATGCTTCCTTTTCTGACACACTCTCCTTCCTGACAGCAGAGCTCCCAAATCAACAGCTGCAAAAGAAACTGATTATCCAAATCCAGCAGAGCCACCCTCCTTCCTGCTTGGGTTAAAGGCAGGCATCTCAATGTTTGTTTTGGATATTTCTGTGGCAGTGACTGTACCTTGACCCCCCACATCACTCTCTCCCAACACCCCTACCCCCAACCCTAATCTGCTACTAAATATGATTTCTCTGAAGGCTAACATGCAGGTGCAGCAAACTCATAGAATCTTTACCATGTGGTAGTGGACCATTTGGCCCTTTAAGAGTCCACAACAGCCCTTTGAAAAACATCCCACCTAGACCAACCCCATCCCTGTAACCCTGCATTTCCCATGGCTAACACACCTAGCCTGCACACTACGTGGCGATGTGGCATGGCCATTCCACCTAACCTGCACATCTTTGGATTGTGGGAAGAAACCAGAGCATTCGGAGGAAACCCATGCACTCTTCACACCTACAGTCACTGGAGACTGGAATCAAACTCAGAGCCCTGGTACTATGAGGCACAATGCTAACCACTGAGCCATTGTGCTGCCCTTAAAGGAAGCCTCATGGAATATTAGCCTTTATTGCAAGAGGAGGTGAGTACAGGAATCATGATCGATTGCTTGAATTTTATAGGAATTTAGTGAAACCACAGCTAGAGTACTGGGTGCAGTTTTGTCATCTTATCTGAGATGGGGAAAAGGCAGGGAAGGGGAGTGAGGGTGAATTGCTGCTTCACATGATCATCTTGGATGGGTTGAATGGCCTTCTTCTGTGCTGGAACCAGCCTGTCATTCTATTCTTTTCAAAACACTAAATGCAATAGATTTAGCCTCCAAGAACCAAGAATTGATTAAATCATCTCAACAATAAATTATGAAAAAGATTTGTTCACATGACTCAAAGAAAGCAAAACAAAATTAGTTTCTAGAGACTGAAAATAAAATTGTTAAAATGTTTATGTCAGATAATGGGGAGAGTGTTTTATTCAAACGATTCTAAAATAACCTTTATCAGTTTTTAACACTACAATGTAGTTTGCAAATTATTGGTTTAGGTAGATTACTTTGTCATAAGCAATAGGCTAGCATGAAGTGAGCCAACATGTTCAGACAATAAAGCTGCATTTGACTAATGGTGCTTTGAAGGATCATTGCATACAACAAGGCTACAATGCACCATCTAATTCTTTTAGGCCATTATGTAGTGAAGTTAATAGCCTATCGATTACTTGACGCACCTACCAAGTAATTTGCTGTTGTTACAGCATTATTTATATCCCAAATTATTTTGTACTAGAAATAAAGGTGCACATGATGCCACACTTACAGCTTGAGAATTCCAGAGGACAGGAATGATGATCCATAGGAAAGTCATGAAGCTGAAGATAGCATTCAGCATTGATGGTTAATCTAATGTTGCAAACAAAAGGGGAAAAATAAAATCATCAACTTTGTCCAATCAAAACTAATGTTAATATTAATGTACATTTATTAGTGTTAATTTTAAAATGCATATTAAGGAACATTGGTACCTGTTGTACAGAACTTGTATGGTGCTTAAGAAGGATACATATCATTGAAGCTTTTCATCTCACATTCATTAGGACAGATGTAAGAATGGGAAATATCAAGGGGAACTATAACTTTTACTGCAGCAGAAGTATGGTGTTGACTGGTTGGCAAGGTGGATCTGATTGGTCAAGATGTTGCCATGGGGAACACAGAGGGGAATAGCTGCAAAGTCTGGATATAGGCTCTGTATTTTTGCAGAGGATAGGGCCCTGTATATGTAACATCTAGATGCCCCCCCTGCCCCCCGCCCAACCCCTGGAGTGTTAACTGGTAATCTGTACTTGGTTGTTCGTGTAATTAGCACACTTGCAATCATTCGATAACACATAGAATCATATCTAATGTTATAGATTATATTCTGAACTTTGCCTGCTGGGGCTTGCAATCTGGTTGGAACTCAGTCAGTTATGAACAGCCAAAGAGATATGATGTATCATTGAATCCACCAGTTGTTGGCATATATGATCCATGTACCTGGCATTGCACTGACACTGACATTTGTACACCCCATCGCTCATTTGTGTGATGGGCAGAATCTCCGTTCAGCTGTTGGAAAACACCACTTAGGTTGCTACCATGTAATATCAGTGTGCATTGGCTTGTTGCTTGTGTTTGTGAACAACCTCTCCCTTCCAGGAAATCTTGAGATACACAGAGCACTTTTCAGGACTAGCAGTGCTGGCATTATGTTATTGATGAGTTTGTGCAATGTACGTTGTGCAATGATTTGACTGAGGTAGATATTATCCTGCAGAAAAGCTTTAATTTGCCCTTTGCAGCATCAAGCTTGAATGGACAACAAATGGCTCAGGACCAATTTTTGGGATAAGGCTAATCATACAACAGTTAAAGCTGTGGGAATGCCAGTTAGTATATTGACGAGCAAAGTTCAGCCTGTGATAGATAGTAGTAAAAACCCCAGTTTAAAATTACCTATTGGATTGCCAATGTGGCTCACCTACACTTGCTAGAATCCACATATATCCATATGCAAGACATTTAGAAACAGGAAGAATATAGCCAGGCATTGCAACTTTTACAACAAAAAAAAATGAATAGGCACAATAGTTCCCTTATTATTCCACCATGGCAGCACCATAACCATCACAGACAGCTTTTCTAAATTTAAACCAAGGTTT
Organism: Chiloscyllium punctatum; assembly: GCF_047496795.1. Classification (NCBI taxonomy): domain Eukaryota; kingdom Metazoa; phylum Chordata; class Chondrichthyes; order Orectolobiformes; family Hemiscylliidae; genus Chiloscyllium; species Chiloscyllium punctatum. Next base: position 72,775,818 of record NC_092739.1, read on the forward strand.
ACGGTCAACTATTCCCTGGTGCTTTCTCCATGGCAATGCCTCAACCAATTAGAGTCCACTTATTAGCCAATCAGTACCTTTTTAACTTCGCAGTGTAAATTTGTTATTCCCTTTAGAATGTGGTCTTCCTGCATCTGTCTTAATGAAAGTGCTAATAGGTTGAATTGACAGAGGAGGTATTGTTGTGGTGATGTTTGTTTCACCGTCGTTCCAACCAAAGAATGGACAATATAGTTAACAGAACTTTGGAAACAGTAACTATTGTATTAGAACAACTATCTTAAAACCACAAAGACTAGGACCCCATGAATGTGTTAGGTATATATAATTCATATAGAATGGGAAGGTATTATAGATGAATACCAGTAGATTTACCCAAAAACAGCTGATCACTTAATGTCAGATACATTAAGATCCACTTAATGTAGACTGGATGAAGTAGTAAAGCAGCATTTGATGTGTCTGAAGCACGCAGCATGTCCCCTTTCAGTCAGTTTCCATCGCAGCGAGACAGTGACATAGAAATAGTGACACATGACTAGTAAACCAGAAGCCCAGGCTTGAACTGAGATCACGTGTTCAACTTCTGCTTGGTAGTTGGTGGAATTTAATTTCAATTTAAAAAACTATTCTGATGATAACTCCAAAATTATTACACAAATGCATCTGGTACACTGGTGTCCTTTGAGGAGTTAAATCTACTGTCCTTACACGGTTTTGGCCTACAAAAGACTCCTGGCCCACAGCAATGTTGGTGACTCATGACTGCTGGAAAGAGCCTAGCATGTCTCTCAGTTGTATCAAACCAATCCAAAGTCTTAAAGCAATGAAACTGAAGAAACCACCCAATTTTGACATAAACAATGGAAACAATGACATCAACTGTAGCTTGGTCAATACTGCAAACTCCTTCTTGGACGTTTGTGTCAACATTGTGAGAGCTGTCTCAATATTAGTCAAACACCTCTCTACCATAGTTAAATGTACCTGATTATACCTCTGAGACAAGGTCCCAGGGCCAACAATCCTGGTATGTGCATACTGTCCCACTGGCAGGTTAGACCCAGCAGTGTCTGTGGCATAGTGGTTATGTAGTCAAAGGTGAGCTTCCTGACAGTTATCAACATTAACTCCAGAGTTAGCAGAATTAGATGAGGAAGCCTAATGGCAACAGGTCGAACATATGGAAGGAATAATCTGTTGTGGATTATCAAATGTCAGCCCCCTCCTCAATGCACCCCTCCCCCAGCCAATTCCACACTCCCCCAAACACCACCCTCCTACCCACACATCACAATTAATGTATTAGTATTCTTCCATGCTCAACACCAATTGGAACAAACACTGAGCAACAAATGCATATAATGTATTCTGGGTGAGGAACTTCACCATCACTGAAAGTGCCTTGATATAGTACCACTACTAACAGAGACAAAAGGACAAGCTGCTAGACTGGGTCTGCAGCTGGTGTTTGAGAAGACCTACAGCTGGGGAAAAAAAGCATCCTTGACTTTGTTCTCTTCCATTTGCCTGTCGCAGATAAATCTGTCATGACAGTATTAGGAGGAATGGGCGTCACAGTCTTTGTGGATTCAAAGTCCCATCTTCACATTGAGGATACCCTTAATCACGTTGTGTGACACTGCCACCTTGCTAAATAGGATAGATTATGAACAGATCTAGTAAGTCAAACCTGGACACCCATGAGTCACTGTGGGCCATCAGCAGGGACAGAATTATATTCAACCACAATCTATGACCTCATTGCTCCTTATAGCCCCTACTCCACCATGACCAGCAAGCCAGGAAATCAATGGGTCAATGAAGTTTGCACTTAAATTTCTGCAATTCAACAGATCTCTCAACCTTTGGGTTAATAAGCGTAATAAGTTCTAGATGGGGACTGATACATAGTCAGTCTGCTTTGAGAAGATTACCTGCCTTCAAGAGAACTGATGGAAATCCATTGTCATAGAATCCCTACAATATGGGCCAGTCTGGAAGCAGGCCAGTTAACCCAACAAGTCCACACCGACCCTCTGAAGACATCCACCCAGCTCCATTCTGCTACCCCATTACTTTTGCATTTACCCCTGACTAGTACATCTAACTTAAACACCCCTGAACACTATGGGCAATTTAGCATGGCCAATTCACCTCACCTGCACATCTTTGGACTGTGGGAGGAAACCAGAGCACCCAGAGGAAACCCATGCAGACACAGGGAGAATGCCTGAGGCTGGAATCAAACCTGGGTTCCTGGTGCTGTGAGGCTGCAGTGCTAAACACTGAGCCACCATGCTGCCCGAAATCCACAGTCCTTGCAGTTCCACAGGTTGTGGTGAATTCTTGAAACAAATTAGCTGCACTTCCAGTTTGACACTAATCAGTGTCTGAAGCAATATACAGAATTTGTTAGTACATGTAAAGTTGCCATAGCCCTACTGAGAGGGGTCCTCACTGATTACAGAGATGACAATTAATGGTTTAATCTGAGGGTCAGCATACCTTGTGAGCAGATTAAATAAACAGTCTTTCATAGGAACATCAACCAGTGTAGGAATCGAGGCCACACAGTTGGCACTACTCTGTAGCACATGCCAGCTGCCACCCAACTAAATTAACTTTCTGTCTCAAATCCAGATTGGCCATCATAGTCTTAACAAATGGCACTTGTTTTACATAATAAAGTATAGTTTCTTGCATGATAGCAATAGTACAACTAATATTTAACTGGCTGGCATCACTTTAACTATCAGGAGCCAGGTTCGTCACATCTGTCTCAATCAGAACCTCGCCAAAAACCGTTTCTCTATCCAAAGACTATGTGACATCATCAGAATGGACAGAGCTCAATAAATCCTCAACATTAATTCACCCAGGATCATTACTCTGCACAAATTTCACCGACCTTACCAAAGCTTTTCTCTCACCTAGAGAAGAGCGAGAGGAGCTGAGTGGGAATGGGGAGAGTGAGGAGCTGAGAGGGATCGGGGAGAGTGAGGAGCTGAGTGGGAGGGGGGAGAGTGAGGGGCTGAGTGGGAGGGGGGAGAGTGAGGAGCCGAGTGGGAGGGGGGAGAGTGAGGGGCTGAGTGGGAGGGGGAGAGCGAGGAGCTGAGTGGGGGGAGAGTGAGGAGCTGAGTGGGAGGGGGAGAGTGAGGAGCTGAGTGGGAGCAGGGAGAGTGAGGGGCTGAGTGGGAGGGGGAGAGCGAGGGGCTGAGTGGGAGGGGGGAGAGCGAGGGGCTGAGTGGGAGGGGGGAGAGCGAGGGGCTGAGTGGGAGGGGGGAGAGTGAGGGGCTGAGTGGGGGGAGAGTGAGGAGCTGAGTGGGAGGGGGGAGAGTGAGGAGCTGAGTGGGAGGGGGAGAGTGAGGAGCTGAGTGGGGGGAGAGTGAGGAGCTGAGTGGGAGGGGGGAGAGCGAGGGGCTGAGTGGGAGGGGGGAGAACGAGGGGCTGAGTGGGAGGGGGGGAGAGCGAGGGGCTGAGTGGGAGGGGGGAGAGCGAGGGGCTGAGTGGGAGGGGGAGAGCGAGGGGCTGAGTGGGAGGGGGGAGAGCGAGGGGCTGAGTGGGAGGGGGAGAGCGAGGGGCTGAGTGGGGGGGGGAGAGTGAGGAGCTGAGTGGGGGGAGAGTGAGGAGCTGAGTGGGAGGGGGGAGAGTGAGGAGCTGAGTGGGGGGAGAGTGAGGAGCTGAGTGGGAGGGGGGAGAGTGAGGAGCTGAGTGGGAGGGGGGAGAGTGAGGAGCTGAGTGGGAGGGGGGAGAGTGAGGAGCTGAGTGGGAGGGGGGAGAGTGAGGAGCTGAGTGGGGGGAGAGTGAGGAGCTGAGGGGGAGGGGGGAGAGTGAGGAGCTGAGTGGGAGGGGGGAGAGTGAGGAGCTGAGTGGGAGGGGGGAGAGCGAGGGGCTGAGTGGGGGGGGGAGAGTGAGGGGCTGAGTGGGAGGGGGAGAGCGAGGGGCTGAGTGGGGGGAGAGTGAGGAGCTGAGGGGGAGGGGGGAGAGTGAGGAGCTGAGTGGGATCGGGGAGAGTGAGGAGCTGAGTGGGAGGGGGGAGAGCGAGGAGCTGAGTGGGGGGGGGAGAGTGAGGGGCTGAGTGGGAGGGGGAGAGCGAGGGGCTGAGTGGGGGGAGAGTGAGGAGCTGAGTGGGAGCAGGGAGAGTGAGGGGCTGAGTGGGAGGGGGGAGAGCGAGAGGAGCTGAGTGGGAGGGGGGAGAGCGAGGGGCTGAGTGGGGGGAGAGTGAGGAGCTGAGTGGGATCGGGGAGAGTGAGGGGCTGAGTGGGGGGAGAGCGAGGAGCTGAGTGGGAGGGGGGAGAGTGAGGGGCTGAGTGGGGGGAGAGTAAGGAGCTGAGTGGGATCGGGGAGAGTGAGGGGCTGAGTGGGAGGGGGGAGAGTGAGGGGCTGAGTGGGGGGAGAGCGAGGAGCTGAGTGGGAGGGGGGAGAGTGAGGAGCTGAGTGGGAGCAGGGAGAGTGAGGGGCTGAGTGGGAGGGGGGAGAGCGAGAGGAGCTGAGTGGGATCGGGGAGAGTGAGGAGCTGAGTGGGAGGGGGGAGAGCGAGGGGCTGAGTGGGAGGGGGGAGAGCGAGGGGCTGAGTGGGAGCAGGGAGAGTGAGGGGCTGAGTGGGAGGGGGGAGAGCGAGAGGAGCTGAGTGGGATCGGGGAGAGTGAGGAGCTGAGTGGGAGGGGGGAGAGTGAGGGGCTGAGTGGGAGGGGGGAGAGTGAGGGGCTGAGTGGGAGCAGGGAGAGTGAGGGGCTGAGTGGGAGGGGGGAGAGCGAGAGGAGCTGAGTGGGATCGGGGAGAGCGAGGGGCTGAGTGGGAGCGGGGAGAGTGAGGAGCTGAGTGGGGGGAGAGTGAGGGGCTGAGTGGGAGGGGGAGAGTGAGGAGCTGAGTGGGAGCGGGGAGAGTGAGGAGCTGAGTGGGGGGAGAGTGAGGAGCTGAGTGGGAGGGGGGAGAGTGAGGAGCTGAGTGGGAGGGGGGAGAGTGAGGAGCTGAGTGGGAGGGTGGAGAGTGAGGAGCTGAGTGGGAGGGGGGAGAGTGAGGAGCTGAGAGGGATCGGGGAGAGCGAGGGGCTGAGTGGGAGGGGGAGAGCGAGGAGCTGAGTGGGAGGGGGGAGAGCGAGGAGCTGAGTGGGAGGGGGGAGAGTGAGGAGCCGAGTGGGAGGGGGGAGAGTGAGGAGCCGAGTGGGAGCGGTCGAATTGTGCTCTGGGTAGGTGAGTGAGCTAATATATTTGGGCAGCAGCTGAACCCGAGCCACGACACTTGTAGTGTCTCCCACCTGCCCTCCTCCTCTACCCAAAAGAAAGGCTCTGTGGTGTGTTGATTAGGCAAGGCTTTTCTATTTTTGTGTATCGTGTAATTGGTAAAAACTTCTCTTTCCTTTCTCGTTTATCTAAATTAAGACTATGTTAATCTTAAGATTAAAATGGGCAGGAGATCTCAGACCCGTGTAAAGCTCCTCTTGCTCAATATGAGAGCTCAGTGTCATGGCTGATGTCCCTGACTCCTTCATTTGCAGGAAGTGTGTCCGGCTCCAGCTCTTGTTAGATCGCATGACGGCTCTGGAGCTGCAGATGGACTCACTTGGGAGCATCCGTGATGCTGAGGAAGTCGTAGATGGCATGTTTAGCAAATTGGTCACACCACAGATTAGGATTGCTGCGGGAGAAAGGGAATGGATGACCAGAAGCCAGAGAAAGAGCAGGAAGGCAGTTAAAATGTCCACTGTGGTCACGTCCCTCCAAAACAGGTATAGTATTTTGGATACTGTTTGGGGAGATGGCTCATCAGATTCATGGCACCGTCGTGGGCTCTGCTGTTCAGAAGGGTGGGAAAAAGAGTGCAAGTGCTATACCCATAGGGGATTCAATTGTAAGGGGAGTAGGTAGGCAGTTCTTGGTCGAAAACGAGACTCCCGAATGGTATGTTGCCTCCCAGTTGCATGGGACAAGGATGTCTCAGATCGGTTGTACAACATTGTGAAGGGGGAAGGTGAACAGCCAACTCGTGGTGCATGTAGGCACTAATGATATGGGTGATAAATGGGATGAGATCCTAAAAGCAGAATTCAGGGAGTTCAGAGCCAAGTTTAAAATTAGGACCGCCGGAGGTAGTAATCTCAGGATTGCTACCAGTGCCACATGTGAGTCAGAGTGGAAATGAAAGAATAGGCGGGATGCTTGCGTGCCTTGCAGAAGGGAGGGGTTCAAATTTTTGGGGCATTGGGACCGGTCCTGTGGGAGGTGGGACTATTACAATTTGAACGGGTCTGCACCTAGGCCAGTGTCCTTGGGGATGCTTTTGCTAACGCTGTTGGAGAGGGTTTAAACTAATGTGGCGGGGGATGGGAACCAAATGAGGAAGTTAATGGACAGTAAGGAGGTAGTAACTAAAGCCTGTAAGTAACTAGATACTGAAGTCAGCACATCGAAGGGTAAGAGTAGCCAGGGAGCAGATCATGAATGCAAACAGACAGATGCTCTGAGGTGCATTTGTTTTCATGCAAGAAGTGTAGTAGGTAAGGCAGATGAACTTAGGGCTTGGATTAGTATGTGGGAGTACTGAGACTTGGTTGAAGGAAGGGCATGGTTGGTAACTAAATATCCCAGGATATAGATGCTTCAGCTGGGATATAGAGGGAGGTAGAAAGGGTGAAGGAGTTGCATTACTGGTCAGAGAGGATATCACAGCTGTGCTGAAAGAGAGCACTATGGAGCACTCGAGCAGTGAGGCAATATGAGCAGAGCTCAGAAATAGGAAGAGTGCCATAATAATTTTGGGTCTTTACTACAGGCCTCCCAACAGCAACCGTGAGATAGAGGTACACATATGTAAACAGATTATGGAAAGATGTATGAGCAACAGGGTAGTGGTGATAGGAGATTTTAATTTTTCCAACATTAATTGGGATACACTTAGTATTAGAGGTCTAGATGTAGCAGAGGAGCATTCAGGAAGATTTTCTAGACCAGAATGTAAATGGTCCAACTCAGGAAGGGGCCATACTGGGCCTGGTGATGGGGAATGAGTCCAGCCAGGTGGTTGAAGTTTCTGTACGGGATTACTTTGAGAATAGTGATCACAATTCCCTAAGTTTTAGAATGTAAATTGGGGAATGTAAATTGGAAGCAGCTGTTTGAAGGTAAATCCACGTGATCTGTGGGAGGCTTTTAAAAAGAGGTTGATTAGATTGCAGGACAGACATGTCCCTGTGAAAATGGGGGATAGGAATGGCAAGCTTAGGGAACCATGGATGACAGGTGAAATTGTGAGATCGGCTAAGTGGAAAAAGGAAGCATACATAAGGTCTAGGTGACTGAAGACAAACAAAGCTTTGGTAGAATGTCGGAGAAATATCCCTAATCTGAACGAGGGATTAAGAGCGCTAAAAGGGGTCATGAAATTCATTTAGCGAGCAGAGTTAAGGAAAATTCCAAACCCTTTTATTCATATATAAGGAGCATGAAGATAACTAGAGAAAGGGTTGGCTCACTCAAAGACAAAAGGAGGAAAGTTATGCATGGAGTCAAAGACAATGGGTGAGATTCTTAACGAGTACTTTGCATCATTCTTCACCCAGGAGAGGGACATGACGGATGTTGAGCTTAGAGGTTGATGCTTGATTACTCTCGGTCAAGTTGGCATAAGGAGGTAGGAAGTGTTGGATATTCTAAAAGGTATTAAGGTGGACAAGTCCCCAGGTCCAGATGGGATCTATCCCAGGTTACTGAGGGATGTGAGAGAGGAAATAGCTGGAGCCCTAACAGATATCTTTACAGTATCCTTGAACATGGTAAAGTCCCAGAAGACTGGAGAATTGCTAGTGTCGTCCTCTTGTTTAAGAAGGATAGCAGGGATAATCCAGGTAATTATAGACCGGACAGCATGACATCAGTGGTAGGGAAGATGCTGGAAAAGATACTGAGGGATTGGATCTATTCTCATTTGGAAAAAAATGGGCTTATCAGTGATAGATAACATGGTTTTATGCAGGGAAGGTCATTTCTTACCAACTTATTAGAATTCTTTGAGGAAGTGACAAAGTTGATTGATGAGGTAAGGGCTATAGATGTCACTTACATGGACTTCAGTAAGGCGTTTGATAAGGTTTCCCATTGTAGGCTGATAGAGAAGGTGAAGTCGCACAGGGTCCAGGGTATACTAGCTAAATGGATAAAAAACTGGCTGGGCAATGGGAGAAAGAGAGCAGTCGTGAAAGGGAATTTTTCAAAATGGAGAACTGTGACCAGTGGTGTTCCACAGGGATCTGTGCTAGGACTACTGTTGTTTGTGATATATATAAATTATCTGGAGGAAGGTATAGGTGGTCTGATTAGCAAGTTTGCAGATGTCACTTAGATTGGTGGAGTAGCAGATAGTGAAGGGGACTGTCAGATAATACAGCAGAATTGGAGAGTTGGGCGGAGAAATGGCAGATGGAGTTCAATCCAGGCAAATGCGAGGTGATGCATTTTGGAAGATCCAATTCAAGCGCGAACTCTGCAGGAAATGGAAAAGTCCTCGGGAAAATTGATGTACAGAGAGATCTGGGTGTTCAGGTCCATGGAACCCTGAAGGTGGCAACGCAGGTCAACAGAGTTGTTAAGAAGGCATGCTTTCCTTCATCAGATAGGGTACTGAGTACAAGAGTTGGCAGGCTATGGTACAGTTGTATAAGACTTTGGTTCGGCCACATTTGGAATACTACGTACAATTCTGGTCACCACATTACCAAAAGATGTGGATGCTTTGGAGAGGGTACAGAGGAGGTTCACTAGGATGTTGCTTGGTATGGAGGGTGCTAGCTATGAACAGAAGCTGAGTAGATTAGGATTACTTTCATTAGAGAGATGGAGGTTGAGGGGGAACCTGATTGAGGTCTGCAAAGTCATGAGAGGTGTAGACAGGGTAGATGGCAAGAGCGGAGAACTCAATTACGGGCGGTCACAACTTCAAAGTGAGAAGGGAAAAGTTTAAGGAAGATATGCATGGGGAGTTCTTTATGCACCTAGAATGGGTTGCCAATGGAAGTGGTAGAGGCGGGCATGATAACGACATTTAAGATGTATCTCAACAGATATATAAATGGGTAGGGAGCAAAGGGATACAGAGCCTTAGAAAATAGGCGACAGGTTTAGATCGAGTGGAGACTTGGAGGGCTGAAGGGCCTGTTCCTGTGCTGTAATTTTCTTTGTTCTTTGTCCCACATCCATGTGCAAGTCATCATGCACAATGATATCTATTGTCCTTTTTTATCAACAAATATTCTTATATCCCCTTAGACTCAACTGCGGAGTTAATCACTTCCTTCTAGGGAGTGATGTTTGCAGCTTTCACCCCATCAGCAATTCTGAAAGCAATAAACAACATTGGAATGGGGTGGACCGTTAATCCAAGAAGGCTGCATGAAAGTCAATGTTTTCCACGAAACAAGAATACTCTTGACCCCATGCTCAGCTTTCCCCTTCAACTGTGATTATCTTTTCAAACTGGTTATACATACAAATGTTGAACTAATCTCAAGCTGACCATTTATTATTGAGCACCCATTAGGAAACTGTAGTGCATTGTCAGACATGACTACAAGTCGGGTGCCAAATATCGTGAACATTTCAAACAACACCCTAATAACTACTTTGATGTTAGCGCTTTCAAACCTGCTTTACCTGTATCCACCATGAAAAATAGCAACAATAAAGATAAGAACAGCCATTGAAAATCAATAGATCAATATTCACTCTTTCCGATGGCCTGGTGGAGATCACTTGCTCTCTTTGCTCAAGTCTATGAATGGTGCAAGTTTCACAGTCAGCTATGAAAGCCTCAAACACATTGAGATCCCAGGGCTCTGCACAGATAACCAAGCCCAGTTCTATATTTGGCCACTTGGAGTATCTGATCTGGCATGTTATTCTACAGAGAAACTCGAACGACCAGCCTATCATCAAACAGCAGATCATCTATAATTGAGAAGTGCTGTCCAAGCCCAAAATAGGTCTACATGGCCACCCCACCAGTTCTTTGATGTGGTCACCCTTGCATTCAATACCAACATTCTTGGTCTTTCTTTTCTTCCGGTCAGATTTTGAGTCTGTTTTGGGTTGCTGACCACTGGATCGCTGTAGCCCGAATATATAATTCAATGCCACTAATAGGTTCCTCATTAGTTGTTGTAAAGGCTGTCAACAGTTGCTCTGGAAAGTGCATCAGCCATCTTTGGAGATTCTCCTGCACTTATTTGATCTCATAAGTCAGAGTTGGAACCTCTATCCATTGAGATGGCTCTTGCCAACTTTTTTAAAATCATCTAATAAGGAAATGAACAGCTTACCACCCATTTCTATGAGTGAAGGGGAGGTGATGGGCTAGTAGTATTAACCCAGAGACCCTGATTCTGGATAATATCCTGGGTAGCTGGGTTCAAATTCTGCCATGGCAGGTGCTGGAATTTGAATTCAATAAATATTTGAAATTAGAATAACCACAAAACTATTGTCAATTGTGAGGAAAAATCCAAGTAGTTCATTCTTGTCCTTTAGGGAAGGAAATTCTGCCTTTACTTAACTACCCTCTGAGCAATTAGAGATTGGTATTAAATGCTAGCCTTACCAATGATACCCACATCCCCTGAATGAAGAAAAGAAAATATTGTCTCTGTCTTCTTAAAACAGTACTGTTCTTCAAGAGTTAAAGTCATTTCAGGTGTGATTGAAATCAAATCCACACCAATGCTCATGTTGTATTTTCAGGTACCAGCATTGGTAGCATTTTGCAGCTTCTGTTTACCAACCACAAGTGTCTTGGGGCTGGGATAATTCACTGTCATCATTCAAATGTGTGGCATTGTCCTTGTTGTTCAGTCTCCAGTGATTTGACCAAGCACTAATTGTCTTTGAATAAAAAGCCTTCTCAGACAGGAGCCCACAAGTAGGTTCAACAACACTGAAGTAAAGCCCATAGTCTTGCACTCATCGGGACAGACAAGAATGCTAAAATTCAAAGTTTATATTGTGCATCTATTCTGATTAACACAAGCTTCAGCAAAACTGAAATTCTGTATTACCAAGCAACTATATGCAAAGTTGAAGTTAGTTAGGTGTAGGGCACTGCCCTAATGACATCTTGGGGTTGAGTTGCTTGGTTCTCAACAACAGCAATGATTTCCCTTGGCAGCTTGTGAGTTTACCTATTGGAAAGTTTCATCCCCTATTCCCCACTGACTACAGCCTGACTGAGAATTTGCTTTAAAGGTGTTATTTGAATATACTTTATTGTTGTAGTGTTGTCTGTTTCCAGCACAGATCCATTAACATTTCCGCATTATGATGGTACTAGTCCTCAAGTGCTGATATTTCTTCCTCATCTCATTACAGGCCTTAAGATTGTGCACTCACGAATACATGCCCAAGCAGAATTACATTGAACTTAACTTATTAGCTACACTTGAAAAGCTCAACCTGGTTTTCATGGAACTGGTCTCGATAAGCTGCCAGATTAGGGTTTGAATGTAATGCAAGCAGTCATTGCTTCAGTATTCTAATATCCTCATTGAAGAAAAGTATTTGAACCGATCTGACAAGACTTGTAATCAATCTTGCATTAAAATTCGTGACAAATATAAAAATGAGAAATGAATCATCAGTGCTGGTATGCACTGGTTGGCCAGGTTCTACTGAAAGAACTCATCGATTGGTGACACACAACTCTATACAGGGTTTACATATCATTTTGAGTAGCTGTTGCTCGGGAATCGAAATGGGTGAGTATTTTTCTGCAGGAAAATTAAATCATGTTAAAATTATAACAAACACACAAAATAACGCTGAATTCAGGATATTAATGAGCACATTCTGTTTGAATTCATTTGACTCATGATTTTACAGGACATGCTGATAACAGACTTGTTGCATTTACTAGCAAAGTTTGTGGCTACTCAGCAATGAGCAAAGAGGCTATTTGCAAAATAAAACCAACAAAGTTTTGTACCCTGGTGCATTTTTCTCTTAAAGGTTACTGAAAACCTTATATTGAGTCTTCTGCATTACAGATTGGATATATAGAGACTTTTTGTTGATTCCAGGAGAACTTCCCCAAATGAAATTGGGATGACATCCTTGCCATTAATTCCCCAGTCAATAATATTTAATAAAATATACCCTTCACTTAACATTAATACTCAATGTTGTGGGCAAGCATTTTTCTGCACAAAAAATTATCAGTATACTTACAAAACCGTAAGCCAACTGTCTACTGACAGTTTTGGCACTGCTCCCACTGACACCAGTTCACAACCACATTAACACATGGAACTTTTTAAAACCCCGAACTTTAATATAAATTAAATTCTTCATTTAGTTTGGAAGGAAATAGAACTGAAGTATTTCCAGTGAATTGCTTGATCCACAGTGTTCAGTATTTTATCCAACTGCCTTACCTTAGCGTATACAGTATTCTTCCATCGTTGCCGATGCGTAGCAACCGATTGGGAGTTGTTATCCAGTGAGCATCCGACTTTCGTGAGTTTCGGAAAAATGTGTCCGGAATCCAGATTTTGCCAACCATGTTACTATTTAGCAGGAGAACCTTCATTGTACCATTAAATTTCAGTCTGCTATCATACCAAGACTGTGCAAAAAATATGTCAATGGTATATTCCTGAAAAAGAATCAGAATCATATTCCTTATACATGCTCTTTCAACATTTCCATTATTAAGTGTGAACTATATTTGCTTTATGGCATCCTTAAATAATTTTCCTGTGCTTTATAATTTCTTGGATATTGAAGGCAGTTTAATAAATCCAACATAATATCAAACACCATGGACATGTCTTCTACACAAAGTTGTTTTCAGCATCAAATATAACTTAACAATAATATCAAAACCAAAATGTTGGTGCAGTAAACTCGATGCTTCAAATGTTTAAAACAAAATTCAACAACAAATGGAAACGACACTTACGGATTATTCCAAAAAATTTTTAAAAAGCCTACTCTGAGTTTCATAGACAAAAGTAAAATTCATAAACAAATTAGACAAGTCTTCAACTTCTCTTTAGAAAATTGCAAAAAGTTGAACCTGGTCAAGTAACTGAACATAATCTACTTTCAAGTTAATGTTTGTGATTTAAAGTCAGGATTTAAGGTGCTTGGAATAACCATAACATTTAAGAGCAGAATTGGGCCATTTGGCCCAGCTAGTCTGCTCCATCATTTGATCATGGTTCATATGTTTCTCAACCTCATTCTCTTGCCTTCCCTCCATAAGCCTTGATTCCCTTACCAATCAAGAACCTATCTCTGTCTTAAATACACTTCAAAGACTTGGTTTCCACAGCCCTCTGCGGCAATGACTTCCTTAGATTCATCACCCTCTGGCTGAAGAAATTCTTCCTCATCTCACTTCTAAAGGGTTGTCCTTTCTCTCTGAGGCACGTCCTAGTGTCCTGGTCTCTCCTACCAGTGGAAACATCTTCTCCATATCCAATCTATCCAGGCCTCCATCGAGTGCAGAGCCAGTCACTCCTCAAACAACATGTTCTTCAGCCCTGGGTTCATTCTTGCAAACCTCTTTTGGACATTCCCCAACACCAGCATGTCCTTCCTTAGATTTGGGGCCCAAAACTGCCAACAATATTCCAAATGTGGTCTGACCACAGCAATATACAGCCTCAGAAATACTTCACTGCTCTGGTATTTGAATCCTCATAAAATGAATGCTAACATTGTCATTTGTCTTCCAACTAAATCTGCTTGCTAACCTTTACAGAATCCTGAACTTTCGGAGATTTCTAAAGTCTTAATCCATTTAGGAAATAGTCTATGCCTCTATTGGCCAATCCTTTATCTGTGTCAGTACCTTGCCCCTAACACCATGGGCTTTTATTTAGCAGCCTCCCATTTGGCACCTTGTCAAAGACCTTCTGGAAACCCAATAGATTGTGTTCACTGGTTTTCCTTTGTTTACCTTGCTCATTACCTCCTTAAAGAATTCTAAAAGATTTCTCAGGCATAATCTGATGAAGGTGTGCTCACTTGGCCCTATTTTCCAAGGCACTTCTAACTACTCTGCAATCTCATCTTTAATAACAGATTCTAAAATCTTACCAAAGAACAAGGTCAGGCTAACCAGCCTATAACTTTCTGAGTTGAAAAATGTGATGCTGGAAAAACACAGCAGGCCAGGCAGCATCCGAGGAGCAGGAGAATCGATGTTTCGGGCATAAGCCCTTCTTCAAGAATTAATATAACTTTCTGATTTCTGCCTTCCTCCCTTCTTAAACAGGGGTGTTACATGAGACATTTTGTAGTCCTCTGGGAATATCCCTGACTACAGCGATTCCTGAAAGATAACCACCGATATCTCGACAATCTCCTCAGATCTCTCCGTCAGAACCCTGGGGTGTAGTCCAACTAATCCAAGTGATTCATCTGCCTTCAGACCTTTCAGCTTCCCTAGCACCTTCTCCTTAGTGATGGCCATTACCTTGACTCTCTTGGTATGCTGCTAGTGTCTTCTTCTGTGAAAATTGATGCAGTGCCTATTCAGTTCCTCTGCCATTTCTTAGTTCCCCATTCCCGTTTCTTCAGCCTCATTTTTTAGCGGCTCAATGTCCGCACTTCCCTCTCTCTAACATTGCATATATCAAAAAAACCTCTGGCAATCTTCTGTTATATTACTAGCTAGCTTATCCCTGTATTTCATTGTTTCTCCCTTTTTTTTATTTTTCCTCTGCTGGTTTTTAAAAGCATCCCACTAAACTTCACCACTTTATAAGCTCTTCCTTTTGCCTTTATGCTGTCCCTGACTTCTCTTGTCAGACATGGTTGCTTCATACATTTCTTCTTTCTTGGCATGGATTTCTGCTGTGCATCCCCCATTACCCCCAGAAACCCCTTCCATTGCCGATCTACTGATTTCCCTGCTCAGCTCCTTTACAATCAACTCTGGCTGGCTCCTCCCTCACGTCTCTGTAGTTACCTTGTCTCAGTTGTAATACCGTTGCATCTGATTCCAGCATCTCCCTCTCACATTGCAAGGTGAATTCTATCATAGTATGGTCACTGCCTCTCTAGGGGTTCCTTCACCCTAAGCTCCCTAATCCAGTCTGCCTCATTACACATCACCAAAGCCAGAATCGCCTCTTCCCCAGAGAACTCTACCACAATTTGCTCTAAAAAAAACATCTTGCAGACATTCCACAAGTTCCTTTTCTTGAGATCGGTTATCTGATTTTCCCAGTCCAATTGCATATTGAAGTTCCTCATGATTATTGTAATAGTGTCTTTCTAAGTTGCCTTTTCCATGATCTAATATATTTTCTTCCCGACATCCTGACTCCTGCTATGAGGCGTACACACAGCTCCCATCAAAATACATTAATCTGATACACTGAGAAGTATGATGGATTTATAAACATTTCTGTTTGTTGGTAGGCTACTGATCAAATATTTTCAGGATATCAACTTTCTGTGATGTGACCTGACAGAGAAACATGACATTTCACTCACAGATCCAGACTACCTACTCCATTTTCCTTCCTGTTCACTAACTAGTTTCTAAATGTGACCCTGCAATGAGCTCAAGAGTCCACTGAAGGTCAGAACAGTACATTTTATGTAAATTATTGATGTGTTTTATGCTAAGTGATGTCCTCTTCAGACCATTTTCAGGATTATACATCTAGTTCTCAATAGGTGATGTGTTAAAAATCTCTGAAGTATAAATGTTTAAACGGTGAAATAAATGAAGCCATACATGGATGCCTAAAAGAGGTGCGTTGACTGCAACCAGAAAAGAAGTCAAGCCTATTAGTTTGGAGAGCTTCGAGTGCTTGAGCTGAGCTATAAAAAAACATATCACGCAATTATTTCAAATGTCTCCATAAATTTGTAATTGTTCAACATTTAATATTTATATAACAACCTGAAACAGCCATGCATTTCAATGACCAGCAAATTTTATTTATTGGGTGCAAGCTTTGTGTTATTTTCTAAACTATTCTTGCTGGATTTCTACAGGATAATGCAATAGGAAGTTAACAAATAAGGAGCACAGAGCATTTTATTTTTAGGAAATATAAAGCTCTTCCAACCTATATTATTAATAACGGCCAATTCAACTTTTTAAAGCAAATATAACTCCTGATGGGTTGTAGCATTTGGACAAATTTTATAATAGATTGTTTTCCAAAGAAAGTGACGGATCACTAATGATGATCACACCGTGGCAACTGTGAACGATCACAGATCATGATTAGTTATGGATTACTGCTGCTCTAAATGATTTTTAACAATCAAGTATACTAAGCTAGCACTCTCTCGAATTAAAAAGGATGAGTGATGATTTAATTGAAGCATGCAACATTCTTAAAGGACTTCAAAGGGTAATTAGAGATAGAAATGCTCCCACTGGGTGGGGAGTCGAGAACTATGAATGACAGTCTCAGAAGAAAGGTTCAGACATGTAGATTAGAACAGATGAGAAGTGATTTCACTTAATCACTATAAATCTTTAGAATTCATTATCCCGAAGAGCAGTGAATGCTCAGTTATTGAGTATTTAAGGCTTAACTCATTAATTGTAGATATAATGGGAATGAAGGGAAATGGACACAGATAGGATTTAGGGGTGAGTAAGGAAGATAGAATTGAGGCATAAGATCAGCCATATTGAATCAATTGGAGAAAACACCGGAGGAACTCAGCAGGTCTGGCAGCACTTAGGGACAGAGAAACAGAGATAGTGTTTCAGTTCTGATATGACTCTTCTTCAGAAAACACCTGAGCTTCTTCAGCATTTTCTGTGTTTGCTTCAGATTTCCAGCACCTACAGTATTTTGCTTTTTTCAAAATTGATTTGAGGGTTGTGGGTGTTGCTAGCTAGCCAGTATTCAATTGCCTGTCCCAAGTTGCCTTCGAGAAGGTAGTGGTGAGCTACCTTTTTGGACTGTTGCAATCCACCTATGGTAGGTTGACTCACAATGCCATTGGTGGGGAATTTTAAGGTGATGGTGTTCTGCTGCCCTTGCAATTAGAGATGGAAGGGGTCGTGGGTTTGGAGGGTGCTGTCTGTGAATTTCAGCATTTCTGCAGTACATCTTGCAGATAGTGTGTACTGCTGCCGCTGAGCATCGGTAGTGGAGAGAGTGGAGTGCCAATCAAGTGGGCTGCTTTGTCCTAGATTGGTGTCAAGCTTTTGTAATGATGTTGGAGCTGCACCCATGCAGGCCAGTGAGGTGTACTCCATCACACTCCTGACGTCTGCCTTATAGATGGAGGACAGGCTTTGAGGAGTAAGGACGTGAGTTACTCACCCAAGTATTCCTAACCTCTGACCTGCTCTTGTAGCCATTGTGTTTATGTGGCAAGTCCAGTTAAGTTTCTTGTCAATGATAACCCCAAAGATGTTGATAGTGAGGGATTCAGTGATAGTAACACTATTGAATGTCAAGAGGCAGTGGTTAGACTGTCTCTTATTGGTGATGGTTAGAGCATGGTATTTGTGTGACACGAATGTTATTTGCCACTTGTCAGCACAGCCTGGATATTGTCCAGATCTTCTTGCATTTAGAAGTGGCCTGCTTCAGTGTCTGAGGACTTATGAATGGTGCTGAACCTTATGTAACCATTTGCAAACATTCTGATCTTCTGATGGAGGCGAGGTCATTAATGAAACAGCTGAAGATGGTTAGGCCTAGCATACTACCCTGAAGAACTCCTTAGAGATGTCTTGGTGCTGAGATGACCGATGTCCAACAATCATAACAATTTTCCTATATATTAGGTATAACTCTAACCAGTTTAGAGTTTGTGCCCAATACCCATTGATTCCAGTTTTGCTATGGGTCAGTGATGCCACACACAGTTGAATGTAGCCTTGATGTCAAGGGCTGTCACTCCCACCTTCCTCTGGAATTCAGCTCTTTCGTCCATGTTTGAACCAAGGCTGTAACGAGGTCAGGCCCTGATGGAACCCAAACTGGGCATCGCTGAGCAGGTACTGCTTAGTAGCACTATTGATGACACCTTCCATCACTTTATTGCTGATCGAGAGAAGCCCGAGAGGCAGTAATTGGTCAGGTTGGATTTGTCCTGCTTTTTGTGGAAAGAACATACCTGGGCTATTTTCTAAAAGAAACAGAAATTGTGGGAAAAACTCAGCAGGTCTAACAGCATCTGTAATGAAAAATCAAAGTTAACATTTCTGGTCCAGAGACCCTTCCTCAGAACAGCACCCGCAGTTCTTTCGGTTTTTATTAGGTAATCTTCGACATTGACAGGTAGATGTAACTGTACTGGAAGAGTAAACTGAATGGTGAAGCAGGCTCAAAAGATCAAATGGCTTACACCTATTCCTTTTTTTTTGTGATCTTAATTATGTAAAGCAACACTGGTAAAGCAAGACATCACTGTGCCTTGGGGTGGCACGGTAGCTCAGTGATTAGCACTGCTGCCTCACAGTGCCAGGGACCTGGGTTCAATTCTGTCTGTGTGGAGTTTGCACATTCTCCCTGTGTCTACGTAGGTTTCCTCCAGGTGCTCCGGTTTCCTCCCACAATCTAAAGATGTGCAGATCAGGTGGATTGGCCATGCTAAATTGTCCATAGTGTTAGGTCCGTCAGTCAGAGGGAGTTGGGTCTGGGTGGGTTACTCTTCGGAGGGTCGGTGTGGACTTGTTGAGCCAAAGGGACTGTTTCCACACTGTGGGAATTTAGTCTTTATGGTACTTTTTCAAAGCAGCACCATTGGCCTATATTGGGTAAATAAACTACTGAATATCAAGGTTGGAAATAATGTTGTCCAGCAGGAAAACAGTGGAAGGAATTGATCATTTTAACCATAGTGTCTTTGAGTCTGGCATAATAGAACTTTGAAAAATATAATTACAATTGAGAAGCAGTGAATTACACAAGAGCAGGGAGTTACTAATTGTAGGGTAAGTTTTTTTTAAAAGCCAAATGCATGGCAGGGTAATGCAGAAATACCTATTGTAGAGTCTGTGTGGGAAACCTTAAACATTCCTAGCAGTCTGGATGAGCACATGTGCAGAAAGTGTCTCTGGTTTGATCAGCTCAAGTGATTTGAGCTTGAGCATCGGCTGCAGGCACAGCAGTGTATCCGTGAGGCTGAGATTTATGTGCAATGCATCTTTTTAGATGCTGTCATCCCACAGATTAAGGAAATACAGTCAGAGAAGGATTGGGTTACCATCAGTCAAAAGAAGGGAGGCACTCAGGAAAGCCCCAGAGTACAACTCACTCAAGAACAGCTTTTCTGATTTGGAAAGTGGTGAGAATGACAGGTCTGTGGGAATGTAATCAGAATCAGCTGCACAAATAAGGACAGAGAGAGAAAACATCCTGTAGATGCAGCAGACTCAAGAGTAAGCAGGACAGACAAACAATACTGCAGGCACAGATGTGACTCCAGGGTCGTGCACTGGCTTCCTGGGGCCAGGGTCAAGGATATCATTGAACCGCTGCACTGTATTCTGAAGGTGCGGGGGAGGTGAACAGTCGGAGGTTGCTGTTCACATTGGGACCAAAGGCATGGGTAGAAAGAGTCATGAGGTCCTGTAATAAGAACCTATGGAGCTAGCCATCAGATTAAAAAGTGGGATGTCAAAAATTGCCGCCTACTAATAGGTATAGAAATATACGGATAGAATGGATGAAAATGTGGCTGGAGAGTTTGTGCTGGAGAAGGGCTTTAGATTCCTGGATCATTGGGTCTATTTCTTGGGGGGGGGGGGGTGGACCTTTGCAAGTCACAGGTGAAAGTGAGCCATAATGCAACCAATGCCTTTGAGGGGAAGGTGGGTGGAGGGGTTGCTTGTGCTGTTGGTGAGGATTATAATTAATTTAACAGGGAATGAGTAGAGATACAATAGTGGGTGACGAACAGACAAAAATAGAAAAATATAGCCAAGTCAATCTGGCAGGCTGCACAAAATGGCTTCTGCATTGCTAAATTAGATTGCACTGAACCAGACAGAAACAAGAAACCACACACTTATGTAATTCCAAAAAAACAGTTAATTCTAAATTGCAGTTAGAGACAAAATGGCTCTCTGTGCCTATGTGACCACCTGCAGCTAGTCTCTAAAGCTATATATATAAAAAAACAAATTTTGCAAGCTGCGAGTCCTTGTAGAGGAAATACTATACTACATTTTGCAAGCTGCAAATCTTTGTAAAGGTGACATAAATCATTATGACTTAATCAATATCATTGGTTCAAGCAACTACCCATGAAGTGATATCATGTATTGATTGGTTGTTACTATGCGATCATGCTCCATGTCTGATGATGAATAATGTATACAAACCTTATGCAATTTCTGTAAGGTTGTTGGATTCTTTTGATCACCAATAACTTTTCATACTTCTGGGTGAATCAGAGTCTGCCAACCCAGCGGTGTAACATACAGTAAATTTTTTTTTGCGTGTTGGACAAACAAACAGTCGTTTACATGTGCGTTAATTGACCGATCGCGGAACCGAGAGACCCACAGATCAGCAGTATGATAAGGTTGGGTGGCATTTATTTTAATGCAAGAAATCTTGTGAGAAATGTACAGTACTTTGAAATGACAGCATTGCCTTATGGAGACATGGTTGAGGAAGGGACAGGACTGGCGGCTCAATATTTCAGGACATAGGATGGTGTAAAAGAGGAGGTGGTGTTGCAATATGGATCAATGAGTCACTTACTCCTATAAGGAGCGATGATATCTTAGAATGCTCTGCAAATGGGTTTATACAGATAGAAACTAACAAGGGAAGCAGTTACATTTTTGGGTGTATACCATAGATCCTAAACAAACAAAATCAGGAAGAGATAGCAGGGCAGATATCCAGACAAATTTCAGAGAGAGAAAGAAAGACAAACATTGTAAAATAGGGTCATAATAGTAGGGGATTTCAATTTCATAAGATGGTAGTCATAACAGCAGAAGTAGACCATTCAGCCAGCATTGAGTACAGGAGTTGGGAGGTCATGTTACGACTGTGCAGGACACTGGTAAGGCTTTTGGAATACTGCATGCAACTCTGGTCTCCCTGCTATAGGAAGGATGTTGTGAAACTTGAAAAGGTTCTCAAAAGAATTCTAATGATGTTGCTAGGATTGGAGGGTTTGAGCTACAGCGAAAGGTAGAATAGGCTAGGACTGTTTTCATTGGAGCATCAGAGGCAGAGCGGTGACCTTATAGAGGTTTATAAAATCATGAGGGACATGGATAGTGTAAATTGACAAGGACTTTTCCCAGGGTAGGGAAGTCCAAAACTAGATGGCATGGGGCAGAGGAGAAAGATTTAAAAGGGACAGCTTTTTTATGGAGAGGGTGGTCCATGTATGAAATGAGCCACCAAGGAGAAGTACTGGAGGCTGGTACAACTATAACATTTAAAAGGCATCTGGATGGGTATATTAAAATGAAGGATTTATTGGGATGTAAGGCCAAAAGCTGGCAAATGGGACTAGATTTATTTAGGATGTATGGTCAGCATGGACGGGTTGGACTGCAATGTCTGCTTCCGTGCTGTGCAGCACTACAAATCTCTGACTATGTCTGCTCCACCATTCAGTGAGAATCATGGCTGATCTGATAATCCTCAATTCCTCTTTCAGGTCTTTCTTCCCATATCCACTGATTCCTTGACTAATTAAAAATCTGTCTATCTGAACCTTGAACATACTGTAAGTCCCAGCCTCATTAGCCCTTCGCAGTAAAGAATTCTCCAGATTCACCACCCTCAGAGAAGAGATTCCTCTTCATTTTTGTCTTAAAAAGGTGACCCCTTATCCTGAGATTATTCCCTTTGGTCCCAGACTCACCGACATTGGGGAAAAAAAATTCCCACATCTACCCTGCCAAGTCCTCTCAGGATCCTGCATGTTCCAATAAGGTCACCTTTCATTCTTCCATGTTGAAATGAGTCCAGAGTGAATTATCTTTGGTTCCTCTTATTTCTCATCTCCATTCTTATTCTCAGCGACATCACCTGAAGGCAAACAACTTTTTCTTTGTTATCGTATGCTGACAAACACAGCTCTAAACCACCAGACCCCTCTTGACTTCCACGCAGTGTTTAAAATTTCAAACTGACTTTTTGACACACGCTATTGGGTCAGCAGAAATGTCTTCCAATTAAATACTGGGAATCCTAAAGCCACATTCCTCAATCCCCACTCAAACCTCCATTCCTTAGCAAGCAACTACACCTTCTCTCTGGCAGCTGTCTGACAGCATATCAGTCTGTTCACCAATACGCCATTACAGTAGGATGAGTTACCAGTTATATATTCATGCCATCACTAAGAGCACCTATTTCCACCTCTGTAGTATAATCCATAGTCTCAGCTCATCTGCTGCTGAAACCCTGATTCATGCATTCGTGACCTCTAGACTTGCTATTTGAACGCAGTCCTGGTTGGTCTCTCACAGACAATATGCCTCTCTAAACATGAGGACATTTAAAACTCTGCTGTCACATCCACTACTGAGCTGCATTGGCTCTCAGTCAAACAACACCTTGATTTTAATATTCTCATTCATAGTTAAAAGTCCATCTATGACCTCAACTCTCCCTATTCCTGCAATCCACCTCCAACTTTATATATTTGTATTCATCTAATTCTGGCCTCTTGAGTAACTCCAATTTTACTCATTCACTGTCAGTGTTGCCTAGGCTTTAAGTTCATGAATACCTTGTCTTCTCTATCTCACCTTCTCCCTTTAAGTCACACCTTAAAACCTGATTTGGAGATGCCGGTGTTGAACTGGGGTGTACAAAGTTAAAAATCACACAACATCAGGTTATAGTCCAACAGGTTTAATTGGAAGCTTCCAAATAAACCTGTTGGACTATAACCTGGTGTTGTGTGATTTTTAACTTAAAACCTGGCACTTTTTCCAAGCTTTAGGTCATTTTGCTTAAATTCCTCTTATGTGGCTTAGTGCTATATTTTATTTTATAATGCTCATGTGAAGCTTTGGAAGTTTTGTTCTGTTAAACATGCCATATAGATTGTTGTTCCACATGCTATACAGTGTGTTTGTTAGCAGCAGAATGGTTAAATGATATGCAAATAAATGTAGCAAGGATACAAAATGTACTTTGAAAAAGCACTGCAAATCATAACTCAAAATAGATGGTACAGTATAGTTGCCCTGCCAGCAACCCATGCTCCTGGTGAGCAAACATCCCTTCGAAGATTGCAAGGATCTCTGAATTGTAACATGAAATTGGGCACCCCTTGGGAATTTTCCAACAGCTGCTTTGATGTCCAATGTTCCAAAAATAATCATGACACGCTTCAACTCATTAGTATAATGCTTACAAATAGCAATGAGATGGATCAAAGAACCTCATTTTCCATCCTGTCACAGAGATCAGTGGTGAAGTGACATGCTAAGTGCACACCAGCACAGATACGGACATTTGGCACTTATTTCAAAAGAAACTCTGTATCACTTGTAGAAATTACAGCAGATGCAGCATCTAAAAGCAAATTACACAAAATTTCAGCAATAGAGATCCCTCAAAGCACAGCAAGGTTTTTCACCCTTACAGATAATAGCTACCTTTACCATCTTGGCTGACCAGTAATTACTCAGCTACCCATTATTGTTCTTTGCTGTTGAATTTAGGGTCAAAGTACAAAAGCAATGCCAACAACAAACAGGTTCCCTACAGGTTTCTGCACAAAATAGCAACAACAAATGAGACACATATTTCAGCAAAACATATTGTTTTAAAATCACTTTAATATTTCTTAGAATAGGTCATTATTTTCAAAGTAAAGCACAGTTATCCCAACCAAAATCAGAGGAAATGTGCAACTTTTTTTTTGCAGAGAGCAGCGGGAGCTGGGCGGAAGTGAATTCGGAGCGCAAAGCCGGTCGGGAAGGTAAGTGATTGTTAGTTGAGTGGGTATATTCTAGACCCCAGGTCCTACATAGTAGGGCCTCCTCTAACCTAAATTAAAAGTCCACAGACTTGCCCCAAAAAGAGGGTCCAAGGAAGTTCCTGTGGATTGAAGAGTGAGGCTTTAGCTCAGGAGTCTTCGACAAGGAGGTTGAGTGAAGTGAGGGTGAAGACATGACTGCCCAGCTGGTTCAGTGTGCTACATGCATGATGTGGGAGGTCAACAACTCTGGTGTGTCTGGCTCGTATAAGTGTGGAAAGTGTGTGCACGTTCAGCTACTGACAGAGCATATCGCAGCACTGATGAAAGAACTCGAGGACCTTAGGCTCATCCGAGAGAACGAGATCTTTCTGGACAAGACCTTCAGCGAGGTTATTACACCGACCATACCAGAAGACAGCAGACAATGAGGAAGGCAGAGAGGTGACAGGTGCAAGAGACCCTGGGGGAAGTACCTGTCAGGAACAAGTTGAATCTTTTGGAAACAGTAGAGACAGATGACACTGCCAGTCCGCAAGGCGGCCAGGTCTGTCAATCAAAAGTTGGCGTGGAGGCAGAGCGGAAGAGTTGGACATCGCACAGAGCCGTGGTGATAGGGGACTCCATAGTGAAAGGAACTGACCAGGGTTTTTGTGGCAGCAGACGGGATTTAAGGATGGTGTGTTGCCTTCCTGGTGCCAGGGTGGAAGACATCGCGGACAGAGTGCAGGAAATCCTCAAGGGCGAAGGTGAAGAGCCAGAAGTGGTGATACATGTCGGCACAAATGATGTCGGGAAGAAGAGGAGGAGCATACTACAGTGGGACTTTGGAGAACTAGGAAGAAGGCTGAAAAGCAGGACGTCCAAAGTGGTTATCTCTGGTTTGCTTCCAGTTCCTCGGGCAGGTGAGGCCAGAAACAGGGAGATAATGGACTTGAACGTGTGACTGGGGAACTGGTGCAGGAAGCAAGGATTTAAATTCTTGGATCACTGGGATATGTTTTATGGTAAGCATCAATTATAAAAGAGAGATGGTTTGCGCCTTAATAGGTTAGGGACCAGCATTCTGGCAGGCAGGTTTGCTACTGCAACACACTACATTTAAACTAAGTAGCGGGGGGGAGGGGATAAACTGGATGTTTACGAAAGAAATTGAAGGGAAAGTTAGAACAAGGGAAGTCAAGAAAGACAACTGTATCAATGAGGCAGAAAACTCAAAAAGGGATCATGCCGTAAGGTTGAGTGAAATAGGAGTTGGTGGGAAGGGTGAGGGCAGTAACAAATTAAAAATACTATACATGAATGCACGAAGCATTAGAAATAAGATGGATGAGCTTGAGGCTCTTTTGGAAATTGGCAGATACAATATTGTGGGGATAACTGAGATGTGGCTTCAAGTGGACAGGGCCTGGGAAATGAATATTCAAGGCTACACGTGCTATCGTAAGGACAGACTGACTGGCAGAGGGGGTGGGGTGGCCATGTTGATAAGGGATGATATTCAGTCCCTTGCACGGGGGTAACCAAGAATCAGGGGATATAGTGTCAGTGAGGATAGAGCTGAAAAATTCTAAGGGTAAAAAGACCCTCTTGGGAGTTATCAACAGGCCCCCAAACAGTAGTCTGGATGAAGGATGTAAGTTAAATCAGGAGCTGAAATTGGCCTGTCGCAAAGATGTGACTACAGTTGTTATGGGGGATTTCAACATGCAGGTAGGCTGGGAGAATCAGGATGGTATTGGACCTCAAGAAAGAGACTTTGTGGAGTGCCTCAGAGATGGATTCTTAGAGCAGCTGGTGCTGGAGCCAACCAGGGAGAAGGCAATTCTGGATCTGGTATTGTGCAACGAACCAGAATTGGTCAGAGACCTCGAAGTGAAGGAGCCATTGGGAAGTAGTGACAATAATACAATAAGCTTCAATCTGCAATTTGAGAGGGAGAGGGTACAATCGGAAGTGACAATATTTCTGTTGAATAAAGGGAACTATAGAGCTATGAGGGAGGAGCTGGCCAAAGTTCAATGGTGCAATACCTTAGCAGGGATGACAGTGGAGGAACAATGGCAGATATTTCTGTGTATAATGCAGAAGTTGCAGGATCAGTTCATTCCAAAAAGGAAGAAAGATCCTAGGAGGAGGCATGGGTGGCCGTGGCTGACGAGGGAAGTTAAGAAATATAAAGTTAAAAAAGAAAAAGTCTCACAGAGCAAAGATAAGTGGGAAAACGGAGGACCGGGAAGCTTTTAAAGAACAACAGAGGATTACTAAGAAAGAAATACACAGAGAAAAAATGAGGTACGAAGGTAAACTGGCCAAAAATATAAAGGAAGATAGTAAAAGCTTTTTTAGGTATGTGAAAGGCAAAAAAATGGTTAAAACTAAAATTGGACCCTTGAAGACAGAAACAGGGGAATATGTTATGGGGAACAAAGAAATGGCAGAAGAATTGAATTGGTACTTCAGATCTGTGTTCACTGGGGAAGACACAAGCAATCTCCCGGAGGTAACAGTGGCTGAAGGACCTGAACTGAAGGGAATTTATATTTGCCAGGAATTGGTGTTGGAGAGACTGTTAGGTCTGAAGGTTGATAAGTCCCCGGGTCCTGAGTGTCTACTGAAGGAGGTGGTTCGAGAAATCGTGGATGCGTTGGTGATTATTTTCCAGAGTTCGATAGATTCGGGATCAGTTCCTGCGGATTGGAGGGTGGCTAATGTTGTACCACTTTTTAAGAAAGATGGGAGAGAGAAAGCGGGAAATTATAGACCAGTTAGTCTGACCTCAGTGGTGGGAAAGATGCTGGAGTCTATTATAAAGGATGAAATTACGACACATCTGGACAGTAGTAACAGGATAGGTCAGAGTCAGCATGGATTTATGAAGGGGAAATCATGCTTGACTAATCTTCTGGAATGTTTTGAGGATATAACTCTGAAGATGTTAAGGGAGATCCAGTAGATGTAGTGTACCTGGACTTTCAGAAAGCTTTTGATAAAGTCCCACATAGGAGGTTAGTGAGCAAAGTTAGGGCACATGGTATTGGGGGCAAAGTACTAACTTGGATTGAAAGTTGGTTGGCTGATAGGAAGCAAAGAGTAGTGATAAACGGCTCCATTTCAGAATGGCAGGCAGTGACCAGTGAGGTACCGCAGGGATCAGTGCTGGGACTGCAGCTTTTTACAATATATATTAATGATATAGAAGATGGTATTAGTAATAACATTAGCAAATTTGCTGATGATACTAAGCTGGGTGACAGGGTGAAATGTGAGGAGGATGTTAGGAGATTACAGGGTGACCTGGACAGGTTAGGTGAGTGGTCAGATGCATGGCAGATGCAGTTTAATGTGGATAAATGTATGATTATCCACTTTGGCAAGAACAGGAAGGCGGATTACTACCTAAATGGAATCAATTTAGCTAAAGGGGCAGTACAAAGAGATCTGGGTGTTCTTGTACACCAGTCAATGAAGGTAAGCATGCAGGTACAGCAGGTAGTGAAGAAGGCTAATAGTATGCTGGCCTCCATAACAAGAGGGATTGAGTATAGAAGCAAAGAGGTTCTTCTGCAGCTGTACAGGGCCCTGGTGAGACCACACCTGGAGTACTGTGTGCAGTTCTGGTCTCCAAATTTGATGAAAGACATTCTGGCTATTGAGGGAGTGCAGCATAGGTTCACGAGGTCAGTTCCTGGAATGGCGGGACTACCTTAGGCTGAAAGACTGGAGCGACTGGGCTTGTATACTCTTGCGTTTAGAAGACTGAGAGGGGATCTGATTGAGACATATAGGATTATTAAAGGATTGGACACTCTGGAGGCAGGAAACATGTTTCTGCTGATAGGTGAGTGCCGAACCAGAGGACACAGCTTAAAAATACGGGGTAGACCACTTAGGACAGAGATGAGGAGAAACTTCTTCACCCAGAGAGTGATGGCTGTGTGCAATGCTCTGCCCCAGAGGGCAGTGGAGGCCCAGTCTCTGGATTCGTTTAAGAAAGAGTTGGATAGAGCTCTCAAGGATTGTGGAATCAAGGGTTATGGAGATAAGGCAGGAACAGGATACTGATTGAGGATGATCAGCCATGATCATATTGAATGGTGGTGCAGGCTCGAAGGGCAGAATGGCCTACTCCTGCACCTATTGTCTATTGTCTAAGTCGAATAGGATGGGGTTCTTTTCCACTGCAGCATAGGTGGTTGAGATGCGACTGACAGAAGTTTATAAAATAATTATAAAACAATAAATATAGACAGAGTTAATGGTAATTGCCTTTTCCCTAGGATGGGGTTATCAAAATCAGGGGGCACATTTTTAAGGAGAGAGGAGAGAGATTTAAAAAAGAAATGAGGCAAATGTTTTACACATAGAGTGTGATTCGTGTGTGGAATGAACTTCCTGAGGAAGTGGTGGATGCAGGGGGGGGGGGGGGGGGGGGTGGAATATGGGCCAGGAGCAGGCAGGTGGGACTAGGACTAGTTTAGTTTGAGATTATGTTCAACATGGACTGGTTGGACTGAACGGTCTGTTTCGGTGCTGTGTGACTCTAAGAATAAAATTAACAATAGTGTGTTGGCAAATGTATGCTATTATTAACAATTATATTGCCTCAACCATCAAGTGCTTTTCTAGGTGTTTTACAGTCTCTGTCCAGCAAAGAAATGATAGTACTCAATGTTCTGCTTATTGGTGTTTCGCAAACACCTATCTTCCCAGCTATGGAAGCTAATTCCAGCTCAATGCTTAGTTTATACAGTTGACTGTATGATGATACAGGGTTTCAGATAGTTTCTAAATGGTTTGAATTATGAAGAGGTTGCTGACACTTAAAGCGCTTGGAGGGTAGCTGCAGCATAAATGTTAAGGGCAATGGTGACACTCATCACCAATACAATCTCTTTTCAGAGATTACATCCATTCAATTCCTCCTTCAGGTGGCACACCACACTGCTTCCAGTCTGCTCTCTCATTTCTAGAGCAGGATGGCAGCATGCCTAATAACAACTTGGCGGTGCTGGTGTTGGACTGGGGTGGACAAAGTTAAAAATCACACAACACCAGGTTATAGTCCAACAGATGTATTTGGAAGCACTAGCTTTCAGAGTGCTGCTCCTTCATCAGGTGGTGGTGGAGGTTGTTAAGATCAAACTCAAAGAATTTATAGCCAAAGGAATCCAGTGTCATGGAAATGTGATACAGTAAACAATCTTAGATTAAAACTTTCATCTTTTATAATGGTGTAGGTGATTTGTTAGATCCAAAGCAGCCATCTTTTCACATAATAAAAGCCTGGAAACCATCTTGAATCTCGCATTAGTGTCTGCTTACTAAACTTGGACTTTCCCAGGCTCAGTGAGGTGGTTGACCTTGCAGCTGTACTGATACCTGATAGTAAACTCTTTCTCACCATGGGAATGTTCTTCTTTTACAATAACCTACTGTATACTACCACTTGCTTATCAGCTACTAACTAGCACTGTCCAGACACTAGGTGACTGAGGCTAGTGAGTGGGCAAAGTACCTAAATTTGCCTAATCCTGCAATTAACAGTTTGCTAATTATTAAAAGATTGTAACCTATATAATCATGTAGCTCTCTGTATCTCATCGGAGTAACTTGTGACCAGTTGGTTGACTTGTCTCTTCCAGTGAGCTCACAAATAAACAGTCAATAACTTAAGGTTTGTGTGGTGCAATTTATTGTTCCCCTGAATTGGACCTATGAGTGAGTCACCCACTATATAACTTTGCCATCCCCAACAGCTGGTCTATCATTCCAGGTACCCACCACGCTCTGCATGAAGAACCTTCCATTGTATATCTCCCCTAAACTTTGCCCCTCTCACTTAGAACTCATGACACCTAGTAATTGAGTTCTCCACGCTGGGAAAAAAACCTCTTGCTGTCCAGCCTGTCTACACCTCTCATGATTTTGGAGGCCTCAATCAGGTTCCCCTCCAACCTTCTTCTTTCCAATGAAAATAATCCTAATCTACTCAACTACTCCTCATATCTAGCACCCTCCATACCAGGCAACATCCTGGTGAACCTCCTCTGCACCCTCTCCAAAGCATCCACATCCTTTTGGTAATGTGGTGACTAGAACTGTATGCAATATTCCAAATGTGGCTGAAACAAAGTCTTATATAACTTGTACTCAATACCCCATCCAATGAAGGAAAGTATGCTATACGCCTTCTTGACCACTCTACTGACCTGCATTGCCACCTTCAGGGAACAATGGACCTGAACACCCCGATCTCTGTACATCAATTTTCTGCAGGACTTTTCCATTTACTGTACAGTTCGATTCAGCTGTTTCTGTTACTTGAAGACAACTTTGGTGGATCTATGGCATCCAGACTGAGTTGAGCAGGCTCCCCAGAAATATGCCATTTGTGATGAAGACCAAGCACACAGAAACTTGTGTTGGTGTTGTACTGTGGTCAGCTGAGGTTCAGGCTAAAACCTAGAATGGGAGGAGCTGAAATTCTTCTTATGGAAGACAGAGTTAGGAAGGATTTTAAGGCTGATTCTATTGACCTGCCTTTTCAATAGAGCCACTTCATTAAAAACCAGATTTCGGTGTATTTGTCATTTACTGGATAGTTTAAAAGTGACCACAATTTGCCTATTAATTCATGTTTATTTCAGATTGATTCTGGGTTTTAGAGTATAGGAAACTGGCCAAGATAATATTTACTGTTTGTTTTGTTTGGCTCTTGCATAACAAGATAAAATTTTGTTTTAAGCTGTTGAATGCTATGGCTTCATTCATTTCAGTAAATAATTGGAATTTCAACTTTTTTTAAACAAAAATGTAACTGCTCTCCACCGAGATTGTAGAACTTGACAGGATTGCATCAGCATAGAAAACAGAATTATGAGATTAATAAATGATCTTGCTCATTAGTATTGCTGAGAAAAAAAAGGAACTTTTTGCTGAAGCTTTTCTTCATCTTGAACTCATCAGGATAGTTCACAAGAATACCAATTCAAGGGGAAAACCAACATTCATACTGAATGGGAGGAATGCTGATTGTTTGACAAGTGGACTTTGATTTGCAGAGATGTCGCCATGAAAGTTGAAGTAATGAGTGACAATTGACTATTAGGCCGTTTTAAAATTTTAAACCAGGCAGGTTGACCTACAGTAATCAAGACATTAAAGGATTGGACACTCTGGAGGCAGGAAACATGTTTCCGCTGATGGGTGAGTCCCGAACCAGGGGACACAGCTTAAAAATAAGGGGTAGACCATTTAGGACAGAGATGAGGAGAAACTTCTTCACCCAGAGAGTGGTGGCTGTGTGGAATGCTCTGCCCCAGAAGGCAGTGGAGGCCCAGTCTCTGGATTTGTTTAAGAAAGAGTTGGAAAGAGCTCTCAAGGATAGTGGAATCAAGGGTTATGGAGATAAGGCAGGAACAGGACACTGATTGAGGATGATCAGCCATGATCATATTGAATGGTGGTACAGGCTCGAAGGGCAGAATGGCCTACTCCTGCACCTATTGTCTATTGACTTGAGAAATGAACATGCATAATCTGTGCCTGTTTCAGTAAAATAAGTTTCATTTATTTCTCAGGGCAATGCTTTGACCACTCAGACCAAACATTGATCATTACCAAAAGTGATATTAACACTAGAAATACTTCTAGCCATTTGGGGCTGTTAAGAGGTTAAACCACCAGTTTAACTCCAGGATGCCATTTTATTGGTAACATCAAAATAAACAAATTACTGACAATTTCCAACTCAATCAGGTAGAGAAAATTATATTTAGCAGTAGAGTTTAATATTTGGAGAGAAGAAGTTTCTCACAGTTAAATACTTACCACCAGCACATGAATGTGTTTAAAAAAAAAAATTCCACACATTTATTAACACATTTAACTATAAGAAAACTTCGAAAAGGTAAAGGACACGATGTCAGCACATGCAGTCAAAGTTTAATATCTTCACAACTTTGTGTAGAGTCACTTTATTTTTACTGAACTCCAGTATTCTGATTGATGGTCAAAGGAATGAAATAAATTAGGAAATTTACGATATGAGATGTGAGCCATTAAAACAACTGGTGTGCTTTAAAATATTTTAGAGTCTATCAGAATTCTGCAAGTGAACCGATTTAAACTTGACCCTTGCGATTACTTAATTAGATTAAAGCAGACAATAAAGTAGCTTTTCCAAAATAAATACAGGATAGATTTTTTGAATGATCCCAAATGATTGGAAAGATTGCAGTGGTAATATTACAGCCGTCCAGTGACAGCACAGTGAGATTGCAGTTTCCACCTCCCGAGGATCTAATTCCCTATGACATGGGGAAATTCCAATGAACCCTAAAATTTGGTACAGTCCTTTCTTCTAATAGTGCAATAGTTGTGTTCCTGTGTGACCCCACGCTGTACAAGAATCGCAGTATACAAATAACACCTCAAATACTACCGATAAAATCACGCTACAGCCAACACACAGTTTGTGCTTTAGAAACTGTATCCATTTATCAAACGTGTTATAGCGAAGTCAAGTTGATGAAATGCATGTTATAGCAGAACAACCTGTAACTGACATCTTTTTTTTAAATCTGCAGACCAAATTTCATCTGTACTGTGATAAGACCAGATAAAAATTAGAGTTTTCTACCTCCAGAAATGAATAATTATACTTTGGTTAAAATGTCAACAATCATGAATGTAGGACCTAGTGAGCAACATTGTTGATATGATTAGTAAAATGGAAGGGGACATGCATAAAATACTTTCCTGCATGTAAGGAATAAAGATTATATATCACTCCCTATGATTCTTCTGTAAATGGAAGAGCCTTGGGAAAAGTTGATGGGCAGAGAGATCTGGGAGTTCAGGTCCATTGTACCCTGAAGGTTGCTGCACAGGTGGCGAGAGTGGTCAAGACGATATATGGTATGCTTTCCTTCGTCAGACAGGATATTGAGTATAAGAGCTGGCAGGTCATGTTAAAATTGTACCCAGCGTTGGTTCGGCTGCATTTAGAATATTGTGTACAGTTCTGGTCGCCACATTACCAAAAGGATGTGGACGCTTTGGAGAGGGTGCAGAGAAGGTTCACAAGGATGTTGTCTGGTATGGAAGGTGCTAGCTATGAAGAGAGTTTGAGTAGGTTAGTTTTGTTTTCCTAAGAAAAAAGGAGATTGAGGAGGGGACTTGATTGAGGTCTACAAAATCAGAAGAGTATAGACAGGGTAGATAGAGATAAGCTTTTTCCCAGGGTGAAGGATTCAAAATGAACAGTCACGCTTTCAAGCTGAGAGATGAAAGGTTTAAGGGGGATACACGCGGCAAGTACTTTACACAGAGGGTGGTAGGCCCTGAAACATGTTGCCAGCAGAGGTAGTAGAGGCAGGCATGGTAGATTCATTTAAGATGCATCTGGGCAGATGCATGAGCAGGTGAGTTGCAGAGGGATACAGATGCTTAGGAATTGGGCGACAAGTTTAGACAGTAGATTTGGATCGGCTCAGGCTTGGAGGGCTAAAGGGCCTGTTCCTGGGCTGTCAAGTTTCTTTGTTCTTTGATTGGCATGCCATTTCCAGCAGAGAAGAGCAATTATGCAATGTGAATTTAAGATTAAGGTTTGAAGAATCTGATGGTCAAACCTCTCAAAGCAAGAAATAGTGACGAAGTTCAAATGCTAAAACTATCCTGGGCAATTCAAAATGGTTGAAATTTTAATCAATGATCATTATCGGAAATGAAATTACCCTACAAGGTGATATAGTGGAAAATAAGGAGAAGCATTTCTGATAATCACTACAATTCTGACTTGAATTTGATTTCTACATTTCAAACAATGCATTATCAATATGAGATTACTTGCTCTTTCCAACTGAGGTATCAGTGATTGGACAGATGTCTACCAAGAGACTCACAGCACAACAAAGAACTAGATGTCAGCTGTTCTGTGGAAACTGGAGAAGGACCTTTGAACTAGGCATTCACCTACAGTTTGAAGCATCAAATCCACTTTTGGGGAGAGAGAATATTTGTAGCACAAAAAAGAAGTATGCAGATCGAGCAAGCCTTAGGGCCTGTTTGTGGCACTTAAAGGCATAGCCATCTCAAGGAATCAGCAGTACTAACCTGTTCAGGAATTAAATACATGGAACAGACCCAAACCAGGTAAAGGACCATACTCGTCTTCACTTGAATTCTGAACATGTATAGTTATTTGTTTAGCGACGTTTAGATAAATGAAGGGGGAAATAGAAGAATGAATTCCTTGGAACTGTGATAGCATTCCTCCAAGGAGTTCAAGGCAGTACCTAAGGAATTTTAGGACCTATATCAATTGAGCACTGAAATATCAGTATCTGCATTTCAAGATGGCAAATAAACATTGCAGGAGGGATGTTGATCTGTTCTCTCAAGCCTCTATGGAAAAGGTACGCAGAAATTGTTGACTCAAGTTTTGTTGAAAAATAAAATACTTTGTACTTGGCATTTCTGAAAAAACAAACATTGATCTTAAAGTGCAAAGTACAAAGGGAAGTTTCAACAACTTTCTTCTTATTCACTGATACAGCGAAGTCGCAATAGCATGAATTGAGAAAAATCATGTCTACAAACACCATCTGGAATACTGACAATTAAGCAATAAAGTAAATGCAAAAGTGAAACTGATACACAATGAAAAACATATATCCCATACAGAATGATTGACTTACCATATTGATCGCATCAACTGGTCCAATGCTGTTCACGTAGACATCACTTTCAATCATAGTTGGCCTCACTGGAAATGTATCATATTTCAGGTTGGAACCATAGCAGAAAGATAACAACATCTATTTATAATGCTTTTTTTGTACTATTTCCAGCAGACCAAAAATGTGTTTATCAAATCTTGTTTTTGCTGTAATAGTATGCTATGAATAATTTTGTGTTAAGTAGCTTTACAATCAAAATTTCATTTATTCTTATTTATAATTACAGTTTGAATATTAAAAAAAAACTTTGAAATTGCAGTTGGATGGTTAAGTAAGGTAACAATAGGGTTTTTAAAAATCATTAGATATTATCCCTGTCTTAGTATTTATATTTGGCACTTTTAACTTTACAAATTTTGCTTAAAACAATAAAATACTCTCTTTAACACTAAAAGCACGCTAAATTTGCAATTTTATAGGGGGAATAAGAGCTTCAGGTATCTAAATGGAGAAAATTGTAATGAGTTCAATAGATTTTGTTGACTAGTCACAAACCAGAAAACGTCTCAATACAACTCACCTAGTAGATGTACTTCACATGTACACTTAACTAATAATCGACCACCAATTAGTTACCATGAAAATAAATTATTCCCAATTATCAAAAACATCAGCACAGTCTTTCATCTTATCATTTTACTAATAAACCCAAAAAAACATAAAATTTATATCAATATGCTGTGCAAATAGGAGACAGAAATCACCTCCTGAAGGACGGTGTCTCTGACCTATTTACTCTTTACTGATTAGAATCATCCACATCTAGGTGAGCTACATGTGGTTAGTGGCTCATGTATTGAATAGCCATTGAGCTCCCAGTTCCAGGGCTCTGCACTCAAGTAAAGATATATGCTGGCTACCCAGTGGCATATTGAAGTTCATCTTAATTTCACCAGATACTTATATTCATTTGTGCTGTGCTTCACCCAGCGCACACTCACACAGAGCGTGGTGCATACATAGAACAAGTTGCCAGGGGAAGCGTGGTGGGATGTACAATTACAATACTTAGAAGACATTTGGACAGGTATAAGGGGACATGAGCCAAACACTGGCAAATGAGACTAGTTCAGTTTAGGAAACTGGGTAAGCATGGACAAGTTGAGCCAAAGAGTCTGTTTGCATACTGTATGACTGTGATTGTCTTATTCTCCCGAATGGTGCATCTGTATTATTGGTTGTTGAAGACAGTAAATGCTTTACTTAGCTTTAATTTGCGAAGTGAAAACATGTTTGATAGTGAAGGGTTCCCATTTTATCACTGCTTATGAGTGTGAAAAAAGAGCAAGATTTAAAGCTAGTTGTTAATTCACTGTAATCAAACTATTCACTTAGAAATAAAAAGTTAATGTATTATCACAGAGTGCAGCTCGATACAATGTCACCAACTTTCAGATTTGTTGAGAAGGATGGAATAGGAACAGCAGTACACAATCGGGACTGGTGGCTGAAATAAAGCTAACAAGGCAGTTCATGGTGTTTGTTGTAACGTAGAGAGCTAACCAGATGTTGTGTGTTGTGTTACAATCCTGGTGGTGGTTGCGGTTTGGGTAGTACTGCCCCAAATCCTCTTTTCTGTGTTGAATCAAAGAGGGTAAACTTCTGTTGCATTTTAAATGAGAAGAGGCACTTTTCTTACGTCACAAGATATAATGTAAGACACCAGCTATATTTAAATGCAGTTACTTTGTCTTGTCAGATATAATTACGAAGACAATATGTAAGGGATCAGCCAGAAGTGAGAGATGTATTTCCATTGGAAACTTATGTTGGATGACTCTTCTCTATGCAAAACTGTGTAACATCAGATTGGGTGGCTCTCAATACAGCTTCAAAATTAATTACTTCAGAATTATTACCTTATACAAAACCAATGATTTGAGGAAACAAATGAAATAAAATATTAATTATGTTACAGACTTATTCTTTGAGAACTCCTCCAGTTAGACAATACAGGCCATTTCCCTTATGCTATCAAGTGCTACCTAGTCCAAAAATGACTGCTCCTTTTGACTGACTGATATAAAGATAAACTTTGAATTGCTACCTTCTATTTCATTTTGCAAGCAGGAAACTTGTTCTGACACGTTGAAATTTTGGAAAGTATCAGGCAAGTGATAGATGAAATACCACCCTACATTGTAGCTTGTGAGCAAATGAGTTTGTGCCTTGCAATCAGCTTGCAATGGACTGACAGTGCTGACAAGCATATGCAGCTTGGAATTAACTGTTTATTCATGGTTCAACATACACCAAGCTGCTACAAGCTGAGGCAAAGCTGTTTGTCAATCGACTTCAATGACTGCAATGCTCATCAGACTTCCCTGGATAGGCTTCCGGAAGCTGCTCATAATTCTGCCATATATAATGAGAGCCACCTCTTGTCAAGCAGGTAGTATGCTTCTTCAGAGGACGGCTCGAGAGATGCCAAGCTTGCCTTGGCCTTGCTTCGGAGAGAACCTACAAACAGCTGAGACTGGATCGGATCTGCACCCCCCTGTTGCCAATTCTCTTCTTTTTGCCTAGCATTAATAAACGTACCTTTTTCTAAGATAACATCTCGAGCTAAACACAATTTCTTGTCAATGCTACCTTCTTTTTTATGCAGCAAGGCCACTTAGGCTGCAATATCAGCATGAATAATAGTAATTACAGTGCTGGGTGCAGATAAATTACCCCAGCATTTCTCTGGTATCTTTTTGTTAAACCAAAGGACATTGAGTATAATGTCTTAATAATCAGCCCTTTCTCAATGTCTTGTTGACTTCAGCAGATTTCAGTGAAAGT
Source organism: Chiloscyllium punctatum (assembly GCF_047496795.1). Classification (NCBI taxonomy): domain Eukaryota; kingdom Metazoa; phylum Chordata; class Chondrichthyes; order Orectolobiformes; family Hemiscylliidae; genus Chiloscyllium; species Chiloscyllium punctatum. The sequence goes on from NC_092739.1 coordinate 72,813,244, forward strand.
TTTGATATTTGATCAATTTTATTTTAAATACTCTTCAGCAGAAAATTCAACTTAACCAAGTTCTCTCTTACCGCCTGTACTCTAACCTTAACTCCATATGTCAATGACGTTCTGTGCATCTAAAGGGAAATATTTATACTGTCTGCACAGATGGCAGATTAGAGATGTTGTGAAACAGCAAAACAATGTTTGAATATTAACATTCAATTCTAAACCATCAAAAAAAAGACAATGCCCATTCAAAATTCCAATCCTGTAATAGATTATTTACCATTTAGACAGAAGGAGTTTGCTATCAGTCTTGAAATTGCTGACAGTGGAATTTTAGTACTTAACATAATTAATTTGAAAAGGTGTGAAATGTAATTTTGAAAAGGAGAATTCTGTTGGGTATCTCCCGCTGATTATACTCATTAGTAATTCCGGAGGAACAAGAGAGTGATTTCCATACAGCTAGTTGGAAACCTTCAGATTTTGCAGATGTATTGAGAAACTGCTAGAATAACATAGTAGTTATAGCTACAAGATGCAATTCATTGGTGTAATATTGTAATGACTATAAACAAAAGGAAGCAACATGAAAGTTTGGGAAATATTCATTGCTCTCAGTTCAGTCACTAAATTAGCATAATGTTCGACTCTGCTGTAATAGCCAGTATATATTAGCTGCTCCTTATTTGAATCAGGTGATGCATCTGGAATCAATGAAAATTTCTATTTCCAAAATCAGTTATGGCTGGAAAACCATGGGGAACTTATTTGCAAACCTTCAATATACGTAATTCCATGATGGGGAATCCACAAATTGTATGAGCCCCTGAAACACCACCTAAATCCCACATTATCAACATTCTGAATGGTTGCTCTCCACAAGGCGAGAATGGTTTATCATGTAATCGTCCCAAATGTGCCTTATTACCTAGGTATGACACCCCCCCCCCCCCCCCCCCCCCCCCCATGGTGCCCTGATCAGCTCATGTTAGCACCATTCTCTCATTCACCATAGGCAGAAGTACTCAACGCTGTAAGGACATCCTCAGATTCCTGTGCCAGCACCATGCTGAAGACGCCAATGTACACTCAGTCAAGTACTGGTAGTCCAGAGGTGCTTGCAGATTTAAAGTAACTTGCCCAAAATGTGACATGAAGGAAAATTGGCAGGACTTTGCCGGCAGAGTCCTGGTGGATAGTGAGAGGGTTACATAGGCAGGGCACAACACGAGCCCCTGCCAGCCTGGTCAGAGGTTGCTATCCAGATCATTGGAGTCTTAATCACCAAGAGAAATGCTGAGCAATGCTCCAAGAATGCCAACGACCTTCTCTGAACCATCAGGATAGGTGTCACTGTCTATTCTCTGCCTCCTTACACTCAGTCTGTCTCTGCCAATGCACCTCTCTCACCAAGACGCATGCTCACTACTGGCATGCAACATTTTCACTCAGACTTTGAAAACTCATTTCTTCCACATTACTACCCTACATGCCTCCATGCTGCATGTTCAGTCACTTTGGACACCTCACCACTCTTCCCCATCATGTGCATCAACACTAATAGCCGTGTATCCCATTTTCATCTCACTAAATTCATCCTTTCTCTCAGTCCAAGAGTTAATGGTCCACTACAGGGCCAAATGAGGTGGTGGAGGGATTTCAACAGGCAGCACCGCACTGGACGCTTGCCTGTGATGACCAAGACATGCCCTTTAAAGATATAGAAACATCCATGTCTCAGCAAGCAAGAAAGACACAAACATTGTCCATTGTACTATTCTTCAATTAGCCCCAGTGAAAATGGTATTGTTAATAAAGTTTTCTTGTTCACTCATGGGACGTAGGCATCCTTCACTGAGCCAGAATTTATTGCCCATCCCAAGTTGCCCTTAAGAAAACTGCTGTAGCCCATGTGCTGTAGATAGACCCACAATGCTCTTAGGGAGGGAATTCCAAGATTTTGTACCTACTTGAATGGAAATATATTTCCAAGGCAAAACAACAGCTGCAAAAGAGAGTCCAGGATAGTGGACCTCCCTGGTGCTATGGTCCTGGATGTCGGAGTGGTTGCAGGATATTCTGGAGGGGTAGGGTGAACAGCCAGTGGTCATGGTACACATTGGTACTAACAACATAGGTTTAAAAAGAAAGGGATGAGGTCCTAAAGCAGACCGTAGAGAATGGAGTAGAAAGTTGAAATGCAGGACTTCAAAAATAGTTCTCAGGATTACTACTAGTGCCACAAGCTAGTCAGAGTAAAAACAGCAGGATATATAGGATGAACACGATGGTGTCAGGGGGAGGGTTTCAGATTGATGGGGCATTGGGACTGGTTCCGGGGGAGGTGAGAACGTACAAAGTGGATGGGTTACACCTGAGCAGGACAGGGATTGATGTCCTTGGGTGGGTGTGGGGTGGGGTTAGGGGATAGTAGGGTAGGGGATACTAGGTAGACTGGTTGGGGAGGCTTTAGTGTTTCAGGGGGAATGGGAACCGGAAGAGTAGGGTAGTAGAGACAGAAATTGTGGGAGAAGTAGAAACCAAGGCAAACAAGACTAAGAACAAGCACATGCAAGGAAACACTGCTGAACAGAGCAGAGGTGGTGGTCGGAAATGTATGTGTTTTAATGTGGGAAGTATAACAGGCAAGGTAAATGAACTCAGTTCCAAGTACTAACCAAAGCCCTATGACATTGAAATTATGGAGACTCGTCTAAAAGAGGGACAGGCCTGGCAGCTAAATATCCCAGGATTCAGGTGTTCCAGGTGTGATAGAAACAGATATAAAAGGAGGTGGGGGTCTTGCATTACTGATAAAGGAGTATCTCACAGCTGTGCTGAGGGAGGACACATCAGGGTACTCAAAGTGAAGCAGTATGGGTAGAAGTCAGAAATAGGAAAAGTGAAATCATAACGCTGGGGGTATACTACAGGCCTCTCAACAGTCAGTGGGAGATAGAGGAGAGAATATATTGACAGATGTTAGAATAATGTAAAAACAGCAGGGTTGTTGCGGTGGGTGATTTTAACTTCACCTATATTGACTGGGACATGGATGGGGCAGAATTTTTATGGACCATTCAGGAGGACGTCTTGACACAGTATGTAAACAGCCCAACCAGGGAAGGGGTAATACTGGACCTGGTTTTTGGGAAGTGAGCATGGCCAGGTGAGTAAAGTTTCAGTGGAGGAGCATTTCAGGAGTAGTGACCATAATACTGAATTTTAAGATATTGACAGATAGGGATAACAGCAGTCCTTGGGTGAAGGTGTTGAATTGGTGGAAGGTGAACAACAACAAATATTAGGCAGGAACTGGAGAATGTAAAAACAATGACTGCAGATGCTGAAAACCAAATACTGGATTAGTGGTGCTGGAAGAGCACAGCAGTTCAGGCAGCATCCAACGAGCAGCGAAATCAACGTTTCGGGCAAAAGCCCTTCTGTTTGAGGGTAAGTCTACATCAGACATGTGGGAATATTTCAAAACGGCAGTGACTGAGTGTTCATGAGCAGTACGCTCCTGCAGGAATGAAGGATAGGTATGGCAAGGTATGTGAACTGTGGATGACCAGGGATGTTATGACCTTGGTCAGAAAGAAAAAGGAAGCATATGTTAGGTCTAGGAAGATAGGAACTGATGAAGCCCTTGAAGTATATAAGGAAAGTAGGAAAGAACTTAAACAAGGAGTTAGAAGGGCTAAAAGGGGTCATGAAAAGTCATTAGCAAACAGGATTAAGGAAAATCCCAGTGTTTATAGAAATATAAAAAGCAAGATGGCAGCCAGGGAACGGGTTAGCCCACTCAAGGACAAAAGAGAGAATCTGTGTGGAGCCAGAAGAGGTAGGTGAGATCCTAACTGAATATTTTGTGCTGGTATTCACCAAAGGGAAGGAATTGGTCAAGGATGATCTCAGGGAAGGGAATGTTGAATTTCTAAACCAAGTTGCTATTAAAAAGGAAGCGGTGTTGTGCATCTTAAAAAGTATTAAGATAGATAAGACCCCGAATCCTGATGCGATCTATCCCAGAATATAGAGGGAGGCAAGAGAACAAATTGCTACAGCATTAACATTGTATTCTCTTTGACCACAGGGGAGGTCCCACAGCACTGGAGAATAGCTAATGTTGTTGCATTGTTTAAAACGATAACGGGGATAATCCTGGATATTATAGGCCAGTGAGCCTCACATTGTTTGAAGGGAACTTATTGAAAAGAATTATTAGGGACAAGATCTATATGCATTTAGAAGTGAATGGATTTATTAGCAATAGACAGCATAGCTTTGTGTGGGGAACATTGTACCTCACAGACTTGATTGAGTTTTCTTGAGGAGGGGATGAAGGTGATTGATGAGGGAAAAGTGGTTGATGTTGTCCACATGGTCTTCAGTAAAACCTTTGACAAGGTCCCTCATGGCAAACTAGTGCACATGGCACCAGGGGTGAGGGGGCAAGACGGATACAGAACTGGATTAGTCATAGGAGACAGAGGGTAGCGGTAGAAGGATGCTTTTCAGAATGGAGGGTTGTGATTAGTGGTTTTCCGCAGGGATCAGACAAGAAGAGGAAGCAAATAGAAGGATATGGATCCTATAAGACAGCTTTAATGTGGAAGGGAAAAATTTGTCGGAGCAGCCAAGGGCTGAAGAGCCAGTCCCAAGCTGTATTGTTCTTCGTTCTTTGATGAGTAGCTTGGAGGGGATCTTGCCGGTAATGGCATTCCCATTTATCTGCTGCCCTTGTCCTTCTGGATGGCAGTGGTCGTAGGGTGGATGGTGCTACTTAAGGGTCTTTAGTAAATTCCTACAATGCGTCTTGTAGGGTGCTGCTGCTACTGAGCATCAGTGATGGAGAGGGTGGAAGTTTGTAGATGTGGTGCCAATCAAGCGGGCTGCTTTGTCCTGGACGGTGTCAAGTTTTTTCAGTGTTGCTGGAGCTGCACCCTTCGAGGCAACGTCTGAACTTCTATTCTTTGCCTTTTGTCACCTGTTGCTATGAGTGGCATCCCCACAGTATCAAGAAGGCAGCAATGAAAGGCCTCCCTCCCTCCACATCTGAGGAAGAGAGCATAAAAGCCTCAGAGGACACACCAGCAGGACAGATCCTGCCATTTGATAGATACGTTTGTGATGATTAGAGTGGCTAGCACCTACTAGCAAGTCCTTCACTGCCATGTCTCCATGACTGGCAAAAGGAAGGAACAGCCTGAGTTGTTTGCACTTCGTGGGCTGCCAGAGAGAAGGCACCGGCTCAGCCCTATGGCAGGAAGTGACCATGTGGTATCAGCGTTGTCACTTCATTGAACAAGGACAGCAGGACATTGTCAGGGGCACAGAGCAAATGGAGAAAAAGGGTTGCATTTTGTAGGAACATCGCTAGGACCCTGCTGCCTCTGCAATCCTGGACAGAAATCTCTTGACATGGTTCCATACTGTGCTCAAAATAACTTTTCACCTTGTAGCAGCACCTCAGCCCTCTCTGTGCTGATCGATTGTCTCGGCCTGCTATTTGTCTTTCAATGCTTCAAAAGGGACCAGCTGGATTGGATGGATTTGACATCATGCTGAGAAGTAATGTTCTCATCATCACCTCCATTTGCTAGGCCTTGGCTCCTGCATGTCCCTGGTAACATGACCAGTGAAGGATTTTGGGAAAACACCGGAGAAAGGTGAAGCCCATCACAGTCAAATGCCCCTTGATTCAAGAAGAACAGTGTGGCAATTTTCTGCCATGTGTCTTGATCTTGGCCCATGTATTGCACATTCAGGACAGGAATTCCCACAGTTTAGTGGGATCCAGAGTGTAGTATTTGCCCGTTTTTGTTTCCTTCCATGCCACCATTCTGCCTCATTATTGACGTGCTGCCACACAAAGTGTGATTGAAATTGATGGACAAGTTGTCACCATTTTGAAAGATTGGTAGCAAACTCCTCTCAACCATTCAGGTCAATGCCACTGGGTTTCAGGGAAGAGAGTTTCAGTCCTTAGTGCTGCTTTGGTCTCCCTTGGAAGGTTGACCACTTGATAGTTCAGAAAACAAGTCATATTGGGGTAGGTGACTTTTGGCCAGTTGAATGGAAGGTTGGGTCGATCTCAACTGACTTTGAAAGAATTTTGACTGACTGCTTGGGAAGCTGGTTCCAAGGAAGACACAAACATTGTTTCAGGCTGTTCTCCCATGAATCCAGAGAGTATAGTGGAGACATTACTAATGGAATTTCCCTGTATCAGTGCCACAATCCAGGTTTTATGGTGTTACAGTCAGTGGTGATGAAAACTGACATAACCACCAACAAGGTGCTCTGAAGCTTATGCTGTTGCCTTTCTGTATCAAAAGTGGCAGCCTCCTAATTTTACTGTTGAAAGCACAGTGCAAAGGACATTGAAATGTAATCATTCTGTTCAATGGAAAATAACCCAAAGTCATATATTCTAAATGACTGATTTAAAAAAGGCATTGCTAATGCAATGAACTGTCGAAATGGATGCAAATGCTGAATAGATTCACATGTAAGACCAGAAGGTACAGGAGCAGAATTACACCATTCAACCCATCTAGCCCGCTCTGCCCTTTGGAAAAAGCATACCAGCTTTGATCAATCTCGTTGTCCTACCTTCTCCCCATAACCCTTGATCCCCTTACTAATCCAAGATCTTATCTATCTCAGTCTTAAATATACTCAGTGACTGGGCCACCACAGCCTTCAGTGGCAATGAGTTCCACAGGTTCAGCTCCCTCTGAAGAAATCCCTCCTAATCTCTGTTCTAAAGGATCAACCCTTCACTGTGTCCTCTGCTTCCAGTCTCTCCTACAAGTGGAAACATCTTCTCCATGTCCATTCTATCTGGGTCTCCCAGTATTATGTAAATTTAAATCAGTTCCCCCTCATCCTTCTTAACTCCATTGAGTACAGAGACAGATTCTTCAACTGTTCCTCATGTGTCAAGCCTTTAACTCCCAGGATCATTCTTGTAAACCTCCTCTGAACCCCCCTCCAATGCCAGCAGCCCTTCCTTAGACACAGGGCCAAAAACTGCTCACAATATTCCAAATATGGTCTGACCAGTGCCTTGGACAGCCTCAGCAGTAGATCCCAAACCTCGTATTTAGCCCTCTTGAAATAAATGCTAACATTGCATTTACCTTCCTAACTGCCAACTGAACCTGCATATTAACCTTAAGAGAATCCTGCAGAAGGACTCCAAGTCCCTAGGTACTCCAGAGTTTTGAAGCTTTTTCCTGTTTAGAAAACAGTCCAAATGCCACTATTCTTCCTTCTAAAGTGCATAATTTTACACTTTCCCACATTCTATTCTATTTGCCACTTCTTTGCCTGCTCTCCTGGCCTTCTGCAGCCTCTCCGCTTCCTCAACACCACCTGTCCCTCCACCTATCTTTGTGTCATCTGCAAACTTAGCAACAATGCCCTCAGTTCATTTGTCTAAATCATTAATATATATATGAACAATTGTGACCCAACAGTGACCCCTGCAGAACTCCACTTTACACTGACTGCTATCCTGAAAAAGACCCCTTTATCCCTCTCTGCCAGTCAGCAATCTGCTCTCCTGCCAATAGCTTGCACCTGACACCACGGGCTCCTAACTTAATTAGCACCTCCTGTGCAACACAGTGTCAAATGCCTTCAGAAACCCAATATATCATGTCCACAGACTTTTTGTTAATATTTCCGCATTACCTCTTCTAATAATTCTAACAGATTTGTTAGGCATGACCTCTCCTTGACAAAGCTGTGTTGACTCAGCCCTATTTTATCATGCACTTCCAAATACACTAGAATCTCATCCTTAATAACACACTCTAAAATCTTACCAATGACCAAAGTCAGGCTAACTAGCTTATAATTTCCCATATTCTGCCTCCCTTCTTAAACAGGGGTAATTACATTATCCATTTTCCAGTCCTCTCGGGCCTTCCCTGACTAAAATGATTGCTAAAAGATCACCACCAACGCCTTCACAATTTGTTTAACTATCCCCTCTGAACTCCGGGTGTAGTCCATCTGGTCTGAATGATTTTTCCGCCTTCAGACCTTTCAGCTTCCCCAGCACCTTCTCCTTACTGCTGGCCACTAGATTCACCTCTGTCCCCTGACTCTTCTGAAGTTCTGGTATGCTGCTGGTATCTTCATCTATGAAAACTGATGGAAAAGTACCTATTCAGTTCCTCTTTCATTACTACTTGTCCAACTTCATTCTCCAGCAGTTCAATGCCCATTCTTGCCTCTCTTACCTTTCAGATAGTTAAAAAAAGTCTTGCAATCGTCTTTTATATTACTAGCCAACTTACTCTTAACTTTCATCTTTTCCCCTCTATACTTTTTTCAGTTTTCACATTATTATTGTATAGAATGTGATAAAACTAATAATGTATTAAACATCTTACCTCCTATATCTGGTCGAAGTTTGTTGTCATATCCTTTCAATAAGTCATTCAGAATATTGGTGACATCACTTTCATGGACTCTTGGTGCCAGGACCCATGTTTTATTTAACACTGTATCTTCATAATCTTCATCATCTACTTTGTTTGCACTGGATACATAAAAAATGCATATCAGAAACAGGGTTAAGAAGAAATAAAAGACAATTACAGCAGGAAATGACAATATCGACAAAATCAAAGCAAAGATAGAGAACACAATTTCTTGCCATTGTTCACCTGTGCAACACTCAAATGATTCTGTATTTCAATATCTTTCTTGGCTGAATGTTATTGCAAAAGTAATTGAAGAAATACCTTGAATCATAAAAGTCCTTTCCAAAGGTTCAATGAAAGAACAATCTAATTAATCTCATTTTTTGATTTTCCCCCATAACCTTCTGCAGTCTTTTCTTGAAAATCAATATGCTTCTGCACCTTTGCAAAAAGGTGGACTCGATTTTAACATCTCACAGCAGTGAAAAATAATTCTTATCTGTCTTTTTCCCAATTATCATAAATCTATAACATTTTGTTAGTAATCCATTAGCCAGTTTCTTCTTATATTATGGTAGATATACAGAGTACTTGTGGTACCACATCTGGAATACTATGTACAATTTTAGCCTCCTTATTTGAAGGGAAAAACAACTTTTTCAGAAGCAGTTGACAAAAGATCACGTTTCTAATTCCCAGAATGAACAGCTTGCATTATGAGGAAAGGTTGAACAGGTTAGGCCTATAACCACTTAGTTCAAACAAATGTGAGGTAATTATACTGAAACAACTTGAGGGGACAGCTAAGATGGAGATTAGGTGGCTAGAGGATATTATTTATGGGTTTAGATCAGAGTGGTGCTGGAAAAGCTCAGCAGGTCAGGCAGCATCCGAGGAACAGGAGAATCGACGTTTTGGGCATCAGGAAGAGAGGCTGGAAGCATCCAGGGTGGAGAGATAAATGGGGGGGGGAGCGGATCTTGAGAGAAGGTAGCAAAGAGTACAATGGGTGAATGGGGGTGAGGATGGAGGTGATCGGTCAGAGAGGAGGGTGGAGCGCGTAGGTGGGAAGGGAGATTGGCAGGTAGGACAGGGCATGAGGACAGTGCTGCTTTGGATGGTGGTGAGGGCACAGGTTTTGCAATTCCAGCGGTGGCTGGGGAGGTTGCCAGGAATTGCAAAACCTGCGCCGACCTCCTCCCTCACTACCATCCAAGGCAACACTGTCCTCATGACCTATCCTACCTGCCAATCTCCCTTTCCAACCTCCCCTCTGACCTATCATCTCCATCCCCACCCCCATTCACCTATTGTACTCTTTGCTACCTTCCCCCACACTCCTCTCTGATCGATCACCTCCATCCCACCCCCATTCACCTACTGTACTTTTTGCTACCGTTTCATCTTGTGATACCCCAAAGGCCCACTAACCATCTGCAAAGCACAAATCAGCAGTATTATGAAATGTTCTCCACTCGTCTGGATGAGTGCAACTCCAACAGCCTTAGTCCAGCTCAACATCATCCAGGACAAAACATCCCACATGGTCAGCATCCTATCTACCACATCAGACATTCAATCCCCCATCTCCATTCCCCTCCATCAATGCACAGTGGTAGAAGTATATACCAACTACAAAATAAACTGCACCAAATACCCCACCCCCCCAAAAACATCCATCAATTGCACCTTCCAAAACATATGGCATCCACTACCTAGAAGGACAAAGAGCAGCAAATACACAGGAGAACCAAGTTACCCGCCAAGCCACTCAACAACTTGAGGCAATTATATTGTCGTTCCTTTACTGTCGCTGGGTCATATACCTGACACTTCTTTCTGAAAAGCACATTGGTATATATACCCAAAGCCCCAACACCATGGACAGCAGTGGTTCAAGATGACACCTCACTGTCTCAAGAGAAATTTGGGATGAAAAACAAATGTCACCTTGCAAGTAACACTTAAAATCTTATGAAAGAATACTAAAATATCTTTAGAACAGAGCAAGGAATGTGTATCTGTTCTCATGTAACAGATGGTCTTGAAAGAGTTAATGTTGAAGTTGCATTGGCTCCACCCAACCTGATGATATCGCACAATCATTCAGCGAAACAATGTCTTGAGGCTCCAATGGAGATAGACACGACAAAACTGGCTGGACGATAGAGATTTTGTGGTTGTGTCCCTGCCTCTGAGCCAGAAGGCTTGGTTTGATTTCCTACCTACTGCAGATGTGTGTCAATTCACATCTGAACAGACTCATTTCAAAATAAACAGAGAATGATGGAGAGAGTGGAAAGAGAAATGAAGTGAATGTTTCAAGTCCGTCATGGCTTTTCAGAAATGAAAGAGGTTGGAAAATGGCATTTTAAAAATATACTTGACACAGACAGAGGACGGGCAAGGGGAATAGGTGGTGGGGAGCCCCAGAGCAAAAGACAATGGGTTGCTAGTTAGGGACAGGAAAACAAAGAGAGATGTAACATAGGTATAAATTAAAGTATGTGAGGCAAGAGCAGAGTTAACAACACAAACTAGACACAGGGTGGTGGTGGGGTGAGAAGAATGTAATAAAAATGGAGAGCAGATGTCATGGGAGTCCAGCTTTGATGTCGTGGCATTCAATATTGAGACCTCCAGGGGATAAAGTGCCTAAGTGGAAAATGACGTGCTGTTGCATCGTGCTGGTTGGAACAGCCAGCCTGGGACAGACATTTTAGCTTGATAGCAGGTTTATTGAAATAGCAAGCAACTGGAAAGTCAGGGTCATTTCTACAGACAGAAGGAATGTGGTTACCCAATCTCAGTTGAGGAAAATGATCACATAGGAAGCTCCCAAATGGCAAGCGACATCATCAGAACAGATGTGATAGAGATGGAGAAACTGGGGAAATGGGAATAGAATCCTTACAGGAAATGGGGGTCAGCAAGTGTAGTCAAGTTGATTTAAAAATATCTAGAAAGACTGCTGGTCGCAAATTACCCTTTTCATGAACCAGAAGTGCTTGGTCTCCTGAAGATAAAACACTGGGGATGATCAAGGTGACTTGCTGAAGAATGGTTAAGGCCTGGCTCCTTCCAGCCTGCAGCCAGTGATAGTTGTGGTATTTTACAGTTGGCCATCCATTAGTTCTTAAGGGAGGTCACTGACATATACTTTTCTTTGAGAGCTAATTACATTTCATTCTCACTTGCCAGCGAGAAGCAAGGCAAGAGACTAGATGCTTTTTAACTTTCGATGTGACTCATGCACATACACACAGCACATATACAGTGGAAACCATGCTGACAAAATAAATGAGAGAGAAAATGGATGCTGCAAAAAACAATGTTCCCACTGCCTGAACAACTCTGGAGGTGTCAGGAATGTGGTGATCAGGATTTGTACTGGTCTGCTGCACACTGTACAATCTCAGCATTATGAAGCAACAGCACTAGCCATCACCTCCACAATGAACAGGTCAGCACGAGGAACAGGAAGTCAGAAAACTTAAAAAGTATCTGTCTGTCAGGACTGTTGCAAAGAGACCACCAGAATACAACAAGTATAATCCCAATTCCTCATTCATCAATAGTCTCACGCTATGGACAGGTTTTCATTGCCAGTCAGAAGCGAGTGTCAAGCATGCAGGAAGGCATGAAATCTGTGCTGCTAAGCCAGGGCACTCAGTTGCTAATACCATCCAACCCTGTTATCTTTGGTGTGGCTAGTGGAAGAGAGACTTTGATCTTCACTGATATGAAACTGCAGATGATCGTGAAGATGATCTTACGCAGCTCTGCAAGACTAAGCGTAGAGTGCATTATCATGGCATGGGCTACACAATGGCAGTGGTGGGTGCATACAAGAGGAGAAGAAATAGGATTGTGAATCGGCTCACATTGCCCCTCATGAGCTCCACTGTGTAATGTGAGCACAGCTAATTTACAGCCTCGTCAGTATTTTGTCCCCATATTATACATTCCTATGGTTTCCCAGAATATATCAATCACAGTTTTGAGTATGCTCAATAATTGGTCATATACAGATCTCTAGAATTTTCACTAAGATTCACAAAAAAGTGCAATAAAATTCTTCTTAATTAAACTTCTAAATGGCCATCTCTTTATTGTGAGATTGAATCTCATTTGCTGTAGATTCTTTAGTCACAGATACAGTCTCTGAATCAACACAGTCATGGTATACATTGCAAGATCATGCATCTAAATTGTGGAAGATATGGAATTATTCTACAGAATCTTCCCTCACAGGGCAGCCCTCTCTCCATAGCATCTGTTTAACAGTTTTAACACCCCCTCTAAAGGCAAGTGCGTACTTACTTTCTTACAAAGACCAAAACTAACCTGACACAGAATCACAGAAGTGTTACAGCCAGAAGGCCATTCGTCCGATCAAGTCTGCATTGGCTCTTCAAATGAGCAGCATTACCTAACTTCTCCGCCATATCCCCACACATTGGGTGATCATTTGGATTAAAAACAATTTCCTTCTGATTGGTTCAATTGAACCAATCTCCACAACCTATCCTAACTACAAACTGTGTGAAAACACTTACCTTCACATTACATTTCAAAAATTACTCAAAACGTAAGCCCTCTTATTCCTTTTATGAGGAACAGTTACAGTCTCACAGAAGCCCCCGTGTGATTGCAGTAAAACATCTTTACTCTTGGATGAATGGGAAAGAATGGGAAAATCAACATCATGGAGGGGGTGGGACTGAAAATTTGTAATTTCCTCTCAAAGAACTCCAAATAGCTGGAAGATGATTAGTTTAAGTTTTGGTTGAGAGGCCACATGCCCAGCTTGTGATGGTCAATGTTGACAGGATTAGGGAAAATTGATATCATGTCTCAGTATGTCAGGCAGGTTTTGGAAATCTTGGGAAAACCAAATCGAGAGAGGGTGGGAGGTATAGATTGGGAGAAGGGGAGAAATTGATAGCAGGACTCTATCCTGCAAAGTTAAGTTGATCATTAAATTAAGATTAGATTACTTACAGTGTGGAAACAGGCCCTTTGGCCCAACAAGTCCACACCACCCCGCCGAAGCGCAACCCACCCATACCCTTACATCTACCCCTTACCTAACACTACTGGCAATTTAGCATGGCTAATTCACCTGACCTGTACATCTTTGGACTGTGGGAGGAAACCGGAGCACCCGGAGGAAACTCACGCAGACTCGGGGAGAATGTGCAAACTCCACACAGTCAGTCGCCTGAGGCGGGAATTGAACCTGGGTCTCTGGTGCTGTGAGGCAGCAGTGCTAACCACTGTGCCACCGTGCCGCCCATAGTGTAAGCATTAACTTGCATAGTGTAAGCATTTAAAGGCATTAGAGTGCTTGAGATCTCTAGTATAATGACCTGAAGTGATATGTGTACAGTGCTGTAAAATAGGAAAAAATAAATCTTCAATATTTGTTGTACAAGGCAGTTATTACTTGAAAGAGTTAGCTGCCATCAGGAGTTAAATTTTGCCCATCAATATATAAAAGATCTACTGCTGGGAGGAGCTAAACAGTATTCTAGTTTGGTTCAATTCAGAGTTAAGTCTATGGGCTCAGTCTAAGTTCTTAGCACTGAAGGGATCAAAGGGTATGGGCGAAAGCAGGAAGAAAGTACTGAGTCATGTATCAACTATGATCGTATTGAATGGCAATCTACTCCAGTACCTATTGTGTTTCTGGCCAACAGTCAATGTGTATTCACTTTTAAGTCTAACCTGAGGTCTTAATAAGGAACTCTGATGTTATATAACTGGCTAGTAAATATGATGTAATAAACCTTGTCCATTTATCAGGACTGAGCGTGAGTTCTACTGTAAATTTCTTTTGGACATCATATTACCAGTCGTTATTAGTAACACTCTAATACAAATTAAAATAAAAATTACTGCAGTGAGTATACCTAAGGTATCTCAGATGCCTTTGATTAACATGACCCTAACATATACCATACTGGGGAGAGCCAGTCTCCAAAAATATACCATGGTGATAGCAGTATGGCTTTGATCACATGTATCATGGAGGGGCTTCACTGGCTTATATAATATGCTAGACGTAACCTTTTGAAGAAATTTTCAGCTCTATGAAAACTACGACCATTCAAGAACAAGATGAAGGAAGATCAGGATTCCAAGCAGAAAACTGTGCATCATTAAATATTCAGCAGCATTGAAGGGCACAGAGCCAGTCAGTTTCTGTGAATGCAGCAGCCAGTAGTTAAAACAAAATTGCTTAGGAAATTTCAGTATTAAGCTTCCTTATAGAAGCATGAAGAAGCCAGGAATTGTTAGGACTACTGGATAAGACCCTGGAGAGTCTTAGCAAAGCTACAAAGGAGAAAATCATGAATCATAAATCTGGAATAAAGTAGTCAATATTGAAGTAAATAAAATTCATCAACGGAAATGTAAAAGTTCTTAAATATAAGTATTTTTCCTTAAATGCAAAGATACAATAGAGGCTGAAAACTAAAGAAAGCTGACCTTACTATATTTAATAAACAAGCATTATACTTTGTCAAAAAATTGTTGGGAAAAGCTGGTGAATACAAAAATGTGTAGTAAACATTCATTCATGAGGAACATAATTAAAACCATGGGAAAATTTGACTGATTAGAATGAGAAAAACAAAAAGCATAAGAAACTCTTATTAAAGAATCATTTTTGAATCAAGAACATTTTTGTTCTACAAGGGAGAACAGTCTTAAAAACAGAAAAACAGCACAATGCCATTTTGTTAGGTTTTAAAATGCACGGTTCTCATGGAAAAGCATCAGAAGAAAACAGAGATATCAATATTGTTAAAGACAGTGCAAAACCACTAAGGAAAAGGGCAAATGGCATAATTTTACAGACTTTTACTCCATCTTGGAAAAATACAGTATTTATTGTTTGTAAAGTATTTAAATTATCTTTAAATACTTGATGGTTTTCCAGGAGAAATTAGAGATTCTTTACAGACCTTTTTAAAACCTTTTCAACTTTAATTAACAGAAGTTACAGCTAATCTCTGATAGGAAAAAAAAAGGTAGAAGTTTAAAAAATCACCCTTATAACAATAAAGTTTCTTAGCAGCAAACCTTTATTAGCAATGCATCTTCATTATCCAGTAATGTAAAAGATTACGTTTTAAAAAGAACTGAAAAGATACTCAATACAAAAATTATAACAGTTAAAATACTGAACAGTAAAACCAGCTATGTCTATAAAATAAATCCTAAAACAGCTTTCAAGTCAAACATTTAAATAAGAGAAATAACAGCAATTCAATATAATGAAAACAGAAAAAGCTGTTGTACATTCAAGCAGATGATTACACATACTTAGACAGGGAACTATAAAAATGACATTTCATGAGATAGAATTACTTCAGGACCAGAAAAGAAGAGCCAGTGAGCTCATTTCTTAAAGTAGATTTTTTTTGTAGGTCAATAGAAGATTAGTTTTTAAAATTGAGAGATTATGGAGATGCACAAAAAACTAATTTGAGACAGAATTTTTATATGAATTACTGGTTTATTTCTTTCAGAGATGTTACAAAAAAAATAGGATCTCATGATGGAAAGAGCTGTCCATATTGAAGTGACCCCACTGAAGCCAGTATTCTGTCACCAAGTTGCCCTTTATTGATAAGCAATCAGTCCTTGACTATAGTCTGGTGCCTGCATGAGACAGTGTTATCAGTATCCCTGATACTCAACCCTTTTATAACAGTCAGGGCTCTCTGATTGGGGCTGTTAAACTGGCCCAATCAGGGAATTCATTCTATGATATCCAGCTGGCTGACCTAATTACAATAACTATACATTTGGTGGTGAAAGCAGAAATCTAAATCCACTGGAGAATGATGGGAACAGAAAGTCAACCTAGGTCAAGAAGATTCAGACTTTTAAAGTTATCAATAGCACCAAAATTTCACACATATAAACCAATGTAAATTCTTTGAAGCTAGAAGTTTCTGTTCTGGATATGGCATGAAAAAATACAACAAACAGAAACAATTCCAGCTATATGCCTCGGCAAACTTGTAAGGAATTGGGCATTTCCAGATAATGTGCAAAACATCAAAGACTACTTTGAACTACAGAAGAAATAAATGTATACTCGCATAAAAGATTAACACCTTTTTAAGAACCTGTTTGGAAGAAAGGCAGGACTACAAATAAAACTTCAATGAAATGCATAAGCTTATATGACAGCATACCATCTCAGATGATCAAATTAAACCTTCCTAAGGGTATCATCGGAATCAATAGGTTCATGGTCATCTTAAGTTCAAATTTGACACTGGGACAAATGTTATCAAGTTATACAGCATGGAAATACACCCTTCAGTCCAACCAGTCCATGCCGACCATAATCCCAAACTGAAATAGTCCCACCTGCTTGCACTTGGTCCATATTTCTATATGTTCAATATATCTTATCAGTTGCATGAACTATGACCTTTTGCTACAAATTCTGTGCTTATGATCCTGCCCCACTTGCTACTTGAAAGAGCAGAGCTCCAAAAGCTAGTACTTCCAAATAAACCTGTTGGACTATCACCTGGTGTTGTGTGATTTTAACCATATCCCCCTAAAACATTTGTTATTCATATGTCTTTTAAACATTGTAACTGTTTCCTCTGGAAGCTCATTCTAACACAAACCACTCTGTGTAAACAAGTTGCCCCTTGGTTACTGTATGATCTAGAAACAAAAAGTTAATTGAAGAGAAGACACTACAACCATCTAACATGGTATTACACAGCACAGGCAGAACACAACTTAAAATCAAAATAATGTTGAAAGTAGTCTTAAAATTGAGACTATAATGAAATTCTCCATGTGTATCTATCATTTATATTGAGCAAAGCAGCAACTTATGACTGGTAACATTTATGAAACAAATAGTTCCAAATGTTACAATATGGCAACATTTGGTTCTGCCCAAAAGGGGAAAGGCTTTTTGTAAGGTCTTCTGTATGTCACCGTAGGACCAATTGAGTGTCAATGAAGAGTAGTTCAAAATGTTATGAAAAAACAGTGAGAATGTGAGACAGAAACAGGGACGAGATTCCATATTAGCAAGGTTTTGTTTGAGTGGTACTGTTGGATACAGATAAACTACACAGGTAATGTAGGAGAGTCAGTCAGAAGTCAAGAACAAGTCTCAGTGCGGCAGAACTCAAACAAGTTACAGGACTTGGTAGGCAGGTGGTGTTGCAGTCAGGGTTGAGGAAGTACTGAGAGCTGTGAGGGTATTGAAAAGTAAGCCTTTGTACAATAGTGGGTTCATTAGAGCTTAGAATGGGTGTTGAAAAACCCTAAAGCAGTGCTCACTGGTTGCAACTGCGTAAGGTTCAAGGGCAGAAAAATCCGCGAGTTGTACTGGATTGGTGAAGCTCACTGCTTGTAAAAAGCTGATGTGCCTGTGAGGGAGTAAAGGAAGGCAAGTCACCAGAGCAGGCACAATCAATCATTCAGGTAGTCCACAACAGAGTGGTTCTTGAGAGAAAGTTTCAAGGCCGGATCAGCAAAAGAGAAGAACTGTGTTCGCTTGTGAAGTTTAATGAGATTCACCAAGCAACATTAACATTTGACATAAACTGTTGAGAGAATTCTGTCTTGCATCCACTTGTTATTTAATGTACACTGTAGGGTATTCAATCACAGTTTAGTTTATTACCCATGTTTATCAAATATTATTCCTGTATGTAATGGATTTTATTACTATTCTAACATTGCATAGTAAAGTTTATTGGAGTTTGTTTGAAACTCGTGTCTTTATTCTATTGCAACTTCTGAACCTCACACTTCATCTAGTTTAAAAAAAACAAAAGATACTGTCCCTAGCCAGATCATAAGCTAAATTTTTCTGTTATGTCTGGATCATAAGACCATTGTCATGTGAAACATCAAAAGCAAACACTTCTTATTTCTGAGCAAAAAATACTTTCTTCTTAAACTTCTGCAGCATGTTGAAGAACGTTAACCATTTCATCTGCCAAATATCTAACTCTACTTAACAATAAGTATCAGAAGAATGAATGCTGCATCAAAGGAGGAAATATATACCATTCAATATTAATTATGCTAAAGTACAACACTTCAAGATGGAGATCAGAATATTACACTGATGCTACATGTCGGGACAAGTTACTCAACCGTCTTCCAACCAGAAACAAAACTTGTAAAACTGATCATCAGACGTCCTAACACCACAGCAACTGGGAGCAGACCATAAGCAGGCTTTTAATACAATTCATTCAGTTGTTTAGCAGATGTAGTACCAAAACAACAGTCATCCTTATGGTTTATAACTGAACCAGTAAAAATGATAATATCCAAAGGCATATGAGAATGAAAGGATCACGGGCAACTCTTTCTCTTTACTACCTGAAAACAATTACTTTTCTTCTCAGAAACATGATAAATTCTTGAAGGTGATTTGAAAAAAGTAAGAGATCCTCAAAGGAAAAGAACCACATTCTAAAGCAACATCAAAATGTTAGAAACCTTCCCTGCAAAAGGAAATCATGGATCCAAAGTTCCAATGTGACAGTGAACCGTACCAGAATATTGCCTCCTCATGCAACAGACTTTCAACACAAGTCATCAGCCATTCATAAACTGAGAGACCTGGGGGGAGACGACTTGGTGATAACGTACTTTACTATTTTTGATAAAGTGGTGAAAGAATCCAATATCAAAGAATGGCTTGAGGAGAATTGTCATAGAAAGCAGTTTGTACTTGAAAGGGTTAACTGACATTATAAGTTCTGCTCAGAATATATCTTAAGAGACTAAAAACTAAAGTACTGCGGATGCTGGAATCAAAAGCAAAATCAGGAACTGCTGGAAAAACTCAGCAGGTCTGGTAGGATCTGTGGAGAGAAAGCACAATTAATCTCTCAGGTCCAATGACACAAAGTTCTGAAGAAGGGTCACTAGACCTGAAAGATTTACTCTGCGTTCTCTCCATAGATGCTGCCAGACCCACTGTGTTTCTCCAGCAGTTTCAGATTTTGTCTCAGAATATAACAGGCTGTTGCTGTTGGAGTGAATTAGTGTTCTGTTTCAGTTCAATTTCAATGTTACATCAATGTAGCTAACAGTGATGTCCATTTACTGTTAAGTCTAGCCTGAGGGCTTACAAAAAGGACTCTCATGTAACTTGGTATTTAATAGCTCATTACATTACATAGACTAGCTTTATGACATTGACATATAGAGTCCAAGCTGAAGACTTGTATGTGAGCATCCTTCCCCACTCAGGCATCAGTTAATTTACTCTAATACAAATAAGAAGGATTGGTGGCAATGAATCTATCCAAGACATCTCAGATGGTTTTAGTGGGCATGACTAGAACATATATCACAGTGCCAGAGCTTGGATCCAAATAAATATCAGCGTTAACATGGGGGAAGATAAGCTGCCTGCTTCTGGATTCTTTGTATGACAAGCCATCTATTAAAACTTGGGGGAAAGTAAAAGTGATCTGGTCTTTCAGTTGAAATTCCATTGTCTGGAGCTGTTAGAGTTTGTTTTGACAACTAAGCTCAATATGCCTGAGGTGCAAAAGTACCTGAAACATCATTGCCAGCTGAACTCAGTTTGGCAGTTTCAAGAGACTGTATTAAAAAGGGCATTCAGAGATATGAGCGAATGTGTGGAGTGCATTCAGAAGGAGGACAAGGAAGGTGGAGGCAGTGGCATAGTGGTTATGTTACTGGACTAGTAAACCCTCCAACCCAGGCACATCATCTATGAACACAGGCTCAAATTCCACCATAACAGATGATGAAATTTGAATTCAATTTTAAAAATCTAGAAAAGAAGGCTGGCCCAATGATGAAACCATTGCTGATTGTCCCAAACATCCTAAGAATGACATATCTCAATCAATACATGAAACAACATGAGTGAACTAGATGGGTGTTTGGGGCAATGATTATATTAATGACTCACTTTTTGGAGCTTTGTCATCTTTGAATTTATATCCCAGCTTCTGGCATGGTCAGATTCAAATCTGTACACCCAGAGAATTATCCTGATTCTCTGGATTATTTGTCCAGTGATACTATCGCTACTCCACCAGCTACTTCTGTCTCAGTTGTCTTCACTAATGTTCTGTGGCCTCCTCCACTTACAATTGCCTCTTCATAGAAGGTGATTAGTATGCAGATACGCTGGCTGTTGCTTCCAGTCCTGCTTTTAATTGCCAGCATATCTCACAAGAGCAAAAAAACTTTGAAAACATTTCCGCACTGATGCATTTCAGGAGAGACCTTTGCCAGCGCTGTGCTTAACCTGCGGATTTCAGATTTTGGGTTTCAGCCCACTTGGCACAGGATGCTTGATTTGGCAAAGAAAAGTAATTTTCACTTTGACGCATCAGCATGTGCATGAGCTGATCTCAATACATATTAAAAATTTGATCCTGTTGATTGCACACTGAGCACAAATTAATCCTCTGCAGTTCTTTAGATCGTTTATGGTTAATTGACTCTTTTTTAAAAAACACAGGCAAATTATTTTGCCCCTCATGTCCTTCAAACTCCAGCAATGTAATCCTAAACTTCTGCCTGAACTTTGGTCCTCAACCAGCATTTCTACTTCCACTGTTTCACAGAACAAGTCAATTTGGCCTTTGTGTTTACACCTGCTCTCCAAATGAGCAACTCACTCAGTGCCATTCTCTCACCTTCTTCCTGTAACCCTGCATATTTTTCATTACCAATTAATAGTGTAATTCTGTTCTGAATATTTGAATAAATCTACCTGCCCAGACTCTCCAGTGAGTTCCTAATCTTATTCTGATGCTTTTGCTCCTTTCAATTATTTTAAATCTGCATCCTGCCATTCAGTATCAATACAACAGTGGTAAGTGGAAGGGGATGTTAATGGATTGGGTGCCAATCAAGTCAGCTGTTTTGTCCTGGATGGGGTCAAGCTTCCTGTGTCATTGGAGCTGCACCCATCCAGGTAAGTGGGGAGTATTCCATCACACTCCTGACTGGTGCCTTGTAGATGGTGGACAGGATTTGGGGAGGGGAGTTACTTGCCACAGTATTCCTAGCCTCTAACCTGCTCTGTACCCACTGTGCTTATGTGGAGAGTCATGTTAGTTCCTAGTCAATGGGAACCTCAAAGATGCTGATAGTGGGGGATTCAGAGATGGCAACACCATTGACTGTGAAGGGATGGTGGTTATTGGTTATGGTTATTGGTTATGGTCATTGCCTGGCATTTGTGTGACAAGAATGTTACTTGCCACTTGTCAGCTCCAACCTGGATATTGCCCAGGTCTTGCTGCATTTGAACATGGTTCAGTATCTGAGGAGTCACAAATGGTGCAGAGCATTATGCAATCATCAGTGAACATCGCTGCTTCCAACCTTATGATGGAGGGAAGATTATTGAAGAAGCAGCTGACGGAGTTTAGGCCGAGGACACTACCCTGAGCAACTCTCACCTCACTTCTGGAATTCAGTTCCTTTGTCAAATGTTTGGACAAAGGTTGTAATGAGATAGAGATGCTGAATGAACCTGGCAGAAGCCAAACTGAGCATCGCTGAGCAAGTTATTGCTGAGCAGGTGCTGCTTGACAGCGCTGCTGATGACACCTTCCATTACTTTCTGATGATCGAGAGCATACTGATGGGGCGGTAATTGACCTGGTTGGATTTGTCCTGTGTTTTTATGTACAGGACATACCTGGGCAGTTTGCCTCACATTGCTGGGGAGATGCCAGTGTTGTAACTGCACTGGAACTGCTTGGCCAGGGGAGTAGCAAGTTCTGCAGCACAAGTCCTCAGTAATATTGCCGAAATGTTGTCAGATCCCATAGCCTTTGTATTATCCAAGTGTTCCTCGAAATTGGCTGAAGACTGGTATCGATAATGCTGGGGACCACTGGAGGAGGAGAGATGGATCATCCACTCTGTACTTCTGGCTGAAGGTTCATGTGAATGTTTCAGCCTTTTCTTTTGCACTATGTCCTGGACTCTTCCAACATTGAGGTTGGGGATATTTGTGGAGCCTCTTCCTTCCATGAGTTGTTTAATTATCCACCAGCATTCATGTCTGGATATGGCAGGACTGCAGAACTTCGATCTGATCCATTCGCTGTGGGATCGCCTAGCTCTATCTATCACCTGCTGCTTATGTTGTTTGGCATGCAACTAGTCCTGTTTGGTAGCTTCACCAGGTTGGCACCTCATTTGTAGGCATGCCTGGTGGTAGTGCCGCACAATACATTGGAGGCTATTCTCAATGTGAAGGCAGGATATTTGGTTGAAAGCAGCCTTGATGTCAAGGGCTGTGACTCTCAACTCCCCTCTGGAATGCAGCTCTTTTGTCCATGTTTGAACCAAGGCTGTAATGAGGTCAGGAGCCGAGTACCTCTTGTGGAACACAAAGTATCAGAGATCAGTTTTGTGCTGTGTAAGTGCTGCTTGATAGCATGGTTGAGACCACTTTCCCTCACTTTACTAATCAGCAAGAGGATTTGGCAAAAGAACACAAAACAAAGCAATCTATTACAGCCCTGAATTATAATCGCAAAATCTCAGATGTAACTGACGGGATAACTTATGATTCACCTGAGGGGAATCATCCAAGTTCGTCACCTCCTCAACCCAGACCCTCAAGCTGGGATCTAGCTTGCTCTGTTGCCATTAAAGATATCACTATAATCAATGTCCTCACAAATCATTTCAAGCTACTACTAGTGAGATTCATAACATTAAATCAGCTGTCTATTTACAGATGCATTAAAATCGACCACTCCTGCATTCTTTGCCAGAAGCAACCCATTTGTCATTTCCCATTTGAAAGGAAGGATCCAAAGCTTCTACAAAGTGACTGGGCTTCCAAACGTGGAGGATATAAAACCAACACTGGAGCAAATTTGGATCAATGGAAGTTTTCATTTGATCAATTTGCAGGTGATTCAAGATCACCATCACCAAGTAACACACGGGACAATGCTTCAACTTTTCAATAGTTAACAGAGATGCGGCTCTTTGGACAGCAGAACTCAGCCTGTTGAAGAGGAAAATCTACAAAGTCAGAGGTATCACCCTGCTTGCAGAGATGAGAGAGGAGAAACATGGTCTTGCTGTGACTATTGCACAAAATCAATGCCAAAGACTAATTGAGCATTTTTTTAAAATCATAACCAGTTCAAATTAAACTAATGGATCCTGAGGTATGCTTGCTTAATTTTTTTCATTCATTTAGAGTGGTAATTACATATTGAAAACAACATTATTGAAATCATGTACCAGCAATCCAGCAGTATTTGAGTACTCTGAAGACGGGCAGCACGGTGACACAGTGGTTAGCACTGCTGCCTCACAGCGCCAGAGACCCGGGTTCAATTCCCGCCTCAGGCGACTGTGTGGAGTTTGCACATTCTCCCCGTGTCTGCGTGGGTTTCCTCCGGGTGCTCCGGTTTCCTCCCACAGTCCAAAGATGTGCAGGTCAGGTGAATTGGCCATGCTAAATTGCCCGTAGTGTTAGGTATGGGGTAAATGTAGGGGTATGGGTGGGTTACGCTTCGGCGGGGCGGTGTGGACTTGTTGGGCCGAAGGGCCTGTTTCCACACTGTAAGTAATCTAATCTAAAAAGACCCATGCCCACATCAGGTGTATCTCAATTTAAGTACTAAGCATTAAACAAAGAACTGTGGGTGCTGGAAATCTGAAATAAAAAACATAAATTGCTAGAGAAACTCAGCAGATAGGACAGAACTGGACTCAAAACATTAGTTGTGCTTTCTCCCCACAGAAGCTGCCAGTCCTGCTGAGTTTCTCCAGCAATTTAAGTATGGAGTATTTTGACTGTGCTGCAGCCACTATGCAGCAGAGGTTGCTGATGTATAATTCCAGGATTTGTCTTAATGTTTTTGAAGAATATGAAAATAAACTGAGATGCATTCAATAATCAGGGAACTAAAAAAAGCATGAAGACTCACAATATTACTATTATTTGTAAATCTTGGTTTTAAAATTGGCAAAACTACATCTAGCTTTAAGTTTAATTTGTTTTTCTATAGTGTGTGTTAAGGAGAAGGGTTTGGTTAGCTCAGTCGGCTGGTTTGCAATGCAGAGTGATACCAACAACATTGGTTGAAATCCTATTCTATTTAAAAGGTTACCATGAAAGGGCTCACTTTCTTAACCTCTGCGTTTGCCTGAGGTTTGGCAACTCTCTGATTAAGCCAGCACCAGCCCTCCCTCTGAGAGGGCAGCCCAATAGCCTGGTAGGACTATGACAAGTTTATCTTTGAGGAAGGGATGACGTGGCTTTAGTTTCACTTTAGGTTTGTTCTGCGAGGTGTACCAGGGTGTCCCGGTATGTTGATACATATATTTTTAACGATGTATAATTTAGTGATGTATTAGAAAAAAAAAGAGTTGAAGAGAATACAAACAGGCCAGGCAGTCTGTGTAGATTCAGTCAATACAAGACAGTGCTGCTACTTTAGTCTCCAAAATGTCAGGGCTGGAGAAAAAAAAGACCCAAGTGGCTTAGAAGAAAACCCTAAAGGCAGAAAACTGCTATGTTTTCCAGATCATCAGCTCCCATGTGTTTGCTCTGAAAGTGCTTAGAATTCAGTAAGAAAGTTCTACAAACCAATTACAGCCCACGTCAACTGAAGGAGGAACTTCAACGTGGAGACAGGGCAATCATTAATTGAGATTTGAGTATTCCTAAGGTTGTTGAGGAGAGTTGATTTTTTATTTGTACTAGAAACATCAAAAATAGGAGTAGATAATTTGGCCCTTCAAACCTTCTCCATCATTCAATTTGCCTGATCATCCAACTCATTACCTTGTTTCTGTTTTCTCCTCATAACCTGGTTCTTTCAGCCATCAAAGCTATACTCAACTCCTCCTTGAAAATACTTGTTTCAGTTGCTTTCTGTGGCAGAGAATTCCACAGGCACACCACTTATGGACCAGACCAAACCTCCTCAAAATATTTCAAGAAGATAGCCTAGAGCCCAACTTTTTCTTATTTTAAAAGCAGATGTCAAGTGGATGTTCCAGATGTGATGCAACTGGTCAAACCACTTGGCTTTGAGCAAAGCACAATTTTAAGACTACAGTTAAAACACGAATAAAAGGTGGCAGATTTTATAAATTAACTACTGGAAAAATTAAACTGAATACGGATATAATACCTTAACTGATTAACTGTTCCAATATAGTAACATCCAATAAACACACCCCTTACCAAAAAGGTAAATTGAAACACAGACTCTTACAGGCAGGAGGGAATAACAACTGAAGAGATTTACTAGAAAGTCAGTTAGGAATCATTTATTGAAGCTTGCAACCAATCTAGATTCAAACATATTGTGAGTGCTACAGCTAAACAAACCTAGAAAACCAGAACTGGGTAAAATGTGTGATCTCCTTCCATTGTTAAACTGTTTTAAATAAAACCCAAAGGCCTCTTGAACCTATACACTTCGGCACAACTGCCTTTACAACCTCTTCAAAAAAAAACACAGGACAAAATAATTTTTTTAAAGTGACAACCTTGTCACACCACTCTATGTGTGACAAAATTCCTCCTTATCTCAGTCCTAAATGGCCTCGACTGTGTCCTTGGTTCTGGATTTCCCAGGTATTAGAAACATCGTGCTTAGGCGATCTCATCCGGTTAGAATTTTATACATTTCTATGAGATCCTTCCTTCTCCCTCATTCTTTTAACCTCCACTGAGTACAGTCCTAACTGATCTAGTCTCTGTTCATAGAGGAGTCCTGCCTTACCAGGAATCAGTCTGATAAACCTTTGCTGCACACCCTCCATAGACCAAACATCCTTCCTCCAATAAAAGGTGACCAAAACTGCACATAATACTCCAGGTATAATCTCAGCCAGACCCTATACAACTGCAGCAAGACATCCCTGCTCCTGGACATAAATCTTCTCACTAATGAAGGTCAACATACTATTTGCATCCTTGACTGGCTTACTTTCAAAACTGGTATGTATGGACACTTGGGTGTAATTGCATCTCCCCCTTTCCCAATCTATCACTATTCAGATAATAATCTGCCTACCTGTTTTTGCTCACATTTATCTACATTATACTTCACCTGCACCACAAATGGAGCAGTTAGAGTTCAGCTAAGCTGTGCATTTCTGTAAGAGCCATGATTAGAATCTCCTACTAGAAGTGCGGAACTCTTTTTTAACAGAAAAATCTCATGGAACAAACTGGTAATCTGACTGCGATTGTCACTCCTTGGAAAAATCAACCCATCTATATAAAGAAATATACCTGTAGTGTGAAGAAACTGCACCTATGTCATTGTTTGTTTAATGAATTAGTCTAATATTTACTCAATGATTACTTCTGTTGCTGATAGTAGAATAGAATTAGCAATGAAAATCTAGAGAATATAAATAACACTATGAATCTCAGAAGTAACATAAAAACAAATTGAAATGGCTAGTGACTCCATACCTAATCACGGAGTTTGTTGGGGAATGTTGGAACAGGATGTAGCATCACAATTTATATACAACCAAACATCCACAGGCTAGCGTGAATCTCAAACACCTAGCCATCAATTGTTTATTAATCTTTAAATCCTGATTTCAACTCAAGGTATTAGGTATTGCCTAAAGCGGACAAACAGTGACCTTATCTCAGAGTGTGGGGCCTGAGTCTCATCATTCCAGTCCAGTACTGACTTCACCTAAATTAGAGAAACATCACTATCAGTGGGGAGAATGCAAATCAGTGGGAATTTTGAGCAACTGCTGAAGACTCTAATGATTCTGCAATATTTGATAAGGAATAAAGGAGGCATGCAGTCAGGAAAAGTCTGGGACAGGGAAGAGTCGAGCTCTCTGTGGACCAAGACAACCTGCCAGTCAACATTTGCCAGTTTAGTGAGCAGACTCAAATTGCTCAGGTCTTAACTGAGTTTGTACACATCCCTAATGCAATCAACAAGCATATACAACCACATCAATTTGGCTATTCATCCCATAGCATAAGATCTAGGAGCAAGAGTAGACAATTCAGCCCCTTGAGTCTGCTCCGCCATTCAGTAGTCATGGCTGATCTCAATATGACCTCAGCTCCACTTTCCAGCACCTTCCCCATTAATCTGCAAAATCCTGCTGAATAGAAACGTGGGGTGGGGGTCTGTTTGGTGGTGGTGTTTTGTTTAAAAACTTCCCACTACCCTTGAGAATTTACAGATGTGATGCTCCTTTTGCTCTGAAGACAGTGAGTATGAACCAACCAAGCTTCATGATGAAAGCTTGATGGCCTGAAATGTGGTTGACAAGATTGGGATCCCAGTTGATGGTAGTACTGGACCAGTCAGACTCCAAAGTAAAACCTAGCTTAATAAATCATAAGTTTTAAAACAAAACCTCTTTGATCACCTAATTGCAACATTTAAATGGCATTTGGATGGGTATATGAATAGGAAGGGTTTGGATGGATATGGGCCGGGTGCTGGCAGGTGGGACTAGATTGGATTGGGATATCTGGTCGGCATGGACGGGTTGGACCGAAGGGTCTGTTTCCATGCAGTACATCTCTATGACTCTATTTGAAATACTTAATGTAAGATTGCCAGTGTGCATTTAGCTAAATACAAATGTGTTTATGCGAGGAGAGAAAAGGTGGATGAAAATTTGATAATGTCATCATAAACATCATAATGTCATCATGATAATGTCATCATTTAGTGGGCGGCACGGTGGCACAGTGGTTAGCACTGCTGCCTCACAGCGCCAGAGACGCGGGTTCAATTCCTGCCTTAGGCGACTGACTGTGTGGAGTTTGCACGTCCTCCCCGTGTCAGTGTGGGTTTCCCCCGGGTGCTCTGGTTTCCTCCCACAGTCCAAAGATGTGCAGGTCAGGTGAACTGGCCATGCTAAATTGCCCGTAGTGTTTGGTAAGGGGTAAATGTAGGGGTATGGTTGGGTTGCGCTTCGGCTGGACGGTGTGGACTTGTTGGGCCGAAGGGCCTGTTTCCACACTGTAATGTAATCTAAACAGGAAAAAAAACCCTCCACTTTTAGAGTCTCCATTCAGATACCATTCCCATCTTCATTCTTTAAATTTATTATTCAACTGATAAAGTTTCCAGTATTTTCTTTTGACGAATTTTTGCACATTTACCAATTTAATTTCATCAATACCGACTTAAATACTCAGTCACAAGATAACTTTTTCACTTACTGAAATTGACAAAAGTTCTGGGGTATTTTCCAGCTGTGTGAAGTGACTGCTAAGGACAGCTCAAGTCCTCAGATCATGACCTGTTTGTAGCCCCTCTCCATTCATTTCTCTCTGGATTCTAAACACTCCAATAAAACAAACACGTAAGCTAAAAGGACAAAATAATTGCTGAAGTTATAGGATTTCTTGGAAAAAAAACTGCTAAAATTAATGAATTTCAGAAACTGAAAACAAGTAAAGTAACCTTCATCGAACGGAAAAGGAGAAAACACATTCACTTCTACTTTAAAGTCCTGGTTCCCCAAAATAATAATAATTGTAAACTTAAATCACTATAGATGGTACTTGACCTGAGCAGAACATCGTTTTCTGTCTTTATTCCTATGGTCAGGTATAATTATAATTACCTTGAGCAGCTGAATCCACAGTCTGCATCCACAGACTGACACATCAGTAGACTGAGATGAGTCAAATGTAACAAGAAAATGAAGTCCTTCCGAATCATTACATGATATAACACAAATCAGCCAGCACCATGAATAACAGAGGAATCATGTCAGGAGGTAGACAGAGTAATTACCAGTAGAACAGAAGAGATTTGTGCATGGTTCAAGCGATCAGCATGAGAGATAGTGATGTCATGGTAATGGCACTGGATGAACAATCCAGAGGGTCAGGCTAGTGTACTAGGTTCAAATCCCATCATGATAAATGGTAGAATTTGAAATTGTGTGAATCCGGAATTCTAAGCTAGCCTCATGGTTTGCCCAAACCTGACTCTGTTGATGGTCAGCAACATTTATCTGGGTGTCTTAATGTCTCTTAAAAAGAAATTCTGTCATCCTTATCCTGCCTAGCCTACAGGAGTGTCTATGGACCCTTATACAGTGATTGAATTTTGCCTGCCCTTCTGAAGTGACCCAAACACATTGCTCAATTCCAAGGCAATTCAAAGTGTAATAAATGCTAAGCCAGCCACAGATGTCCACAATCCATGTGTGAAAGATTAAAAGAAAAATTACATCCAATAAATAACCAGAAATGAATAGTTCCATGCATGCTAGCACACAAAAAAATTAACAACTGTCCGTTCATATTGATTTAGGAACTGTGACCAACTGGCGTTATGTCCAACCTGACTCTGCACAATAATAAACTATAGTACTTTGACTGTCCATTGCGAAATCTGCACCATTATTGTTCAAAAGACCATCTCCTTAAGTATAGTGGTTACATATTCTGGTTAAAAGGGAAATCAGGAGGGCAAAAAGGTGATATGAGATAGCTTTCGCAAATAGGGTTAAGGAGAATCCAAAGATATTTTATAAATACATTAAGGACAAAGGGTTAACTAGGGAGAGAATACGACCCAAAGATTAGCAAGGCAGCCCATGTTTGGAACCGCAGGAGATTGGGGAGATACTAAATGAACATTTTGCATCAGTGCTTACTGTGGAGAAAGACATGGAAGATATAGAATGTGCGGAAATGGATGGTGACATCTTGAAAAATGTCCAAATAACGGAGGAGGAGAAGTTGGATGTCTTAAAATGCATAAAGGTGGATAACTTCCAAGGACCTGATCAGGTGTACCCTTGAAGCTAAGGAAGTGATTGTTGGGCCCCTTGCTGAGATATTTGTATCATTGGTTGTCACAGGTAAGGTGCTGGAAGACTGAATGTTGGCTAACATGGTGCCACTACTTAAGAAAAAAAAAGTGGTCAGGAAAAGCCAGGGAACTATAGGTTGGTGAGCCTGACATCAGTGGTGGGCAAGTTGTTGGAGGGAATCCTGAGGGACAGGATTTATATGTATTTGGATAGGCAAGGACTGAGTAGAGATAGTCAACAATGGCTTTGTGCCTGGAAACCATGTCTCTTTAACTTGACAGTTTTTTGAAGAAATAATGAAGAGATGGATGAGGGCAGAGTGGTGGGCATTATCTATATGGACTTCAGTAAGTTCAACAATTTCCTCATTGGAGACTGGTTAGCAAGATTAGATCTCATGGAATACAGGGAGAACTAGCCATTTGGATACAGAACTGGCTCAAAGGTAGAAGACAGAGCATGGTGGTGGAGGGTTGTTTTTCAGACTGGACGCCTGTGACCAGTGGGGTGCCACAAGGATCAGTTTTGGGCCCACTAACTTTTGTCATTTATATAAATGATTTGGATGTGAGCATAAGAGGTACAGTTAGTAAGTTTGCAGATGACACCAAAATTGGAGGTGTAGTGGACAGTGAAGAAGGTTAGTTCAGATTACAACAGGATCTTGATCAGACGGGCCAATGGGCCAAGGAGTGACAGATGGAGAATAATTTAGACAAATGTGATGTACTACATTTTGGAAAGGCAAATCAGGGCATGATTTATACACTTAAATGGTAAAGATCCTGGGGACTGTTACTGAACAAGGAGATCTTGGAGTGCATCTTGAAAGTGGATTCACAGGTAGATAGGATAGTGAAGGTGCCGTTTAGTATGCTTTCTTTTCTTGGTCAAAACATTTGGTGTCATCTGGTCAAAACACTAAGTAAAGGAGTTGGGAGGTCATGTGAATGTGCAGGACATTGGTTAAGCTACTTTTGGAATATTGCGTGAATTCTGTCTTGCTGCTATAGGAAGGATGTCGTGAAACTTGAAAGGGTTCAGAAAAGATGTACAAGGATGTTGCCAGGGTTGGAGGCTTTGAGCTATAGGGAGAGGTTCAATAGGCTGGGACTGTTTTCCCTGGAGCATCAGAGGCTGAGGGGTGACCTTGTGAACAATTTATAAAATGAGGAACATGGATAGGGTAAATAGCCAAGGTCATTTCCCTGGGGTGGGGGAGTCCAGAACTAGAGGGCATAGGTTTAGGATGAGAGGGAAAAGATTTAAAAGGGACCTAAGGGACAACATTTTCACACAGAGATTGGTGTTTATATGGGATGAGCTGCCAGAGGAAGTGGTGGAGGCTGGTACAATTACAGCATTTAAAAAGGTATCTGGATGGGTATATGAATAGGAAGTCCAGTACTTCCGAGGAGCTGAAAAACTACACCATGTTCTTCGCAGCCTGCAACACATAATCAATGAGGATGAACACCTCGCCAAGACCTTCCCCACACCTCCACTTCTTGTCTTTAAGCAACCACCAAACCTCAAATAGATCATTGTTTGCAGCCAGCTGCCCAGCTTTCAGGACAACACCATACAATATTGTCAGGGTAGGTGCTGCAAGACGTGTCAGAGTGTCGACACGGACACCACCATTACGCGTAGGGACACCTCCCACCATGTACATGGCAGGTACTCATACAACTCAGACAACATTGTAATCTCATACGCTGCAGGCAAGGATGCCCTGAGGCTGGTGAAACCGAGCAGAGGCTACTGCAATTGATGAACGGACACTGCACAACAACCAACAGACTGGAGTGTTCCCTCCCTGTTGGGGAACACTTCAGCCATCCGGGATATTCAATCTCGGACCTTTCGATGACCATCCTCCAAGGCAGACTTCGGGACAGGCAACAACACTGTGGCCAAGCAGAGGCTGAGAGCCAAGTTCAGTACCCATGGGAATGGCCTCAACGGGACATTGGGTTTACGCCTTGGGTTTATGTGGGGTGAATTTGTACTTGCAGATTTACATTTTATTTTTCTCAAAAACTGCATGAATCCATGTAAGCTTCTGTAAATCTGTTTTTTTTTAGATTAGAATCAGTCTGAATATTGTGGCACAGACAGCCTCACACAAAGAAGCTAACACCTTCAATATATTATCTGGGCTGACATGACACCAATTATTAAAGTTCATTTGAGAATGTAACCTTAAAAATGTTCTGCAATTTACACATGAAAGAACTAAAACCAACATGTTCATTCTAAAAGATGAGAGACTTAACCAATCCAGGTCTTTTTCAATACACAATTACAGTTACATCACACTTTTGCTATAAATTCTGTGTCTTATGATCTTATACTCCACAACCACCTGATGAAGGAGCAGCACTTCAAAGCTAGTGCTTCTAAATAAACTATAACCTGCTGTTGTCTGATTTTTAACAATGAATAGGAAGGGTTGAGTGATATCGGCCAAGTACTGGCAAAGGGGACGAGATGAGGTTAGGATATCTGGTCGGCATGGATGAATTGGACCGAAGGGTCTGTTTCCATGCCTTACATCTCTATGACTCTAATACCACCCTAAATGGTGACTTTTATAAGAATTGTCCCAGGGACATGGCATTTGAAAGACCCCTTTTTGAATCCAAATAATCAGTTCAATAGCGCAGATCCTTGGGATGTAAAAAGATATTGGACTTGGAAAAAAAAACACTGGTCATCTACAATGAGGTGACATATAAACAGGGTAGGAGCCACACCAGCCAGGTCAGTACTGACATGGAGAATTAAGCAAGCAGTTATTTCACATTTGTGTTCCTGGGCAGCAGGTAGTCCCCAATGTTGTGATTACACATCCAACTCAAATGAGAGAATTTGGAGCCAATGCGTGTGTGGCTGAATTACTCAAAGCCACTTTCCATTCCAAACATGTAATAAAGAGCTTCTCTCACTTGGTTGATGATCCGAAATCTAGACACACATATGCATGATTTGTAAAGTATTTAAAATAATCACCTAAAAAGCAGCTGGCAAGAATCCCAGCATGCATTTCAACAATTAACACTTCACTGCTATAGCAAGAAATTCAAGTTTGTGTAAATATCCTAAATGTTTGCACTCAACTATTGTGATTCATTTGACTTATAGACTCACTAATGTGACTTATTTATTTAAATCTAGGGTAACCTGTGACAAAAGGATAAGGATTGCTCATTGTGTCTGTCTGAAAATGATGATTATATTTAGCAGATAAATTTCAGGCTTTCTTGGTAATATAACCAGATATTGAAATGTTTTTAACTGTTCCACTACAGCTAACGTCACTTGTGCCAGTCTTTAAATTACAGTGATGTCATCAGCAAATCTGTAAATGGAGGTAGAGCGGAATTTGGCTACATGGTCAAGAGAGTGTATAAGGAATATAGTAAGGGGTTGAGTACACCACCTTTCGGGGCATCGGTATTGAGGATTACTGTGGAGGAGGTACTCTCACCAATCCGTACAGATTGCTGTCTGCTGGTCCGGAAGGATCCAGTTACAGAGGGGGCAGCAGAGACCAAGGTCTCAGAATTTGGTTCGAGTTATGGTGTTGAAGGCAGAGTTAATGTCAATAAATGGGAGTCTGATAACTGACTCATGCCTACAGGCAAATAATCTCTTGCACAGTGTCTTGGATCAAGTGGAATAACTGTCTCCACATTGGTTGCTGATGTCCTTGCAACATTGACACATTAAAGAGAAAGTGAGACAATCACTAGGTAGGTCGGAAGGTAGGAAGGACTACAAAAGGATCTGTCTTCCAAACAAAAGCTGTTACAGAGGGTACACTATTGTCTTGATGAGTAACATATATTTAACAGCTGTTCAAAAATCTTGAACAAGTTTTTTTACATTTAATGATCAACAATTTATATACAATTTTGACAGCCTACTTGAATGAAGGTAGCAAGGATAAAGAGAGATAGTACTTTAAAAACCCCATTCCTGTACATCATAGAAAATGGGTATATTAATGTTCTGTGGATCACTGTACCTCAAATAGGCTGACAATGAATGTATGGAATATGGTAGTTGACATGTCAACAGTTGCACCATTGGCATCTTTAAAATTGTTGAACAAGAAAGAGAATTTGGTGAAATTGTCAGTCACAAGAGAGATAATTTACATAGATGTAGAAAATCAGTGGTAATCTTGGCACCCATTGTTTGAAGGTACCTTTGTGTGGATGGTGAGGTCCTCCACTGCTCTGGAAAAGAATCCCACACACAATCATAACCCTTTGCAAGAAAATCCTCATTTCCATCTTAAGATGAATTGGTCACTAGTGAAATTAAAGATTCAGTCACACTCACTGACAAATTTGCATTTGCTAGATGCTACAAATATACACAGGCATATCTCAGTCTTCTGCAAAAAAACATCAAGGCAGTTTTGAAAATGTACAATGCATCAGGGACAGTTATCACAATAGCTTTTGTTGAATTTTTCCAGGTATTCTCCCTGGCAATCATTTGACCATTTGAAAATTGGTACATTTGCCTTGATGAGTACAAGAAAGCCTTGACATCCTATCTCTCTTTTGACCACAATACAAGTTTGGACTACCTAATAAATCATGTAAAGAACTCATAACAAGGTACCTATAGTGAATACATGTAGGGGATAAGTGTCTGCCATAAAAACCACTGGCTAAATGTTTTTAATTAGTGTTGTCAAGGAGACACTGTATCCATTCTCAGGAGAAAACGTTAATACTTTGTCTCTTTAGTCATGCACTGTGGTGAAGCAACAACTGATACATAACCACTAATCCAATCCAATGACATTTCCCTAACCTTGGTTATCAATTAAGACTGTTTGCCATTTGCTAACATTTCCAACAGTGGTTAAAAAAAATTACAGGCTAGCAGAGAAAAATTACTGATAGTTGCAATGGAGATTGCCAGGAGTTAAGAACACTGATATAGTTGCCCAATTAACCTTAGGCAGTTTCCTAAGAGACTGCACCAACTTGAATTGTAAAACAACAGCAAGATCAATGACTTGAGAATGGGGGAAAACAAAAATCACTAAACAATGCATATTTTTAATTCAGTTATTCCATATTCCAACAAGTTGTGCATAGTATTGTAGGATTGTAACAGCAAAGAAGAACATTTAGTCCAACAAGTGCATGGTAAATTGCTGCCCAATAAAAGGAAGCAAACCTGGTTATCCTATTCCTTGAAAATGTCTCACCATTTCATTGGCTTTATTCTGTATTGTACTCTAGTTATCTAGCGAACTCAGTTAACCAACTCCCCACCCTCAATTATAAAACATAAAATTAATACCATTTTTTAGAGCACCTGATTTCTATAGAAGTGCTTATTATCCTATGGAGTGCTATGGACAGTATAGACTGAAAAAAGTATAGACTAGGGTGCTTCAGAAACAAAATAAAATGTTAGAATCCCTGGCCTAGAGTACATTTTAGTTAGATTCTGAAGTTAAAAAAAGGTAGAGATTTCTCAAAATTATTCTGACATCCACGGGGAAGGTATGAACAACTACCACTCTGTCAGTCAATTCAGTTGTCTACTGTGCCCCACCAATGAAGTGTCTGAGCTTTGCCAACTGTGAAGATAATTGCTACAGTAGTTAGCTGCCAATGTCTCATTTGTGGTCCACATGTCTGACATTAACTGCCAACAAGAGTCCTGTGGATGAGAGCCAATGCCAATGGCAAACACCAAGGTATGAGGGATTTTAATAACTTTATTTTTGTAAAAAAAAAATGGACTGTTGTTGGTGACAAGTTGCCAATGCTCTAGAGCAAGTAACTCTCATGTTTCGTAACTTTCCACCTTTCTCTTTCAAGATGTTCCTGGAAACTTTGCCTTTTCAAATAAAGTATTTGGTCATGTGGCCTAATATCTGCATGTGGTTCCGTAGAATTTTCTTTTTAAAAATGCACCAATGTTTCTTGAGATTCTGTGTGTTTAGGCGCTTTATAATTAAAAAAATGCCAAATGTTTGTTATCACTGCCTCCAGTCTGAACAGTGGCTGAGAGAATGGGGTTTCAGGCAGCTGTCCATCAGGGACCCAAAGGTGAATGTGAGGAGAGGAACTATAGCAGAATTGCTGAAAATTGACCTCTATCAAACAATACTTCACCCTGTTACAAGTGAAAAATACACAGTTCCCTAAATGGAAACACACTTTTAGAAATGTAATATTTTCCCACAATTACCTGTAATCACCAATTACTTTGATCATGCATTTGGACATTTTCTTTGCTAGTGCTGACTGTAGTAGACCTTTTTTTTTGAATATCAAAGTGAATGTTTTCTGTTTTGCCAAGAAAATTGACCAGACTACACTACAAACAGCTACTGTTGTTAACAAAGGGAGAGAGGAAAAACTGTTTGAAAATCAAAGTGGAGCAGCAATTTAAAATTTGTTTTGAGATTTGCGTGTCTTTTATTGCATATCCTTGATTGTCAGTTGAATGGAGGGACTTGCCAGGGCCATTTCAGAGGCCATTAGGGTAAAGTAAGTGGCGCTGGAGTCACATGTAGGTTAGACCAGGTAGACAGGACAGAATTTTCTTCAAAAACTGGTAAATCAGATGGGCTATTTGATATTCAAATATACAAAATAGAAGCAGACCAATCAGCTCAAGGCTGCTCCACCATTCAAAAGATGGTCATGGTGTTCAAAATTCCACGTTCTACTACCTGGTACATTTGAAATGCTCGCCAAAATACTAATTCATTCTGCCTTAAATATCTAATAACCCCACTTCCACAGCCAATAAAATCAGATTTACAAAGTCATACAGTATGCAGTGGGAAAAATCCGCCCTTATCTCTGACTGACCCACAAAAGTAAATTACTCTTTGCACATCAACTTGTCAAGACCATCCAGGATTTTATACACTTCAAGTTAAGTCACTCCTCACTTTAAACACCAATGAAAATAAGCCTGGCCTGTACAACCTATCCTCAGGATAGTCCACCCATTCCAGGTATCAATCCAGTAAACCTCCACTGAAACCACCTCCACTGTATCTAAATACTTCCGACCAAAAGTGCACACAACATTTGAAAAGTGGTCCCACCAATGGCTTGTATAAAATGGAAGGTCAATGACCTTTCATGTTCAATTCCTCACAAAGGGTAGCATTGCATTCAACTTCCTGATCATGTGTAGTGCCTGGTTAATAGCTTTGACCAGTGTTTTAGAACACTCAAATCCCCTGCACCTTGGAGAATTCTGCATCTGATTCTCCATTTAATTAAAACACTTTGGTTTTTCATTCTTCCTGCTACAGCAAGTCACTTCACATTTTCCCATATAATACTCCATCTGCCAGACTTTTCCCTAATTCCTCAAACTATTCATTTGTCTGCAACCTCTTACAGCTTCTTCACAACATACCTGCCTTCCTTGGTATCCCTTGAAAAGCACATTGGCTCAAGCTGCATTCTCATCGAAGTAACTGATGGAGATGGCACAAGGTTGAGCCCCAGTGGAGAGTTATACAGGACTCCACTTGTCAGTTATAGAGCATGGAAAGGATATTCTTCTGCTTTCATGTATGCACCAGTCAAGCACCTACCTTTTCTCGTTCTATTTTCCATCTCTTACCTCATAACCTTGTATGCTACAGCATTTGAAGTGCTCATGCAAGTATTTAAAATGTTGCATTGGTTCCTGTCTCTCTCATTGTCCAGCATGAAAAAAAGTATTAGTCCCCTCAAGCCTCCATTCTTCATCATGATCATCTTTGAATGGTGGAGCAGCCTTGAGCTGAATGGTCTACTCCTATTTTGTATATTTGTGTACAGAAAAAAAAATCTGTTATCTCTACCTAGTGTAACCTACATGTGACTCCAGTGCCACTTTATCCTATTGGCCTCTGAAATGGCCCTGGCAAATCAGTCCATTCAACTGACAACTCCTGGTCATAGACTATCAAGGGAGAAGTTTCTTTCATCTACATCCTACAACAGTTTTCCTCCCAGCCTTTCCTGCTGAAAGAAAAAACTTGTCCAGGTTCTCTTCAGAGCAGAAACATCCCAGACCAGATTATGTCCTGGTTAATCTCCTCTGCATCCTCAAGCACAATCAATCAATTATTCGTATAGGTAGCCAGGTCTGCAATGGCCCAACAAATCTTATACAACACCATCATAACCTCTCTGTTCTTTTATTCAGCACCTTGATGAATAAAAGGCAAATATCCAATGCCTTTTTAACCACTTTACCTATCTATTCTATTGCCTTCAAGAGTTTGTGGACACACACATGAACCTATGATCCCATCATTCCACTGTAGTCCCTTACTCATGTATCATGTATTCCTTGCATTGTTAATCTTCAAGTGTATTACTTGAAATGTCAGGATTTAGAAAATGTAGTCATTTACCACTGTTCTTCCCATCTGACCCGTTTGTTACAGAAGCTCTGTTGTCTAAAGTTGTCCTCCTTACTATTTACCGTGCCAATGTCACATCCTTCCAATTCAACATTTATATTTGTCCAATTTTCTACTAAGGCTAATTGAATGCCACGCTACTGTACTTTTATTTTTTTCCTACAAAAACCTTTGATGCAGCAATCTTATCAGATGCCTTCTAAAAATGCAACAATATAGTCGACTGACTCCCCTTTGAGCACATGACATGTTACTCCTTTAAAGGACTCCAATAAATAGATTAAACAAGGTTTTCCTCTTACAAAAACTGGCTGTTTATTATTAATTGGAATTTTACCCATGTACACAGCTAGAATATCTAGAGATAGAGTCTAACGCCTTCCTCATGACAGGCGTCAAGCTAATTGACCAATAATTTCCAATTTTTGCTTCCTCCTTTATTGTATTTTCTTGAGGGATTTTTGCAAAGTGAGAAATGCACCCAGTAGCTCATTAAACCAGTTCCTTTAATACTTGGAATAAAGTCCATTTTGACACAGACTGGTCAGCCCACAGTTCCTTCAGTTTGCTGAGGAAATCTCCCCTCATGAAGAAATGACAATGGAGTTGCTGTTTCCCTTCCACCTTCTAAGTTAGAGTTACTTCTGGAATCTTTATGTCTCCTCAATGAAGAAGACAGAATCAAATTTGCTCTTGTCATTGATCTAACAATGAACTTCCATTTCTCATTCTAGGGACTACAATTTACTTACATTTTTCATAAGATACAGATATTTGAATAGATTTTATTATTGTCACAGGTACTGAGATACAGTGAAAAGTATTGTTTTGAGTCCTATCCAGTCCAATTATGCCTTACATAAGTACAGGACAGAATGCAGAATATAGTGTTACAGCTACAGAAAAAGATCATGAGAGCCATTCAAAAGTCTGATAACAGGGATTAAGATATTATTGATTTGGTTGGTATGTGTCTACTCTTACTAACCATTTTTACCTTCCCAGCTAGTTAAAGATAATTTCTTCCTCTTAATCTTAGTGATTAGTCATTCTTTATATTCCAACCAATCAGCTGACCTGCCACGAGTCTTTGTGCGATTATATGCTGTTTCCTCAATACTGAAGGTTTCCAATTATTCAGATGCTCTGTCCTCCTTTTAGAGATTGTTTGTGGAAGAAAAGTATATATTCTGAAATGTTCCTTAAGAGGTGTGCCACCACATTTTTATTGATTCACCTTAAACCCTGTCTGCCCATTTGAATACACTTGTTTTCAACTGGCACTGGGCTTGTTTTACTTCCAGATTTTATTGAATTGAATTTATCACTTGCCATGGTGGGATTCAAACTCACGTCCATGTGCAATGGGTCTCTTGATTACTCATCCAGTAACTACATCATCACCTCTGATTGCTGGTTGCCAGCAATTGAATTGGCAGCAGCCTTTTCTGTATGTAAAAACAGCACAGAGACAAAAGGGGAAGAAAGCATATCTGATCACAGAAATGGCAGTCACAATTTTAGTTGCTACCTTGAAGCTTCAGTGAATGTGAGAATTGCACAAAATTAAGGTGTAATGACACTGGATATTGAAGTAATTAGAAATCAGTACATGTTAACCCAGTAGAAACACCAGAGGATTAAAAAAACACCTATATTTCTGGAGTTGACATTAAACAAGATGACCTGAAAAATACAGGTATAAGAACAAATTCTATAAAAATGTAATCAGCATTCATCAAGTAGACATTTAAAAAGCAAGCAACACACTGCTTCACTTAGCTTTGAATCAGTTTGTCAGATTCTTCAGTGTGAGATCAGACTTGTTAAATGATTTTCAAAAGTGATTTTGTTACAGAGAGATTGATTAAGTTACTTCATCTAACTGGAAAGAAGCAGTTAATAACCCCCAAAAAAAGTAGTACAGTGCTTACAGTCCCATTCTCACTCCAGGTCATCCCTATAATTTTGGGAACATAGCAGGAGCCAGCCTGAAGCAGGCAGAATCTTCACTCAAATGCAAACAGAAATCACAACTAGATAGTTGTCCAAGCTGGTCCTGTTGATTTTTCACTTGAGAGATTAGAATTATTCTCCAAGTTCAAGTAGAAGCTAAACACTTATCCCAATTTATGGATTGTGGCTCATAGGAAAATAAGAATTGGAGCCATTCAGCCCCTCAAGCCTTCACCTAGAACAGTAGCAAACTACTCAAGATGATTCCTGCAAGGACAACATTCCATCCTCCCAGTTTCATTGCAACACATGCAATGGACGCCAAGATATTAATTAGAAGTAACTGCCCAACACAGTAGTTGACAGAGCCCTCAGCTTTGCTTCTGTCCTCACCCATCCCATGAAAATCCTTTTCTTCCAAGGAATGATAGGGATCCCATGGTCTTCACATTTCACTCCAGTCTCCATATTCAAAAAAGGATCATGCTCTCGCACTCCTCCAGCAGTTTAAGCATCTTCACTTCCCAAATCCATTCAGCAGGACTATTCCCTCTTTGGCATCCTGATTTATTCAATCATTTATAACATCAGAGTCTCATGGCACATTCTATCACTATTGTCAATAGTGTAACACTTGCTCCCTCTTCACTGTCCAAAGCCAAAAACACACCTTTCTAGGTGAAAGTGCTTTACTTGCATTTCCTGGAATCTTGTCTACTATATCTGCTGGTCGCCATGCAGTGTCCTTTATACAGTAGAGATAAAACACAGACTGCATTGCAGAATACCTCTGGTCCAAGAATGACCGACTTTACAACTTGTGTGTCACTTCAATAAATCATCTTGGTCTCACACTAACATTTCCTGGTCTGGCTATAATGTTATAAAAAAGCTCAATACAAGCTGGAGGAACGACACCCCATTTTCCACTTTTGTAGCCTTCAGGACTCACTTCAACAATTTCACAGCATTATCATGGTTCTCCATTTTAACAGAACTTCCTTACCCCCTTCCTTCCATTCCCTGTGTTTTGTTTGCATGGATTTGCTCTCAACAGAGCTAACTCATTTTCTGATATTCACCCCCATCACTAAAGGCTATCTTTCCTTTCCTACTATACACATTGTCTTTTGCTCTGGGTAAGTTCACCAGTCCCACTTGTTCTTCTTGCTGCTTTGTCAGCAGCATAAAAAGCAACTAGAGTAACTGAGCTTGAAATAGTAACACTCCAGACCGCAGACCTGGTGAGTTTCTCCATTCTAGACCATGACTGATCATCTCCCACAAAACCATATTCCCATGCTATTCCCATATCAGTTGACTGATGTCTCCAACTTAAACATAGTTATTTTGCATCAGTTCACTGTGGAGAAGTACATGGAAGATATAGTTGTAAGGAAATAGATGGTGACATTCTGAAAAATGTCCATATTACAGAGAAGGTAGTGCTGGATGCCTTAAAACACAAAAGGTGGATAAATCCCCAAAACCTGCAGACCTCTGTGGGAAGATAGGGAAGTGATTGCTAGGCCTCTTGCTGAGATGTTTGTATCGTCAATAGTCACAGGTGAGGTGCTGTAAGACTGGAGGGTGGCTAGCATGGTGCCACTGTTTAAAGAAAGGTGGTATATTTGTCTTTATTGATCAGATTATTGATAAAAAGAGTTGAGAAGTCATGTTGCAGCTGTACAGGACATTGGTTAGGCCACTTTTGGAATATTGCATGCAATTCTGGTCTCCTTCCTATTGAAAGGATGTTGTGAGACTTGACAGGGTTTAGAAAAGATTTACAAGGATGTTGCCATAGTTGGAGGATTTGAGCTATAGGGGAGAGGCTGAATTGGCTGGGGCTGTTTTCCCTGGAGCATTGGAAGCTGAAGGGTGACCTGAAAGAGGTTTATAAAACAATGAGGGGCATGGATAGGGTAAATAGACAAGGTCTTTTCCCTGAGGTGTGAGAGTCCAGGGCTAGAGGGCATAGGTTTAGGGAGATAGGGGAAAGATTTAAAAAGGGGCCCAAAGGGGTAACTTTTTCACACAGAGGTTGATGAGTGTATGGAATGAGTTGCCAGGGTAAGTGGTAGAGGCTGGTACAATAACAGCATTTAAAAGGCATATGGAAGAGTATATGAATAGGAAGGATTTAGAGGGATGTGGGCCAAGTGCTAGCAAAATAGATTAGATTAATTTAGGATATTGGATCAGCATGGTCGAGTTGGACTGAAGGGACTGTTTCTGTGCTGTACATCTGACTCAGATTGTTCGTGCACAACCCTCTGGGATTTAAAAAAAAAATCAAAGATTCACCACTCTGGAAGTTCCCTCTCACTTTAGTCCTCAATTGTTTCCAAAAATGTGTTCCCTCGTTCTCAACCCCAGAGCCCAAGCCAACATCCTTTCTGCATCTACCTGTTTATCACTAAGAAATTTCCGGTTTTAGGAGATTTTAAAACTCAAAACTACATACTCACTTTCACAAAGCTCTCCCAATAGGATAGCCCACCATTTATAGGAACTGGTTTGGTGAATCCTACACTCCCTCTACTGCAATCTCACAAGTGTTCTATACTCTAGAAGCAAGAATCCTACATTCAAACACCCTTTATCACAAGGCTAATACTAGATTTCATCGGTGAATTAAGGTGAGACTCGGGTTCCTTTTAGTCTCAGTTGGCCCCAATTTCTAAATCATTGATGTGGGCTGTGAACAGCTGGGGTCCCAAGTATGGATTCTTGTGATAACCCAGAGGTCACAGTTTGCTAACTTGGTAATGACCCAGTTAACCTTCCTTTCTGAGGAACAGACCCTGTGAAAATATTAAGGTGGTAGCCTAGTCCCTAACTTGTTCATTTTAAAAAAAGTAGATGTGAATTGAGTGTTCCAGACATGATGCAACTGGTCAAACTACCCTATGTTAAGAAAAGCACTGATTATTTAAACACAATAGTTAAAATGCAAACAAGAAAGGAATTTAGAACAACGTAACTATCGGAAAACTTAGGCAAAT
Source organism: Chiloscyllium punctatum (assembly GCF_047496795.1). Classification (NCBI taxonomy): domain Eukaryota; kingdom Metazoa; phylum Chordata; class Chondrichthyes; order Orectolobiformes; family Hemiscylliidae; genus Chiloscyllium; species Chiloscyllium punctatum. Next base: position 72,856,905 of record NC_092739.1, read on the forward strand.
AATAGAAATAATACCTATTGCTAATTAACTATTCCATTATAGTAACATCCCATAACACACCGCTTGACAAAAATGGCAAATTCAGCCAGATTCTTACATGCAGTTCTCCAATCCTGGAGGAAGAAACAGAAAATTCAGAAAGAAACTTGAGACCCAAAATGCTTCTGATGTTACTGACTAAACCAAACCCAAAAATCTGGATCTGACAGAACTGACCACACCTATTTCAGGCTGCCTCAATTGTTCCAACTTTAAAAACCTAAAGGCCTCACGGTGTTTAAAGATTAGTTTCCCTACAGTGTGGAAACAGGCCCTTTGGCCCAACAGGTCCACAGCGACCCTCTGAAGAGTAACCCACCCAGACCCATTCCCCTACATTTACCCCTGATTAATGCACTTAACACTATGGGAAATTTAGCATGGCCAATTCACCTAACTTGCACATCTTTGGACTGTGGGAAGAAACTGGAGCACCCGGAAGAAATCCATGCAGATACGGGGAGAGTGTGCAAACTCCACACAGACAGTTTCCCAAGGTGAGAATCAAACCAGAGTCCCTGCCACTGTGAGGCAGCAGTGCTAACCACTGAGCCACCGTGCTGCCCATACTGAAGTCAGTCTCCAAGTAGCCAGTTCAACACCACTGCCTTACAACCTGTGAATAAAAAAGGACAAAACATTTTAAAATGACAGATCATATTCACTCTAAGCGATCCTTAATCCAGGCTAATATATTAACCCAATCCACACACTTTAAATTTTGTTTATTAATTTCTTGTGGGACTTGTAACTGCAGATCATAAGATTGTATCTATAGTACAGAATCTTGATAGATCACCAAGGCATCCACTATTCTATAGCCATGTGAGCACTGTAGGTGAAGGCCTTTGGGTCTTGGATGCAACAGCTTAGCCCCAGGTTAGCTTAGTTGGTTAGACAGCTGGCTTATATGCCATCAGCATAGGTTCAATTCCTGCACCAGCTGAGGTTACCATGAAGGACTCTTTCAACCTCTCCCCTTGCCCAAGGTATGATGATTCTCAGGTTAAACCACCACAGTCATGTCCTTAGTGAGACTGAGCAGCCCCCTTATCTGGTAAGTCTATGGTGACATTGTCTATTGGAGTAAAGACATTCTTCTAGTTCTACATGCAGCTTAATTTTTGGGACATTTCATCTTCCTCTGAAAACAGGCAGAAACAATACTTCTTTTGCTTATATGCCATTGTGATGGCTCAAATTCTCCAATCTCTGCCTGTCATGCAAGATTTGTTGAAGCTAAAATCATTTTTACTTAGAATAATGTATTCCTGTTTCTTGCTATTTTACATTCAAAGAATATAGAAAACATCAAAGGAAATCCAAGGATTTGATAAGTGCCAAAGTTTTCCCAATCGTAGATGAAAAGCCTCCTCTGTTATCCTGAAGAGAAGAAAGTGAGGACTGCAGATGCTGGAGATCAGAGCTAAAAATGTGTTGCTGGAAAATGTGTTGCTGCAGCAGGTCAGGCAGCATCCAAGGAACAGAAGAATCAACATTTCGGGCATAAGCCCTTCTTCAAGAATGAGGAAAGTGTGTCCAGCAGGCTATGATAAAAGGTAGGGAGGAGGGACTTGGGGAGGGGCGTTAGAAATGCGATAGGTGCACTACACCGCTGAGGCTAAACGCCAGCTCACGGACACCTCCTCCTACTGCCCCCTTGACCATGACCCCACCTCCCAACACCAAACCATCATCTCCCAGACCATCCATAACCTCATCACCTCAGGGGATCTCCCATCCACCGCCTCCAATCTCATAGTCCCACAACCCCGCACCGCCCATTTCTACCTCCTGCCCAAAGTCCACAAACCTGACTGCCCCGGCCGACCCATTGTCTCAGCCTGCTCCTGCCCCATCGAACTCATCTCTGCATACCTCGACACGGTCCTGTCCCCCTTTGTCCAAGAACTCCCCACCTACGTTCGGGACACCACCCACACCCTCCACCTCCTCCATGATTTTCGCTTCCCCGGTCCCCAACGCCTTATCTTCACCATGGACATCCAGTCCCTGAACACCTCCATCCCCCATCACGAAGGACTCAAAGCCCTCCGCTTCTTCCTTTCCCGCCATACCAACCAGTACCCTTCCACTGACACCCTCCTTCGACTGACTGAACTGGTCCTCACCCTGAACAACTTCTCTTTCCAATCCTCCCACTTCCTCCAAACCAAAGGAGTAGCCATGGGCACCCGCATGGGCCCCAGCTATGCCTGCCTCTTCGTAGGATATGTGGAACAGTCCATCTTCCGCAGCTACACTGGCACCGCCCCCGACCTTTTCCTCCGCTACATCGATGACTGTATCGGCGCTGCCTCGTGCTCCCACGAGGAGGTTGAACAGTTCATCCACTTTACCAACACCTTCCACCCCGACCTCAAATTCACCTGGACCGTCTCAGACTCCTCCCTCCCCTTCCGAGACCTCTCCAATTCTATCTCTGGCAACCGAATCAACACGGGCATTCACTATAAACTGACCGACTCCCACAGCTACCCAGACTACACCCCCTCCCACCCTGCCCACTGTAAAAACGCCATCCCATATCCCCAATTCCTTCGTCTCCACTGCATCTGCTCCCAGGAGAACCAGTTCCAAAACCGTACCACCCAGATGGCCTCCTTCTTCAAGGACTGCAATTTCCCCACAGACGTGGTCGACAATGCCCTCCACCGCATCTCCTCCACTTCCCGCTCCCCCGCCCCTCCAACCGCCACCAGGACAGAACCCCACTGGTCCTCACCTACCACCCCACCAACCTCCATGTACAGCGTATAATCCGCCGTCATTTCCGATTCCTCCAAACGGACCCCACCACCAGGGATAGATTTCCCTTCCCTCCCCTATCAGCGTTCCAAAAAGACCACTCCCTCCGTGACTCCCTCGTCAGGTCCACACCCCCCACCAACCCAACCTCCACTTCCGGCACCTTCCCCTGCAACCGCAGGAAATGCAAAACTTGTGCCCACACCTCCCCCCTTACGTCCCTACAAGGCCCCAAGGGATACTTCCATATCCGCCACAAATTCACCTGCACCTCCACACACATCATCTATTGCATCCGCTGCACCCGATGTGGCCTCCTCTATATTGGGGAGACAGGCTGCCTACTTGCGGAACTTTTCAGAGAACACCTCTGGGACACCCGGACCAACCAACCCAACCACCCCGTAGCTCAACACTTCAACTCCCCCTCCCACTCCACCAAGGACATGCAGGTCCTTGGACTCCTCCATCGCCAGACCACAGCAACACGACGGCTGGAGGAAGAGCGCCTCATCTTCCGCCTAGGAACCCTCCAACCACAAGGGATGAACTCAGATTTCTCCAGTTTCCTCATTTCCCCTCCCCCCACCTTGTCTCAGTCAAATCCCTCGAACTCAGCACCACCTTCCTAACCTGCAATCTTCTTCCTGACCTCTCCGCCCCCACCCCACTCCGGCCTATCACCATCACCTTGACCTCCTTCCACCTATCGCATTTCTAACGCCCCTCCCCCAAGTCCCTCCTCCCTACCTTTTATCTTAGCCTGCTGGACACACTTTCCTCATTGCTGAAGAAGGGCTTAAGCCCGAAACGTCGATTCTCCTGTTCCTTGGATGCTGCCTGACCTGCTGCGCTTTTCCAGCAACACATTTTCAGCTTTTATCCTGAAGAGGAAAGTTCAGTTTCTTCTAATAGCCATAGCTCTCACTTTACTGTCACACACATCTCCAGTCTAAATCTCCTCATCGCCACATCCAGTTAACACAGTATTAAAGATTATGACTATCAGGAAGATTAGGCAAATTCACTGTTGATGCTGTCATTCTACAAGCTTCACTAAGCTGGAATCAGGCAAGGGAGATATGAACGTGAAACAAGTCTGACTTTAGTATTGCGAGACCAGAATGGTTTAATGAGATCTTTATGTACTAGTGTAGTTGCCTGCTTGAAGCCATCACCTGCAGAATAACAAGCAGGCAGCATGAATAAGCTTCCCTTTGTAACCACAAAGAGCAGAAACCACAAAGTCAAAAATAAATTACCTTTGGAGCTTTCTTCTTTCCTTCATCAGACTCCTCTTCATCTGAAGTAGTCATTATGTGACCTGTATCCTATATGTATACATCAAAAATCAACCCCAACTTGACAGGAAAATTCAAACCACTGATACAGAAAAACAAATCAAAGTTGAAGACAGAGCAAGAGTCATCAGCAGGTCTCCTGGTGGGATTTAACTGCCTGACCATCCAGTGGCAAGAATTCAGAAAAATTTAAATCACCATTTATCTGCAGCAGATGTGACTTAGCATTCACCCCTGCATCATGGATTTGTTGTTCTTCAAATGGAGGTGAGAATTCCCAAGCTCAATGGCCAGAACAACAAAAAAAGGGAAACGTTTTAGAAAGAAAAGTACTTGGTAGAATAAACAGCTTTTAATTTGTTGGTTTTGCTGATATATCTTCTTGATTTAAGTGACTTCAAAAGGAATCGATGCTTGACTTGGTTAATAATTGGGTAAAAATTCAGTGAACAGAAGTCAGGAGTACAGTCTGAGAGGTATGGTTTGACACAGCTTGTCTCTTTCAAAAGTGACTAAAGTCCAGAGGCAGACAGCTCCACAATCTGGGGCTCCATCATACGCAGCTAAAACAAAACAAAAACTCTGGGAATGCCTGCAATGGCATTTTTAAAAAATATCACAATACAACAGGATTAAAACAGGTGATTTCATTTCGCTAAGATTTCAGCTCCTTTCATGTTGCCCCATAGAATAAAATCCTGATGCTAACAGATTGAACATGCATACATTCAAATCAAATTAATTTCACATTTCAACCAATGGAATCACACGAACACCATTTTCATTAATGGCCATTTCACAACTCAAGGGACTGTTAACATGCATGTTAACAGTTGGAAACAATAGACAATAGGTGCAGGAGTAGGCCACTCGGCCCTTTGAGCCAGCACCACCATTCATTATGATCATGGCTAATCATCCACAATCAGTATGCTGTTCCTGCCTTATCCCCATAACCCTTGATTCCACTATCTCTAAGAGCTCTACCCAACTCTTTCTTGAAAGTATCCAGAGACTTGGCCTCCACTGCCTTCTGGGGCAGAGCATTCCATGTATCCACTACTCTCTGGGTGAAGAAGTCTCTCCTCAACTCTGTTCTAAGTGGCCTACCCCTTATTTTTAAACTGTGTCCTCTGGTTTTGGACTCACCCATCAGCGGAAACATGTTTCCTACAGAGTGTCCAATCCATTAATAAATTTTATACGTCTCAATCAGATCTCCTCTCATACTTCTAAACTCAAGTGTATACAAGCTCAGTCACTCCAATCTTTCAACATATGATAGCCCCCACCATTCCGGGAATTGATCTCGTGAACCTTGGCTGCATTCCCTCAATAGCTAGAATGTCCTTCCTCAAATTTGGAAACCAAAACTGCACATAATACTCCAGGTGCAGACTCACCAGGGCCCTGTATAGCTGCAGAAGGACCTCTTTGCTCCTATACTCAATTCCTCTTATTATGAAGGCCAGCATGCCATTAGCTTTCTTCACGCCTGCTGCATGCTTGCTTTCATTGACTAATGTACAAGAACACCTATATCTCATTGTACTTCCCCTTTACCTAACTTCACTCCATTTAGATAGTAATGTGCCTTCCTGTTTTTGCCAAAGTGGATAACCACACATTTATCCACATTAAACTGCATCTGCCATGCATCCGTCCACTCACCAAGCCTGTCCAAGTCACGCTGTATTCTCATAACATCCTCCTCACATTTCACCCTGCCACCCAGCTTTGTGTCATCAGCAAATTTGCTAAAATTACTTTTAATGCGTTCACCTATATCATTGATGTATATTGTGAACAGCTACGGTCCCAGCACCGAACCTTGTAGTACCCCACTGGTCACCGCCTGCCATTCCAAAAGGGACCTGTTTATCACTACTCTTTGCTTCGTGTCAGTCGGCCAATTTTCAATCCAAGTCAAAACCTTGCCCCCAATACCATGTGCCCTAATTTTACTCACTGATCTCCTTTGTGGTATCTTATCAAAGGCTTTCTGAAAGTTCAAATCACATTTGTTCCAAAGCTCAATATAAATTTCAATCTGTCGTTGAGTAAGCAAAGTATGATGATCAGAAACTTTTGCTACTCCAAGAAGTCCAATCTGCATGTGATTGGAATCTTCACAAACAGAATGAGGCAATCAGGCTCCTTCCAAAATGTGGAGCCATCCTTCCACTGTCAGATCCCTTACATCATTGATCAGACAGGGAAAGGCAAACTACACCTCTTTCTCAGGGCTCAGTTAATGTATTCTACAAGTTTAACGATGCAGCAGCACACAGAACCTTTCACAGGAAAAAAAATACTGAAAAAAAACGGTGGATTCTGAAAATCAGAAACAAAAAAACAGAAATTGTTGGAAAGGCTCACCAGGTGCTGCAGCATTTGTGGAGAGAAATCAGGATTAATGCATCAGGTTCAGTGACCTTTCCTCAGAAGGGATGACAGCGAGGGAAAAGTTATTTATGCCATTTCATTGGAGTTGTCAAACTGGCTAATTACAGAAGGCAAGTGAGAGGTTCAAGTGCCATGAGTGTAGAGTACTGAGGGAAAAGAGCAGCTAGCTCCACGGTAACTACTTACTTAAATTGCAACATAACCTCCAGCAAAGTGAAGAATTCAGAGGGACTCCAGGTGTAGAAGAATGGTCTAGCAGAGTCTTCAAATTTTCCAGACAATTCCCACAGTCTTCCATGTAGACCATTTTCATTTTGGTTAATTTAAATTAAACAAATTAGTACTTCACCCAGGCAAATTACAAAATACCTTTAATTGAACTAGCCAAAATTAACTAAAAGAAATGCATTATTGTTCAGAAAAACAATAAGTTGTCCAATGGACAAACTGCTATATTATCAATTGGCACTCATTTCTCCTGAACTTAGTGATTTTTTTTGATAAGTAGATCAATAATATAGGCATCTTTCTCTGTAAGAGACAGCCAACTGGTTATAATCATCTGAAGGGCTCCACACCTCAAACATGAGCAGGTGAGGAGAGAGAGAGAGAGAGAGAGAGAGAGAGGTCAAACCTACTACATCCACAATTAGAACAGTATCCACTCTGAGTCATTCTAAACCCAACACTATCCATCCTAACGAATTCAGCTTACTAGTCCCTGGCAAAAAAGTTTGGACATCCATATTATTTAGACCCAAGCTGTGATAATTTGCAACACAACTGTACACGAACTGTTAGTTTACACAGTGTATTGGTTTACAACAGAAGCAATGGATTTCAAGTTGAGACAAGCCATTATTGTGCATGTTAAAATGAGAAGCTAAGTTAAAATAGTGAAAATTGAAGATAAACAGCAATGCTGTGCAGTGGTGGGTTGTTTTTGTAGTGATTTCTGCTGGCCAAAGCTTTAAAGAAAGAAATAGATAGTTGAATGAACCATTCAGTGACATTACTAGGCAGTGTTTGATCTTGTTGTCAAGTATTAATAATTAAAGCCATCTCTTACAAATCAAGCAGGCAATGTACAACCTACTTCACTACATGTGAGGATGACCAATGTCACTGCTAAATAATTTAAATGTAAAGTACAGCCACTAGAACACAACATTGCAAATGTTTGTCATTTGCACTTGTTTTCAGCTAGAAAGCAGCGTGTATGATTTATTTCAAGCTCTTCCCAATCCCCCAACATAAACATTGGCTAAAGGCCAATGTAATTCATGTGATATCACAGATAGCTGAATGCACTGGATATGGCAAAGGCTACAGAATGACAGTATCTTTAAGATGTAATATTGAAAATGTTTGCTCCAGAACTTACTGTGACCCTAGCCACACAGTTTATCTACTGCTATAACACAGGCATCTACTAGAAATGTCAAAAAGATTGCCCATGTACCAATTCTATCCAGTCAGTCAGTCAAATCCTACCGCAGTCTAGTCTAGATCACAAAAATGATGGAAGGTGTCAAAGCTATCAAGCAGTAACTGCTCACTAACACTCATGACCTCATTGCTGACCTGGCTTAAAACATGGACAAAAATGCAAAGCTGATTTCTTGAGGGAGGAAAGTGATAGCCTTTGACATGAAGGCCATATCTGACAGAGTATGACATTAAACAGTTCAGGCAAAACAGAGGTCAGTGGGAATCAGGGACAACTCTGCTAGTTGGAATTGTACTAGACAAAAAGGAAGATGGTTATGGTTGAAGGTCAGTAATCTCAGCTTGAAGACAGCTTTACAGGAGTTTCTCATGGTAGTGTCCTCATGCTAACCATCTTCAGCTGCTTCAATGACCTTCCCAAAGTTACAAGTGGAGTTGTTTCCACAACGTTCAGCACAAATTGCAGACTCAGATACTGAAGCAGTCAATGATTAGTGCAGTTTCTGCGATGGTGCTGAGATTCTAGAGTGTTGTTGAGGCTGCGTTCAAACTGCCAGCATGCCATTATGCTCCTGACTAATACGCTGTCAATGGTGGACAAGTACTGGAGAAGACCCTTCACTCATTACCAGCATTTGACCTACCTCCAATACACACAACATTTATACTGATGGTCTAAATCACTGGTAACTCTCAAAGTGCTGATGAGAAAGTTTCAGTGAGGGAATGTCAATTAATATCAAGAGAAAATTAAATCCAGAGATGGCTATCATTTGAGATGAAAATGCTGCTGGCCATTGATTTGTCCAGTTTTCATGAGGCTTGTTACTGATTTTAATGTGGCTTTGGAGGCTCAATACCAGACCTCTTGCTTTATTGGTAAACATTTAATGATTTCATCTTCAACGTAGGAGTAATGATTAAAGAGCTGGCAGATGATAGAAGGATTGGTCAGGTAATTGATAGAAGACCAGTCGACAGTAACATATTAAAATGGAGTAGTCAAATGCCCAAAACTAAAAGAAAGCACGAAGTGGAATTCAAATCTGGAAAACTGACAGATTAGATTCAAGAGGGCAAGCTGGATAAGAAACAAAACAATTGATGAGACAGTGGAAACAAGAACACAGCTTTAAATAATAGCAAAACCATTATCATTTAGACCCAAAAAGAACCCGAAATTATACAATGATTGCATTCTGTTTGCCCTGTAAAATTCCTGATCAGAGATTAAAATAAGCATCTTCCTCGTTCTAATTGGTTTCACAGCTCAAAATGAGCTTTGCACATTGCTGAAAACAGATTCAAAATGTTCACGCTTGTTTTTCAGGACTGTGGATATCACAGGAGCTTCAGGACACGAGGTTTCAGCAGGATCCTCGGAGCTTTCTGCCCCCTCCCCCATTTTAAATAGATGTTGACTTTAAAACAAAATCTACTCAATCTGAATATTTTTGAGCTCAGCCTTTAAACAGATAGGCAAAAGTGAGGACTCCAGCTCAGCACTGTCCTCATGACCTGTCCTACCAGCCAATCTCCCTTCCCACCTATCCAGTCCACCCTCCTCTCTGACCTATCACCTCCATCCCCACCCCCATTCACCTATTGTACTCTTTGCTCCCTTCTCCCTAGCCCCCAGCACCCCCCCACCCCCCCGACTCCCCATTTATCTCTCCTCCCTGGAGGCGTCCTGCCTCTACTCCTGATGAAGGGCTTTTGCCTGAAGCGACGATTTTCCTGCTCCTCGGATGCTGCCTGACCTGCTGTGCTTTTCCAGCACCACTCTGCTTTAAACAGGTAGGTTGGTTCATAAAGAAAAAAAGAGAACTGTATTAATTGTGTGTATTCAGCTTTATTCAGTGCACATACTTGGAACCTAGGTTTCCCTTTTGTACTTAAACTCCAGCTCCCAAACAGCTCACTTCCAATTTGGAAGAATTGTGACTCAAGAGTGCATTTTAAACTAATGGAGTGTCTAGGGTGCACTATGAGGCCTTGCTCACTTTAATTCCAGGGCCTTAAATTTATATGGTAGACTGCCTAGCAATTGTCTGTAGAATTGGGCAGCCCATTGACATGACCCATTCAAATTTCCAGTGCTTCCTGATGCAATCTTATAAAAGTAACTTTTAATTCATTTAAGGGTAGAAAGTTAGTTCATCACTCCTCTAGTATGACCCCATCACCATGAATTAGTTACATCTTTCAAGATTAAATCATAAAACCACATTAAAAACCTCATTTGGAAGGCTTCTTAGATTAGCACAAGGTATTGATCCAAATAAAAGCCAAACGACCACCACTCTTTCCTCACATTAACAAAAGCTGATAAGTGTGAGAGGTCTAATCAGCTTTACCTCCTGTCCACTCAACCACAACATCTCTCCTCACACTGAGCCCTCTGATTCACAGATTAGCAATGATGCAGGAAGTAGGGCTTTGGGTTCCTGGTGCATTATGCTAGATTTTTGGTTAGGTGGGATCTGGTCTAGACAGAGGGTTGGTGCGTCAGCACACTGCTTTGCTGGTGCGGCTGGAGAGGATTTAAACTAACCTGACAATGGAAAGAGAACAAGAGCAGAGATTCAGTCTGCAGAGAAGCAAAATTGGAAATGAAAGGCATAAATGAGTTTAGACGGCCAACCAAAATGGTTGAAAGCATAACAAAGTAATTTGGTGGTACTTAAATGATATAAACACCAATGGAAGAAGTAGTCTAGTGAAGAGCTGTGAATGCAAATGGCTTGAATTAGTACCTTATCTGATACTGAAACATGGTCTGAGAAGAATAAATGACTGGTTAAACATTCCTAGTTGCAGTCTAAAAATGAAGACCCTAAAAGTAAGTTTTCAGCTCTCATTCGGTGGGCGGCACGGTGGCACAGTGGTTAGCACTGCTGCCTCACAGCGCCAGAGACCCGGGTTCAATTCCCGCCTCAGGCGACTGACTGTGTGGAGTTTGCACATTCTCCCCGTGTCTGCGTGGGTTTGCTCCGGGTGCTCCGGTTTCCTCCCACAGTCCAAAGATGTGCAGGGCAGGTGAATTGGCCATGCTAAATTGTCCGTAGCGTTAGGTAAGGGGTAGATGTAGGGGTATGGGTGGGTTGCGCTTCGGCGGGGCGGTGTGGACTTGTTGGGCCGAAGGGCCTGTTTCCACACTGTAAGTAATCTAATCTAATCTAATGACTAGAACAGAGGAGCTTCTCGTCAAAAGGAAGAAGGCAGCTTACATAAGGTGGAGGAAGCAAGGATCTAGCACAGCTTTAGAGGATTACAGGCTTGCTAGAAAGGAGCTCAGAAATGGACTAAGGAGACCCACGAGGGGCATGAAAAAGGCTTGGCAAATAGGATTAGGGAGAACCCAAAAGCATTTTACTCATACATGAGGAATAAGAGAATGATCAGGGAGAAGGTAGGGATGATCAGGGATAGCGTAGGGAACTTGTGCATGGAGTCTGAGCAGATAGGGGAAGCCCTAAATGAGTTTTTTGTTTCGGTTTTCACCAAGGAAAGGGACCTTGTTGTGAATGAGAACTTTGAAGAGCTGGGATACAGGCTTGACCAGATCAAGATTGATGAAGTTGATGTGCTGGAAACTTTGACAAACGTTAAGATTGATAAGTCCCCAGGGCCAGACCAGATTTATCCTAGTCTGCTCCGAGAAGCAAGAAACAAGATTGTTAAGCTGCTGGTGAAGATCTTTACTTCCTCATTCTCCATGGGAGTCGTACCGGATGTTTGGAGGGAGGCAAATGTTGTTCCTCTTTTCAAAAAGGGTAACAAGGAAATCCCTGGCAATTATAGACCAGTCAGTCTTAAGTCTGTGGTCAGCAAGGTTTTGGAAAGAATTCGGAGGGATAGGATTTATCCCTATTTGGAAAAGTAAAACATGATTAAAGGCAGTCAGCATGGCTTTGTGAGGGACAGGTCATGCCTCACAAATCTTATCGAGTTCTTTGAGGAGGTGACGTGACATGTCAATGAAGGTTGAGCACTGAATGTGGTGTATATGGACTTCAGCAAGGCATTTGATAAGGTTCCTCATGGTAGACTCATTCATAAAGTCAGGAAGTTTGGGATACGGGGAGATTTGGCTACCTGGATTCAGAATTGGCTTGCTGACAGAAGGCAGAGAGTGGTTGTAGAAGGAAAGTATTCTGCCTGGAGGTCAGTGTTGAGTGGGGTCCTGCAGAGTTCTGTTCTTGGGCCTCTGCTTTGTAGTTTTTATAAATGACTTAGATGAGGAGGTTGAGGGGTGGGTTAGTAAATTTGCAGATGACACAAGGTTGGAGGTGTTGTCGATAGTATAGAGGGCTATTGCAGGCTGCAGCGCGACATAGACAGGATTCAGAGCTGGGCTGAGAAATGGCAGATGGAGTTCAACCTGGATAAATGCGAAGTGATGTATTTTGGAAGGTCGAACTCAAATGCTGAATATAGGATTAAAGACAGGATTCTTGACAGTGTGGAGGAACAGAGGGATTTGGATGTGCAAGTACATAGATCCCTCAAAGTTGCCACCAAGTGGATAGAGTTGTTAAGAAAGCATCTGGTGTTTTGACTTTCATTAACAGGGGGATCGAGTTTAAAAGCCGTGAGGTTTTGTTACAGCTCTACAAGTCCCTGATGAGACCACACTTGGAATATTGTGGCCAGTTCTGGTCACCCGACTATAGGAAAGATACAGAGGCTTTGGAGAGGGTGCAAAGAAGGTTTAATAGGATGCTGCCTGGACTGGAGGGCTAGCCTTATAAGAAAGGTTGAAAAAGCTCAGACTTGTCTCTCTGGAGTGAAGGAGGAAGAGAGGAGACCTGATCGAGATGTACAAGATAATCAGAGGAATAGATAGAGTCAATAGCCTGAGATTCTTCTCCAGGGCAGGGTTAATGGGTACAAGGGGTCATAATTTTAAGATATTAGGGGAAAGATATAGAGGGGATGTCAGAGAGTTGTGAATGTTTGGAATGCGTTGCCAGCAGTGGTGATGGAAGCAGAGTCATTAGGGACATTTAAGTGACTGCTAGACATGCACATGGAAAGCAGCGAGTTAAGGAGTGCATAGGTTAAGTTACAATATTTTACGTTAGTATTAAACCTTGGCACAACATCATGAGCCAAAGGGCCTGTTCTGTGCTGTACTTTTCTATGTTCTAAGTTCTACATGTGCTCCTGCAAATGAGAAAAGATTTTTTAATTCTCAAAAATCCACACCCTACCTTGTGTATAGAGCAGCATTGGAATAGAACAGGGCAAAAATAGGAAGCTCAATGCAAATACCAGGAACTCAGTATTACCAGAGGGCCTTAAGTAATTTTTTTTAAAACTGTAGAAGTAGTCAAGGAAAATAGTCAAAAAGTAAATCACATGAAAAACTATCGGCAACCAGTTGTAAGGAAACCCAAGATATTCTTTACATTTATCTTGATAACCAAGAGCTCCTACCCTCTCCTTAGTCATCTTCTTAGGAAACCAGAGTAATAGGTCTTCCACTCCACAAACATGAACAGGATTCTCAATGGTGCTCTACATCTTCACAGAAGAGGGAGTGTGAAATGTTGCATGTAATGAAACATGGTGAGGAGCAATATAAAAAATAGGATTTAGGGACAAAGGTATTCGGCTGGTCTGCAGCCGTTGGTGAGGGAAATTAACAACAGGACCTCATCTTTACCAATCTATCCGGTGTAGATGCATCTGTCCATGATTGTACTGGTAGGAGTGACCATCACCCAGTCCTCAGACACTGGATTCACAAATGTTAACTCTGATTTCTCTGCACAGTTGCTGCCAGACCTGCTGAGTTTTTCCAGCAACTTCTATTTGTGTGTTGAGTTGACAACTGTCAAGTTGCATTCACGCCACAAATGCTAAGGAATGACCAGCTAATCACCATCCCTTGACTTCAAACAGATTCTAAACTTCACACCTCATGCAGACAGCCTCATATTTCCAGGAATTACAGACAGGCGACTTGGTATGCCAAAAATAGAAGTCAACCTGACTGTAGTAATTTAAAAATGGGAGTCACTAGAGACATTCAAGGACAAAGTAATAAAAGCCTTATTCGAATTTGGTGGAGGGAACAACTTGGATATTGTCACTGGTTTGCACAACCTTCAGGTTCTGTGAGAGATCGAGGTCTTTAGAGAGAGAGAAAAAAGTGTACAACCCCACCACAGGAACTCAGTTACCACTGAATCGCTGATTATCAACATCTTGGGGGCTATTATTGACCAGAAACTTCACTGGACTTACCATAAATACTGTACCTACAAGAGCAGGTCAGAAGCTAGCAATGCTGCAGAGTTTAACTCACCTTCTGACTCCCAAAGCCTGCCCATTATCTACAAGATACAAGTCAAGAGTGTGATAGAATACTCCCACTTGCCTGGATGAGTGCAGCTCCAACACCACTCAAGAAGCTTGACACAGTCCAGGACAAAGCAACCTCTTGTCCGTTTGTGGTGCCATCCACTTCCTCCACCATCACTCCATGTACACTCTACTGCTACTAGCATTTACAAAAAACATTGCAGAAATTTGCCAAGGCTCCTTTGGTTGTGGGTTTGGAAGGTGCTGCCTCTTTCATCCAGAAAGGTGGTGGCACCATATACATGGCAATACCACCATCATCTGGAAGTTTCCCTCTAAGCCATTTACCATCTTGACTTGGAAATTACTACCATTCTTTCAGTTCTTAAGCCAGAATATTTCCTCCCTAATAATATGGAAAGCACATAGTCATTAAAGACTATGTCATTCAAGCACATAGTCATTCAAGTGGCTCACTACCACCTTCTCAAAAGCAATTCAACAAAATGTTGGTTCATGACCATGTTCCACAAGTCCAAAGAATTCCATAGAAGTATTTACATTTAGAAATAGTTTTCTGGTGGACACAGCATCTTAAAAATTGCTTGAAGCAGGCCTGGCACCCATCCTCCTCAAAGCAAATGAGCAACAATGCCGATGAAGTCTAAAAACAAGTACCACATCCATCATTTAGCTATCCACATGACCCAAGGCCTGGTTTAGTCATCTCTTTGGGATACTTATACAGGAGAAAGTGAGGACTGCACGTGCTGGAGATCAGAGTCGAGGTTGTGGTGCCTGATGGAGGGTTCATGCCCGAATCATTGATTCTCCTACTCCTCGGATGCTGTTTGACCTGGGGATATATATACAGCCATGTTTAGCAAAGCAGTACAACAGCCTCAAAACAACTTGGCAAAGACATTAACACAAGAGTGAACAGCAACAACTTTTAATGAATAGCTACTTCCAGGTGACGAGATCATCTTAATTGGGTGCGCTGCAAGCCAAGCCCCAGTTGTGTCATTTGGTATCATTACGCCTCAGCACCATGCTTTGTAGCTATTTTTAAAACATAGTATTTCGGTTTTAAAACAGCAGCATTTTTTACGCAATGTACATACAATATAGAAAAGTACAGTAAAGAACAGGCCCTTTGGCCCACGATGTTGTGCCGAGAATTAATCCTAATGTAAAATAACCTAACCTACGCACCCTTCAATTCACTGCTATCCATGCGCATGTCCAGCAGTCGCTTAAATGTCCCTAATGACTCTGCTTCCACCACCACCGTTGGCAACGCATTCACAATTCTCTGCAAAAAGAACCTTTCTCCTACTATCTTAAAACTATGACCCCTCATGCCAGTGGAGAAAAGTCTCTGGCTATTGACTCTATCCATGCCTCTCATTACCTTGTATATCTCGATCAGGTCACCTCTCTTCTTCCTTCTCTCCAGAGAGAAAAGTTCGAGCTTAGTCAGTCTCTCTTCATGATTCAAGTTCTCCAGTCCAGGCAGCATCCTGGTAAACGTTCTTTGCACCCCCTCCAAAGCCTCTGTGTCTTTCCTATAGTAAGGCAACCAGAATTTGGCAAAATATTCCAAGTGTGGTCTCACCAGGGACCTGTAGAGCTGTAGCCAAACCTCGCAGCTCTTAAACTCAATCCCCCTGTTAATGAAAGCCAAAACACCATATGCTTTCTTAACAACCCTATCCACTTGGGTGGCAACTTTGCTGAACCTATGGACTTGAATACTAAGATTCCCTCTGTTCATCCACACTGCCAAGAATCCTGTCTTTAATCCTATTTCAGCATTTGAGTTCGACCTTCCAAAATGAATCACTTCGCATTTATCCAGGTTGAACTCCATCTGCCATTTCTCAGCCCAGCTCTGCATCCTGTCTATGTCATGCTGCAGCAGCCCTCTATACTATCAACGACACCTCCAACCTTTGTGTCATCCACAAATTTACTAACTCATCCCTCAACCTCCTCATCCAAGTAATTTATAAAACTACAAAGAGCAGAGGCTCAAGAACAGAGCCCTGCGGGACACCACTCAACACTGGCCTCCAGGCAGAATACTTTCCATCTACAACTACTCTCTGCCTTCTGTCAGTAAACCAATTCTGAATCCAGATAGCCAAATCTCCCTGTATCCCAAACCTCCTGACTTTACAAATGAGCCTACCATGGGAAACCTTATCAACTGCCTAGCTGAAGTCCATATACATCACATCCACTGCTCAACCTGCGTCGACCTGCCTTGTTACCTCAAAGAACCCGATAAGATTTGTGAGGCATGACCTGCCCCTCACAAAGCCATGCTAACTGCCTATAATCACGCTATGCTTTTCCAAATAGTCATAAGTCCTATCCTTCAGAATTCTTTACCTATTACCCTTCTTGAAAAGAGGAACAACATTCGCCTCCTTCCAATTCTCTGGTACAACACCCTGGAGAGTGAGAGAGCAAATATCCTCGCCAGCGGCTTAGCAATCTCTTTTCTTCCTTCTTGGAGCTGCCTAGGATAAATATGGTCAGGTCCTGGGGACTTATCAATCTTAATGTTTGCCAAAATTTCCAGCACATCACTTCATCAATCTTGATCTGGTCAAGCCTGTATCCCAGCTCCTCAAAGTTCTCATTCACAACAAGGTCCCTTTCCTTAGTGAAAACCGAAGCAAAAACCTTATTTAGGGCTTCCCCTATCTGCTCAGATTCCACGTACAAGTTCCCTACGCTATCGCTGACCAGCCCTACCTCTCCCTGATCATTTTCTTACTCATCACGTATGAGTAAAATGCCTTTGGGACATGTAGAATGACAACTAATATTGCTATGTTGTGGTTTTAAAGCAGGTAGTGCTACCGTGGTTTGAAAATTCCCCATTGCAGGAGGTGATGCGACAGGGATAACTAACAGGATCCCCAACAAATTCAACTCGTGACCAGGAAGTCAGCAAACAGCATATTCCTGTTCTGACAAAGAGTTGGGAGTTCAAAACTAAAGGGCATGTTTTTAAGCTGAGGAGAAAGGTTTTTAAAAAAAAGGACATGAGGGTTGACCTTGTTTTTCAAAAAAAATAAGTGGTTCATATGGAATGAACTGCCAGAGGAAGTGATGGATGCAGTTACAACATTTAAAAAGATGTTCGGATAAGTTCACAATTAGGAAAGGCCGAGGGATATGGGCCAAACGCAGGCAAGACAGAATAGTTTAGTTTGGGAATGTGGTTGACATGGGCTAGTTGGGCTGAAGGGTCTGCTTCTATGTTGTACAATACTCTGACTCACCTAATATTAATACTCTGTATGGATGGTTCCAGGCCTACTGTTTCTACAGCATTTCATTTCAGCTTTCCATGAGGGTTACTGAAACATTAGGATGGTTACTAGTGATTGGCAGAGATGATGTTTCTTAAGTGGGTGTCTCATTAATGACAGTCACCATTCCTGATGGGGACCAGAACTTGGCAGAATACTTTCCATCTACAACTACTCTCTGCCTTCTGTCAGTAAACCAATTCTGAATCCAGATAGCCAAATCCCCCCGTATCCCAAACCTCCTGACTTTACAAATGAGCCTACCATGGGAAACCTTATCAACTGCCTACCTGAAGTCCATATACATCACATCCACTGCTCAACCTGCGTCGACCTGCCTTGTCACCTCAAAGAACTCGATAAGATTTGTGAGGGGGAGGGGAAATGAGGAAACTGGAGAAATCGGAGTTCATCCTTTGTGGTTGGAGGGTTCCTAGACTGAAGATGAGGCGCTCTTCCTTCAGCCGTCGTGTTGCTATGGTCTGGTGATGGAGGAGTCCAAGGACCTGCATGTCCTCGGTGGAGTGGGAGGGGGAGTTGAAGTGTTGAGCCACGGGGTGGTTGGGTTGGTTGGTCCAGGTGTCCCAGAGGTGTTCTCTGAAACGTTCCGCAAGTAGGTGTGACATTGCTGTGACAAAGTTGGTTCAGATCGCAATGGGCAGCCACATTTGATGGCCCAACCAGGACTTAGTAGAATTCTTGAGTAGATCACGTGGTCCAGCACAGTACCAAAGTGGGAGGATATTGAGGACTTCATCGACCATGCTGAGGAAGGCCAGGTGCCAGTTTAAGGCAGAGAACCCATATTTAGTTGAGCTCATGCCACATGAGAATCTACCCCT
The DNA here is from genome assembly GCF_047496795.1 of Chiloscyllium punctatum. NCBI lineage: Eukaryota > Metazoa > Chordata > Chondrichthyes > Orectolobiformes > Hemiscylliidae > Chiloscyllium > Chiloscyllium punctatum. The sequence continues at coordinate 72,875,352 of NC_092739.1, forward strand.
GGTTGTTAAACATGCCCCCAGGATCCAAGCATAGTCAGTCATGCCCTAGAGCCACTCTGAATGCCCTGAGGAACTGTACACTCAGCCTTGAGGAGTTTCTCCTGGAGACCGAGTCAAGGGCATCTTCCACACCAAACAAATGGCCAATTTCTTTTTGGGTGCCCCCAGACATAGAGGTTGTCTCCTCCATCCCCACTCAGGGCCTGACTTTCCTCAACTTCTAATTTATAGCAGCTGACAAATGGAAAAAGTTCAAAGTGCCTGATTGAAGGTCTCTTTCTCACTCATTCTCAACAGCAACGGCAATAGTAACTCAAAATGCTGTTATGTCCAAAGTCCTCCATAATCCTCGAGGGATAAACCACAAGAGGAGGTAGCAGTCCCTGTAGAAAACAAGTGTTTATTGTTGATCTCGTGTACACATTTTATGGGGGAGGAATGAAGAGGAGAAAGACTTCACTGTAGAACCATTTGGGAGGTTTATTATCACCCCTCAGGTTGGGGGGGGGGGAAATAAAAATCCTACCTCACAGCTGCCAACTATTCAGGGCAGTACGGTGACTCAGTGGTTGGCATTGCTGCCTCACAGCACCAGGGACCCTGGTTCGATTCCAGCCTCAGGCAATTGCCAGTGTGGAGTTTGCACATTCTCCCCATGTCTGTGTGGGTTTCCTCCGGCTGCTCCAGTTTCCTCCCACAATCCAAAGATGTGCAAGTTAGATGAATTGGCCATGCTAAGTTGCCCACAGTGTTCAGAGATGTGTAGGTTAGGTGCATTATTCAGGGATAATTGCAGACTAACAGGGGAGGGGACAGAGTCTGGGTGGGTTACTCTTCGGACAGTCAATGTGGAATGGCCTGTTTCCACACTGTTTGGATTCTATGATTCCAAATCAGAGGCTCTTCAGCATGTATAGCATCCAGTGCTGGGTCAATGATACACTAGAGGGTCTCAGCCGGTACCATGCTGACAGGGACTGGTGATGAAGAGGTGAAAGGCAGCACATGGCACATAATAAGACCATAAGATACAGGAGTGGAAGTAAGGCCATTCGCCATTCAATCAGGGCTGATGGACATTTCAATGCCACCTACCCGCACTCTCCCATATCCCTTAATTCTCCCATTCTCCCCGTGTCTGCGCGGGTTTCCTCCGGGTGCTCCGGTTTCCTCCCACAGTCCAAAGATGTGCAGGTCAGGGTGAATTGGCCATGCTAAATTGCCCGTAGTGTTAGGTAAGGGGTAGATGTAGATGTAGGGGTATGGGTGGGTTACGCTTCGGCGGGGCGGTGTGGACTTGTTGGGCCGAAGGGCCTGTTTCCACACTGTCAGTGAGTAATCTAATTCCTTGAGAGATTAAGAATTTATCAATCTCTGCCTTGAAGACATTTAACGTCCCAGTCTCCACTGTGCTCCGTGGCAATGAATTCCACAGGCCCACCACTCTGGGGATGAAGAAATGTCTCCTCATTTCGTTTTTAAACTGACCCCCACTAATTGTAAGGCTGTGCCCACAGGTCTTAGTATCCCGACCTGACAGAAACAAATTCCCAGTGTCCACCCTTTCTAAGCCATGCATTATCTTGTAAGTTTCTATTCGATCTCCTCTCAACCTTCTAAACTCCAATGAATGCAATCCCAGGAACCTCAGCCGTTCATTGTATCTTAGGCCGACCATTCCAGGGATCATCAGTGTGAATCTCCGCTGGACACGCTCCAGTGCCAGTATGTCCTTCCTGAGGTGTGGGGCCCAAAACTGTACACAGTATTCTTAATGGGGCCTAACCAGAGCTTTTTAAAGTCTCAGCAGCACGTCACCGCTTTTATATTCCAACCCTCCTGAGACAAATGACAACATTACATTTGCTTTCTTAACCACAGATTCAACCTGCAAGTCAACCTTTAGAGAATCCTGGACTAGTGCTCCCAGATCCCTTTGTACTTTGGCTTTATGAATTTTCTCACCATTTAAGAAATAGTCCATGCCTGTATTCTTTTTTCCCCCAAAGTGCAAGACCTCACATTTGCTCATATTGAATTTCATCAGCCAGTTCTTGGACCACTCTCCTAAATGGTCTAAATCTTTCTGCAGCCTTTCCACCTCCTCAGAACTACCTGCCTATCTGCCTAACTACGTTTCATCGGTGAACTTCGCCAGAATGCCCCCAGTCCATTCATAACGTTCAGTTGTCCTCCAAAAAGCCTGGAATCCATCGATGATGAGTGTCCTGATGCACACCAAGAAACCTGCCAGGATGAACACTTGGCAAGGCCCTCTCCCAACACCAGCTAAATACCTCATCTTGTCACTGCTGTGTGTGAAGTGGGCACTAATAGACCCCCTCTCGTTCAAAGCAGATGGAGAGTTTTGAAAATGAATTTAACACAAAGCTAGTTTCTCTTACTTGTCAACTCTAGCTTCTCATCAGTACACACTCGTTTTGTATTGTACCAAATAATTCCTTTGGTACTTTACTCTCAGTCATGAAACAACAAGAAAACATTCAAGAATCCTTTAGGAATAAAGACAGAATTAACAATTTTGTGATAAAGGGTATACCATTGGATTCATTCCAAGTACAAGTTCCTGTACAAGTTGTAGCCTCCCTTTCTCTGGTTTGAAGTCACACGGCAGGACTTGTTGGCTACGGAAGGTCTTTTATGAGATGGCCAAACAGGTTGGTGGCTAGTCTGCCATTCCTTACCAACAGCCATCAGGTCCATTGGAAAGAGTAGGAGTTTCCTGGTCAGGTATACTATAGCAAACTACTGCAATCCAGAAGACTGAACTAATCCAAGGAAAACCAAAAAGGACACACCCTCAGAACTAAAGAATAAATAAATGAATTAGCTTTATTGTCACATACCCAAAAAGAGTACAGTGAAAAAGGTCACTGGACCAGAAACATGAACTCTGTTTTCTCCTGACAGATGCTGCCAAATCTGCTGGGCTTCTCCAGCAATTTTTTTTGTTCTTTTAATTTATGAAGCAAAAACAAACAGATGTGCCGAGTGACTTAAGGCATTCATTAAAAGTTGCCCAAGAAACCAAAATCTGTAGAGAACAAGCAGTTTAGAACCAAGCTTAATGAGCTCAAGTGATTTTGAAAATCAGAAGAGAGAAACAGATGTTTAGGAGCAGAAATCAATCTGGATTTGACCAGGAGAAATAGCAGACAAAATTAACCCAAGAGTAATCTTATCTTGCAGTAAAAAACAGAGAAGATTTGTATATGTTTCACAGATTATGAATATGTTTGATCATGTTTACCACCAGAAAGTTAAAAGATGCATTACTGACAGTGTAAGAAGGAGATTTATCTAGGACATATTTGGACCAAATAGCAAGGCTCAGAGTAAAAGAAATCAAATGTTTCAAGTCAAGTGAGAACTATGATAAGGAGGTGGACTGTTGACAAAAATTAATAAATCTGCATAACAAGAATATAGAATTTTGATACTTCAATGGCAACAATTGAAGGCAAGAATGAAACTGCAGTGCATTGATGACCGCATTTGCAGAATTAGTAGACAAAATATGGATGAGTATGACCAAAATCAATGACAATTAGAAGGAATACACAAGAGTAGCAATTAAAATGGATGGTACAATGCTGAAAAAGTATAGATAGATTGTTTTCATGTAGGGATAAGAGAAGATGGCACATATGATGCAGAGGTTAGAATGTCGGGCCTTGAAGCAATCTTAAAAATATTTAGAAAAAATCTTTAAAAAAGGGCATCTCAAGAAAATTCACATTTTTAAAAAAAGATCTAATCAGATACTATCTTTTTTTAAAAAATGTACTTTCCTGTATACCTCAGAAACCTGGTCAATAAGGAAATATCTGCAGAGGGATACAAACGGTCTTTGAAATATGGATGCCAAAACACGCTTAAAATTCAGTACGTAGGCAGAGACAACAAAAGTGGTACTTGAAATTGCAAGAGCAAAATAGAACTATGCAAGAGATATCCAGAAACAATACTCAGTATTTTGCTTGTTCTATTGGGGGTGGGGGAGAATCTCTCTCTAGTATAACTTAGAGTTGTCAACAGCAGGAGCCAATCTGATTTTAAGCAAGTTAGAGTGGTCATGTGAGCACAAAACACAAGAGTAGCAGTAATGCAGACTGGATCGCTTCTTATAGCTACTCCTGCAACTTCTCACCCCAGTTTATTGCACCAAATCACTTCTCAATCTTTTGGAGCTGGTTTCAGTTTTAACAATGGTTGGTGACTCTTCCCCTTCGCAAGAAAGCCCAGACTGGTCAGAGACAAGCAGCTGGAGATGGAAACTTCAACTGTCTGGCTTTCAACACTGTGTGCAACATCAGTCATCTTCAGGGTGTTAGGATATTTCATGGTTATCACCACATGAAAATAAAATAGATTTCATTCATTGTGCGTGGAATGATCATTTCCAGACAGAGAATAGCAAGCAGGAACAGTAAGCTATTATCTCCGGACACTGCTCCCACTGCATCCCCACACGCAATTAAAAACATGGAATTGGGCCTGCACCTGCATCAAGCACAACAACAATTTTGTAAGGGATCTTCAATGCAATCAAAAAAAAAAGGCTCTTGATGTAATTTGGCATTAAAGCATGACACCAAGCCATAAGATGATAGTAGGTCAGTTAATCAAAATTTCAGGCAAAAAGGTAGGCTTCAAGGAGTATATTAAGGGGAGGGCAAGAAAGTTCTAGTGAGGGTGTTCCAGAGGTTAGCTAAATTACAGCATCTGATTTTAATTCTTGAACAAGTGTTGAAAAACAAGGATGAGAATTTTAAAACTCAAGACGATATCTACTCAGAGCCTAAAGCAAGTCAGCAAGCAGTGATAAGTGAGCAGAAACTGGTTTAGAAACAAGCAGCAAAGCTTTGTGTGACCTCAACTTGAGTAAGGATGAATGTGGCAAGGAATTTGGAAGATTCAAATTTATCAAAGTATGATTGTTGGACCTGTTATCTTTTAAGTAGAGGAGCCAGTAGTGCAATAGTAATGTCACTGGACGAGTAATGCAGAGCCCCAAATGGATATTGTGGGACATAGTTGGGGTGGCACAGTGGTTAGCACTGTTGTCTCACAGCACCAGGGTCCCAGGTTCAATTCCAGCCTCGGGCGACTGTCAATGTGGAGTTTGCACATTCTCCCTGTGTGGAGTTTGCACATTCTCCCTGTGTATGCGTGAGTTTCCTCAGGGTGCTCCGGTTTCCTCCCACAATCCAAAGATGTCCAAGTCAGGTGAATTGGCCATGCTAAATTTCACCATAGTGTTAGGTCAATTAGTCAGAGGGAAATGGGTCTGGGTGGGTTACTCTTCGGAGGGTCGATGTGGACTGGTTGGGCCGATGGGCCTGTTTCCACATTGTAGGGAATCTAATCTAATCTAATATAATATAACCACTGTCAATTGTCATAAAAGCCCACTGGTTCATTCATGTCCTTTGGGGAAGGAAACATATCATTCCTATCTGGTCTGTCCTCTATGCAACTCCAGACCCACATCAGTGTACTCTATTCCACTGCACTCTGAAAGGGTACCAGTAAGGCAACTTAATTTGCAATAACCGATAGCAACACTCATCTTCGATGAAAAATTGAGTCATTGCACTCAGCATTTTGCCTCAATATTGATCGCTATGCAATCCTACATAGAGGATAAATGAAGATCTCCAAGAGACAGGATGGAGATTCCATAAGCAAGTGTTAAAAAAAATGTTCTCCAGCTCTGCAGCAGAGAGAAAGCTCCAAGGCCAGAAGCCGTGCTCTTGGTTTCCTGCCTTGTGTTCACGCAAAGCTCAATCAGAGATTGAACCTGAAATGCCCTGAGGCTTTGTAAATGGCCCAAGGCAGAATAAATGCATGAGCTGCTCCTTCCTACTGTAGTGAAGAGTACTGTACATCCCAGACACTGAGTATATAAAAAGAAAATCTTATCCAAATAAAACACTGAATTATACAACTTGCACTCACTTATATTGCTGTGCTATCATGTCCGGTCAACCAACTTGTGTAAATAGTCAATGGATGAGTTGAATTTGTTGAATAGTAAAAAAAATTGGAGACAATCATAATACTTTGGGTAGCAATGTACCAAAGACAACATCTAACGACAATTATTTTTGCATTTCATCCATCCATTTTCAATTCGAAGGCAGTTGTTCTGAACTCAATTACCTTGCAACCAAACATTTAGTAACTAGCAAATTTATATTTGGTGATCAGTGTGTACAGCTGCAGTCTGTTGAAATGTTTCTTGTTCAAGGCAACAAAAATTTATGCTATAGCTGGTAGCTTGCTGGAGTGAAAGTAGGTAAGTTCAACAATATTATTCACCATCCTAACTCCTTGGTTTAGTTGAACTGGTTTCTTACGCAGAGAAGCAGAAAGAAAATTATCTTTTCAGGCTGTTGAGCACAGTGAGCTGACAATTTCATAATGTCTCAAATTAGTCTCTTGCCATTGTTTCAATGGAATGCTAAATTATTTCCTTGTTCACCATGACAGTAAAGTGCCAGACACATTACAAATACAAAAAAAGTGTCCAAGTTAGTATGTTCTGAGATTATTGAACTTAATCTTAAAAAAAGTGATGACCTTTCAACCAATTTGACAATCCTGGGTAGCTTTGTTTCTGTGGGAACAGTGAGGCCTAGACTGATTTATTGGAGAGGTGGTGCAAGATGTTCACATCTCTGGATTGTGACAAGAGCATCTGTCAACTCTGGAGACACCAAATTCTACCCCTATTGATAATAAAGCACCAAAACCCATTTCATTAATGGGGGAAAATGGGTTGGTGTGACTCTTTCTTACTGGAAAATCAAACTCAGTCAAGGCATTAACTCATTGAATTAAAACAAATCTCATTTGTACCAGATTGAAGGTCTTATCCAGTTTACAACTTTCAGGGTGGATACAAGAGCTCATAAAAAGCAGATAAGGGGTATGAAACTGGCAACCTAGCAAGCTACTCAAATGGCTTTTTTATAGAAATTGAAAACAAAGGTACTCTGTCCATGTCCCCAATTGAAAAATGCTTGCAGTTTCAGGAGAAGTTTGTTTGCATGACCCCCAAGCGCTACCAAGTAGCATCAGTACTTTATGGCTTCCACATGTCATTGTTACATGGAGTGAGCTGCAAGTTTATTTTGATTTACAAATTCAAGGAGTTCTGAACGAATTAGCTATCCTGGATGCCAATGTTAGTTTTCTTTTAATGGGATCAAGATTTAAATCATGAAATACATAGAAGATTCTTTTCAATAGATACTTCAAATACAATTACAATTCATAAAGCTGAAGACCTAAGTGAGACTGGATGATTAGCTTAGCTTTGGCAAAAGGAAGAAATCTCTAGGAAAACCTTTGACATGGAAGTCAGTTTGGAGATTTAAAGTTGGAATTGGAAGCAGAGTAGTGAATCCTTGGAAGCTAACAATCACTGACTGATTCTTGGAGAATGAACCAACCACATGAATGTCAAGCACAACTGGAACATGCGACTTCAGATGTCTAACCAAAAAGTGAATTTCTTGTTTAGTTTAAAATAAAAGGCTGCCCACAAGAATGTGATTAGGTAAAGTTGCTCTCAAGTCTTAAATTTATATCTTGTGTAATTCTTTTAGTCTGTCACGGGAAGTTTAAATTTATTTTGAAGGGACCAGTCTCTATTGGGATCAAAACAAACCAACTAAACAGCTGATTGATCTGGAATTTTCTTAATAAAGCCAGACCTGGAAAGGCTAGGGGAAATAAAATGATTGACGAAACACTTGATACTTGCCTCCATTACAACAATAGATTCTTTAATGGATAAATAATCAAGTTTGGGGAAAGTGGCACTCCACTATTCAATCAAAATACTAACTCTTATGAAGCTATGAAAATAGCTTTAGCTTCATTGTACAAAACATTTTTCATTCATACTAAAGTACCTGTGACACTTCATTAACCATGAGTGTGGCGCTGGAAAAGCACAGCAGGTCAGGCAGCATCTGAGAAGCAAGAGAATCGAGTCTCAGGCATAAGCCCTTCATCAGGCTAATGCCTGAAATGTCGATTCTCCTGCTCCTTGGATGCTGCCTGACTGGATGTGCTTTTCCAGCACCACACTTTCATATCTGATCTCCAGCATCTGAAGTCCTCACTTTCTCCTAGCACTTCGGTTAACCAGTCAGGATGGAGATTGGACTGGCAGGAGGTGGCTACTGCAGTATAAAAAACATAACAATATAATGGAGAAGTACTGCTGAAAATTCCTGCTTTCTATTTATACATTTGGGTTTTTTTTTGGGTTTTCTATCACAAACACATCGAGTTAGACCCATCTACCACCCCTTGAGAAAAGGAACAGAAAGTGACTTCACCACAGGAAATGACATCACCACAGGAAATGACATCACCAGCCCAAAGAAACCCAAACATATAAATAGAAAGCAAAAATTTTCAGCAGTGCTTCGCCTGAGGCCCACTGCAGATGTTACCTAATAGGGTGATGAAATGTCAGGAAATGAACCTTCAAGCTCAGTGAGCAAACCTTCATCAAAAACCTCAACCTGCGCTACAAATCTTCTTAAAGAATCTTGCTAACAATTGAGAAATTAAGTATTGCTTGCAGAACCAAAAACAAATTACACCTTCATCCGAAAGAGAGTCCCAACCCAAGTGCATGATCTTCTCCAGAGACAGATGAAGGCAAGTACCACATCCACTTAAGTCAGAATGCCCTGGGGCGGATCCCATGCTGTAGGTACTAATCTATCAAACACTGGCTATTAAGCCAATCACCTTCCTCGGTAGTCCAACCCGCTGCAGCAATACATCCCAAAGCTAGAAATTAAGCTGGCAAAGACTCTCACATTCTATCAGAGACTCATATTCTTTCCATTACATAGTTAACCAGGAATATCTACCCTTTTGTGTGCTGGAAGGATGTACAGACTGATGCATGCTTCCTTGCCCAGCATGCCCTGGAGGGAGATCCTAACCTCACTTCTAGTGTAGAAAACCAGAGTGTTTCCCACTGTGTCACAAGGCCTAAAGAGGCCACACCAGTCTGATTTAGAAAGGAATCCTCAGCTGCACTCAGGAGTCTCTAGCTGGCTCTTCCAGCCTGTCATAGACCCATCCGTAGCTAAATTTGCTGCCCTAATGGACTTAAGGAACATGTGGCATTATTTAACTGCCTTGAGAACACAGGAGCTGAAGGCTAACCATGAGGAAGATTTGCAAATCAGAGCAAGGTGAGCTGCAGCTTCCAGGAGATGCTCTCATTCTGTAAAACAATGAGAACTGTGACTCAAGCAATTCACAATACAACTATTCCTCCCACCCCCAAATAAAATTAGTGAGCTCTCAACAATAGCACTGGCAGCTTCCAAATGAAATTAAAATGAGGCACAAGTCCCAATTTGATTTAGTGTATGTCTCTTATCAATATTATGGGAAATAACCTCTACACTCATTTTGTTCCCATTTTATGGGCAACTTGACACTAACCTGCAGTCTACAACTACAGTTTCACTGCCAAGTGAGACACTTACACCTAACTAGGTTGGTCCATTTATACTTTTTTGTATAACACACAAGATTCATAGAATCTTTATAGTGTGAAAACAGGCCCTTCAGCCCAACAAGTCTACCCTGACCCTCCGAAGAGTAACCCACCCAAATCCATTCCCCTTCCCTATATTTACCCCTGACCAATGCAGCTAACCTAAACATTCCTGAACAATATGGGCAACTTAGCATGGCCAATTTACCTAACCTGCATATCTTTGGATTGTGGGAGGAAACCAGAGCACCCGGAGGAAACTCATGCAGACATGGGGAGAATGTGCAAACTTTACACAGACAGACAGTTACCTATGGCTGGAATCGAACCTCAGTCCATGGCAGTGTGAGGCAGCAATACTAACCACTGAGCCACTGTGCCATCCCAAACTTTTCGCTACACATGAAACTACCTGCAATCTGTTTAACTATATCATGGTGGAGACTTGAATCCATGACCTCAGAGCATTAACCTGGAGTTACTGGATTCTAGTCTTGTGACATAGCCATTATGCTACCATCTCCTCCAGCATTGAAAACTACTTCAAGATGCTTCACCAATTTGTAATCAGTGAACACTAGACCAAGAATAGACAGGAGGGGCAAGTGAACTTTCATTGAAGTTTATGAAATGCTTATTTTTTAAATAAAAAGCCAAGACAGCTCCAGAGAAGCTAAAGGGAATTCCCTTGTTAGCTTAAGGTGAACCTGTCAAAGGAAAAAAGGTCAAAGATTAAAATACACCAATGGTTAGAGTCAAAGCAAAAGAGTATGGGGAGAAAATTCAGAAGTAGGAAAGGTGAAAGAAATAGGGATTATGCGATCATGAAAGGAACGAAACAGCACAAATTTTAACTTGGAGATGGTGGGAGTTCTTAAGCCAGAGCAGCTCAGCTGCAAGCAGATCTTGATGCAGGAGAGAATATAGGCAAATTTTTAAATATGCTGATGCCTTGAGTACAAGAGAATGGAGTTTGACCAAAAGAATATTACAATAAGTGAAGTCTTGAGAAGTATGAATGTTTTGGGTGGGGGGGGGGGGGTGGGTGGGGTGGGTGGGGGAGGTGGTTGGGGCACAGTATACCAGCAGGGGCAAGGTGACAAATGAGCAACGTTAGGAGATGAATATGGACAATTTCTCCAGAAAAGCTTTGCTTGGGGTCAAAGAATGGCACTGTTGTGAAAAATCTGATATAACCATATCACCAAATAGTAAGCTGTGGTCAGGAGCAATTTTAATTGCTTGAAAACATTCAAACAGTCCATTAAGAGGGTAAAATGTAAGAAAACTTTACATGAACTTACTGCCATTTAAGGTGATGGTTTAAAATTTTAACAAACCAGGAGGGTTTGATGGAGGGCATCTACAGTGTGGCAATTGTCAACTGCAAGACTTGTATGTATGAACTGATAATGTTTTCAAATGTAATTTTCAGGATGGCTGTTCACATCAGATGTGAGGCACTATTTAACATATTCAAACAAACATTCACAATTCCTTGGCAAATAATTCAAAGTAAGCAATATTTTGAGATCACAACTTGTTTGACTTCTTGACCAGAAGTTAAAGATTTATAATTCTAGTAATCCAACAGCAAGGAATCCCTGAAACAACTTCAGAATGGACAGGTTAACAGTTTCTTACACATATCAATTATGACAATAGGAGTAAATGTCATCCATTGAAGCAAAATTTATACACCTTAATAAAACACTGCAATAGAACAATACACCAAATAATTTCAGCATAGCAATTTTGAAGTTAATTTCTATAACAATTCAAATGTCCTGTTTAAATTTATGAACAACCCTGTACATCACATTAAGTCCCAATTCTATAGCAGATTGCTTTATAAAGATCAGAATTGACCAAATAATAGTAGTATTTAGCCATCAGATTAGCAAAAAGTTAAAAAACGTGTTAGGATAATTAACAGATGACAGCCCAGTTATTGTATAAATATGCATTACAGCATGTTATACTAGGTAAATTAGCAGCACATTTTGAGAATTTAAATAAATAAACATTGTAGAACACACAACCATTGCTGTTTTAGCTTAACTTACATGTTGAGGAAAAATACATAATGTATCCTGAATATTTTACAGCAGTTATCCTGAAACAGCTTTCAAGGACACTGCTGCATACATTTATAAGATTGAATTGATGTGCAAGCAGTGTACTAAGCAAAAAAAAAGCGAGCTCCCTTTGTCAGGCGCAATTGCAACATTTTTTTTGACCAGGCACTTACCAGGTTCTCAAAACAAACACCACCAAAACAGAGAGATACAATCTGAAGGAAAAGGAAGAAGGTGCATAAAGCAAAAATGTGAAAAAACAGTGTTTCTGTGAACCCATCGTAGACACAGTATTGGTGGGAAAACCCTGACTCTGCTGCTGTACAAGAATCCAAACCAGCCTGCAACCGGAACTATACCGACAAATGCTAACAGACAGTGAAAACAACCACAGAGCTTAGAGAATCCTTCTATAAATTATATCGATGAGCTTTCCTGCAAATCAGAGCACAGTGGGGTGGGACTTGCAAGCTCAGTTGTGATTCACAATCAATTGCATTGAAAATTTGTTGTGTTTCTGTTAAAGGTGCAATATTTACAACATGCTGCGTGAAATTCTCATCTAAAGATGATAAACACACAATTCTGACCGTTTGTTTAGCATGAGTTCAAGCTGTTATATTAAGATTTAAAAATAATATATGTAAATGCCTCTTAAAGGAGTAGATAAGTCTAGTTGGCAATAAATTCTAAAATTATTCTAATGTAACTGTATTCAGCAAAGATGTACAATGGGGTCGTGTTGTTAGCCAGTTAGCCCAGACAGTTAAAGCATGGACCAAAACCACTGGTTTCTCTGACAGCACTCAATTCTTTACAAAGGGTCTTGTGGCACAGTGGTAGTGTCCCTACCTATAGGCCAGGAGGCCTGGGTTCAGGTCCCACCTGCTTTAGAGGTCTGTTATAACAAATCTGACCATGTTCCTATTAAAAATAAATCCAACATCTTGCTAAGGGGCTACTATGATGCTTCTGGACCAGGAGGCCTTTGTTTGAGTCCCACATGCTGCAGAGGTGTGTAATAACATCTCTGAACAGGCTGATGAAAAAATATCTATAAGGCCTGGACTGGACTGAGTCAAGCATCAATCCATTTACTAAATAAATTCTATGTTTGATCAGCATATATGTATTAGTTGCATAAGATTGATCAGTCAAATCATTTTAACTTTTTTTTCAGAAATAGCATACCTATATACTTTAAAAAAAACATGGGATGTGGGTGTCACTGACTGGGCCAATTTTATTAATTAATCTTTAATGCCCTTGAAAAGGTGGTGGTTAGCTGCATTCTCCAACCAATACAGTTCATATGATGGAGGTACTCCCACAATGCCCTTAGACAGAGAGTTCCAGAATTTCAGTCCAATGACAGTGAAGGAACGACAATACATTTCCAAATCAAGAGAGTGTGTGGCTTGTTTGGAAATCTGCAGGCGATAGCCTTCCCCGTATCTGCTTCCATTGTCTTTCTAGATGGGAGAGTTCACTGTCTAAGAAGCCTGGGTGAATTTCTGTACAGGGCATTCTGCTACAACACAATAGTTTGTAGTGCCCCTCTACAACTTCATGCTACAGAAAATTGCATGGTGGAAAACCACTATAGGAAATCACATTGTAGAAGTTCGCTCATAGAAAAATCGCTATATCCGTTCAGTAGGAACTTTGCCTTATCCAAATAACATCCATAATTTCTCAATTGCATTATAGCCAATTCACGCTGACAAACCGCATGTTATAGTAGAACACCCTGTAGTGTATTTTGTCAATGTTACACACTGCTGTCGCTGGGTTGGTGGTGAAGGGAGTGAAAGTCAAGAGGGTTATTTTCTCCTGGATGGTGTCAAGCGTCTTGAATGTTGCTGAAGCTGTACTTATCCAGACAAGTGGTGAGTATTCCATCAGACTCATGAAATCCAAATTTGATTCTCTCCATCTGAGTTAACGCTAACATAATACCAGTCTATGTGGTTGCTGGACATAGTGGGAGATTGCTGAAAATTGTAGCATTATTTAGGAGAATCAGTGCGAAATGCAGAAACCTAAGTATATGTGAAAGGGTTCAAAGCTGCAATTCATAGCCACAAATCTAGGAGCACTTGAAAGAAGGTATTTCTGCCAGCAGATGATATTAAAAGTGAAAGTGCCAAGGAACAAGGTAATTTAATCATTTACCAGTAAGATATGTTGAGCACTTTCGTTTGATGAGGCAATGGACTAGATGTTGCACAATGCATGGAAATGGAGGAGTACTTTGGATTAGATTACTTACAGTGTGGAAACAGGCCCTTTGGCCCAACAAGTCCACACTAACCCACCGAAGCACAACTCACCCAGACCCATTCCCCTACATTTATCCGTTCACCTAACACTACGGGCAATTTAACATGGCCAATTCACCTAACCTGCACATTTTTGGACTGTGGGAGGAAACCCATGCAGACACGGGGAAAATGTGCAAACTCCACACAGCCTGAGGTGGGAATTGAACCCAGATCTCTGGCGCTGTGAGGCAGCAGTGCTAACCACTGTGCCACCATGCTGCCCATAAAGCAAGTTACTTGTACTGTGTGAGTTTCGATATAATACAGGGCACTGAGACACTCAGGAAGTAGTTTGAAAGGCACGATACAGAACAGAGTACCATTACAAAGGAAAGCTGCTCAAGGAGACATTGAGCAACAGCAGAGGATGGTTTCGATCCATCAACCTCTGGGTTATGGGACCAGCACGCTCCCACTGCACCACTCTGCTCCTACTTATCCAACAAGTCCACACCGACCCGCCGAAGCGCAACCCACCCAGACCCATTCCCCTACATTTACCTCTTCACCTAACACTACAGGCAATTCAGCATGGCCAATTCATCTAACCTGCACATTTTTGGATTGTAGGAGGAAACCGGAGCACCCGGAGGAAACCCACGCAGACACGGGGACAATGTGCAAACTCCATACAGTCGCCTGAGGCAGGAATTGAACCCGGGTCTCTGGCGCTGTGAGGCAGCAGTGCTAACCACTGTACCACCATGCTGCCCACATTTTGCAATATTGTATGTATTAATGATCAGGTAAGCATGTACTTTTAAGAGAGATCAGTGAGGCCATCGGAATAATGTCATGTATTGTGACATTCTTCTGTAAAGCTCCATTTTAAGTAGTTACTATTGAACTTGTAATCCTTAAGGAATATAAGTTGGTCAACCAGCTAGAGTACAGATTATCCTCATATTTGCGATAGACTTCTAAAATATTTAGTTATTCTATGAATAGTCTTCTTCTGATATTTGCTCTCCGTGAGAACTCAGACTTGGTGTTCAGGTTGCCAGAGTTAACGTAATATCACAAGAGAATACATGATTGTACCAGCTAATGTACACCATTGGAAGAATATTTTGCTGTGTCTAATGCTCCAAGAAGATCTCTTTAGTGAACTCTAGAAGACTATTATCATTGTGATAGCTACATTGTAAAGTCCTGGACTGAAGTCTATAAGTGAACAGCCATTATGCTTCAACTCACTTTGCAGCATAGCAATCTCTTTGGGAGAAGGAGATGACTATACTCTATTTAATAGAAGTGCAATCATTTTGTGGAATGGACCCATTTGTTAAAAACTAAAAATGGTACCTGATTCTAAAACGAGTGATGAAAATCCAGTAGCATTGTATCGACAGTGTAACCTAACTCTACTAAGCTAGCAGTTCCAAACCGAAGTGCCGGTGAAACTGCTGGTTTTGTTGCTACTTTTCAAGGCTTTCCACCATCACTTAATTTCACCATTTTGATGTTCAGGAATAGGCAAAAGGTGAGACAGATGTGTGACACTCCATTTTGTTTCCTATGAACAGCAGCCAGCTTAAGTCCTACTGAAGTCAACGAGATCACAATTCATAGTCAGCAACAGTCACTGATTTACTGCACTGTGTCCAGTTACAAGAGTTTCTTCCTAAGTGCAGCGAGATCAACAGAAATAGTAGCCACAGCAGTAAAGTAAAGCAATAGAAACAGGAAATTCTGGATTAAATCAGCAGCTTGGCTGCAACTGTGGAGAGAGAGGCATGGTTAACATTTTCATTGGATTTGATTTTTCTTTGGAACAGATCTGATTGATTTCTGAAGAAGAGTCACATTAGATATGAAACTTTAACTTTATATCTCTTAACATTTCACAAACAACTCTTCAAACCTGTTCATGTGGCCATGTTAAACTTGGGAGCTACATCTCAAGGCAAAAAGCTACCCTCACCTGCAATTCTTACGTGGGGAAGAGAAGTCCGCAGTGACTTTCCATCTCCTATCCTCCCTACCCAACCAAATGCATATGATTACTTGCTGAAAAGAGGACAGAGAATGGTGCAGGATTAGGATCGAAGAACATGTGGACAACTATCTCATCTTCACCACAGTCAAAGCATAAAAATAACAGTCGATAACACCAACATTTGGATATATCGAAGGGTACTGAGAAAATGTGCTTAGCCATGAGTAATGGGCGTGTCCTGAGATGAAACAGAACACACAATCAAACTGCATATGATAGGATAACATCTGGAAATCGAAAGTATAAAATTGAATGGTGAGCATGGAATACAAAAGGGAGGGACTGTTTGACCAACCTTGTTGAAATTTCTAAAGAGGTAAGCAAGTAGACAAAAATAATACAGTAGATGTAATTTATCTAGTTTTTCAAAAGGCCTTCAATAAAGTGACACTTAATAGACAATAAGGTCAGAAAATGTGTCATTAAGGGCATGTGGCAAAACAAATTCCTAGCTGGCTTCAAGATAACAGATAATGAGGTTTGCAGCAAACTATAACAATTCAGAACGGGAAAACAGTTCAGTTATGTTACCCAGAAAATGGTAAGAATGTGGAATTCACTAGCACAGGGAGTGTTTGAAGCAAATAAATATAAATGATATTAATTGCAGGCTCAATAAGCATATTATGGAAAAGGGAATAGCAAGAAAAGATAAGAGTGACTCGAGTGGAGCAAAATCATCAGTTTGGACTGTTTTTGCGCAGCATCTCTTATGTGAATTATTCCTAAGTAATTTCACAAGGAATATTTGAGAGGTGATTTGGTGAGAAAATCAATTGAATATCACTTTTGACGAACATGCTTCCTTTCATGAACTTATGTTATGCTATATTCCAAAGTGCAATATTTCAATAAGCATATCTTTTTTGAATGTTTTAAAATTGGCTCAGACAATTATTTATATCAAACTCCTTAATTTGATTTCTATTATTGCAATTTGGAAGAAAATATTTGCACTACTGAAGACTTGAAAGAAATAAAGATTTTAGCACATAAGTACCCAAGTTCACCCCAAGTTTCAATTTCATTTGCATCTTTACTGGATTTCATTTCTTTTTTATAACCTACTACCTGTTAAAGTGTGGGGGAGAAAACATTTTGGTTTACATATGCCATTGTGCTTTTACTAATTCACTCTTTGCACTACATTCAAAAGTAACAAAAGCCTTTCCAATTCTTTCTCATATTGTCCATCATGGAAATGCAGTAATCCTGCTAATGAATCAATGTTACAACCAATCAGGAATTAAGGTATCTAGCCAGGTATTACCTGAACTTCTGATGGTAAGTTAACAGCAAAATAGATAAGGGGAGAAGCTAGTTCCAATTTGTATCTGATTTTTGGAAACAAAACAAATGGGATTGGGAAAGAGTTAGGATCTAATTTTAAGATATAATGCCCCACTCCTAAAATTTACACTGGCTCCCAAAGTGGAAGCTAATGACTTCCAATTGACCCAATGCTAAAACTCTTGTGAATGCTAATGCATAACGTTAATAAGTAATACTTGTTTTCACAACAATGACGAGCTTGAAAGGAATAAATGGATGGTGCATCTTCATATCTCTTTTTTGGATGTAATGCGGCCTTAACATTGGTGCACAAAGACACTGGAATAGATATGGTTTTCTTTCTTCAATTACATTAATGTGGAGCCAGAAAGAGGTGGTAAGTGGCTCAGTGGTTAGCACTGCTGCCTTACAGCACCAGGGACCCAGGTTCAATTCCAGCCTCGGGTGACTGCCTGTGTGGAGTTTGCGCATTCTCCCCATGTCTGCATGGGTTTCCTCCGGGTGCTCTGGTTTCCTCCCACAATCACAAAGATGTGCAGGTCAGGTGAATTGGCTGTGCTAAATTGCCCATAGTGTTAGGTGCTTTAGTCAGAGGGAAATGGGTCTGGGTGGGTTGGTGTGGACTGGTTGGACTGAAGGGCCTGTTTCTTCTAATTCTTAGAAAAAAGAGCAGCGGTGCTAGTCAATCTAGTTTCAAAGTAATGCTAGACCTTCCTGCTGGCCCAGGCTCTCTTCTTCCCATTCAGGTCCACACCCCAGAGTTTATGGGCAAACTTGCTCACTGTGCTGATATTGGAACAGAGTTAACCAGCGCATTCAAAGTTAATTACCACCTATAATGCAAACGAGGCTTTGATCCTACCTATGTGTCTATATTTCCACGCCAGTTTCAGCTGTGCTCCAAATGTTGTGATGGAAATTTGGAGCAACCCAATTTATCCCTTTCATTTATAAAGCCTCAAATTTGACCTGAACAGGGGCTTTCTGCACAGAACTTATGACTGTCCAAATGTTTCACATTGCAAGCCACTCTCCTGTTGTGACATATGAGATTTATTTCATGCTTCTAAATCTCACCAATATGCAATTACTGTAGAAGTGTCTCCAAACCCACCCATCTTGGGACAGTGCCATTAATTTGATGTTTGAAAGTGTTATAAATCCCTATCTTATGAATAATGTGTTATATGATTTAAGAGAGCAGGCTTTATGCTCCACTTGGAAACATTGAGCTGAATTTTAGAAGGCAATTAGTAGTCTCCCCCTTCCCATTGCCTCAAGATGAAGGAGCCAGAAGGAACCTACCTGTGAATTCTGCTACAGCCCCACAGCCACTTAACTGTGGCAGCAATCTTAATGAGTTGGAGGTGAGACAAGTTGCTGGCCAAACAGCTGCCTAATGCTAACCAGGGACCCCCAGCTGGTTTGTAGGCAGTCTGACATGAGGAGCCCTCCTAAGGCTGGAGTGAATAGTTTCAGCAAGGGGATGAGTGTGACAGGGAGCCAGTTCAAGAGGCCCTGAAGGAGGCCTAACATTGGGACAAGACCTAACCAGGTGCTGAAGGAAAGAGATGAGGTGCTCTAGCCTGGCCTTGGGAGACCCCCCCGATGAGGAATCACCACCTCCCCTACCCTTTACCAGCTAACAGCATCAGTAACTAGCATTCCTATAAGGTGTGGGCCTCCCCCTACCTCAGGAGAATTGCAGTGTCCATGGGATAGGCCCTAAATGATCTTTAATTAGCCACTAATTAACCCTCGATATGACCAAGAAAGATGTCAGGCTGCCTGATACCTCTCCCCCTCACTGTTAAAGTTCAAATGGGTGGAGGGTAGTAGATCACCCACTGGATTTTCCAGATCCTCTGCCTTCAAAGCTATTGTCAAGGAAACATTAAGTCCAAATCTTAACCTGACGTAACCTTCTGTTGGACACGTAATGCAATCTATGTACTTTAAGCTAAATCAATCCATGATTGAAATCTGTTGTACCATTCAATAAGATCACAGTTGTCTTCCATCTCAACCTTACTTTTCTGAATTATCTCCTTTTGCTTTAACTCCACAAGTATTCAAAAATCAATGAATCTTGGTCTTGAATGTACTCAATTTCTGAGTGTTCACAGCTCTCTTGTGTAGAGGTGGATTGGCTATGCTAAATTGTCGATTGCTAGGTGGATTAGCCAGGGGAAATGCAGGTTGACAGGGTTAGGGTAGGAGTTTGGGTATGGGTGTAATCCTCTTTGGAGGGCTAGTGTGGACTCAGTGGGCTAATGGCCTGTTTCCACATTTAGGGATTTCTATGATTCTATGTAAGAAATGCAAATTCACAAGTCTTTGAGTGAAGAAATAACTCCTCATCTCAATCCTAAGTGGTCACTCCTGAGATTGGTTCGACATGACACTGTCAGGGGAAACACAATCTCAGTTTTCCGTGAAACCCCTTCAGAACTGTACATTTTTCAAATAGGTCACCTCTCATTCTTCAAAACTCCAGAGAATGTAAGCTTAGTTCACTTAAAATCATTCAACAATCCCCCCATTCTTGAAACTAATCTAATAAACCTATGGTGCTGCATTTCTCCAGCAAGTATATCCGCAACAAATAATTAGATGTCGAGAGGTCTAGAGGAAGTGAAAAGCTTTGGAGTGCATGTCCACAGGTCCCAAAAGTAGTATAACAGGTCAAAAAGGTACTTAAGAAACCAATGTTGATTGTTGGAAAAATTCCATCTGGCTCACTAATGTCCTTTATGCAAAGAAACTGTCATCCTTACCTGGCCTGGCCTAGATGGGATTCCAAACCCACAGCGATGTGGTTAACTCCTCTGAGCAATTAGAAATGGCCTCGCAATAATGCCCACAGGTTTAAGGTGAAAGGGGAAAGATATAAAAGAGATCTAGGGGGCAACCTTTTCACACAGAGGGTGGTGGGTGTATGGAATGGGCTGTCAGAGGAAGTGGTGGAGGCTGGTACAATTGCAACATTTAAAAGGCATCTGGTTGGGTATATGAATAGTAAGGGTTTAGAAGAGAATGGGCTAAATGCTGGCAAATGGGAATAGATTAGGTTAGGATATCTGGTCAGCATGGATAGGTTGGACCAAAGTTGTACATCTCAGTGATTTGATGACTCTGTAAGAGCAGAAAGGTTATATAGGATCTCTACAGAATGCAGGTTAAGCCACAATTTCACAGTTAGTTCTGATCACCTGATTACACACAGGATGTAACTACACCACCGAAGGAACAGAGGCGATTCCTGAGGATTTTGCCAAATCTGAAAAATTGCCACTATCAGGTTATACTGGATTAATTCAGATTGTTGTCCTTGCAAGAGAGGAGATTGAGGCGAGATTTGACTGTGAGGCCTGGATACAGTAGTAAGTCCTGTTCCTTTAACAGCAGGGTCAGTGACTAGAGGCATTGATTTAAAGTGATTCGTAGAAAGATTAGAGAGAAGATTACCTGTGTGCATAAACCTTTCTCTTCTGACCACTACATACAAATGCTACCTGCTGTACCTGAGCTGGTAGAATCTTGCTGACTACTATACCAGCTTGCACAGATGGGTTTTGCTTGGTTTCCTCTGATGCTGGGACCTAGTGGTCCCCAGGCTACTGGAGGTCTGCTGCAGACACGACCTCTTCAGCCTAAGCTGATGGAGTCATTAAGGTCTTCAGCAGACGGGGTGTGGATCCACAGGAGAATCCTGCAAGGACATTTCCTGGATGTCTTGTTGTCATTGAGGGGATGGAGGCAGTTCAGAGGAGGTTGACCACATTGATTCCAGGGATGAAAGGATTGTTGTACAAGGGCTGCTGTACAATAGCTTGAGCTTATACTCGCTGGAGGTCAGAAGAATGAGGGGGGAATCATATTGAGATATAGAAAATGTTAAAGGAGATTGATAAGGTGGACATTAAGCAATGTTTCCCCCTTGTGGGAATATACCAGTCTCTACTACTTCCTCTGGCAGCTTGTTCCATACACTCAATAAGGTCATCCCTCAGCCTCTGATGCATCAAAGAAAAAATGTCTCATCCTGTCCAGCCTCTCCTTATAACTCAAACTTTCTAGACCTGGCAACACCCTTGGAATTTTTTTCTGCACCTTTCCAGTTTATCAGTATCCTTCTTATAAGAGGGTGACCAGAATGGAGTGCAGTATTGTAAATGCGACCTTACCAATGTATTGTACATGACATCCCAACTCTATTCAATACTCTGACTGATGAAAGCAAGTGTGACAAGCACCTTCTTCACTACCCTGTCTACCTGTGAGGCCACTTTCAAGGAACTATGTACCTGCATCCCTTGGTTCCTCTGTTCAACAACATACCTCAGGGCCCTACCATTAATTAATATTCTAAGTCCTATTCTGGTTCGTCTTACGAAATTGCAACACCTTGCATTTATCTAAATTAAATTCCACCTGCCATTCTTTGGCCAATGGCCCAGTCGACCAAGATTCCATTGTACTCTTAGATAACCTTCTTCACTGTGCACTATACCACTAATCTTTGTGTCATCCACAAACATAGAACATAAAACATTATAGAGCAGCACAGGCCCTTCAGCCCTCGATGTCGCACCAAACTGTGGAACCAATCTGAAAGCCATCTAACCTACACTATTCCATTCTCATCCATATGCCTATTCAATGACCATTTAAATACCCTTAAAGTTGGCGAGTCTCCTACTGTTGCAGGCAGTGTGTTCCACACCCCTCCTACTCTCTGAGTAAAGAAACTATCTCTGACATCTGTCCTATATCTATCACCCTTCAATTTAAAGCTATGTCCTCTGATGCTAGCCATCTCCATCCAAGGAAAAAGGCTCTCACTGCCCACCCTATTTAACCCTCTGATGTTCATGTATGTCTCAATTATGTCACCTCTCAACTTTTTTCTCTCTAATGAAAACAGCCTCAAGTCCCTCAACCTTTCCTCATAAGACCTTCCCTCCATACCAGGCAACATCCTAGTAAATCTCCTCTGAACCCTTTCCAAAGTTTCCACATCATTTCCATAATGTGCTGAACAGAACTGCACTCAATACTCCAAATGTGACCACACCAGAGTTTTGTATAGCTGCAGCATGATCTCATGGTTCCGAAACTCAATCCCTCTACCAATAAAAGCTGATGCACTGTATGCCTTAACAACCCTATCAACCAGGGTGGCAACTTTCAAGGATCTATATACCTAGACATCGAGATCTCTCTCTGCTCAGCTACACTACCAAGAATCTTATCATTAGCGCAGGACTCTGCATTCCTGTTACTCCTTCCAAAGTGAATCACCTCACACATTTCCACATTAAATTCCTTTTCCTATCTCTCAGCCCAGCTCTGCAGCTTATCTATGTCTCTCTATAATCTACATCTTTCGTCACTATCCACAATTCTACTGACCTTAGTGTCATCCGCAAATTTACTAATCCATCCTTGTGCACCTTCATCCACACCATTTATAAAAATGACAAAGCTTGGAGTGCAGGTTCATAGCTCCTTGAAAGTGGAGTCGCAGGTAGATAGGATACTGAAGGTGGTGTTTGGTATGCTTTCCTTTATTGGTCAGAGTATTGAGTACAGGAGTTGGGAGGTTATGTTGCGGCTGTACAGGACATTGGTTAGGCTACTGTTGGAATATTGCATGCATTTCCGGTCTCCTTCCTATCAGAAAGATGTGTGAAACTTGAAAGGGTTCAGAAAAGACTTACAAGGATGTTGCCAGGGTTGGAGGGGTTGAGCTATAAGGAGAAGCTGAACAGGCTGGGGCTGTTTTCCCTGGAGAGGCTGAGGGATGATCTTATAGAGGTTCACAAAGTTATGAGGGGAATGGATAGGATAAATAGACAAAGTCTTTTCCTTGGGGTCAGGGAATCCAGAACTAGAGGGCATAGGTTTAGGGTGAGAGGGGAAAGATATGAAAGAGATCTAAGGGGCAACTTTTTCACATAGAGGGTGGTACATGTATGGAATGAGCTGCCAGAGGAAGTGGTGGAGGCTGGTACAATTGCAACATCTAAAAAGCATTTGGATGGGTATATGAATAGGAAGGGTTTGGAGGGGTATGGTCTGGGTGCTGGCAGGTGGGACATCTGGTTGGCACGGATAGGTTGGACCGAAGGGTCTGTTTCTATGTTGTACATCTCTATGACTCTATGACTATAACAGTGGACCCAAAACAGACCCTTGCAGTAACCCACTAGAAACTGAACTCCACGATGAATATTTCCCATTAACCACCACCCTCTGTCTTCTTTCAGCTAGCCAATTTCTGAATCAAACTACTAAATTACTCTCAATCCCATGCCTCCACATTTTGTGCAATAACCTACTGTGAGGTAACTTAACAAACACCTTACTGAAATCCATATACACTGCATCAACTGCTTTACCCTCATCCAGCTGTTTGGTCACCTTCTCAAAGAACTCAAGAAGGTTTGTGAAGCACAACGTACCCTTCACAAAACTGTGTTGATTATCCCTAATCAACTTATTCCATTCTAGGTAATTGTAAATTCTATCTCTTATAACCCTTTCCAATACTTTACCCACAACCAAAGTAAGGCTCATATATCTATAATTTCCATGCTTGTTTCTACTCCCCTTCTACTCCCCTTTTGCTATTTTCTAGTCTTCTGACACTAATCCTTTAGACAATGACAACATAAAGATCAAAGCCAAAGGCTTGGCAACCTCTTCACTGGCTTCCCAGAGTATTCTAGGATAAATCTCATCCGACCCAGGGGACTTATCTACTTTTACACTTTCCAGAATTGCTAAATACCTCTTCCTTATGAACCTCAATCCCGTCTAGTCTAGTAGCTGTATCTCAGTATTCTCCTTGACAACATTGTCTTTTTCCACTGTGAACACTGATGAAAAATATTCATTTTGCACTTCCCCTATCTCCTCGAACTCCATACACAACTTCCCATGACTCTCCTTGAATGCCCCTTATCTTTCTGCAGTCATTCATTTAATCCTGATATATCTATCGAAAGCTTTAGGGTTTTCCTTGATCCTACCTGCCAATGACTTCTCATGTCCCCTCCTGGTTCTTCTTAGCTCTCTCTTTAGGTTTTCCCTGGCTAACTTATAACTCTCAAGTGCCCTAACTGAGCCTTTACGTCTCATCCTAACATAAGCCTTCTTATTCCTCTTGACAAGAGATTCAACTTCCTTAGTAAACCACGGCTCCTGCACTTGACAACTTCCTCCCTGCCTGACAGGTACATACTTATCAAGGATCTGCAGTAGCTGTTCCTTGAATAAGCTCCACATTTCAACTATGCCCATCCCAGCAGATTCCTCCCCCATCCTATGCATCCTAAATCCTGCCTGATCACAACAAAATTGCCATTCCTCCAGCTATAACTTTTGGCCTGCAGTATATACCTATCCCTTTTCATCGCTGAAGTAAACAAAACCGAATTGTGGTCAGTATCACCAAAGTGCTCACCTACCTCCAAATCTAATACTTGGCCAAGTTAATTACCTGGCACCAAATCCAATGTGGTCTCGCCTCATGTTGACATACTGTGTCAGGAAACCCTCCTGCACACATTGGACAAAACTGACCCATTGAAAGTACTTGAACTGTAGTATTCACAGTCAATATTTGGAAAGTTAAAGATCCCATAACAACTACCCTGTCACTCTCACTCCTATTGAGGATCATCTTTGCTATCCTATCAGTATCCGAGGAGCAGGAAAATCAATGCTTTGGGCAAAAGCCCTTTGTCAGGAACAGCAGGTATGGGAATATTTGTTGCAAGTTCCAGGATTTAGATGTTTCAGTAAGAACAGAGAAAATGGTAAAAGACGGGGTGGTGTGGCACTGTTAGTCAAGGACAGTATTGATGAAGGGCTTTCATCAGTACATTCTTGATGAAGAGCTTTTGCCCGAAATGTCAAGTTTCCTGCTCCTCGGCTGCTGCCTAACCTGCTGTGCTTTTCCAGCACCACTCTAATCTCCAGCTCTGCACTACCCACTTCCACCTTTACTATCCTATCCTCTACATCTCTGAATAGAAAACTCCCAACAGGGTGGCCTCTCCTTTCCTGTTTCTAACCTCAGCCCATACTACCTGTGTAGACGAGTCCTCAAACATCCTTTCTGCAACTGTAATACTGTCCTTGACTAACAATGCCACACCACCCCCTCTTTTACCATCTTCTCTGTTCTTCCTGAAGCTTCGAAATCCTGGAACCTTCAACAACCATTCCTGTCCCTGCTCTATCCATGTCTTTGAAATGGCCACAACATTGAAGTCCCAGGTATCAACCCATGCTGCAAGTTCACCCACCTTATTCTGGATGCTCCTGGTGTTGAAGTCGACACAGTGCAAACCAACTTCTTGCTTGCCGGTACCTACTTGCGATCTTGAAATCTTTGTTCTACTCTCAACCTCCCATAAACTTGAACTACAATTTGGGTTCCCATCCCCCTGATGAATTAGTTTAAACCCACCCGAAGAGCATTAGCAAAATTCCCTCCCAGGATATTGGCACCCCTCTGATTCAGGTGAAGACTATCCTGTTTAAGAGGTCCCACCTATCCCAGAAAGAGCGCCAATTATCCAGGAATCCAAAACCCTGCCTCCTGCACCACCCTGTAGCCATATGTTCAACTCCTCTCTTTCCCTATTCCTTGCCTCACTAGCACGTGGCATGGTCAACAAACCAGAGACAACAACTCTGTTTGTCCTTGCTCTAACCTTCCATCCTAGCTCCCTGAATTTCTGCCTTAAATCCCCATCTCTATTCCTACCTATGTCGTTGGTGCCTATGTGGACCACAACTTGGGGCTGCTCCCCCTCCCCCTCAAGGATCCCGAAAACACGATCAGTGATGTCACGAGCCCTGGCACCTGGTAAGCAACACACCAACCAAAGTCTGTCTCGTTCCCACAGAACCTCCTGCCTGTCCCCCTAATTATGGAGTCCCCAATAAATAATGCTCTGCTCCTCCTCCCCCTTCCCTACTGAGCAACAGGGACAGATTCTGTGCCAGAGACCTGTGCCCCCTGGCTTACCCATGGTAAATCGTTCCCCCCCCCCTCCAAATGTATCCAAAACAGTATACTTGTTGTTGAGGGGAAACGGTACTTCAGGGCATCCCTGCACTGCCTGCTGGTTCTCTTTCCATCTCCTGACGGTAACCCATCCACCTTCTTCTTTTACCAGAGGTGTGACTACCTCCCTGTAACTTTTCTCAATAGCCCTCTCTGCCTCCCGAATGATCCAAAGTTCATCCAGCTCCAGCTCCAGTTCCCTAACGTGGTTTTCAAGGAGCTGGAGTTGGGTCAACAAGGACACTATGAGTGACCCTTACCTCTTACATTCTTCAGGAATAGAATAGGAGAAAGTGAGGACTGCAGATGCTGGCGATCAGAGCTGAAAAATGTGTTGCTGGAAAAGCGCAGCAGGTCAAGCAGCATCCAAGGAACAGAAGAATTGACATTTCGGGCATAAGCCCTTCTTCAGGAATAGAATGACAACTTACTAACCATGTATCTTATATTCTCATCCAAATCATTTATGTAAATAACAGAGGACCTGCACCGATTCCACTGGTCAAAATACTCCAGTCCAAATGACAACTCTCTAACAACACTTTGTCTCCTACTGTCTAGCCAGTTTTGTATCAAATTGGCTAGCTCACCCTGGAACCCATGTGATCTAATCTTACTAATCAGTTGACCATGCAGAACCTTATCAAAGGCCTCACGAAAGTCTATGTAGACAATGTCTACCGCTCTGCCGTCATCTATCTTCTTGGTATAGATTTGGATATAGAATGAGAGGAGGTGGGTTCAAAACAGACGAGGAGAAACTTCTTCTCCCAGATGGTTATGATCCTATGGAACTCACTCCTCCAGAGTGCAGTAAAGGCAGAATCAATCATCAGGTTTGAAAAAGGAATAGATATGTTTCTGATGGAAAGTGGGATAAAGGAATCAGGAAAGTGGAATTGAGACCAGGATAAGATCTGCTATAATCATGTTAAATGGTGGAGTGGGCTCAAAGGGCTAAATTTCCTACTACTGCTCCTAATTCCTATGTTCCAAGTTCCCTTCCTAAACCAATAAATGACAGCTTTCATGGTTCGAGTGATGGAATAAAGGTCGGAGTGCATGTCTGGCAGCTGCTGACACTTCACCTTGACCTGTTTCCCCATGACAGCTACCTCCCTTGTCCATTGAGGTAGCTATCTGCCTGCCTGTTTTGCCTGTCAGAGCACTCAGGATGTAAGGACCTTCAAGGGGCAATTCTATTCACCAGGCACTATCCAGGCGAATGCAGGCTGGAAGATTGTGATACTTTTAAAGATCGACAAATGATTACAAAAAGGTAATAAAAAGAGCAAACGTAAATTATGAAATAAAACTGGTGCAAAATATAAAAGTAGATACCCAAAGCTTCTCAACATATATAAAAAGAGAGTAGCTAAAATGAATGTTGGTTCCTTGGAGACTGGGTCATTAAGAGTGGGGAACACAGAAATGGTGGAGTCACTATTCCAATATTTTGCTGCAATTTTCACTGTGGAGCTCTCTATCACCATCCTAATAGTAACAGGTCGTGCAGGGAACACCATCAGCAAAGAAAACGTAATGAGTGAACTGTTTGGATTGAAGGCAGGCAGTTCCCATGGCCAGGTGACCTACATCCTTGCGTCTTATAGGAATTGGCCACCGTGATAGGGGATCCACTGGCTATAATATTCCAAAATTCCTTAGATCTAGGGAAGTGGATTGGAATAAAGATAATATAAAGTTCTTATTCAAAAAGAGAGGGAGACAGAAAATAGGAAACTATAGACCAGTTAGTTTAACATGTGTAACTGGGGAATTGTTAAAATTTATTATTAGGCGAATACTGGAGTGACATTTAGAAAACACAAAACACAATCCATCAGACTCAGCATGATTTTATGAAAGGAAAATCACCTTTGCCTAATTTGAGAGAATTCTTCAAAAATGTAACAAGCAATAAGGATAATGGGATCCTGGAGATGAAGTATATCTGAATTTCTAGAAGGACTTGATTTGGTGTCACAGAAAAACATTAATATACAAGATCACATGAAGTTAGGGATAATTTATTAGCTTGAATAGAGGATTGGCGAACAACAGAAAGCAGAGAGATAGATAAGGGCCATTTCTGGCTGGCAAGATGTAACTCATGGAGTGCCACAAGGCTCCGTCCCCATGCTCCAACAAGTTACAACCTTCGTTATTAACGTGGGTGCAAGGTAGAAACTAAGTTGCAATGAAGAAATATGAAAATTACAAATGGATGTGAATAGGTTAACCAAATTAGCCAAAATTTGGCAGATGAAGTTTAACATGGATCAGTATAAGGTTATCCATTCTGAATCACTGAGAACTGGTATGCAAATAGGCAAATGGAAGTTTGCTATTTATTATTAAAGGAATAGAATATAAAAGTAGTGAAGTGTTGCTGCAACTATACAAGGCATTTGTGAATCATAAAGTCATAGAGATGTACAGCATGGAAACAGACCCTTCAGTCCAAGCCATCCATGCCAACCAGATATCCCAACCCTATCTAGTCCCACCTGCCAGCACCCGGCCCATATCCCTCCAAACCCTTCCTATTCATATACCCATCCAAATGCCTCTTAAATGTTGCAATTGTACCAGCCTCCACCACATCCTCTGGCAGCTCATTCCATACACATACCACTCTCTGCGTGAAAAAGTTGCCCCTTAGGTCTCTTTTATATCTTTCCCCTCTCACCCTAAACCTATGCCCTCTAATTCTGGACTCCCCGACCCCAGGGAAAAGACTTTGTCTATTTATCCTATCCATGGCCCTCATAATTTTGTAAACCTCTCTAAGGTCACCACTCAGCCTCCAACGCACCAGGGAAAACAGCCCCAGCCTGTTCAACCTCTCCCCGTAGCTCAAATCCTCCAACCCTGGCAACATCCTTGTAAGTCTTTTCTGAACCCTTTCAAGTTTCACAACATCTTTCCGATAGGAAGGAGACCAGAATTGCATGCAATATTCCAACAGTGGCCTAACCAATGTCCTGTACAGCCGTAACATGACGTCCCAACTCCTGTACTCAATACTCTGACCAATAAAGGAAAGCAGACCAAACGCCTTCTTCATTATCCTATCTACCTGCAACTCCACTTTCAAGGAGCTATGAACTTGCACTTCAAGGTCTCCTTGTTCAGCAACACTCTCTGACACCTCATCATTAAGTGTATAAGTCCTGTTAAGATTTGCTTTCCCAAAATGCTGCACCTCGCATTTACCTGAATTAAACTCCATCTGCCACTTCTCAGCTCATTGGCCCATCTGATCGATTGCACTTAAGAGTACTGCATACACTTTTAGTCCCCATACTTGAGGAGAGATGTAGTTGCATTGGAGGCAGTTCAGAGGAGATTTATTAAATTGATTACAGAGATATGGGATTTGCCTTCTGAAGAGAGATTAAGCTATAATCTCTGGAGTTTAGAAGAATGAGAAGAAGTATAATTTAACTGTAAAAGATGCTAAAGCGAATTGACAAAGCAGGTGTAGAGAAGATATGTAGATGCAATTTGGAAGAAGAGGTCACAGTTTTTGGAGAAGGGATAGCTGATTTCAAACACTAATGAGGAGAAATTGCTTCTCTCAATACATCATGGATTTGTGGAATTCACTACCCTAGTTTTTGCTAGATGCCAGGATATTGAACACATTTAAGAAAGATATATACAGATTTTTAATATTAATGTGTTGTAGCGTTATGGAGCAGGCAGGAAAGTGAAGTTGAGGCCACGATGACATCATGTCAAATGGCGGAACAGGTTTGAGGGGCTGAATTGCCTACTCCTGCTCCTAGTTCTTATGCTGTTAGCAACTGCAAGTTAAAGATATCTGTAACCATAGAATTTTGTGGATGAAAAGCATGCAATGACCATCCTTGTGGGATACAAACCCTGGCTACAATTCATCTTCACCATGTCATTGGCTATTACAGATTGATTATAGGCATCTCTGTGAACCAGAGGCACAAGCAATCTTCAAAGTGGACTATAATTCACAAAAACAATCCAAGGACTGATTGGCTATAAAACGGTGTGTTACTGATTTCATCTCACCTTGAACTGTAAGTATTTACTCACGTGCTCTTATAAGCAGTGCTGCCTCTCTTGCAAGAGGTGGGTGGCTGGGTAGACAGATTTCAATAATCTTATCACGCTTGAGCTGCATACATCAGAATATTGTCCACTGCGTAGAAAGTCCATGTTGAGGCATTCCATGGTGCTTCTTGTAGGAGTCGTTTACATATGAGTATATCGAGGACCGTGCTAAACTGCCATTTGGGTTGTGATGCATATAATAGCTGCTCATTATACTGAGGCTCTGGTCTCTATGTGATGTTTCCCACACAGGTTCGTTGGAACTGTGACCAATGGATTCAGCTACAACAGGATCTGTCACTGTGGCTGCAGTGGAACAAAGCCAGATAGAAGTCGAAGGATACAAATGTGAAAGCAAGCTCAAGACTAGCAGAAGCCTCCACTTCTCTGCCACATAAAGAAATCACTGCTTCATGATGTGGAGGGGTAAGGAGGCCCAAGATCTATTATCCTTGATGACATTTCCTCCAGATGAGCAAAGCATAATATCACTGTAGATTAAGGCTGCTCTTGAACAAGGCTAAACTATATGCTGGGTCCTACAACATGAACGATCATTCTATGGAAATGGCTGCTTCCAACGATTCACTGGGGAACTGTATGAGATCTTTAACCCTAAGTCACAAAGGTACCATGGCTTTTACCAGTGTAATTTGTGTCACATCACGCTGTTTTATCTAGTTTCCCTGTGATATGGTCAGCACTGCAGCCTGGGAATGTCATATCATAATAGAGCTGACTTCGTCAACAGAAAACAGTTCCATTCAATTGATACATATTTGTCTGTGACCACTAATGCCACACCTTAGAGGTTTGTGTCAGCTACCAAAATGGCCAAATCCTTAACAACCCTCATAGTCTACTTTGATTCAGTGCCTCACAAAGATATTTACTGGGAGACAAGGACTACTTTGTAGGACCGAGGTTGATGACTCTGTTACACAAGCCCTGACTATGACCAAGCATAAATAAAAAGTAACCCATTTTTCCACTGCTATTGTAAAGCAAAAGATAGGTCTTCCGAAGGTGAGTTTCCAACCCTTAGATTAGTCCATGGGGAGCTTTAAGTACAATATAGGTAAAAACAAGGACTGCAGATGCTGGAAACCAGATTCTAGATTAGAGTGGTGCTGGAAAAACACAGCAGGTCAGGCAGCATCCGAGGAGCAGGAAAATCGACATTTCAGGCAAAAGCCCTTCATCAGGATTAAGTACGATGTAGGCAGAATGTTCTGCATGATCCTTGCACCTGGTCCCTTCACAGTTGAAGCAGACAGAGAGGGAAGTGTTGGATGCTGAAGAACTGGGAGCAGTCTTCTGATGTGGAAGATGAGGCCATGAAGCAGAAGGAATATCACCTTCACCATGGTAGAATGGTGCAGTATCATGTACAATAAGCCAGACAGGACATAATTGACACACACTTCCAATAAATCTGAATTGGCTGAAGTGATCATTAAAGACTGTGAATTATTGTTGGTCGAAATACAAGCAGCCCTGTTAGTTCCCAGAAGCAAATTCTGTTTTCAATGTTTGCTTTTTTCTTTGCTTTCTTTGTCGTTTAATAAAAGTTCAGGCTTTACGTCTGACACAGTTTGACCAATATTTTTGCTTGGTAATCTACAGTCCAGTTTAGCAAATCACATTATTGCAACCTGATGAGATTTACTATTGAATGATAGCAATGATAGTTTTGTTGTGAAATGAACAATCCAATAGCACTTCTAGGCACTTCACCACTGATACAGATATTTAGCTAATATTGAAGTAAACCTACCTGCCATGTTTTTAAAGTTTTGCTAAAAATGGAATGCAAAGTTAATAGATATATTTCAATTCATGACAATTCAGTTCCAATGGTACTACAATATAGGATACTTTGTATTGCTTCTAATTCCAAGATGTGGATGACAGGTTTCTAATCCTAAAACATCCCTCTTATTATTACTAGCAGTTTATTTAAACCCAGGGTTACCTTGATTTTCATTCAGAGTCAGGCTACATGATACCACCTTTCCTACACTCTAACTCCTTTTTAGTGTCTGTAAATATTTAGCTGATTTCTAATTGAATTGATATTATATTTTTCACTATAATACCATTCTAATACTTTAAAAATATATCTAATATATTTTGTCTTTGAATATAATGTCAACCTCATCTGTTGTTGCAATATCTCTTCCTTTCGCACTATTATTCAAGGTAACCAACATAATTTAATATCAGCAAAGGTATCCTAGCAACTAAATTTCTGCTTTTTTTTTGAGTCTAAGCTCCTATTATCATGCTAACGGGATTTAACTAAACCTCTCAGTTAGGATCTTACCTGGAGAGCCTGTTACACACACACACACAGATGTTATAAAATTATAAAAAACTTTTAATAAAAATGTTGATTGTCAGTGTACTTCATTTGTTATAGCCCATCAAAAAACAACAATCTGGACTGGTTTGGATGAAATCAGAATGGAAGAGATGGTCCTTGCATTGTCACAGCAGCTCAGAGTGACGTAACTTGACAGCTGGTGTGTAGAAATCTGTTCATATGATTAGACACTTCAGATTTCGATTTGAAATGGAAGGCAAGGGTCTGGTTAGAAGAGATACAGAGTAAAACCAAAATATTCATGGAGTTAGAATTGGAAAATACTTAATCAAGAAACTAAGGAAAAGTTCATGATGTCAAAATATAAAGAAAAATAACAATGAAATGGAAGTAAGTGGTTAAGAAATCAAGAATTAAAAACTAAAAACAAAATAAATACACAGTAATATCTCAATTGTTTATCATTACAAAATAAGACATTGGACACAGCCCTGATCTCTGATTGGCATTGTTTGAAGGAGGCAAAAGTGAGGACTGCAGATGCTGGAAACCAGAGTTTAAATTAGAGTGGTGTTGGAAAAGCACAGCAGGTCAGGCAGCAGCCGAGGAGCAGGAAAATCGGCATTTTGGGCATAAGCCCTTCATCAGGATTACGTACAATACACATGACTTGGAATACCTATTTCTCTGACTGAAATATTTTGGAAACCATAGATAGGTTATCCATAACTTACTGTTTA
Source organism: Chiloscyllium punctatum (assembly GCF_047496795.1). NCBI lineage: Eukaryota > Metazoa > Chordata > Chondrichthyes > Orectolobiformes > Hemiscylliidae > Chiloscyllium > Chiloscyllium punctatum. Next base: position 72,908,857 of record NC_092739.1, read on the forward strand.
TTGATTTTCTAGATGTATTGAATTGTGCAAATTCCAGCATTTTTGGCAGGGACTGCATGAGACTCAGACTATAGCAGACAGGGAAGCAAAATAAGGTTTGATCAAAATTGCAGCTTGCCTGCATGAATGCCATAGAATATATAAATAGGATGAAAAAGAAACTCAGGACTCAGCTACTGTAATAAGAATTTTTTAAATATTGAAGAGAAAAAGATTAATGTATCACAGCACAATGACACAAACAAGTTACTGGAAATTGAGGCTATATCTGTGTCGCCGAAAATACAGATTGAGATCATAGACTGAGGTTAGACATGAGTTTTATATAGTTGATCTTGAATATTAAAAAAAAACTAGAGATTAGTGGCAATGTTTAAAAAATACAGGAAAATAGAAAGAAGTAGACTGCACTTTTCCTTATGAGTTTCATATTGATTTTTCCTCCTCAATCTCACATACACAAACACACACAGACATACTCTGGGCAATGTCATGCATGGTAAGAACAATTTTCAGCTTCTAACATGAGTTGTAAAGATCACAGAACACTTAGGAAATATTTGAGACATTATTCATCAAGTTCCTTCATTAGTCATAATTTTTTTAACTATGAAGTATGGAACTGGCTTAGTTTATAAGATGTGGACCATGTCTCTGACATTTGGAATAGAGTTGGTTAATAAATTCACTGGATCATTATGGCAATGAAAGCTTGTGCAAAAAAATGTAAAATTTAGCTGGAATCACAGTGATAGCTTTGTAGAGCAAAGAAAACTTTAAATATGATGCTGCACATTTTCCTAAATTAAGAGATGATAATCCAAAGACATTCTGTTGAAAAGCCGTGTGCTATTCTTGCCATAAGAATTATGGCAGATCTGGCTTCTTCATGTCATTGTGTAGCTTTATATTGTTCAAGGCTTTATCACTTCACTGCTGAAGATGTGAGTATTTCTTCCATTATAACACTTAACTGGAAACATTCAAAAGCAAAATTTAAAAATTGTCATTATTACAATTTGCCATAATTGGCTATTTTCTTTTAGCTTTACTTCAATTAAGTTCTAGGTTTGTTGACTTGACTGCAGTAAAATTGCTTCCAGCACTGATTTAAAATTGTGGATGCAAGTCTGCTTAAAGTTGCATGATGAAAAAGATGAAAATGTACTCCATAGTTCCAGGGTTATATGACTCATAGCATTTCAAATTCTATCTTTTTTTGATATGTGCTTATGAAATGGTTGTTGCCAAGGAGACAGGCATTATTCAAGATTACACCATTACAGCAGCAAACTGAATGAATTCTTATCCTGAATTAACAGCAAGAAAACAAATGCTTGAGCAATCTAGCCATTTTAGCTAAGTCGCAAGGGTTGCAAGTCACAATATGGTGCCACAAAAAAAGTGTTGAACGGCACAATTATGCCACTTCATTTATTTTCCCTCTATATCTACATCTCATTTCATACGCTACACATGGTCACTGCATAGTATATGACAGTTTTGGATGAGTCAGTGCTCTGGTGTCCTGCTGCTGCAAGGTAATAAATCATAGAGGAACCAGGCTCAATCTCCCACAGACATTGGAACTCAATTGCCTTCAACGTTCCATTACAGAACAATAAATACTTCACCTACCAATATGAAAAATACAAGCACTTGGGAGCATTGAGTTCTGCAACGGACCTACCATATATGCAATTAACTAAATTATACTCAGACCAAGGACAGGATTTTCCTTGTGGGCTTCTGAACCCAACACCTGACACAAATGTGAGTTAGAAGGCCACATTCATTGTGATTTTCCCTGGAGTAGCCAATTAATGGCCAGCATGAAGACTCACTGTCCAATTAAAGGTGGACCTTTGAAGCTGGAGGGCCTATTGGACATCTTCCTGTTTCCATGTATCAGCTTGCTGCAAAACCAAAGTGCAACGTTCCCAAAATGGGAAAATGGAATGGAAGTGGAATAGATCTGAAGACTCATCAAGACTGTTGGTGGAACTATTTTTAGCATCTCTCAGCCTGACTCCACTCCTTGCCATTGGCTAAAATACAGCTTCATGTTGATTGTATCCAGAGCAAATCCAGAGCAAATCAAATCCACCAAGGTGCTCTCCTAACACATGAGAGCATACAGATGATTGCCAGGTTCAGACTGAATGTCATTTTTAGAGATGAAGGCTCATATGTGCATGTACATAATGATCAAAAATCTTCTTAAGGAGTCAATGGCAATTATCTGTAAATCAGTTGAATCTGGTTGGCCCAATTGTTCTTAATTACAGCAGCAGCAAGCTAAACTAGCTTTGTGACTTATCAAAAGTGCCACATAAGAGACAGGTTTTTCAAACCATACAGTCATCAAGGAGGCATGTTCATGAGACTACACTTAAACAGACTGAGTTTGCAGTGAATTAGATTCATGTGGGAATTCAATGTGCTGGAGAAACAAGTGTTTGAGTAATAAAAAATAAAAACAAACTAAAAGAATTGTTAGTGAATTAAGAATAAAACATGGCAGGGCAGCACGGCCGTGTGATATACAAGCCCCGTGGCACATGGAAAGTCATGGAGCTTTCAGTGACTTAGACAACTACATGTGCAGGACATGTCACCAGTTACTGAAAATTGAGCTTCAATTTTTGAACTTCAACTGGCAGCTGGAGTCAATGTGTTTCAGAGCTACATGGAGAGATAGTCACACCACAGACATGATGTGTAGAGGCAGAAAGGCAGAGACTGAATAGACTCGAGCTGTTTTCTGTGGAGCATTGGAGGCTGAGCAGTGACCTTATAGAGGTTTATAAAATCATGAGGGGCATGGATAAGATAAATAGACAAAGTCTCATCCCTGGGGTGGGGGACTCCAGAACTAGAGGGCATATGTTTATGGTGAGAGGGGAAGGATTTAAAAGAGACCTAGGGGGCAACTTTTTCAGGCAGAGGGAGGTGCATGTATGGAATGAACTGCCAGAGGAACTGATGGAGGCTGGTACAATTACATCATTTAAACGGCATCTGGATGGGTATACAAATAGAAAGGGCTTAGATGGATATGGGCCAAGTGCTGGCAAATGGGACAAGATTAGTTTAGCATATCTGGTCGCCATGGACAAGTTGGACCGAAGGATCTGTTTCCATGCTGTTCACCGCTATGACTCTGTGACTCTGAATGACTGCCAGACAGTACAAGAAAAACAGATGGGTAATGTAGGAGTCCTCATATGCCTTGCTCACTAATCTGTTTTCCATTTTGGTTGTCGGTGAGAAGGTTCCTTGGAGGACTGCAGGCACAGCCAAATTTGTGGTACAATGTGTGGCTCTGCTGTGATGGTGAGGAGGAGGAAGAGGTGGAGAGAATAGTGATGGGGAATTTATCAGAGGAACAGACAGGAGGTTTTGGGACTGTGAAGTTACTATCAGGATGGTATGTTGCCACCCTAGGCCCAAAGTCAAATATGTGGTGAATCCGCTGCAAGATATTTTTCTGGGAAGCATGAACAACTGGAGGTTATGGTCCATGCTGTACCAATGACTTGAGTAAGAAAGAGGGTGTGGTCCTCAAAGCAGATTTAAAGAAGCTAAGGATGAAAAATGGAACCTCAAAAGCAGAATGTCAGGATTATTCCCAGTCTCACATGCATTGAAATGGGAGAATTTACCAATCTAACTTGTGGCATTGGGAGCAGTTCTGGGAAAGTTGGTCTACACCTGAACAGGTACAGGATGAATATCACTGTAGTGAAAATGTATGGGTTGTTGGGAAGGGTTTAAACTAGATTGGGAGGGGGACTGGAACCTGAGGACAGATTCAGAGAAGACAATAGGAGACAACAAGTAGCAAGTTACTCTGAGTGATGAAGGAAGCACATACTAAAAAGTGAGCAGCACAAGGATTAGACGCATTAAAGGGTATAAATGTAAATGCAAGGGGTATAACAAATAAAGATGATGATCTGAGGATACAGAAATACATGTAGCAGCATAAAATCATTGGTATAATAGAAACTTAGCTTAATGTGAGTCATAAGTTGGAGCTCAATACCTTGAATATTGAGTTTTCAGGAAAGATAGAGATGGGAATAAAAATAGTAAGGGTGTGGCACATATCTTTAATCAACGTTCAGATATGTTATGAGAGCAGGTGGGACTTGAATCCCAGGTCTTCTACCCCATGTTAAGGACACTACCACAGCACCACAAAAGCACTGTCACATTATTGGTTAAAAAATAAATTGTAGCTGTGAGGAGAAATAACTTACTCAATGAATCATCAAGTAAGGCCAAATAGGTTGAGCTCGGGAAAAAAAAGGTACAGCCACATTGCTAATAGTGTATTAAAGTTCCTCAAAATGAAAGGAAGAAAGAAGAGCAAATATATTGGCATATTTTTGAGCACAAAAACAATATGGCAATAGTAACTGAGGAAATTCAGCGAAGCGACTTAATATCAATTGAAATATAAATAGTGCAAAATACAAATAGGGTACTGCATTCTTGAATGGCATTCAAGAAATCTTCACTTTCTTTTAGCCGGCATGCAGCAAGTCCAATGAATTATGTCCAAGTGATGTAGCAGTGGGTGATTGTTTTTGAGACAGTGACTATTATACTGCTAGACTTAGTATCATTTTGGTAAAGAATAAAGATAGAGCAGGAGTAAGAGTTCCAACATACAGAAAAAAAAAGTGATGAGGCTGATGTGATCAGGTGAAAGTGGACTTGATACAACTACTTGAACAATAAAGAGTGTCAAAGAACTGGGAGGCATCCTGCAGGCACAGTGTGGACTTGTACCCATACAGATAAAGAGTAGTACTTCATGAATGTGAAAGAGTGGAAAATAGGAGTGAAAAGATGACAATTATCCAAGGAATGGTATGAATATGTCAGAATCATCCCAAGGTCTCCTTAAGTCAGAAAGGAAAGCACTGAGGATGGAGGTAAGAATTGAAGGCTGAAGTGTTTCCATTATAACAATCTGGGATATATTCATTCAGTATGTTGGAAGTTGTGAGGGAACATGAGTATTTGGAGTTTGTAAGAATGAGATCCCGCCAGAATGGAAACTCAAAAGATTAATACCATGGTCAGATCTTAGCTTTACCTATAACTAATAATATAGATTGGAACATTGCTGGGAGTGCAGGAGTACCGAGGGTAAATGAGAGATATAGTACGTTTATGTTGGAAGAGAAATAACCTATTTTACTTCAAGTAATCCAATGCCTCTGATTGAACTGAGTGATACAGGGGCTACTGAAAATTTTTTTGCTGGAGAAGGATTTAGATTTTCTTCTGGAAAGCTCAATCAAAGCCAAAATATTGGTACATGGGACAGGTGGAAAGTAACACTCCCTCTAAACAATGCTTCAATGCATGTGTGCAGCTGCTCCAAGGCTCCCCATACAGCGATTGCCATCAGCAGACCAGTCACAACATTAACTTCTGGTTTCCAATGTCACTGCCACAGATAAACCTCTGGGTGGGGGGGGGGGGGGGGGGTGGAGGGGGGAGTGCAGCTGGACAGAACTTTAGAGGGAATGCTGGTGAATGTCTATCCCAGTCCCATTGTACAGAGTCCAATTGGAGTGACTCACAATCTAAGACTAGTGGTAATCTTGATTGTTGCCTGTGGATGGAGTTTACGTCTGGGCAATGATTCAGCAGGAGTGAAGGTTCTACACGAGCAGGTACTTCTACACACAAAAGGGTGGTAGATACTTGGAATTCTCTTCCACAAATGGCAGTGGATGCTGAATCAGTTGTCAATTTAAAAACTGAGTTAAATAATTTTTTTGTTCAGCACAAATATTAAGCAATATGGGCAGGTACGTGGAGTTAGGCCACACATCAGCCATGATCTCATTGAATGGTGAAACAAGCTTGCAGGGCTGAATGGCCTACTGCTGTTCCTCTATTGTAGTCTCATCTAAAATTACAGATAATCCAGTTGAGTCTGAAGAGACAGAACTGTTGCATGAACAGGTTCCAGGTATTTGTCCTTCATATACCATGAGCTGAGCAATGGCTAAATAAAGTTCATCAACAAAGGTCATGCAGATATTAGGATAGCTGGGAGTCTATTTAAGAACAAAGGTTAAATCAAATGAAGTGGCATGTCTTCATTAAATGAGTTTCAGGAAGCAGATCCAGAGTTAGGTAAATTAGCACAGAGAGCTCACACAGAAGCTGCTACTGAGGGAGTTTCTGAATACTATTATATTCAAAGCAGAGTTCCGCGAGGGAAGTGGAATTATTGTCACAGACTTGTGGAGGAGGAATGAACAGTTGTTCATCCAATAGTGCTACCATCTAGATACTGTTCAGAGATAATACAAGTCGCACTTGAAGTTTCTGTTTTATGGTATAGGAATACAGAAAGCACAAGCATTGATAAACAGATATTTTACATGGGTATGACTTTGTAAAGACTTAGTTCAGTTCTGTAGTATTGCCATACATGTCACTTAGTAGGAAAAGCTCAACATGTCATATAACCAGCAGCCTTGATAGCTTTAAAGAACCAGTCAGCGGTTATTAAATTGTGTGTGTGGTCTTTACTGAAATTGAAATGAAGACATCAAGATGTCTTTGCAATTATGGATATGACAACCCAATTCCCAGAAACTATGCAGCTAAGGTAATAGTGGAAAGTTAACTCAGTTTTTTTTTAAACTTACTATGGACCACTAATTGAGATATGATCTGATCAGCGTTTGAATTACATATTTAAAATATTCCAGGATAAAATGACCAGTTTAGGTATTAAACAGTCGAAGTCAACAGTGTATCATCTGCAAATACAGGGAGTTTTGGAGAAATATAATCAAACTCTCAACATCATGATTAAGGTTTATTGCCCTGAATACTGACAGGATTGAGACAAAGATTAGATTTCATGCTGTTTGCAACCAGAGATTCACCAAATGGTGGGTTTAGTCCATTTGAATTGGTTTATGGTCATGAGATCAGAGGTCCACTAAAATTGATTGGAGAAAGTTTGTGCAACAAGAAGATGAATCCTTAATGTTGAACTGCCTGTCCAGGCTTCTAGAAAAGTGATAGGAGAATATCGTGTCACACAAGAGCATTTGAAAGTTTCACAGGCAAAAATGAAAGAATGGTAGATAAACATTCAGCAACTACCATGTTTCAAATGGAAGATGAAACATTGATCGTGCTGCTTTTGTAAAGTTATAAACACACAACACCAGGTTATAGTCCAATAGGTTTATTTGAGAGTATAAGCTTTCGGTGCACTTCTACTTCATCAGGTAGCTAGTGGGGCAGGTATGACAATGGATGACTGAACACCCTGCAACAATTGCCAGATAGGGGTGCTCCCTCAAAGTGGGGGAACACTTCAGCAGTCCGGGACACTTGGCTTTGGATCTTCGGGTGAACGTCCTCCAAGGCGGATTTTGGGATACGCAACAATGCAGAGTCACCGAGCAGAGGCTGATAGCCAAGTTCATGAGGATGGCCTCAACCAGGACTTTGGGTTCATGTCACACTACAGGTGATCCCACCACACATGTACACACACTCTTACACACACATACTCTCCCTCTCTCCTTCCACCTCCTCTCTTCACACACACACACACACACACACACACACATATACTCATATAAATCTATGGGGTGAATTTGCATTTACAGATTTGGATTTCAGATATATTCTATTTTGTTCAAAAGTACACAATTTGTAGGCAGTCAGTCTATGTGACATTTTATAAGTCCCCACTTTGGAAATAGAACTAGTCTGATTCAAAGTTAAAAGTCACACAACACCAGGTTATAGTCCAACAGGTTTAATTGGAAGCACACTAGCTTTTGGAGCAACGCTCCTTCATCGGGTGATTGTGGAGGGCTCGATCGTAACACAGAATTTATAGCAAAAATTTGCAGTGTGATGTAACTGAAATTATACATTGAAAAATTGATTGTCTGTTAAGCCTTTCATCTGTTAGAATACAGTGATAGTTTCACTGCTTTCATGTGTAAATCACAAAACGTTTTTTTAAAGTTGCATTCTCGGGTTAGCTGTTAACAATGGTGATAGCTAGACAATATGTGGAAGGTGTTAGCCCCCTGTGTTCTCTGTCTATGACATGATGTTTAGATTGATTCTAATCTAAAAAGTGAGATAACAAAGTTTTACATAGATTAATGCAGTTTTTGAGCTCAGAGTTCTACATGAATGTATGCAGTTTTTGAGCAAAGTGCAATGTAATTCTGCAAGTACAAATTCACCCCACAAATTCACCGGCATCTCCAAATCATAACTACTATCGACCCCACTAACTGCCGGCTTAAAGTGGAGAGGATCTCCAAGAAGATTGCACATATCGACACAGACCGGCATCTCCAAATCTGATTCAAAGTTGGGATACAAACAGACTCCAACCTCATACCTTTAATGCATTGTCTGAGCTGAGATGTCACCTTTTATTTAATCCACTAATAAAACCTTAAGTTATCTCGGGGCTGTGACTTGAAAGAAATTCTGGGATTTACGTATTAATCAATCGAACCTGCACCCCCATTTTAAGTGATTAAAGACTTAATAGCTATATAGGTTTGTCTAATACATTGCATCAGTTGAATGACACATTGGTCATTTATTTATAAATTCTACGTCCTATGTACCTGGCACACTAGCGACCTGAAGAAATAAACCTTGTTGGACTATAACCTGGTGTTGTGTGATTTTTAACTTAGTCCACTCCAGTCCAACACCGGCATCTTCACATCATTGCTTTTGCAAGGTGAACTTCTGAGAGCAAATTCGGTAGTCCAAACAAGGTAATACTCCTGATCATAGGAAAAAGAATTGGTTATGTCACACAAGCATGTTGAAAAGGTACCACCTTAGAGAAGAGGATAGAGGAAGCAAGTGTTTCAGGTGGTAAGAGTTCAGGAGCATGACAGAGAAAATGATGGTGAAATAGAAGCAGAGGTAAACAGTTCTCAAAGCAATCTTTCTACAAGTCTAAGTAAAAATCACACAACACCAGGTTATAGTCCAACAGGCTTATTTGGAAGCATTAGCTTTCAGAGCACTGCCCCTTCACAACCACCTGATGAAGGAGCAGTGCTCCGAAAGCTAGTGCTTCCAAATAAGCCTGTTGGGCTATAACCTGGCGATGTATGATTTTTAACTTTGTTGAGCCCAGTCCAACACCAGCACCTCCAAATCATTTCTACAATTCGATTAGCTAACATGGAAATATTAGGACAGTTAGATACTGTATCCTCATAGTTAGATGAAGGACAGTGGGAGGCTTTTATCAGGCTACTTGGGAAATGTAAGGTAACCTGTAGAGATATATCTGGATCTAAAATGCTAGCTAAACATGATGTGGATGTAGGAGAATCAGGGCAGATACAACAGCTCCTTATCAGTTCAGCCCAGGCAAACAAGCTCAAGTGGAAACGAAGATTTAATACATGTTGGAAAATCACTTGACTGAGCCTAGTTGAAGCAGCTGGAGTTCACTGGCAGTGTTGGTTCCTAAAACTAAATGAGAAATCTTTATGATTTTTAGGAATAGATGAGTTTTACTTGAATTTTCTGTGTAATTTTGGCCTTATAGTTGTACCATTAATAAAAATGTTAAATAAATAAACAAAAGTGGTATGATCAGCAGAATACCAGGGAGCCTTTGAGAAGCTGAAGGTAGTTGTAATCAATGAACTGGTATTGATCTCTTTTGATTTTTCCCTTTCAAAATGTGGTTTGATGCTAGTGACTTGGGGATAGATGCAGCCTTGTTACAGGATGATCAGTTGGGAATGGAGAGCCAGTGGGGCATTTATCCAAGGAACTAAACAGTATCAGAAGAAGTCCTCTACATGATTACTGGCACTTTAACAGTTTGATTTCAACATTTGACCTGGTACCAGAGAAACATTAGCCTGCATGAATCATATTCCACTGGGATTCATTGAAAAGTTTAAAACTCAAAATTCCAGAACACTCAGATGGAAGCTTTTGCTTCAACCATTCAATGTAAAGATTATTCATCTTGCTGGGAATTATGATGCAATTGCAGTGTCTAAACCAATGAAGTAAGTTAAAAGTTTAAGAAATGCTAAGACTGTACAAGCCTGTACGAGATTGTCTACAGGGGAGAATGAGGAATGGGGAGAAGTCTCATTTTGTGTGACACATATTTTGTGATAAAATACATTTTTTTTGAAATGGTGTTTCATCTTTTAAGGTCAGAGACATGTAAATACCATATCTTCTTATTTTTCTATAAGCATTGGTTTTTGATTGTGGTTGAAATTGAAAAAGGACTGTTTACAATCAAAGTCCTGAAAAGTAACGAAAACAGAAATTGCTAGAACAACTCAGCAGGTCTGGCAGCATCTTGGTAGAGAGAAACAGAGTTAACGTTTCAGCTCCAGTGACCTTGCTTCAGAAAAGTCCAGAACAGTTCTCTGGCTCCAAAATGTTGACTCTGCTTTCTCTTCACAGATGTTGCCAGACACATTGATTTGTTCCAGCAATTTCTGTTTTTGTTACTTTTTTTGTTTCAGATTTCCAGCAACTGCAGTTCTTTGATGTTTTTGTTGTCTGAAAAGAAAGCTCTGTTTCAGTTTTTAATATTCAACTGGAATGCTTCTGGCGAAGTTTATTATTTGTTTTTACTTCTTGTGGAAAGTCAAAAACATACTTTGTTTCTTCTTGGTAGATATGTAACACATTGCCACATATCCATTACTTTACTGGTAACATGGTTCAGAAACCAAGAATATCAGAGTGTAATTATATTCCAATAATTAACAATTGCTTTCTGTAGTTTCCATAATGCCCAATAGAATTATGGTTTCATGATTATATTTTGTTTCTTTCTATTTTCCAACCTTCACCTTTGGGCAACTGTTCTCTGCAATTATGTTATATTCCAGTAAGCCAGTTAGTAAAAGATAAAACTGGAGTCAATCTTGACATACTTTTATAACCATTTATATGCAGAGTTTCACATTAAAATCATATACCTCAACACAACAATCACTGCTTACCTCTATGCCTGCATAGACAGACAAGTCTTTGTTGGTGGCCATTGGGTGCATGCAATTAAACACAGTTAATGTACAGTTCATATTAGAGTACAGGATTAATAAGCAAACTAACATTTGGTGATTCAAGTCGTTTAGTTATAATCATACCATTAAAGTCTATTCATTCATCAATCTAATATGTAAGTAATAGCCAAGGCAGATTTTGGGACTGTATCCTCATGTGACTCTGCTCAGGTTCACGAAGAAATGCATCGTGGAATTGTGACAGAATGATAGCAATACACTAATATTTTAGAGTTCCAGCTGCAAAACCAAGGGACCCCTGTCTAGGGCATTCTCATTTCATGACTGTGAGAACATGCCAGCTTAGAGGCCAAAGGAGGCAGAGTTGATATAATTCCAAATAATGAACCCTGGTCAAGAAGTCATTGCCATAGCTGTGTTCCTTTACTGGTACATTTTAAATGTTTAGAAGTGCATTTAGATATTCATCCTTCAGACATTAATCATCAAGACCATGTCATGAAGATGCACAGCATGAAAACAGACCCTTTGTCCACGCTGACCAGGCACCCTATATTAATCTGTCCCATTTTCCAGCATTTGACCCATATCCCTCTAGACCCTTTTCTATTCATATACCTATCCAGATGCTTTTAATTTTTTTTATTGTACTAGCCTCCAACACTTCCTTTGGCAGCTCATTCCATAAATGCACCATCCTCTGCGTGAAAAAATTTGCCTGGTAGGTCTCTTTTTAATTTTTTAGAAGAAAGTGAGGACTGCAGATGCTGGAGATCAGAGCTGAAAATGTGTTGCTGGAAATGCGCAGCAGGTCAGACAGCATCCAAGGAGCAGGAGAATTGACGTTTCGGGCATAAGCAAGAAGAAGGGCTGATGCCCAAAACGTCGATTCTCCTGCTCCTTGGATGCTGCCTGACTTGCTGCGCTTTTCCAGCAACACATTTTCAGCCCTTTTTAATCTTTCCTCATTTACCCTAAATCTATAGCTTCTAGTTTTGGACTCCCGTAACTTAGGAAAAAGACCTTGTCTATTTATTCAATCCTCATGATTTTATAAACCTCTACAAGGTCACCCCTCAGCCTCCAACACTCCAGGGAAAACAGCCTCAGCCTATTCAGCCTCTCCCTATAGCTCAAACCCTCCAAACCGGCAACATCCTTGTAAATCTTTTCTGAACCCTTTCAAGTTTCACAACATCCTTCCTATAGCAAAGAGACCAGAATTGCACACAATATTCCAACAGTGGCCTAACCAATGTCCTGTACAGCCACAACATTGCCTCCCAACTTCGATACTCAATGCTTTGACCAATAAAGGAAAGCATACCAAAAGCCTTCTTCACCATCCTACCTATCTGTGACTCTACTTTCAAGGAACTATGAACCTGCACTCCAAGGTCTCTTTGTTCAGCAACACTCCCCAGGACCTTACCATTAAGTGTATAAGTCCTGCTCTGACTTGTCTTTCCAAAATGCGCCACCTCATATTTATCTAAATTAATCTCCATCTGCCACTCCTCAGCCCATTGGCCCAACTGATCAAGATCCCGTTGCACTCTGAGGTAACCTTCTTTGCTGTCCACCATACATCCAATTTTGGGGTCATCTGCAAACTTACTAATGAAAACAGAAACTAACTAAAGAAGAAATACTTGCCGAACACAATGTCATGGTATGCCGTTCCCGGAACCAGTGATCTCTGTGTGTTCATGCTCAGAACACAATGGCATGTTACACGTTCCTGGAAACAGCGATCTCTGTGCACATGCGCAGAACTCAAGAAACCATCTCTCACAGGCTTTTTGTTGTACACGTCATCCAGACAATAAAAACTGTTGTTCGGAAAGAGACGGCATTGTCAAATCCTGCAGTTAGGGTCAGAATCACACTGCCCCTCCCAAATGCTTTTGATTTAATAAATTTGATCGACTTGCTTCTAAATTTGAGTTTTATTAATTTTACTGCGAGCAGGATCCTGTTCATGGTCCTAGGTAGGGTGGCCACCTCCCGGCAGTTGGGGCAGGATATCAGACAAAAGCAGGTCAAATGACATAAGCTGTTGATCTGGTAAGACTTAATGAGAGAGTGCCTGTTGCATGGTCTCTGAGTTGAGTCATATTCAGATGCCAGTGTGATCATTGTGGGTGGCACGGTGGCACAGTGGTTAGCACTGCTGCCTCACAGCGCCAGAGATCTGGGTTCAATTCCCGCCTCAGGCGACTAACTGTGTGGAGTTTGCACGTTCTCCCAGTGTCTGCGTGGGTTTCCTCCGGGTGCTCCGGTTTTCTCCCACAGTCCTAAAGATGTGCAGGTCAGGTGAATTGGCCATGCTAAATGTAGGGGAATGGGTGGGTTGCGCTTCGGTGGGGCGGTGTGGACTTGTTGGGCCGAAGGGCCTGTTTCCACACTGTAAGTAATCTAATCTAATCTAATTCCAGCTTGAGATAAAGGCCTAGATTAAATAAGCGGAATACGGAGAAATGATCACTCCCAAAAACAGGTACCGCCGGACTCTGATAGGGACGATTCTGGGTGAGACACGACCAGTGGGAAAACGCGATCATCTGACAGAGGATCTGGGAGTATAAACCTATTATTGTCTTGGCAGGACAGGGAGAGTAATGGGGACCCTCTGGGATCTCTCATTAACCAGTATAGGATAGACAGACATTCACTCGTTAGACAGTTGAGAAAGAGTGGGTGGGATCCGTCCCAGACCCTGGGTCAACAGTGAAATTGGCTCATGGGCAAAAAGAAAGATAAGACTTAGCAAATAGATGTCTTCTTGGTCCACCAATTGGCTGGCCTCATCGGTCAGACTTTAGAATCCACAAAAAAATGGACCGAGGAAAAGCAGATGCTGCAATGCCAACTAAGGGAACTGAAAAAGAAAAATCAGATCCTGGAGGATAGTCAGTGGGGATTATTGCCACCTTATAATGCCTGGGAGGACTGGTCACAGCCCCCAAACCATTGGACGACCTTCCTGAGGTAATTAACTCGGCTCCGGTAACACGCAGTGGGGAAGGAGCTAATGTGATTGCAAAATATAAGCCATTTACACTAGGTGAATTGTAGCAGATTTTAGCTTCCCTGAGTTGCTTAAAGCCTCGCAGTAATAACACAGTTTAGGGCTGAATTAGATACCATCTGGGTGGGCCACCAGCTACATTTAAGGGATATCCACCAACTGACCAACTGGTCCAGGCTGCATGACTTCAGGACAAGTGGCGTCTGGTATCTGAAAGGTCTGACATAGCCGATGCAGCACAGCAACCAAGTCAAAATTATAGGAGAGGCAGGTGGACCCAGGGTACCCCTATTAAAGCAGATATAGAAGATCAGCAGGAGCCCTTCGACAGATTTAAGGCCAAAATCCAGTGTGTTCTGGGGAAGCCACCCACCAACTGGGCAAAAATAACAAACACCAAACAACAGAAGGGGGAGGGCACCTCCGAATACAGGGACTGACTCTTTAGGGTCTACCAAGAATGCTTAGGGATCCCCCTCTCAGACTGCTCTGACTGGGCATTTATTCAGTCTTTCAAGGACGCGCTATCTCCCACCCACCAGGCAATCCTAAAAATGGGGGTCGTTATTCTCCAAGACTATGACACCCTGGTAGAATTGACAACAGGTGTTAAGGAGAACACAGGAGGAAAACCTCCCTTGTGCGTAAAGCAGGTAAACCTAGGCACCGTCACAAAGACAAAATCCAGACCTAAGTGTCACAACTATGGCAAGATGGGACATTTTGTCCAGGATTGTAGGGGGAGGAAACAGAACAACGGGAAGCCCACGTGTCTGTCGTGCAGTGGCAAAGGGCTGCTCTGAAGACACTCATTGGGAAAAACACGGCAAATCAACAAACACCCAGAATACATTGGACTGACGTCTGGCAGGCCCCCATGGGCAGGGGTGATAAGGAGGGAAGGATTTATGTGTCTGCACTGGTAAGGGGCAGGCAGTGTGAGATGCTAGTGGACACAGGAGCTTCCATTTCTATAACTGACCTACCCTTGCCCACAACTAACAAGATGATTTATGTGAAGGGGTTTAATGGACAACAAACCCCTGTGTACTTGAATGAGACCACTCTAGTAGAAATCAATAATCTGTATATACCGATGTGATTTTATGTATGTAAACATAATGAAGAACTATTATAGGAAATTATTTAACGAAGGAGTACAAAGTCCATATAGACGGTGGGAAGGGTGAATTAAACTGGCCCGGTCCTGATGGGAGAAAGGAAAAAAATGGGGACTTATACGAGCCACTTGAGCACTGTCAAGTCACTTCCTCCATGGGATGCGACTGGCAGCCTGAGGATAATGGTTTTGGGGTCATTTGCACCTCCATCCCAGGGGTATGGCCAGAAACTAAGTTAGATACAGACTTGATTAAAATTAACCCCTAGAGTCATGGAGAGTCCAGAATACAAGTCGCACCGCCAATACCCCATAAAACCTAAAGCCAGAAGGGCGGTTGTGGAAATTGTGAAAGGATTAGTGGAGACGGGAATTTTCCAAGATACTACGAGCACTACTAATTCTCCCGCATGGCTGGTCAGTAAACCTGATGGAAGCTATTGTCTCACAAATGATTATACAGCCCTAAACAGGGTCACTCTGAAATTACATCCTATAGTCACCATTCCATCCACAATCTTAAATGGGCTTTCCCCGCCCCACAAAATACTTACTGTACTGGATATTGTGAATGGATTCTGCTCTATCCCCCTCCATCGTGACTCCCAAGATAAGTTTGCATTTACCATCGGGGATACACAGTATAACTGGACCAAACTTCCACAGGGATTCCATAATAGTCCAGTCATCTTTCACTGAGTAATGAGTGACACACTCAGGGAGATCGATTTGACCCAGGGCAGTACGATACTCCAATATGTTGATGACATCCTCCTGACTTCTGAATCCAAACCAAGATATCAGGATGCACTATACTTAATCCTGAAGCACTTGCAGGACAGAGGGTTAAAAGCCAGCCCAACAAAACCTCAAATTGGGAAAACTAGAGTTCTTTACTTGGGACATTTAATTTCCCTAGGCATGCCTGCAGACAGGAAGACAACAATACAACAGCTGCCACGGCCTGTGACAGTCCGTGGTGTGAGAAAGGTCTTGGGCTTGTTTAATTACTGCAGGGATTTTATCCCTGAGTTTGCCAAAGTTGTTTAACTCATACAATGATTGGTAAAAGTGGGTAAACCTGCAACAGACCCTGTTGACTGGGGATTGGAGCAAGACGACTTCTACACAAAACTGAGAGCAGAGTTAATGTTAACAATGGGACTGGGACTACCAGATGCTAGGAAAGACTTTCATGTTTACTGCAGCGAAGAGGGAAGTTTTCATTCTGCAGTAGTAACCCAGCTCCATGGTGGTAAACAGCAACTACTCGACTTTTGAGAGTCCCATAGTGAACCCAGATGTATAGCTGCTTTAGATGGTGCTGCGTGGGTTGTGAGGGTCAATGAGTCTATTGTGATGACAGGGAATATACTCTTGCATACCAAACACACCCCCATAGAAATGTTAAGTATGGGGAAATTATGCACGGTTTCCAACATGAGAAGGGCAAAATGGGAAGCTGTTCTTCTACCACTAACCAAATCCATTAAAATTGTACAAGGTACCTGGAAAACCGAGCAGAAGGGATGTTAGGTGATGGTGAACCACATGTGTAGGAATGTGGACGATAAAGTTGAGGAAAGTGAGATAAAGGATGTACCCATGGAGGCACCAGATGAGTCCCTGTTTGTGGATGGCTCACAGAAATATGTAGACAGTTTGCCACGAATGGGATGGGCAGTAGTGAACGTGGGACTATGAGCTGTCTGAGCAGGGAGTATAGAGGGAGGCCTGTCAGTCCTGGTGGCGGAGTTAGTGGCCCTCCCCCAGGCTTTCACGGAGGTGACAGGGAAGAGGGTTAACTTTTACACTGATAGTGGATATGTATTTGGGATTGCCCACAATTAATTGACAATTTGGGGAAGACAGGGATTTGTCACCACAGGGGGCACCCCTGTCAAGCATGGGCAGATAATAAAGGCCTTACTGATGAGAGCAAGCTCCTATTGGAGGCTGCAATGTTGAAGGTCAAGGCCCACCAGAAGGAACCAGATAAAAATGTGCCATTCAGGATTCTGTTTAAGGGGAACCAGGCTGCTGACAAAGCTGCTCAATCAGCTCTAGAGACAGATGATATCCATCCTTTGTCTGCCACCTTTGCTGAAGCTGGCCCCACCATAAGCAATAGGAGAAAGTGAGGACTGCAGATGCTGGAGATCAGAGCTGAAAATGTGCTGCTGGAAAAGTACAGCAGGTCGGGCAGCATCCAAGGAGCAGGAGAATCGACGTTTCGGGCATGAGCCCTTCTTCAGGAAAGAAGGGCATGATAGAAGAAGGGCTCATGCCCGAAACGTCGATTCTCCTGTTCCTTGGATGCTGCCCGACCTGCTGTGCTTTTCCAGCAACACATTTTCAGCCCACCATAAGCAATACCCAACTGCACGCTGATATCCCTGAGGGTGAATGTGCCAGGTGGAAGGTACAAGGGGCCATGCCAGACAAGAAAGGTGTCTAGAGATTGAATGGTAATGTCCTGGTCCCCCGTGTCATCCAACATACTCTTATGTAATTACACCATGGTGTTTCCCATGTGGGGGGTGATGCTAATGATAACCAGCATCGGGAAGGAATGGTGGGGGAAGGGCATGGACAGAGATATAGCTCGATTCTCTCACTGCTGTGTGATGTGTGCCCAGCATAACCCAGGTGGGCCCATTAAAATTAGGATGGGGCACCAGCCACGTCCAAAGGGGCCTGGGAGCATGTACAGATACATTTTACAGGACCTCTTCCCCAATCCCATAGGAAGATGTATTGCCTTGTGGTTATCAACCAATTCACCAGGTGGGTCAAAGCCTACCCTACCTGGAACTGCTCAGCTAACACTGTGGCAAGGAGCTTAGCTGAGAAGGTAATTTCCAGGTGGGGGTGCCGTCCCAGATGGACTCTGACCAGGGGACCCATTTTATTGGAAGAGTTGTAAAAACCATATGTCAGCTGATGGGTATTAAACAGAAGTGTCACAGACCCTCTCCACAAAGTACTGAAATGGTGGAGTGAATTAACTGAACTCCAAAAAACTGCTGTACCTGTTATGGAGAGAGACAAGTCCAGTGGTTAGGGTCGGAATCACGCTGCCCCTCCCAAAAGCTTTGACTTAATAAGTTCGATTGACTTACTCCTAAATTTGAGTTTTACTAATTTTATTGCAACACGAACTGTACCTCCAATGGTCACATCCAAATCATTTATATAAATGACAAAAACAGTGGACCCAGCACCGATCCTTGTGGCACTCCACTGGTCACAAGCCTCCAGTCTGAAAGGCAATCCTCCACCATCACCCTCTGTCTTCTACCTTTGAGTCAGTTCTGTATACAAATGGCTAGTTCTTGCTGTATTCCACATGATCTAATGTTGCTAACTAGTCTGTCATGAGGAACTTTGTTGAAAGCCTTTATTGTAGTCCATATAGATCACGTACACCATTCTTCCCTCATCAATCCTCTTTATTACTTCTTCAAACAGCTCAGTCAAGTCAGTGAGACCTGATTTCCCACGCACAAAGCCATGTTGACTATCCCAAATCAGTCCTTGCCTTTCCAAATACATGTAAGTCCTTTCCCTCAGGATTCCCTTCACTACTGATGTCAGACTCACCGGTCTGTAGTTCCCTGGTTTTTCCTGATCGCCTTTCTTAAAGGCACAATGTTGGCCAACCTCCAGTCTTCCGGCACCTCACCTGTGACAATCAATGATACAAATATCTCAGCAAGGGGCCCAGCAATCACTTCCCTGGCTTCCCACAGAGTTCTAGAGTACACCCCATCCGGTCTGGGGATTTAGCTACCTTTATGCATTTTAAGATGAACAGCACCCCTTCCTCTGAAATATGGACATTTTTTACGATGTCACCATCTATTTCCCCACATTCTATACCTTCTGTGTCCTTCACCATTGTAAATACCGATGCAAAATACGCCTTTAGTATCTCCCCCATCTTCTGTGGTTCCACACAAAAGCTGCCTTGCTGATCTTTGAGGGGCCCTATTCTCTCCCTAATTATCCTTTTGTCCTTAATGTGTTTATAAAATACCTTTTGGAGTCTCTTTAACCCTATTTGCTAAAGTTATCTCATGTCCCCTTTTTGCCCTCCTGATTTCCCTCTTAAGTATACTCCTACTGCCTTTATACTCTAAGGATTCACTCCGACCTCTCCTTCTTTTTCTTAACTGAACCCTCATTTTTTTTAAGTCATCCAGCATTCCCTACTCCTACCAGCCTTCCCTTTCACCCTGACAGGAATATACTTTCTCTGGATTCTTGTTTTCTTATTTCTGAAGGCTTCCCATTTTCCAGCCATCCCTTTACCTGCGAACATCTGCCCCCAATTACTTTTTGCCTAATGTTCTTGCCTAATATCGTCAAAATTGAACTTCCTCCAAATTAGAATTTCAACTTTTAGATCTGGTCTATCCTTTTCCATCACTATTTTAAATCTAATAGAATTATGGTTGCTGGCCCTAAAGTGCTCCTCCATTGACACCTCAGTCTCTTGCTCTGTCTTATTTCCCAAGAGTAGGTCATGTTTTGTACCTTCTCTAGAGGTACATCAACATACTGAATCAGAAAATTCTCTTGTGCACACTTAACAAATTCCTCTCCATCTAAACTCTTAACACTATGGCAGTCCCAGTTTGGAAAGTTAAAATTCCCTATAATCCTATAACCACCCTATTATTCTTACAGATAACTGAGATCTCCTTAAAAATTTGTTTCTCAATTTCCCAATTACTACTGGGGAGTCTATAGTACAATCCCAAAAAGGCAATCACCCCTTTCTTTCTTTCAGTTTCACCCAAATAACTTCATAGGAGGATAATCTGGGGAATACATCCAAAGTACAGCCGTAATGTTATCCCCCTCCTCTTTTGCCTCCCTTTCTATCCTTCTTGTAGCATTTGTATCCTGGAACATTAAGCTGCCAGTCCTGCCCATCCCTGAGCCAAGTTTCTGTAATTGCTATGATGCCCCACTCCCATGTTCATCTGCCTTCCCTGTTAGGCCGCTTGCATTGAAATAAATTCAGTTTAGTTTAATCAAACCTACCTCTCTGTTTTGTTCCTGCTTGCCCTAACTGTTCGACTTGCTCCTTTTCTCAAATGTACCGATCTCAGTGAGGAAAAAGATCAGTCTATCTCCCTGGGTCCCACCTCCCCCCACATCTAACTACTTTAAATCCTCCCAAGCAGCTCGAGCAAATCTTCCTGCCAGGATATTAGTCCCCTTCCAATTTAAGTGCAATCCATCATTCTTGTACAGGTCACCTCTACGCCAGAACAGATTACAATGATCCAAAAATGTGAATCCTTCTCCCCTACACCAGCTCCTCAACCATGTATTCATCTGCTCCATCCTCCTATTCCTACCCAGCTTTTAGCATCAGGAGTGATCCAGATTTTACTACCCTTGATGACCTCCTTTTTAAATCCCAGCCAAACATCCTATATTCTCCCTTCAAAATCTCAAGCTTTTCCCTTCCTATGTCATTAATTCGAATGTATACAACAGCCTCCTGATGGTCCCACTCCCTTTGAGAGCATTCTGCATCCTTTCTGAGACATCCTTGATCCTGTCTCCAGGGAGGCAAGACACCATTCTGATTTCTCACTGCTGGCTACACAAATGTCTGCCTCTGACTAGAGAGTCCCCTATCACAATCGATCATTTGGAACTGCTCATTACAATAAAGATAGTCTCGGTACCAGAAACCTGGCTGCTTGTACTACATTCCCTTGAGAGTCCACCAACCCATGCATTTTCCAAAACAGTGTACTGGTTTGAAATGGGGATAGCCACAGGAGACTCCTGCACTACCTGCCTCCCTTTCCTACCTTTTCTAGAGTTAACCCATATATGTGACTGTATCTGTGACTTTTTCTCCCTTCCTATTGCTTCCATCCATCACACCCCTAGTTCTTGTAAATTCCTCTTTGCCTCTAATTGCCACTCCAACCAACCCATGCAATCTGATAGGATTCAGAACTATTCACACTTCCTGCAGACATAATCATCACTTAGATGGAAACTCTCCCTAATCTCCCACATCCAACAGGAACAGCACATCACTCACTAAAGGCTATTTTTGCACTTTAACAATCTACAGACCCAGAAAATAGGACAGTCTTACTGCTCCAAAAACACTGCTCCAGGCTAACTTAGTACCTATGTTCTATACTTTAAATTTTAGTCAAGAGACAAATCTCAGTAAAATATATAACATAAAACACTGTACTCGCTATTGTAGATTTACAAATAAAAAGGACAGCAGTTATAAAACTTTGCATTTATTTGCTCCTGTGATGTGAGATTCCCCCCAACACACAGAGGTTCCTCTAAATTCAACAGTGACATTTGTTCATTTTACTTAGATGCACTCCAATACCCAGAAATACTTGCACTCAAACAGCAGATGCAGTAGCTGTGAGATTCATTGCTGTGTCAGACAGCAGTGCAGGTTTCTTCCTCTCTCTCACTGACCATATGGTCACTTGCCTTTGTCTCTCTTCCTCCTTTTTAAAGTGTTGTTCTTTTGATCTTCTCCCCCAAAGTTCCAAAGCACTGCAACAGCTTATAGAACAGTAATTACGGCTCCTGGAATTCAAGGAAATCACTTCCAACACCTAAAACACCCCACAAAATAGGCAGCTCTTACAGCCACAACATTTTCCCATCCTCCATCTTGGATTACCCAGAATCCTTTTTTTGTAGTGAAGAATATTTCACTACTTCACACTTTTCTGTTTGTATTTGGACTGGAGCTTTCTGAAGTTCTGTATTAGTTTTAATATTTCTTTGAAGTCAAAAGCAACTTTTTGTACCTCAGCACTTGCCTACTATGTATAAAGGATGACATGAACAATTTTCAAGCATTCAAACAGATCAGAAATTAAAAAGACAAACTTTAGATAACAGATGGCTCTTTAAAAAAGATCTGGGCTAGCTAAATGTCTAATTTTAAAAACTAACTTTACCAATTAAGTAGAAGAGTTTAGAGAGATATGGGCCAAATGCTGGCAAACAGGACTAAATTTATTAAGGGTATCTGGTCGGAATGGACAAGTTGGACAAAAGGGTCTGTTTCCCTGCTGTACATATCTAAGTAGGCAAACATTGAGACATAAGCTCAATGATATTAGCCACTGGGTCTTCTCTTTTTTCTTTATCAAAGGGAGAATGAACATTTCAAATTACCCTTTATCTTAATAAAATTCATAAAGTCACATTAGATTAGATTCCCTACAGTATGGAAATAGGCCCTTCGGCCCAACAAGTCCACACCGACCCTTCAAAGAGTAACTCACCCAGATCCATTCCCTAACTAATTCACCAAACATGCACATGTTTGGATTGTGAGAGGAAACCAGAGCAAACCCACACAGACACAGGGAGAATGTACAAACTCCACCAGACAGTCACCCAAGGTTAGAATTGAACTCAGGTACCTAGCACTGGGAGGTAGCCATGCTAGCCACTAAGCCACAATGCCATCCCATTAACAACACATATTGAAGAGGATGGGCCCATTAATATTTGACAACTAAAGGATCCAGTCAGGAGATTGTGGGAGGTGATAGCAGTCAACGTCCATCATCTTAAAGCACCAATTAGATACTGATCATGAGTCTACCCATCTAGTTAGCAATTAGTCTATTCTAACCTAGGCCAATCAGAATGTATCAGAATATAATTGATCATGCAGTGGCTTGGGGCTTGGAAAAATTTAATAAGCAGCAGCTTTCAGTGACCAAACCTCATGAGAAATATGAAGTTATCCTGTGGTCCAATCAGTGAGCAGAGACCATTGACCTGAATGTCAACCTGTGCCCTGTATATGCGCTGCCCTGCTTCAATAGATATTAGGTATAACCTCGGTAAAGGTTCCTGTATTACTGCAATAGACTGCCTCCTCTTGTCTTTTTGGTTACAATCTCAAAAGAATACATAAATAAAAACTGGAAATTGAATTTTAATTTTAAAGCTAAAAATCACACAACACAAGGTTATAGTCCAACAGGTTTATTTGGAAGTACAACCTAAATGTTATGGACCAGACTAAGCCCACTCGAGATATATTAAGAAGATAGCCTCAACCTTATTGTTTTCTTATTTTATGGATACTTGTGGGCATTGCATTCCAGATGCAATTTGATAGTTTCAAACCTCTCAACTTTAAGCAAAACACACTTTATTTTTACGACAGTTAAAACATAGATAAAATAAAAATAAGAGAAATGAACTGGATTAACTGTAACTCGATTGAATGCTTAACAAAATAATATGTATAAAATATTAACTAATCATTTCAACATAGTAACCTCCCATAAACACACACCCTTGGCAGTGAAATAGATTGTCTCACATGCAATTCTAGCAGCAGGAAGAGAACCCCCAGCATTTAGCTGTAACAGAGAGAGAGGATTAAGAGCTTCCACATCCAGCTTCAAAATGCCAGCGACTGCAGAAATGTAAAACTAAAAGTCCTGGATCTGTTGGGGCATGATGCCTCCCCTATCACCACCATCACCACCTCCCCACCCCCCCCAAACAAATTTGCTTCTATTGTTCCAATATAAAAAAATCCCAAGGCCTCACAAGCTGTTTACTTTATTGGCTTTGAACAGACTCCTCAGCACATCTGTCTCAACCTTTCTTCAAAATACACTTCTTAAAGCTATAGTATCATCCCACTAGAACTCAGAGATACATGTAATCGGGTCAGAAACCAATAAGATGGCTGAAGAGATTTGGATTTTGCATGCAAGTAATACAATGTCTCCTGAATCTTTTACAGTCACCTAACAAATCCTTCATCCACAAAGCTTCTCATATCTTAGTGCTTAAATAATGGTATGAACAAATTGTGCGTGTTCTGATGATCTGCACTTTGTGACTAGATGTATAGCCAATTGCAGCACTGGAGATCATTCTTCTTTATCTTTTGAGCAATTTTAAACGTAATTATCAGTGATGCTCACTCCATATTGTCTGCTTTTCAATGTGCTTTTTTAAAATATTTATCAATAACTTTGAAACAGAATTGTTTATGTAATTGGCAGTTCCTGAAGATGCTGTGTCTGATGTGTATGGCTGAAGGTTAAATTAGTTGAGACTCAAATTTTCACACCCAAAGAAGCATATTCTTTGCTTTATTTCAACTGAGTAAATCCTATGTTTTTAAGATTAGATTTCCTATTGTGTGGAAACAGGCCCTTCAGCCAAACCAGTCCACACCAACCCTCTGAAGAGTAACCCACCCAGACCCATTCCCTCTAACTAATGCACCTAACACGATAGGCAAATTAGCGTGACCAATTCACCCGACCTGCACATCTCTGGACTGTGGGAGGAAACTGGAGCAAACCCACGCAGACACAGGGAGAATGTGCAAACTCCACACAGTCACCCGAAGTTGGAATCGAACTTGGGACCCTGGTGCTGTGAAGCAGCAGTGCTAACCACTGAGCCACTGAGCCAACATGCAACCCCAGATGTTAAACTAGGTGCTTTTATTGAGACTGTAAGGGTATGGCATCAGCCAAATGAATGTTGTCAGGCAGACTCTGTTTAACATCTGGGTTGTGCCAATGGAGGATATTCCAAGTTCTAATGAGGATTCCACTGAGGGTATATGAAGTTGAGTCCCAGCTGACAACATGAAATGCATGAAACCTGTCATCTCTGCAATCCTGAATGAGGCTGTATGGTCAAGTTCCACGGCTTTTAACTTAAAACAGATGTTGTGCTGTATGGAGGGAACTTGACTCCTATTTAACTCCTATTACATCTGACCTGCTAGTGCTTCACAATGACATTGGGCATGAAGAGAAAACAGTGCTCAGCTCACAGAACTGCCATCCGTCATTTAGACAAGCAGAAGAAAAAATCATACCTTTGTTCTGTAAGTGACACAGCTTCCCTTTCTACAGATTGGTAAGCTTTAAATTATTTTGAACTGTTATGATCAAAAAATTACCCTTTCCCTGACAATAATATTTTTTAAACAGAATCAGTTAAGTCTCAACAGATATTAGAAGAGAATACTTTCCAGTAATAATAAAGGAAATAGAAACGTGGAACATTTTAACTGTTTAACATTTTCTGGTACACAAAATGGTAAACAAAACTGACATTGACTCCAGTTGCAAAGGCACGATCAAGGATTTTGTTTCTAGTGCAGATTTGTGAGTTTCGCATTGCGAAAGTTTTTCAACAAATACTATTTCTTCAAGCGTTGAAAGAGAATGATGAATACATCACCAATGGAAGCTGATAATGACAATTACATTTTAAAGTGCTGACTTCACTCAATCTATAGAAGTGATAGCTTCACCAGCAATTTAAACAATTTATTTGTTACTGTTTTAAATATTAAGGTTGTTCAGAAATCTTCCCATTATTAAAGTCTTTATGGTTAATTTAAGCCATGTGTCCATGTGAAGAGAATGGCCCAGACTTTTTACTAAAAATAATGGGTCTGTCAACTACCATTATTAACACCAAATCAGGCAGTAACTTGCAGCATCTGCGCATGTGCTCTTCAATATCGGAAAACAGAAGTTACTGTTTGAGCTTTCCTGCTCCTCCACAATTTTTGCAACATCAGTATCTCTCATGAAAAATGTGAAATTGTGTGAAGTCAGCCATGAAATCCTCACTAAATAAGCCAAAATAGTGAAGACTTATCTAGCCTAATGTAATTTGTAACACTTTGACAGGTTTAGAGGGGATGATGTTTGAGGAACACGTTTGGTGTTATTGAGGTAAAGGCATGGTCAAGCTGGAGTCTTTAGCTGAAATGTTGCTCGAGGGTGTGATGCATGTAAAACAGCATCTTGACTAGGGTTTGAAACTAGCACGAGGAATGGCCACATGAAGGCTTGTTAATTAGCTGCTTGTGACTTAAAATAACTGTCAACACTTGTTTCAGAAGCTGCAGTGCAGTTTGGTGACTCAGGCTTCAAAGCCCTCTACTAATATTGATCAATTGTTTGAGAGTAAACAGGACTTTGATGATTTCAATTAATTTCAATGCTGAAAATGTCATGCTCATTGATGATGCATTGAGACTTTCTGAAATACTTTGTCAATCATTGATTATTAATACTACATGGAGTGATTGTAATGAGGTTAGCCTGGTGAACCTCATAGAATATGAGTTCCCTGATTTTCTTAAAAACCTTCTCCTCTGTTTTTGGTTGCACTTCAGTCCCATGCTCCTGATCTTCGGCCGCCCAGTACGGAGGTGGGAGAGCAGGTCTGCTCCTGGGCCTGGCCAAACTGGCCAGAAACAGGTCCAGGCCGTGAGGGGGGTCATTAGGGCCAATTGCCTGCCCCTCTTCCACAGTTACATTAGAGCCTGGGTGTCTCTGGAGAAGGAGCATGCGGTATCCACCAACACCTTTGAGCTGTTCAGGGAGAGGTGGGCATGCGGGGAGTGGAGTGTATTATTTCCCTGTTCAATTTTATTTTAATTTAATCCCTGCCGTCCCCTTCACTGTTTGATCACACAGCATTGCCCTTTGATGTGAAGGGCACTGCTTGTCACTGGCCACTTGGGTGTTTCTTTTTCTTCCTGGTGATGAAAACTGAGTAAAGATTCGTACACCTTTTGTCGTTCACTGTGCCTCACACCTGCACACACACACAATATGGGTGCTAGGGAAAATAAGCACAACCGCAGTTAGGCAGTAGTGTGGGGATGATATAGAAAAAATAGAAAATAAAATAAAGGAGAGTGTCAGAAATGCTGACTCTCTATGAGCTGACTCTAGTTACAAATGGTTATCTAATAAGGATAGGGAGTTATTTTATCGGAACAGCATTCCCTACTTCCACCTCAAGCACAATAGTATTAGTCCTCCCCATCTTATTCTTTCATATGTCCTCATACTGCAGCAACAAACCTTTCAACTTGGTTCTATGCTCCTGATAGATAGTTCACTAACCTATCCCACTACTCAAGGGCTTCCTCATTCTTTAATGCATTTTGATGCACATCAAATTCCATGACATCTGGATTTGATTCCTTACTCTGCAGGGCAGTAACTAACATCTGTTTCTCCAGTTCCCTGTCTCTATTATAGTAAGCTTCAACATATTCACATGACATACCTGATACAGATTTTTTTTCCTTTCTGGCATCTTTATCAGGTGGTTTACCTGAATCAACTTTTTCTCAATTTGATAGGGAGAAAAAAACCTGGCTTTGAAGACATCTCCTACAGGTAACAATGCTAATCTGTCATCCCCACAGGAAAACTTAAGAATTTCAGAGCTTTTATCCGCCACCTGCTTCATTCTAAACTGTGCCCTCTTCAGGTGCTGTTTAGCTAACTCACCTACCCGATTAAATCTCTCCCTCACCTCTGATACACAATCCGAGTGTGAGATCGCTGACATCAGTCCTGTCAGTTTTTCTTTGATTAATTTCAAAGGTCCACTCACTTCATGTCAGAATATTAACACAAAGGGAATAAACTGTGTAGGTTCATTTGGGGCATTTTTAATGTCAAATAATATGAACGGGATACCTTTATCCCAATCATTTGGATAGTCCTGACAGTACATTTTTAACATGGTCTTCAGGGTCTGATGCCACCTTTCCAAGGCTCCCTGCGATTCAGGATGGTGTGCACTTGATTTAAAGTGCTGGATGCCTAAACAATCCATGGCTTCCTTAAACAGCCTAGCAGTAAAATCAGTCTTTGGTCGGACTGAATCTCCCTGGGTAGCCCATGCCGGGTAAAGAAAGTACCAACTCCCCCAACTCCTCTTTGTCTTAGCACTCCATAATGGAATTGCCTCCACAAATATGGGAGACACATCTGTTATGGCTAGCAAGTACTGGTTCCCACTTCTGGTTTTCAGGAGGGGACCTACACAGTCAATCATAACCTTCCTGTCTGTATGCTATCAGCAACACAATCTGGTGCACTTCCACCTATTCCTTCTCTGGAATAACCTGCCGTGGTCTCTATTTTCATCTTAGGATTCTATTTTGAAGATAAGAACCCCAAGGAATGCAGTCTGATTCTTTTTCTGTATATATTTTTTATTGTCTCGTCTTTCTGTTGTAAGTCCATTAGCATTTCAGAATGAAGCACCTCTGCCTGATCCTCTACACATTCAAGGTTTTCCTGTACTATTACATCAAACAGGGTCTCAGCTAACTGAACCTCAACTTCTTTGTCTTTCTCTTTAGTTTTTCCTTTTTGCTGTAACTTATCATAGTGGGTTCTTGTGACTACACAATCTGGAAAATTCCAGGATATTTTTCTTTTAACTCCTCAGTTCCCTGGTTTTCCTTTGGCTTCTCCACCACAAGAGACATCACTCCCACCTTGATTCCTGCCAGAACATTCCCAAGAACAAACTGTATTCCTGGAACTGACAATCTATCAATCACTCCCATTGTTACTTCCAATATGAAGATGTGTGTGTACTGTACCTTTAAGAGAGTTAAAAGCTAGCAGTGAGAGCACCAAGTATTCTCAATAAGATGCAATGTAACATTTGGCTCAGAATATATAGCACTGGCTGAGTTGCTATGAGACAAAAAACAAATTTGAATTTGGCCAATCAATTTAAATTACATCCCAAAAGTATCAAATTCCAATTAAGTTTGAATTGAGTCTATTGACAATCTTAAATGCCAATGACACAATCTGGTGCTTTAGTGGTATACGGCCGGGAAATGTGAACAGTTGGGAGGAGAACTGCCAAGCTACCAGCAAGTAAAGACTGTCTGAAAAATAGCTCTCTTAAAAGTACCTTTATTGATCAGTAACCTGTGAAGCAGACTGCCTAAGAAGAAGAAAAGAAAACAGGAATACAGAGAACTGGAAGCTGCCTGGTTTTGAGATAAGAAGTTTTGTTTTGTAAATCTTTATTGGGAGTTTTATTGGAATAGTATTGTAAAAGGGGAAGGTAAAAGATAGGTTAGAGGAAAGAGTTGTAAATAGTTGTTGGTTAATTATTTTCTGTTATACTTAAAGAAGTAAAGTTGTTAATTTTTACTTTAACTAGTTCTTAGCCTACTGAATTTTCACAGATTACCTCACGGGATAAATCTTTTCTGTGTTGCTGAGTTAAATTAAGCAGGAGAGTTTACCCCATGTCGTAACAGTTTGGGGAATTGTCATCGGGATTTGAACTGGTTTAGACAGATTTGAATAGACTTAGGGGTATGAAAAATTCCAGCTGATGTAAACACTTGCAATTTAGTGTCCTAGATCTTTAAATAAAATGTAGGTGAGACAACTTGTTTAATTTCAGTGACTTGTGATTAATTAAAAGTGAGAGAAATGGCTCTCAAATTGCTGAAGAGGTTCTGGGCTTTGAAGATAATTCTCAAATTTGCCAAGAAAGTTTAGAAGGAAAGAAGAGAAGGCCATACTTTTAGAATTAGCAAAAAAGTTAGATTTGGGTTTAACCAAGGACAAAGTAAAGCAGAAATTGTCAGAGTTACTCAAACACTTAGGTGTGTCAGAGAAACAGACAAGTGCAGTAGAGGTAGAAAAACTTAAATTACAATTGAGGAAAACACAGTTAGAAGACAAACAAAGAGAGAAAGAGGAAAGAGAGAGGGAGAGAGAAAGAAAAAGAGAGAGAAGAGAGGGAGATAGAGAAAAAGAGAGAGAAGGTTCTTGGCTGAGCAAAGAGAGAGAAGAAAGGGAGGGAGAAAGATAGAGGAAAAAGAAAGTGAGAGAAGGTTCTTAGCTGAGCAAAAAGAGAGAGAATTTTAACTTGAGAAGTTGTGATTTAATCAACAAAGTCAAGTTAACAGGATGAGGATTAAAAGAGAAGGTAGTGATATATACATATATGTCAAAACTCTGACACATTTTGATGAGAAAGATATTGAAACTTTCCTTATTTCATTTCAAAAATTGGCTAGACAGATGGAGTGGTCCATGGATTTATAGATAATGATAATTCAGGCTAAACTGGTTGGCACAGCTAGTGAGGTATTTGCTGCACTGTCAGATGAGGGGTCAAGAGATTATGAAGAGGTTAAGGATATTTTAAGTGTTTCTGAATCGGTACCAGAAGCATACCACAGCAGTTCAGAAACACCAAGAAGGAACAGATCAGACTTATTTTGAGTTCGAAAAAATTAAACACAGTCATTTTGATTGATGGGTGCGTGCTTTGAAAATAAGTAAGACCTTTGAAGCTCTAAGAGAGATCATTCTGCTGGACGAGTTTAAAAACTCACTTCCAGAGATGATAAGAATTCACATGGAGGAACAGAAAGATCAGGAAGTGAGAAGGGCAGCAGCATTAGCAGATGTTGGTGAATAAGACAAACTTCTGGCCAGAATTTTGTCCTGTGAGGGATAGAAGTTGGGAGAAGGGGAGATCCTACACTATGAAACCAAGAGTAGAGAACACAGGAAAGAATTTACCACAGGATAAAAAAGAAGCCCAAGAAGGAAGAAGGGCAGTGAAGGGCCTTAGGTCTTTCTACTATGGTAAAGTGGGACACACAAAGTCACAGTGCTGATCGTTAAAGAAAGGCACCGGTGGAAAAGATGTGGTAAAAGAAGCTAAGCCAGTGGCATTAGTGAAGGTAGTAAAGGAAACTCCAAAAGGAGCTGAGGAGCTGCAGGAGAGTGCACAGTCTAGGCAGGGGCTGGGTATGGAGTTAGTACCTGATCTCTACGAAGAATTTGCCTCTGTGGGTAAAGTTTACTCAAAAAGAACAGGGGGAGAAGGACAAGATTTTATAATTTTGAGAGATACAGATCTAACCAGTTGCTGATAGTAAGAGATGAGCAAATTTGCACTCTTTCTGATCTGTTACCCGAGAGTGTGGTAATTTGTGTGACAGATGGACAGAAATGTTGCGTTCCCCTATGTAAGATCAGGTTGGGAAGTTACATTGGGAGTGATTGACAGAGAGTCAGTTCCAAGAATTCAGTTTTTTCTTGGGAATTATTTGTCAGGATCCAAGGTGGGAGTGACACCCCTTGTTGTGGAGAAGCCCAAGAAAGACCAAGAAACTGAAGAGCTAAAACAGCAATATCCTGGTATTTTCCCAGACTGTGTGGTAATCAGATCCCACTATCATAAGTCACAGCACGAAGCGAAAAGTAAGGGGAAAGATGTCGGAATTGAGGTTCAGTTAGCAGACACCCTGTTTGACATAATGGTGCAGGAAAAACCTGAACAGGCCGAGGGTCTGTTTAGGAAGTGCTTACTCCTGAAAGACTAAGAGACTTGCAAAAGTAAGACAAGGCAAGACAATAAAAGATATATATGTGGATGTGTACTCTGAAAACGAGACAGAGAATATTCCAGAGTGTAATTATCTGAAAGACAGAATGCCCAGGTGGAAATGGAGACTACGGCAGGTTAATGGAGAGGAGGAATGGGCCACATTGTGTTACCGGTAGTATATGGACAGGAGGTGTTACAGGTAGCACATGGACTACTTATAGGAAGTCACCTAGAGGTATGAAAGACTCAGGCTAAGGTACAAAAATATTTTTATTGGCCTGGAATCATGAGGATATGGTTAACTTTTGCCATACGTGTCATACATCCCAAATGGTAGGT
Source organism: Chiloscyllium punctatum (assembly GCF_047496795.1). Lineage (NCBI taxonomy): Eukaryota > Metazoa > Chordata > Chondrichthyes > Orectolobiformes > Hemiscylliidae > Chiloscyllium > Chiloscyllium punctatum. Next base: position 72,940,637 of record NC_092739.1, read on the forward strand.
AAGACACCTACCATTTGGGATGTGATAATAAAACCAGCCCCTTTATTGCCAATTCCTGCATTTGAAGAACCTTACATGCAGGTTATATTTAATTGTGTACCTTCCTAAGAACTAAAAGTGGGAACCAGTACTTGTTAACCATAATGGATGTGGTTACCAGATTTCTGGAGGCAATTCCATCATGGAACATTAAGGCAAAAAGGGTAGGAGAGGAGTCAGTAGCTTTCTTCACATTGCATGGGTTAACCAGAGAGATTCAGTCGGATCAAGGGTTAAATTTTATTGCTAAGTTTTTTAAGGAGGTTACGGATAGCTTAGGTATACAGCATGTTAAATTCAGTGTGTATCATCATGAATTCCAGGGAGCATTGGAAAGTTGGCATCAGATCTTGAAGACCATTTTGAGAGCATACTGTCAGGATTACCCAAATGATTGGGATTGTTTGCCATTAGAGGTGCCGTGAAGGAATAGGTGACAGAGTCTTTTCCCTGGGGTGGGGGAGTTCAGAACTAGAGGGCATAGGTTTGGGGTGAGAGGGGTAAGATAATGAAAAAGACCTAAGGGGTAATGTTTTCACGCAGAGGGTGGTACGTGTATTGGATGGCTTTATGTATAGGAAGGGATTGGAGGGATTGGGCCAGGTCCTGGCAGGTGGGACTAGATTGGGTTGGGATATCTGGTCAGCATAACAAGTTGGACCAAAGGGTCTGTTTTTATGCTGTACATCTCTATGACTCTATAAGTGAACCTACTCAGTTTACTCCCTTTGAGTTAATATTCGGTCATGAAGTGAGAGGTCCTTTGAAATTAATTAAAGAGAAGTTGACAGGACCAAAGTTGGAGATCTCACACTTAGATTATATATTGGAGGTGAGGGAGAGACTAAATCGAGTGGGTGATTTAGCTAAACAGCACCTAAAGAGGTAAAAACAAGGATTGCAGATGCTGGAAACCACCGGTGTCCCCATACCCATTACAGCATTAAGTTCACACATCACCTTTTCCACTGCTGTCCCCAAACCCATCACAGGTTTATGTTCACACATCACCTACTCCACCGCTGTCCCCATACCCATTACAGCTTTAGGTTCACAATTCATCTCCTCCACCGCTGTCCACATGTGCATTACAGCTTTATGTTCACACATCACCTTCTCTACCACTGGCCCCAAACCCATCACAGTTTTAAGTTCACACATCAACTACTCCACTGCTGTCCCCATACCCATTACAACTTTATGTTCACACTTCACCTACTCCATCGCTGTCCCCATTGCATTAAAACTTTATGTTCACACATCACCTACTCCACCACTGTCTGCACACACATTACAACTTTATGTTCACATGTCACCTACTCCACCGCTGTCGCCAAACCCGTTACAGCCTTATGTTCACACATCGCCTACTCCACCACTTTCCCCATACCCATTACAGCTTTAAGTTCACACATTACCTTCTCCACTGCTGTGCTCATTTCCATTACAGCTTTATGATCATCCGGCACCTACTTCACTGCTGTCCCCATACTCATTACAGCTTTATGTTCACACGTCACCTACTTCACTTCACTGCTGTCCCCATACCCATTACAACTTTATGTTCACACTTCACCTACTCCACCCCTGTCCCCATACCCATTACAGATTTAAGTTTACACATCACCTTCTCCACCGCTGTCCCCATACCCGTTACAGCTCTAAGTTCACACATCAACTACTTTACTGCTGTCACCATACATATTACAGCTTTATGTTCACACATCACCTACTCCACCGCTGTCCCCATACCCATTACAGCTTTAAGTTTACACATCACCTTCTCCACCACTGTCCCCATACCCATTACAGCTTGAAGTTCACACATCACCTTTTCCACCGCTGTCCCCATAACCATTACAGCTTTATGTGCAAACGTCACCTAATTCACCGCTGTCCCCATACCCATTAGAGCTTTATGTTCACACGTCACCTACTTCACCGCTGTCCCCATACCCATTAGAGCTTTATGTTCACACATCACCTACTCCCTCGCTGTACACATACCCATGACAGCTTTTTGTTCACACTACACCTACTCAACCGCTGTCCCCATACACATTACAGCTTTATGTTCACACGTCACCAACTCCATCGCTGTCCCTATTGCATTAAAACTTTATGTTCACGCATCACCTACTCCACCGCTGTACGCATACCCCTTACAACTTTATGTTCACATGTCACCTACTCCACCACTGTTGCCAAACCCGTTACAGCTTTATGTTCACACATCGCCTACTCCATCGCTGTCCCCATACCCATTACAGCTTTACGTTCACACGTCACCTACTCCACCACTGTTCCCATACCCATTAAAGCTTTATGTTCACACATCACCTACTCCACCGAATTCCCCAGACCCATTAAAGCTTTATATTCCCACGTCACCTACTCCACCGCTGTCCCTATACCTGTTACAGCTTTATGTTCACACGTCACCTTCTCCAACACTGTCCCCATACCCACTACAGCTTTATACTCATATATCACCTACCCCACTGCTGTCCCGTACCTATTACAGCTTTATGTTCACATGTGACCTACTCCACTGCTGTTCCCATACCTATTACAGCTTTATGTTCACATGTCACCTACTCCCCCGCTGTCCCCAGACCCATTACAGCTTTATGTTCACACGTCACCTACTCCACCGCTGTCCCCATACCCATTACACATTTATGTTCACACATTACCTTCTCCACCGCTGTCCTCATACCATTTCAGCTTTATGTTCGTATGTCACCTACTTCACCGCTGTTCCCATACCCATTACAGCTTTATGTTCACACGTCACCTACTTCCCCGCTGTACGCATACCCATGACAGCTTTATGTTCATACATCACCTACTTCACCGTTGTCCCCATACCCATTACAACTTTATGTTCATACATCACCTACTCCCCCGCTGTCCCCATACCCATTACAGCTTTATGTTTACACTACACCTACTCCACCGCTGTCCCTTTACCCATCACAGCTGTATGTTCACACGTCACCGACTCCATTGCTGTCCCCATTGTAATAAAAATTTATGTTCACACATCACCTCCTCCACCGCTGTCCGCATACCCATAGCAACTATATGTTCACACATCACCTACTCCACCGCTGCCGCATACCCATTACAACTTTATGTTCAGATGTCACCTACTCCACCGCTGTCGCCAAACCCGTTACAGCCTTATGTTCACACATCACCTACTCCACCGCTGCCGCATACCCATTACAACTTTATGTTCAGATGTCACCTACTCCACCGCTGTCGCCAAACCCGTTACAGCCTTATGTTCACACGTCACCTACTCCACCGCTGCCGCATACCCATTACAACTTTATGTTCAGATGTCACCTACTCCACCGCTGTCGCCAAACCCGTTACAGCCTTATGTTCACACGTCACCTACTCCACCGCTGCCGCATACCCATTACAACTTTATGTTCAGATGTCACCTACTCCACCGCTACTCCCATACCCATTACAGCTTTATGTTCATACATCACCTTCTCCACCGCTGTCCACATACCCATTACAGCTTTACGTTTACACATCACCTTCTCCACCGCTGTTCCCATACCCATTACAGCTTTAAGTTTACACATCACCTTCTCCACCGCTGTTCCCATACCCATTACAGCATGTTCACACGTCACCTACTCCACCGAATTCCCCAGACCCATTAAAGCTTTATATTCCCACGTCACCTACTCCACCGCTGTTCCCATACCTATTACAGCTTTATGTTCACACTTCACCTACTCCACCGCTGACCCAATACCCATTACAGCTTTAAGTTTACACATCACCTTCTCCACCGCTGTCCCCATACCCATTACAGCTTGAAGTTCACACATCACCTACTCCACCGCTGTCCCCATACCCATTACAGATTTATATTCGTACTTCACCTACTCCACCGCTGTCCCCATAACCATTAAAACTTTATGTTCACACGTCACTGACTCCACTGCTGTCGCCAAACCCATTACAGCTTTATGTTCATACGTCACCTACTCCACCAGTCTCCCCATACCCATTACAGATTTATATTCACACGTCGCTTATTCCACTGCTGTCCACATACCCAAGACAGCCTTATGTTCACATTTCACCTCCTCCAATGCTGTCTCCATTCGCGTTACAGCTTTATGTTCATACTTCACCTGCTCCACCGCTGTACCCATACCCATTACAGCTTTATGCTTACACGTCACCTTCTCCACCGCTGTCCCCTTGCCCATTACAGCTTTATCTTCACATGGCACCCACTCCACCACTGTCCTGATACCCGTTACAGCTTTAAGTTCACACATCACCTACTCCGCTGCTGTTACCATACATATTACAGCTTTACGTTCACACATCACCTACTCCACCGTTGTCCCCATTGCAGTAAAACTTTATGTTCACACATCACCTACTCCACCGCTGTCCCCATTGCAGTAAAACTTTATGTTCACACATCACCTACTCCACCGCTGTCCCCATTGCAGTAAAACTTTATGTTCACACATCACCTACTCCACCGCTGTCCGCATACCCATTACAGCTTTATGTTCACATGTCACCTACTCCACCGCTGTTGCCAAACCCGTTACAGCTTGATGTTCACACATTGCCGACTCCACCGCTGGTCCCATACCCATTAAAGCTTTATGTTCATACATCACATTCTCCACCACTGTCCTGATACCCGTTACAGTTTTAAGTTCACACATCAACTGCTCCACTGCTGTCACCATACATATTACAGCTTTATGTTCACACGTCACCTACTCCACCGCTGTCCCCATACCCATTACAGCTTTATGTCCATACGTCACTTGCTCCACCGTTCTCCCCATACCCATTACAGCTTTATGTTCACACGTCACCTACTCCCTCGCTGTACCCATACCCATGACAGCTTTATGTTCACACATCACCTACTCCCCCGCTGTACACATACCCATGACAGCTATTTGTTCACACTACACCTACTCAACCGCTGTCCCCATATCCATTACAACTTTATGTTCACACGTCACCGACTCCATCGCTGTCCCCATTGCATTAAAACTTTATGTTCACGCATCACCTACTCCACCGCTGTACGCATACCCCTTACAACTTTATGTTCACATGTCACCTACTCCACCGCTGTCGCCAAACCCGTTACAGCTTTATGTTCACACATCGCCTACTCCATCGCTGTCCCCATACCCATTACAGCTTTACGTTCACACATCTCCTTCTCCACCACTGTTCCCATACCCATTAAAGCTTTATGTTCACACATCACCGACTCCACCGAATTCCCCAGACCCATTAAAGCTTTATATTCGAATGTCACCTACTCCACTGCTGTCCCCATACCTGTTACAGCATTATGTTCACACATCACCTACTCCACCGCTGTCCCCATACCCACTACAGCTTTATGTACACATGTCACCGACTCCACTGCTGTCCCCATAACTATTACAGCTTTATGTTCACATGTCACCTACTCCACCGCTGTCCCCATACCCATTACAGCTTTATGTTCACACATCACCTACTCCACCACTGTCCCCATACCCATTACAGATTGAAGTTTACACATCACCTTCTCCACCGCTGTCCCCATACCTGTTACAGCTTTTGTTCACACATCTCCTTCTCCACCGCTGTCCCCTTACCCATTACAGTTTTATGTTCACACATTACCTACTCCACCGCTGTCCTGATACCCGTTACAGCTTTATGTTCACACATCACCTACTCCACCACTGTCCCCATACCCATTACAGATTTAAGTTCACACATCTCCTTCTCCACTGCTGTCCCCATACCCATTACAGATTTAAGTTCACACATCTCCTTCTCCACTGCTGTCCCCATACCCATTACAGCTTTAAGTTCACACATCTCCTTCTCCACCGCTGTTCCCATACCCATTACAGCTTTAAGTTCACACATCTCCTTCTCCACTGCTGTTCCCATACCCATTACAGCTTTATGTTCACACATCGCCTTCTCCACTACTGTTCCCATACCCATTACAGCTTTATTTTCACACGTCACCTACTTCCCCACTGTCCTGATACCCGTTACAGCTCTAAGTTCACACATCAACTACTTTACTGCTGTCACCATACATATTACAGCTTTATGTTCACACATCACCTTCTCCACCACTGTCCCCATACCCATTACAGCTTGAAGTTCACACATCACCTTCTCCACCGCTGTCCCCATACCCATTACAGGTTTATGGTCACACGTCACCTACTCCACCGCTGTCCCTATACCCATTACAGATTTATGTTCGTACTTCACCTACTCCACCGCTGTACCCATACCCATTAAAGCTTTATGTTCACACATCACCGACTCCACCGAATTCTTCAGACCCATTAAAGCTTTATATTCCCACGTCACCTACTCCACTGCTGTCCCCATACCTGTTACAGGTTTATGTTCACACATCACCTACTCCACCGCTGTCCCCATACCCACTACAGCTTTATGTTCACACGTCACCGACTCCACTGCTGTTCCCATACCTATTACAGCTTTATGTTCACATGTCACCTACTCCACCGCTGTTCCCATACCCATTACAGCTTTATGCTTACACGTCACCTTCTCCACCGCTGTCCCCATGTCCATTACAGCTTTATCTTCACACGGCACCCACTCCACCATTGTCCTGATACCCGTTACAGCTTTAAGTTCACACATAACCTACTCCACTGCTGTTACCATACATATTACAGCTTTATGTTCACACGTCACCTACTCCACCGCTGTCCCCATTACAGTAAAACTTTATGTTCACACATCACCTACTCCACCGCTGTCCGCATACCCATTACAACTTTATGTTCACATGTCACCTACTCCACCGCTGTTGCCAAACCCGTTACAGCTTTATGTTCACACATCACCTACTCCACCGCTGGTCCCACACCCATTAAAGCTTGATGTTCACACATCACCTTCTCCACAGCTGTCCCCATACCTATTACAGCTTTATGTTCATACGTCACCTAATCCACCGCTGTCCCCATACCCATTACAGCTTTAAGTTCACACATCTCCTTCTCCACCGCTGTTCCCATACCCATTACAGCTTTATGTTCACACATCGCCTTCTCCACTGATGTCCCCATACCCATTACAGCTTTATTTTCACACGTCACCTACTTCCCCACTGTCCTGATACCCGTTACAGTTTTAAGTTCACACATCAACTACTCCACTGCTGTCACCTTACATATTACAGCTTTATGTTCACACGTCACCTACTCCACCGCTGTCCCCATACCCATTACTGCTTTATGTTCACACGTCACCTTCTCCACCACTGTCCCCATACCCATTACAGCTTTATGTTCACTCGTCACCTTCTCCACCACTGTCCCCATACCCATTACAGCTTTATGTTCACTCGTCACCTACTTCACCGCTGTCCCCTTATCCATTACAGCTTTAAGTTCACACATCACATTCTCCACCGCTGTCCCCATGTCCATTACAGCTTTATGTTCACACATCACCGTCTCCACCGCTTTCCCCATACCCATTACAGCGTTATATTCACACATCACCTACTTCACCGCTGTCCCCATACCCATTACAGCTTTATATGCACATGTCACCTTCTCCACCTCTGTCCCCATACCCATTACAGCATTATGTTCATACGTCACCCACTCCAAGGCTGTCCCCATACTCATTACAGCTTTATATTCACACATCACCTCCTCCACCTCTGTCCCCATACCCATTACAGCTTTATGTTTACACATCACCTACTCCACCGCTGACCCCAAACCCATTACAGCTTTATGTTCACACATCACCTACTCCACCGTTGTCCCCGTCCCCATTACAGCTTTATGTTCACACGTCACCTACTCCACCACTGTCCCCATACCCATTACAGCTTTATGTTCATACGTTACCTACTCTACTGCCATCCCTTGGAAAACGCAACCCCTTGTCAAATCGAGGAATTAAATGTAACATCTCTTTTTAAAAAAGTTCAGACTACTCCCAGCAATGTTACAATCGAAAAAATTCTTGAATATGTATCGTTCCTAGAATTTAGGTATAGGTCCCTTTCAATACCCCAAGTGCAGAGGTCATCTTGCAGCATCACACTTTTTGTTTGCAGAGTGGTCTCTGAAGATGGCACTTGGATTTGTATCCTCCCAATTAGGGATCATGGCAACACATCAGTCAATCAGGCTGTGAAATGTCAGGACTGCACTGGTTGAAGGTATGTGGGCTGTGCGGGATGCAGTCGGCAGTGCAAGGCATCCCACAACAACAGCCTTAGGCAGTCATGTATTTTTCAAGGAAAAGTCGCCCGGCTGGTTTCTAAGTCGATATCCACGACTGGGGATTCCCTTGTATCATTCCTAGCTTGGTTAGCCTGATAGACACTGATTGGTGTGATCAATCAATGTCTCTATTATCTGTGTACCAGGATGCTAAAAGCTGATTATCTGAGCCTTCGCATTTCATGATTGAAATCAATTTCAAAGAAAAATAATGAACACAGAATGACTATTAAATGATGATTTCTGAAGCCACCTTGGAGTGATGATAAATGTATATGTGTTAGTGAAATTGAATATTCAATGTTTATGGATACTTTATAACACAACCTAATTGCTTGAGCTTCCGATTTTTTTTTATTGGAATGCGTCTGGTTTTCTAAATCTTTGGTTCAGACAGAGTTATTTGTTTGCTGAAATGAAGAAAAAATACTCTTGGAGTTCAGAATGGTCTTTTGGGTAATTTAAAAATGATTCAAAAAGAAATGTTAATTCAGTTAAAACTGTATGGAGTCAACATCACACATCTGCCCAGGCACCTGGGCAGTTATTTACACTGTACGTGGCAGTGGCTTGAAAATAACTTTGACTGCAGGAAAATGGAATTTGCTGTTGATTTCAGTTGTGGCAGGACTTTCATAATCACCTCTGGCAATTTTAGGAGTAAACTATAACAGTAGAGCAGCATGGTACAAAAATAGCAAGAAAATATGAAGTACATTAATAAATGACATAAATCACTTGCTTCACAATTTCCCGTTTCTTCTGCACCATTGAAAGGGTCTTACATCATAGATACATGATTACAATGATGCAAGTTGCCAAATAAAAGCTTCAACATTAAATCTTCGTCTTTTCTGACTCTCAATGATTAATGATTCACAAATGTACCATCAGCCATTTCTTGCTCAGGTGTGCAGATAAAATGAATGTTCCTGCCCGTTTATTTTTTAATTTTTAAAATTCTGGAAACATTTGTGCTCTCGGCCTGTGTTTTTTTTTCTGCTTGTTTACAGGCGAGACTTCTAATCTGCATTCAGAATTACCATGAACTACTGAACCAACTCAGTTGGTGTTCAATTCGAATCGATGCGCAAACTCTAGGAACAGAATAATAGTTACCAATAATAACAATTGATGTAGAAAGTATCAGGAGTGGTAGCATTTTCTTTGCCCGGTGCCTTTGGAATCTGTCACACTGCAAGCAGCAGTGTTTGAAACACACAGTTATGTAGAAACAGTCAGGTGAGTTTTCAAATTTTGAATTCATAGTCAAACAGCAAAATGACAACTCAGTGAGCAGGTATACCAATTACTGAGAGCAAGCAAAAACAAGAGTCAGCAATCATTATATTGAAAGAATATCAGATCAAAAATTGGAAACCATCACTAATAAAAGAGGTGAACTAATCAAAGTGTCTGAGATCAATGTTCCAAAATGTTTTTGGTTAGAATTCTTTTCTTTAACCAGTAAACTACAAATTGTTAAAAATAGAGGGGCCAGATAACAAAAGCTTTTTGAAATCTCCTGGTATAAATCTGTTCAAAACTTGGTAAAACAGCCACATATTATGCCGGGAGCAGGATATAATGAATCAGTGCCTATAGTTGGAATGTCTGATGATCATTGCATCAATCTGTTCTAAACAAGTCCATTGACACAGAGCCTTACAGGTTGCCTGGTCTCACTCCCAGGATCTCTGCATATCCCAGGTAACCACTCCCAGCATTTCACATATATGACCTGTGGACCTTGGCTCACAATCATGGTGTGGACACTCAGCATACTCATAAAACTATAAGTCGTGGGAGCAGAATTAAGCCAGTTGCTCTTTTGAGTCTACTCTGCCATTCCATCACGCCTGATATGTATCTTAACACTGCCCACTTGCCTTCATCCCATAACCCTTGATCCCCTGACCAATCAGGAACCTACCTATCTCTGTCTTCAATACCACCCTTGGCTTGGCCTCCACAGCCCTCCGTAGCAATGAGTTCCATAGATTCACTACTCTGTGACTGAAGAAGTTCCTCCTTATCTCATGTCTAAAGGGTCATCCCTTCACTCTGAGGCTGTGCCCTCAGATCCTAATCTCTCCTACTAGTGGAAACATCTTCTCCAGATTTAGATAGTATTTAAATCAGCAGTTTTACAAATGGATCCGAGAACACTTAAATTATACTCTAACGAGGTGGAAGCTGGTAGTTGCCTATCACTTTCCCCAGTTCCTGCAACACTCACTACAGTTTACGAACCTCTGGGGCTGGATGGCTGTCCACAATGTGTCTTTAAAGGCACAAGAAGTTGCATTAGTACAGGGACTCACCCCACATTCCGAAAACTTTAACAAGGTCAGTGACATTTACATGGGGAATGCTGTGCCCAAAGTCTGTGACACTACAAGGATGGAAAAAAAATAAGATATTTCTGAATAACAATTACCTCTCAACATATGTGTTTTTGTGTCTTCGGGAGCATCAGTCTGCAAGTTACAATTCTCCTATTGACTTGGCATTTTCACACAGTCACTTGGGTACTTGGGGTGTTCACAATCACAGAATTCCATACCACTACAATCCAGGGAATGGGCCAATGTTATTCCTGTAAATCAAATGCAACCAGTCCAGGGATTGGCAGTAAGTCAGTCAGGGAGCTGAACAGCGGTCAGTTAGGAGTTTGTTCACTTATCAGTCTAGGTTGTCTTTCCAAATTGGTCAGGGGGTGGTGAGCCAAGGTCAGTCCATGGTGTGTGTTTAACAGGGGTTATCAGGGTCTAATACTTTGGTGGGGTCAGTCTACTCTCAGTGATGAGAAAGCTTTTTGGAAGAATTATGAGGGGCAGAATATATTTGCATTTGTCAGGGATTTATCAGGGATAGTCAGCATGGATTTGTTAAAGGAAGGTCGTGTTTGACAAATTAATTTTTTTGAAGAGGTAGCCAGGAGTGTTGATGAGGATATTGCATTTGATTTGGTCCACATGGACTTTAGTAAGGATTTTGATAAGCTCCCTCATGGTAGACCAGTCAAGAAAGCACAGCACGGTGGCACAGTGGTTAGCACTGCTGCCTCACAGCGCCAGAGATCTGGGTTCAATTCCCGCCTAGGGCGACTGACTGTGTGGAGTTTGCACGTTCTCCCCGTGTCTGCGTGGGTTTCCTCCGGGTGCTCCGGTTTCCTCCCACAGTCCAAAGATGTGCAGGTCAGGTGAATTGGCCATGCTAAATTGCCCGTAGTGTTAGGTAAGGGGTAGATGTAGGGGTATGGGTGGGTTGCGCTTCGGCGGGGCGGTGTGGACTTGTTGGGCTGAAGGGCCTGTTTCCACACTGTAAGTAATCTAATCTAAATCTAATCTAATGCAAAATTCAAGACAAAGTGACACGTTGTATCCAAAAGTTGCTGTGGGATGATTCTGTTTCTGGAAATTCCTTTCCAATGGGGTTCCATGGGGCCTGGTGCTGGGGCCCTTGCAGTTTGTGGTGTAGGTTAATGATTTGCACTTAAATGTAGAGGCATGATCAAGAAGTTCATGGATGTCATGGAAAAGGGAGATCACGGGGAGGATAGCAGGAGCATATCAACAAACAGAGCGTAGAAGCCGTTTCGAAGAATGCTTCCAGGGCAGAAATTTCAGTTATGAGGATTAAAGAAGTTGGGGTTGTTTTCCTTGGCAAGAAGGCGGCTTAGAGGAGAACTGATAGAGATGTTTAAAATAATTGCACTTGATAGAGATAGCGAGGAACTGCTTCTGCTCCACAAAGAAACAAGAACAAAATCACACAGATATAAAGTGTACCTGATAAAGATCATGGTAAGATCATGAGGAGTGTACATAAGAAGAAATTAAGAGTCAAGTGTAGGTTTGGAGTCACATGGAGGCATATTGAAGAAAGGGAAGAGAATCTGCCAGTATTACTATTAGCCAACCAGCTGGGTTTGTTTACACTCTCCACCAACCTCTCCAATGCCTCCATGATACCTTACCCTCTAAGCAAAATTAAATGCAACACCCGCTGAAACACCACTCCCCTCACCTCCATCCAGGGCTCCAACACAGTCCTTCCAGGTGAGTCAGAGATTCACTTGCATTTCTTCCAACCAAGCCTACTGCATCCCATGCTCCCAACGTGGTCTTATCTATATCGGTGAGACCAAATGTAGATTAGGTGACCATTTCGCCAAGCATTTTTGCCTGGCACAAAATGTCGAGCCTGATCTCCTGGTTACTGCCTGTTACAATGATCCCTCCCATGCCCTCTTCAACATGACCATGCTTGGCCTCCTCCATTGCCATGGAACAACACCTTATTTCCTGTATGGGCAGCCTATAGCCCAGAGGACTTGACGAATATTCAATTCTCTAACCCCTAACTTCCCACCCATCCTCTGGCTCCCTTTCCAGCCCCACCTCCTCCCTTCCATTCCACCGTCCAACCTTTTTTTTCCAGCTACCAATCGGATTCATCCCTCCCATGACCAACCAGGTTGTACTGACTACCTGTACTCACCTATCACTACCTCACCATTCTACTACCCTACCCATCCCAAACCACACCCTCTCTCCTTTACCTGGAGCTCTCCCTAACTTAATAGTCCTAAAGCTGGGTTAAATGTGAAATGTTGACTTATCCACCTCCTGATGCTGCCTGGCTTACTGTATTCTTCCAGCCTCTTGTTTGACTATTTTATCCAGCATCTGTCGTCTTTTTTCTTTCAAAGGGTTTGTTTACAAGCAAGATTTTATGGGCACTGTTAGACATGCTTTGATTCCAGATTGTTAACTTATTTCTTTCAAATGTTACCATGTGCCGTGCTGGGATTCAATCTCCTTCCCTCAGAACTTTCGAATTGATCGTTGAAATTTGAGTCCAGTGACTTTACCATCACAACACAGCCTCCCTTGAGGTTGGGTATATTGAGTTATCTTTGAGATCACTGCATCATTTTAAACTGCATGTTTTAGGAGTCATTTTCAAAAATGCATTGGGAATTAGTAATAAGTTCTTACCACATCTGTGGAAAAACATGATTAAGCCGTATACTGACATTTCATATTCCGTGAGAAAGTTTCGGCCATTTGAGACACATATACGTTTAGAGTTTTGGTCTCTTTTAAGAAAGGATTTGAATTGGATTGGAGGTGGTTCAGTAGAGATTACTAGATTGACACTGGGAAAGAGTGGACTGTCTTATGAGGAAACATTGGACAGGTTGGGCTTGTTTTCATTCGAGTCTAGAAGTGTGAGGGGTGGTTTGCTCGAAGTATATAAAATCCTGGATGGTCTTGACAACATGGATGTGGAAAGAATGTTTACCCCAGGTCTAGAGGACACCGATTTAAAATTGGGGTCGCCCTTTTAGGACATAGATGATGGGATTTTGCTTCTTTCAGAGTGTTGTGTAACTTTGTAACTCTTTGCCTCAGATAGCAGTGGTCCTCAGAACATATGGACAGGAGTAGGCCATTCAGACTAATGAGCCTGCTTAGACATATAACACGACTATATCTGTGAACACTTTAATGTCTGTTATTCACACAATTACCATAACCCTTTATGCCATTTATAATCATGCATTTACCAACCTCTCCTTTAAACAAAAACAAAGACTGAGCTGCTACGTCCCTTTGCAATAACGTATCACTAAATTCCAAGTAAAACATCCTTCCCTCATTTCAGTTCTAAATGGCTTCCCCCTTATTTTTAAATTGGCTCCCATGGTTCCAGACTCCTGAACCAAGGGGAATGCCTTATCTACATTTACTCTATTTATCCCTTTTATGTATTTTTTTTAGCTTGCAATGATATTACCTGTCATTCTTATAAACTCTTGAAAATACAGGTCCAATTTACCCAATTGCTCTTCACAGGATAGTCCTGCTACTCAGGCACCATCTGGTAAACTGTCGTGCATTCCTTTTATGGTAATAATTCCTTTCCCAAGATAAGGAGTCCATAGTACTTCAGGTGCAATCTAACCAAGCTTGTGTAAAATTGAAACAAGACTTTATTACTCCTGTACTTTTTGCAAGAAAGGCTAACATTCAATGAGCATTCCTAATAGCTTGCCGCACCTGTGGGCCAGCCTTCAGTGATGTATTAACAAGCCCCTTTGCACATCTACCCTCTTTAACATCTCATTGTTTAAGAAATCTTCACCACATTTCTTCCTCCTACCAAAGTGGGTAACCTCACATTTTTCCACCTTATATTCCATCTGTTTTGTTCCTGTCCAATTAGTAAGCCTGTGCAAATTCTCCTGAAAATGATTTACATCTTCATTACAACACTTTGTAACTGTACCCGCATCCGCAACATCCTACGGAAGTTGATTCCACGCAGGAACAACTCTCTGTATAAAAAAAATTGCCCTTCATGTCTTTTTCAAATCTTTCTCCTTTCAACTTAAAAATATGCCCCCTAGTTTTGACCCCCCATAGGGAAAGGCATCCGCCATTCACCTTCTCTAGACCTCTGATGATTTTCAAAACCTCTATTTAAAATTTTCAACCTTCTGCATTCCAGTGAAAATATCCCAAGCTATCCAGCCTCAAAACTTCCATTCCTGGCAAGAGCCTGGTAAATCTTTGCTGCACCATCTCCAGCTTGATGGTAGCCTTCCTGTAACAGGGTGACTAGGACTGGACACGGTATTCCACAACAAGCCTCACCAATGTCCAGTAGAACCTCAACATGACTTGCGAACTCCAACAGTCAAAGGTTTGAGCAATGAAGGCAAGTGTGCTAAACGCTTTCTTAACCACCCTGTCTACATGGAATGCAAACTTCAAATATTATGTGTAGGCGGAGTCACTGAATCTTTTTCTAAGTTGGGAGTAAATAGATTTGAGGGGGTCAAAGGCTACTGAGTTAAATGTGAAATGCAATTCAAAACCTAGACATTATGTAATTGAAAGGTAGAGCAGGTCTGAGAGGCTGACCAATTTGTATGTGTATATTAGTTTCAGTGAAGCCAAAAAGTGTTCAATATATTTAAAATTATGTACTTCTGGATCACTGTCAAACTATTGAATTTCTTTTAATCAGCCTTTACCAACATTAATTACTGAGCAACATTCTACTTTTTATTCATTATTACTTAGTGAGTCAGCATTAAATCTATGTCATCGGCAATTGGGAATTGTACACCCAATCCCATTCATTATTGGATAAAGTAAATGTGATTAAGGACTTTTGTAGCATCGATAGCCCTTGAAGGTAAAATCTGCACCATTTAAAAGAATTAGAATGAGGATTTTTTTCTCCCGAGTGATGGAACAATGGAGTTTGATTTAATCATGCCATATTGCATAAATAAGAACATATTGTTCAGCAGTCCAGCATTTTAATAAAAGGATAAAATTGATGATAGGAAATTACCTTGCGAATCTTTGAGATATGTTAATGATCTACTTTCCACTGTCTAGAGATATTGTTGTTTCTAAGCTTACTTAAAGATCATTATCTCTGTATTTGCATGCAGTTTAATTGAATTAATGATAGAGAAAAAAAGTCTTCTACAGATTTGTGTTCAAAATTTTAATTTGCATCACTTAATGTAATAGCAGTGTGGCCTCAAATGGAGGAAAAATGATAAGATCAATAAAATCAATCAGTTCCTTCAACATTTCTGAGATTTTTTTTCACTCTGTTGCTCTGATTATGGGAAAAGTTCAACTTACTGTCACCCAGCTGTAAAATGGGCACTACCTTTAGATTTCACTTGATCTACTGTGTCACATTTGCACCAAATGTATCAGATTCAATAGTAGCTTGGGTCACTTCTAGTCATTCTGGCTCTCTGCCTGAAACAGCAATGCTGCACCGATCTACTTTATCCAATAATAGTGGCATCCTGAAGTCCAACTCCAAATGTGACATTCAGGTATCAATGGCTGGTTCTTCAGCTGCTAATGATCCTTCCAGTTTCATCAAGCAATGAGCAACTTAATGAGCGACACTTAAAGGGAATACTATTGGCTCATTAAAACAAAATACATCAGGAAATTAGTTAATTTATCACCTTCCCTTATATGGCATCCAGTAACTTGGAACCCATTTTTAAATGAGACTCGATGTTCAATTTGGCTGGGCCACCCCTTGAATATACCAGTCTTTGAGTCAAAATTAATTGTGCAGTATTAAATGGAAACATAATAATTTAATCAAACCAAGAAAGGAATACTCAAAAGCCAAATTTAAAGTGGTGCTTCAGTAGAGGGGTTTGTTTGAGGTAGGGGGTTGTGGGGAGGCTGTTGTGTTACAGGCTTGATGTATTCCCACTGCTCACAATCTTTACCTGCCTGAATTCAGGATTGTCCTTGAAAAATAATAATTACAAGCAGTGCTACATTACAACTGCATCATTCCAATGCACATACAGTTGTACTGTGGAAGATGAGACTCTGTACAGTATACAATCCATCAGAAAAATCTGGCAGCTCAAAGCCTGTGTCTGCATTCTTGTGTGGAGTGGAAATGCAAGCCAAGGCAACAGAAGCCCAAGTATTCCTTGTGAGGAATTTGGCGCCAGCATTTTTCTTCCTCCAGGAGCTATAAGTCAGTAATTATTCTGTTAATTTTTAAAAATTCTTTTTGGGTTATCTTGACAAGGCGCACACACACACATACACACAAACTTTGTGACCCACTGCTCCTCTCATTACCTATTCTGCTGGGATCAGATACCTTGGGTCCCTGGCACAATCTGTCCTTCCACCAGTTCTGACTTCTAGTCATCAGCAATTCCATTTCCACTGCTTTTGAGTGGAAATTAAATCACAAAATGCAAATGACACCCTGAAGCTAATATTTCCTTGAAGTGGCGAGGGAGGAAGGGCAGAGGTGCAGATGGTTTGCTCCCGCTTGCGCCCAGTCATCTCCAAATTCCAGCACAAGTTGAAATTGAAGTTGTTTCTTGTCTTAAACACATCTGCAATGAAGATATCCTCTGAAAATTAAGAGCAGCTTGCAGTTCCTAATATTAATCCACTCAGTGTGTTTCACTAAAACACATAAAGATATTGATAATTATGTACAAGGTTGTGATCATTAAAAGAAAGTGCATTCACCCCAGTGATCCTTAAATAATTCGAGAAGAAAACTGCTTAAAATACAATCATGTCACTTTTGTGCATTTGTTTTTATACAAAAAAACACTCAAAACATTGACTTTACAGAAGAAAATCTATCAAACACAGCTTTGAGTTCATTTTTCTTTATTGTATCCCTCAAGGTTCTGCATTGTTAAAGTTGGTTCAGAAGATAAAATGGATTTCAGAGATGTTAATGTGGTTACTGAGGCACTTTGTCTGTGCATTGTATGATGCCATTGTTGGGTATGTCACACAATGTGCTCTGCGACCTCAGCACCAGTATCATCATGCAAATCCCCAAATCACATGCGTCATATTTAACATTAAAACCAAAATGGCAGCACAAAACAAATGTGGAAGAAATACAATAAAATAAACATTAAAGTTGTGTTATGAAATTTTTTTGAGAAACCTATTTCTTGTGTTTATTTAAACATTAATTATCTCTTGCAGTATATAAGAAACAATTCTTTTTACAAGTTAAAGTTTTGCACTGGAACCAATGTCAGTTGTGTACTAGACTGTGGAAATTAAAAATCACTAAGTACTACTGTTAATCATCAACACTTTCATATAACATGTGGTCTTACAATAAAAAATGACAGGAGTGTAACCCAATTATTTAATTCAACCAATAAGTGCTAACATATGAACTCTTTGATTTTAAGTATCTGCAATGCAAAACCTTGCAAACAGTTGTGTGGTACAAACCATTTGAACATATGAACCCAAGTTTTCACCATTACACCTCTGTGGAAGCAAATTTCAATTTTACCAGCTGGGTAGCAACCAGGCAGAGTGATTGCTCACCTATTATAGATCATACCTAATTTGCATTCAATAATTTTCCATGGAGCAAATGTTTTGGAGTCTACAATGAATGAGTGGTCTGTTCCACCAGGTTAATTCCGCAGATATTCAAATTGAAAATGACCCACTCATCATTACAACCCACTCCACATCTCGTCGATACTAATCCTTCTAATGTCCCATATCTTGTTTCAATTCTCCTTTAATTGATTCCGCAATACAATTCATTTTCTAAATCAAGTTGTGGATCATGTGGACTTTGCAACTCTTCTGTGTGTGAATCATGACAAAATAAAGGCTTATTTCTATAAACATACCAAAGTACATAGATTAGCAATTACAGGTTGCATTTGGCATCATTACCCTTTAGAAATTCCACTTGTCTTAAAATGCATCAATGACTACTTTGCTGCACCATCACTCATCTCTTTAACAACAGTTTCTCTGTTTAAATATGTGGCCCAGTACACTAAATTGAACGTTCCAAATAAAACAGGGAACATTATCCTGGACATTCTGTCGATTTTGCTTACGCTATTAAATGTTTTCTTGGCCTCCTGTGGCTTGGTCTCTGGTTTGGCTTCTTTTGGCTCTGCAGTTGCACTCTTTGCAATTGTTGGTAGTGCTGAGTCCTTGGTGATGTTAGGTGCATAATTGGCAACTGCCACAGCATAAGCATTATTCTTCTTCATGACAGAAGCCTTGTCTTTCTTCTGTGGAAGTAAATGAAAGTGATTCATTGATTTATCCCTCGTCCTGCAGAATCAGTGAATGAGACTGCACAAGAGGCTGCTCTTTTACCCATTGTATCAGTTGGCTCTTTGAAATGAGTATCTAATTAGTCCCATTCTCTGCTTTTGTTCATAGCCCTGCCAATCTTGCTTCCAAAGTTATTACTGCATCTGCCGTTCAGTTCAGTTTATAACAACTCACTGTATTAAAAATATGTTCCTCAAGATGCTTGTGGTTCTTTTCTCAATTATTTTGCTTGTTAAAGTAAGCTTTGTAAAGCAAAAGGAATGACAGAACAGCTGGAAAAAAAATCAAAATTTTGACTTAAGTCAAAATAGTAACAACAGCAAAATACATGAATAAATCCAAAAAATGTGTCCATCTCATGGAAGAGAAGATACTGCTAAGGGAGAGGGATGCTGTGGATGTGTTCATGAATGGATGCAGACACCATGCTTAAAAAGGCTCAGAACTGTCAGTGTGGAGTGGGAACAGATGTATAATATTCAGCCTTTCAGATCATTGATTTCAGCACATGCATCTGGCAAAGATTCCCTTCTAATCACCTGGAATTATGTTGAGTTTGAAGCATTAAAAGACTCCATTCCCAGCATGGAACTTGTATGATGTTGGCAAAAGTGGCTCAGAATTGAGGTTACCAATGTTTTGGGTCTGCTTGCCCCTGACAAGTGTTATGTCCAGAGAACAAATCCCCCCCCCTAAAAAAAACATATTCACTTCCATATTTCATATTTGCATTCTTTCTTTTAGAAATAGCTAACCTTGCCAGACTCTAGCTGAGGCTGATCACATGGCTATATTTCCGAAATCCTCTGTATTTTACAGACATTCCAGCTGAAATAGACACAAAGGATTTGGAAACAACTCGCCTGCTTCAACCTAACTCTGGAAAAAGGAAAACATAAGAGCTATTTTGCTAAAATGAGAAGTAATACCTTCTCAGGATCGTTTGGGGTGGTGGTGGTGGTAGGGGGGGGGGTCAATGGCCCAGTGATATCTTTATTAGACTATTAATCCAGGTACCATGGTAATAATCTGGAACTAAGGTTTGAATCCCATCAAAGGACACGGTGAAATTTGAATGCAGTGAAAATCTGGAGTCTAATGATGACTTGAATCCATTGTCAATTGTCACAAAAATCCACCTGGTTCACTAATGTCCTTTAAGGAAGGAAACTGCCATCCTTACTTGGTCTGGCCTACATGTGACTCCAGATCCACAGTAATATGGTTGACTCATAACTGCCCTCTGGGCAATTAGGGATGGTTCATAAATACTGGCCTTGCCAGTGACACCCACATCCCATGAATGAATAAAAACAATCACCTGACAATGGAAACTCTATTTGGGGGTGGAGGTGCTGGGGTAAAGCTTAGCTTAATGACTTTTCAATTGATCTATCAAAGTGGGCCATCAGGGCCTGAAATGTTTGCCTTTGTCACAATACAAAAATCGGAGCTGATAATATAACATAAATGCGCTAATGCCTCAACTCATAGCAACAGATAAGTTATATACAGTCAGTTCTGCAATAAAGCGCTAGTTCTGCTCTTGTGCAATCCCATGTTATAAGAAAACCATGTAGCAGCAGCACCATTTAAACTAATGGGGTTAGAATTGCGCTATAACCAATACATGCTTCAAAACTTCATGCTTTAGAAATAGTGTTCTCAATTTGTCAACAGCGTTACAGTGCATTTGCACTAATGAAACACGCATTATAGCAGAG
This sequence comes from Chiloscyllium punctatum, assembly GCF_047496795.1. NCBI lineage: Eukaryota > Metazoa > Chordata > Chondrichthyes > Orectolobiformes > Hemiscylliidae > Chiloscyllium > Chiloscyllium punctatum. Next base: position 72,961,376 of record NC_092739.1, read on the forward strand.
GACTTGTATCCCATGTATGTTGAGCATTCTGCTGGCGTGGGAAGGTCATTATTGCTATTTATTTTTGAGTTTCATCGATTTCTCATCAGTTATAGCACAAAATCAGGAGAATCCCTAGGGGAGGTCACATGTATCCACATTCAAAACAGAAATAAGTTTCATGCAAAACATTAACTGAGATTTTAAAATAAATATTATTTCATGACTCATTCATCGTAAACATTGCTTCAGCGGCCTTCTCTGAGACTATTTCAGTATTACAGCCAATTCCTGAAAAAGATGCTCTACGTCTCAGTAGAAAAGTGTTTTCTGACCACACGTATATTTACTTTTTTTCCCCTTTTTTCTTTTTTTTTAAACCCCCACACTACCGCCTAACTGTGGTAGTGCTTATATTTGTCCCAGCACCCATGGTGTGTGTGTGCAGGTGTGAGACACAGTGAGAGACACAAGGTGCACGAATCTTTATTCAATTTCCACCACCAGGAAGATAGGAAAACACCCGAGTGGCCAGTGACAAGCACTGCCCTTCAAACCAAAGGGCAGTGCTGTGTGATCAAAACAGTGAAGGGGAGGGTAGGGACTAAATCAAAATAGAGTTGGACAGGGAAATAATGCACTCCACGTCCTGCGGCGCCCACCTCTCCCTGAACGACTCCAGGGTGTTGGTGGACACCGCGTGCTCCTTCTCCAAGGACACCCGGGCTCTAACGTAACCCTGGAAGAGGGGCAGGCAGTCGGCCCTAACGACCCCCTCCACGGCCCGCTGCCTGGACCAGTTGATGGCCAGTTTGGCCAGGCCCAGGAGCAGACACATGAGGAGGTCTTCGGACCTGCCCTCCCTCCTCCGTACCGGGTGCCCGAAGATCAGGAGCGTGGGACTGAAGTGCACACATATATTTATTAGAGATCATGTCATCACATTATTACAGCTGTTTGTATTTCAACTGTGTCAGTATTAGAAGCATCACTTCTTAATGACAGAGAGCAGCCCAATGGTCCAATAGGACTATTGGCAAATTTACCTTGATTAGAACCACAATTATCCAATGTGTCATGTTGGCTCTTTGAAATGGGTATCCAATTAGTCCCATTCTCTGCTTTTGCTCATAATTAGCCCTGACAATTTTGTTTCCAAAATTATTACTGTATCTGCCCTTTCACCAGCCTTTTGGTCCAGGTTATAACAACTCCTTGCATTAACAGTACAAGTTCCACTGCTGCATTGTTACCTGAGCAGGAACATGTAGCTTCTGCAAATTTATTTGAACAGCAATAAATTTAAATGTTAACCAACAGCTGACGGAAGAGCCAATACTTTCCTAAAGTTAAAATCATTCAAACTACGTGCAAAATATTTGACTATGGTTTCACTAGTCAGATGAAGAATATTTGGATACAGAATAAAACACCAATATGACATCTTAACTCCAAGACAAGAAAAGGATTTCTCATATGCCAGATCTTACTAATCAACCTGTTCAGAGATTATACATTGTTGGAACAAGTGGCACTTGAACTTAGGCCTCCTGGTGCAAGGGGTAGGGACACAACTGTTGATATACCTAATTTTCAACATTATATGTTCTATTTACCTCACTGGAAATGATTGACATTTACAGGCCAATTAATGAAGTTAATGAGGATAAAAGTTGGGAGCATGATAGAAAAAATTGCTGAATTATTAGTAACCATTTTCCAGAACCATGCAATGATTCGGCTAGATCCTCTCCACCATCACACCCTCTGGAGCATTTAATTTCTATACTTAACCAGTTCTAACATACAAAAAATGAGAAAGCACCAAAGAAGATTTGCACCTTTGCTTACTTGGAAGTAGCTGTTTTATGATTCCCTTTATTGTTCTTTTTTCATTAAAAAAAAGTGGCATTGCTTTTATTTGGCACTTCGAATGTTTTCCTAAAATTTTATTTTGAGTGTGTACTCTGTAAAAACACCCTCATAAATGTATCTACCAAATCTTAACTGACAGCTAAGTTTATTCTTTAGAAGGTGATGAGGATACAATTTAGAAGAGTGAGAGTCTTGTAGCCCTCTAGGAGTTTGTGATTGAATGCAGCAATTTGATTCAGGCAGTTGGGATCATCACTCCATGAATGCAGTCATAATAAATTACAACCCCCAGAATCTTATGGACCTATTGGTATTTAAAGTCAATTAAATGAGCTCAAAATTAGGAATGGGTGGTAGCACAAAATGAGAGACAGTGAATGAGAAGTATGTTTCATTCTCCAAACAACTCTCTCTTTAGAAAGACAATCGAATGAGGTATAAAACTGGTGGGCAATTGCTCCTGTCCATTTTATATTAATGCTGAAGACCTACATTAACCTCAAATGTTCCAACAGCACACATTGAACTACTGACTTGCCCAGATTCAATTTACTCCTGAAAATAAAGGATCACCGTACTTGCAGAGTACAAAAGCAAGGGCAGGAGTCCTCAGATCTTTATCAAGTTATGTTCTTATATATGAATCTGAACAATTCATATACTCAGTTAAGACAACTCATAACTTAGTCTCAACATGCTAACTGGGTTCAGGATATGTCATCTGGGCTGCAGAGGAACTTGGAGTGGGAGGGGAGAAGTCCAGTTGTCGTGGTCCTTGTAGGTACCAGTGATATAGGAAGAAAGAGGAAAGAGGTCCTGTTGAGGGAATATGAGCAGTTAGAGACTAAAAAGATAATAAACTGCAAATTACTATCTAAGCCTCAACCTAAATGGCACAGGGTCAACAAGATTAAAGAGGTTTTATGGCTCAAAGATTGGTGTGGGAGAAATTGGTTTGAATTTACAGAAGACTGGCATCAGTACTGGGGAAGAAGGGAGCTGTCCCGATGGGATGGCCTCCACCTGAATCATGGGAAGTGATTGCTGGGTCATTTGCTAAGGTATCTGCATCTTCAATAGCCACGGGTTAGGTGCCAGAACACTAGAGAATGGCTAACGTGGTGTCATTATTCGAAAAAAGTGGTAAGGAAAAACCAGTGAGCCTGACATTGGCGGTGGGCAAGTTGTTGGAGGGACAGGATTTACATATATTTGGAAAAGCAAGGACTGATTAGGGTTAATCAACATGGCATTGTGCTTGAGAAATCATGTCTCACTAATTTGATTGCATTTTCTGAAGAAGTGAAGAAGATTGATGAGGGCAAGCAGTGGCTGTGATCTATATGGATTTCAGTAAAGCAATCGGCAAGGGTCCTCATGGTAGACTGGTTGGCAAGGTTAGATCAAATGGTATCCAGGGAGAACTGGCCATTTGGATACAAAGTTGGCTTGAAGGTATGAGACAGAGGATGATGGTGGAGAGTTGCTTTTCAGACTGGAGACCTGTGACCAGTAGTGTACCACAAGGATCGGTGCTGGGTCCATTGCTTTTTTTCATTTATATAAATGAATTGGATTTGAATAGAGGTGGAATGGTTAGTAAGTTTTCAGATGACAAAATTGGTGGTTTAGTGGACGGTGAAGAAGATTATCTCAGACTACAGCAGGATCTTGATCAGATAGGCTGAAGCAGTTTAATTTGGATAAATGTTAGGTGTTGCATTTTGGAAAAGCAAATCAGGGCAGGACTTATACACTTAATGGAAGGGTTCTGGGGAGTGTTGATGAACAAAGAGACCTTGCGGTGCAGGTTCACAGTTCCTTGAAAGTGCAGTCACAGGTAGACAGGGTAGTAAAGAAGGTGCTTGGTATACTTCCCTTTATTGGTCAGTACATTGACTATAGTAGTTGGGAGGTCATGTTGCACCTGTACAGGACATTAGTGAGGCCACTTTTGGAATGCTGCTTCAGTTGTGGTCTTCCTGCTATCGGAAACATGTTGGTAAACTTAAAAGAGTTCAGAAAAGACTTAATGATGTTTTGCCGGGGTTGGAGGATTTGAGATATAGGGAGAGACTGAATAGGCTGAGGCTATTTTCTCTGGAGCATCAGAGGTTGAGGCGTGAGGTTTATAACATTATGAGGGGCATCAATAAGGTGAATTGCCAAGTCTTTTTCCCAGATTAGAGGAATCTAAAACTAGAGGACAGAGGTTTAAGGTGAGAGGGAAAAGATTTAAAGGGGACTGAAAGGGCAGCTTTTTCACACAGAGTGGTACATGTATGGAATGGCTGCCAGAGGAAGCAACGGAGGCTGGTATAATTACAACATTTAAAAGGCATCTGAATGGGTATATGAATAGGAATGGTTTAGAGGGATATGGGCTAAATGCTGGCAAATGGATGTGGGGAAGATAATAAATCAGGAAATGGAAAAGATATGTGAGAAAGACACTATTACAATCATCATGAAGGACTTTTAATATACAGGTGAACTGGGGAAAATCAGGTTGGTAGCGGATCTCAAGAAAAGCCATTATGGAATGTCTACGAGATGATTATTTGGAGTAACTTGTGGTACAGCCAACGAGGGAACAGGCAATTCTGGATTTGGTGATGTGTAATGAGGCAGACTTGATTAGGGAGTGTAAGGTGAACGAATCACTAGAGGGCAGTGACCATACATAATAGGATAGAATTCACCCTGCAGCCTGAGATGTAGAAGCTGGAATCAGAGGTAAAGATATTACAAGTGAGTCAAGGTAACAACAAAGACATGAGGGAGGAGCTGGCCAGAGGTGACTGGAAGGGGAGCCTGACAGGGAAGATGGTGAAGCAGTAGTGACAGGAGTTTCTGGGAGTAATTCAGGAGGCACAGCAGAAATTCATCCCAGGGAAGACAAAACATTGTCAGTGGAGGATAAGGCAATCATGGCTGACAAGGGAAGTCAGGGACAGCACAAAAACAAAAGGAAAAGTATGCAATGTGGTGAAGGTTAGTGGGTAGCTAAAGGATTGGGAAGCCTTTTTAAAAAGACCAGAGGGTAACTGAAAAATCACTAAGTAGAGAGAAGATGAAATATAAGGGTAAGGAAGCGAGCAACAAAAGACATTTGCAAAAGTTTTTTCATATATTTACAAATGGTAAGAGAGAAGCAAGAGTGGACTTTGGACTGCTGGAAAATGAGGCTGGAGAAGTAACAATGGGGAACAAAAGAATGGCTGAGGAATGGGATAGATACTTTATATCAGGAAGATAGACACCAGCATTATCGCAGATCTTTAAGAGAGGCAGAGGCCAGATGTGAGTATAGTAGCCATCATTAAGGAGAAGTTGCTGAGAAATCTGAAGGGTCTGACAGTGAATAAATCACCTGGATTTGATGGACTACTCCCCAGAGTTCTGAAGGAGACAGCTGAGGAGATCATAGAAGCATTGGTGGTGATCTTTCATAAATCACTAGAGGTAGGGAGGGTCCTGGTGGACTGAAAAATAGATGTTGTAACATCCCTGTTTAAGAAGGGAGGGAGGCAGAAGACAAAAGATTATAGGCCGGTTAGCCTGAAATCGGCCATTAGTAAGAATTTAGAGTTCATTATTAAGAATAAGATTGCAAACTACTTGGAGGTGAATGGCAAAATAAAGTTGGGTCAGCTAGGCTTCTTCAAGAGGAGGCCATGCCTGACAAATCTGTTAGAATATTTTGAGGAGGTAACAAGCAAGTTAAACAAGGGAAAACTGTGGACATGACCTATTTGGATTTTGAGAAGATTTTTGAAAAGATGCCGCACAGAGGGCTGCCAAATAAGTTAGGAGTCTATTGGCTTAGGGGCAAGGTACTGGCATAGAGGATTGGCTGACTGGCAGAAGGCAGGGGATGGGGGTAAAGGTATCTTCTTCATGATGGCAGGTGGTCACTAGTGGAGCTCCGCAGGGGTCTGTGTTGGAATCACAACTATTCATGCTATACATTAACCATCTGAACGAAGGAACTGAGGGTATTGTTGCTAAGTTTGTATATGACACAAAGGTAGGTGGAGGGACAGGTAGTGTTGAGGAAGCAGAGAGGCTGCAGAAGAACTTGGACAGGCTAGGACAGTGGGCAAAGAAGTAGCAGATGGAATACAATATGGGAAAGTGTGAGGTTTTGCACTTTGTTCAGAAGAATAGAGGCACAGAATATTTTCTAAACATAGAAAAGCTTCAGAAATCTGAAACACAAAGGATCTTAGGATTCTTTGTTTGTGATTCTCTTAAGGTTAACATATAGGTTCAGTTGGCAGTTAAGCAATGTTAGTATTTGTTTCAAGAGGGCTAGAATGCAAGAGTAGAGATACACTGCTGAGGCTGTATAAGGCTCTGGTCAGATTGCATTTGGAATATTGTGAGCAGTTTTGGGCCCTGTATCTAAGGAAGGATGCACAAGCATTGTAGGGGGCCCAGGGGAGGTTTACAAGAATGATCCTGTGGCTGAAGGGCTTATCATATGAGAAGCAGTTGAGAACTCTGGATTTGTACTCGGGAGTTGAAAAGGATGAGGGAGGGATCTCATTAGATAGAGTGGAAGTGGGGAATATGTTTTCACTAGTAGGAGAGATTAGTACCCGTGAGGAAACTCTCAGAGTGATGGAACAATTCTTTGGAATGGAGATGAAGAGCAATTTCTTCAGCCAGAGAGTGGTGACTCTGTGGAATTCATTGCCAGGTCATTGAGTGTATACAAAACCGAGATTAATAGATTCTTGATTAATAAAAGGATCAAGGGTTATGGGGAGAAGGTAAAAGTTGAGAATCATATCAGCTTTGATCAAATGTCAGACCAGACCAGATGGACCAAATGGCCTATATCTGCTCCTATATCTTATGATCTTATGGTCTCAACTGATATCACCCACAGTTTCACATATCAATGCGATGTAATCACTGGGAGGTTTCTCAGTGGATAACCTCATTTACTGTATTACTTTTCACTAAATCGTATGGTGAATTTATCTTTTAAACCATAGATAATGAATGTGCTATGTTGTCATGGTTTGCACATTAAGATTTGATTAAATGCAGCTGAAAGAATTGCTTACCTTATCATTCACAACACTTTTGCCATCCCAAGCCCAGCCTCGTTTTGTAAAATAATTTACTGTGGCAAATTCTATTAATGCAGAGAACACAAAGGCATAGCAGACAGCAATAAACCAGTCCATGGCAGTTGCATATGCAACTTTCGGAAGCGAGTTTCGAGCACTGATGCTCAGGGTTGTCATTGTAAGCACTGTTGTAACTCCTGCAGGAAGATAAAAAAATAGTAACAGACAATTTTACAATAAAAATAGTCTGTTCAGTACAAAATATCCCATGCAAAGGTCTCATATATTTAGTTTTTGGACCAAGCAGAAAACAATGCTTAATGATTGCTCAAAACAAAATGGACATGGTTGTTTTGTTTGTGACAAAGTAGAAGTATTCTTCTCCAGCTCTTTGCTATCAAACAAGTTTTGCTGCAATGCACATTTCAGATGACATGTTCCCAACATTACTAAATATGTGGTCTCTTTTGACAAAAACCTGGAGGTTGCATTCACAAGTTGCCTGAGGTGTAGCTCCTGCCTTTTTAATCAACTTGAATTTGCTGTGATCTTTACAACGTTAAATCCATTTTTATGTTCATGTGCAATACTAGTCACGTATTAAAACAATAATATTATTCTCTCTCATTAAAAGACTTTATATGCCCTGATTGGTTCCTAAGCATTTTAATATTTTTCTTTAGCATTAAGTTGCTCCTATTCTATTTTTGAACAGAATACTTGTTTTTTTCTCCCTTTTCCCTGCACTTAGCTTGACTACTTATTGAAATTCCAACAGACAAATGAATTGCATAAAAGAACATATTAATATGATATAATTAATATTTATTCAAGGTGGAGAGGGGTTGATACAGCAATTGATTCAAAAATAACCCAAATGTTACTCTGATGGTGGCTTCCAAATTAGGGTGGGGTGATGCAGGATAAAATTATGATGCAGGATAGAATGAGGGAGGACCTAGCTAAAGTAGACTGGAAACAAAGATTTTGTGGTGGGATAGTTGACGAGCAGTGGAGGACTTTCAAAGAAATTATTCAAAGTGCTCAGCAAAAGTATATTCCAGTGAAAAGGAAGGAATGTAAGAAAAGGGGTAATCTGCCCTGGGTGTCTAAGGAAATAAGGAAGGCTATCAAATTGAAAGAGAAGGCATATAAAGTGGCCAAAAACAGCATGAAACTAGAAGATTGGGAAAACTTTAAATGTCAACAGAAAGTCACAAAGAGAGCTAGAAAGAAAAGATCAAACCTACAAAAACAAAAACTACCACAGAATATAAAGACAAATTGCAAAAGTTCCTATAAATGTATAAAACGAAAAAGAGGACTAAAGTAAACATTGGTCCTTTAGAAGATGTGAAGAGGCAGTTACTTATGAGAGATTATGAAATGACTGAGGTATTGAACAGGTATTTTGTATTGGTCTTCACAGTGGAGGGCACTAATAACATGCCAGTAACCGACAAAGAGGCTAAGGTAGGTGACGACCTGGAAACAATCATTATTATGGAAATAGCAGGTGGACTGACGGTAATTTTCCAAAATTTGCTGGACTCTGGGGCAGCTCAGCAGATTGGAAAACAGCAAATGTGACACCACTGTTTAAAAATGGAGGTAGACGAAAGATGGGCAATTATAGACTGGTTAGCTCAACCTCTGTGGTGAGGAAGTTGCGTGAGTCTATTATCGATGAAGAAATAGCAGGGCATCTCGAAAGAAATTGTCCCATTGGGCAGACACAGCATGGGTTAATGAAGGGCAGGTCATGCTTCACAAATTTTCTAGAATTCTATGAAGACATTTCAGCAAGGTGGTCGCTGGGCACCCAGTGGCTATGGTGCACCTAGATTGCCGAAACGTCTTCAACAAGGTGCCGCACAACATGCCGCTGCATGGCATTTAGGGTAAAGTATTACCATGGGTAGAGGACTAGTTGACTGACAGGAAGCAAAGAGTGGGGATAAATGAGTGCTATTCTGGCTGGCAATCAGGGGCTCGTGATGTGCCTCAGGGATTGGTGTTGGGACCGCATGATTTATAATTTATATAGATGATTTGGAGTTGAGGTCCACATGTAGTGTGTCAAAGTTTGCTGACAACACTAAGATGAGTGGCAAAGCAAAGTGTGCAAAGGACTGTGAAACTTTGCAGAGGAATATAGATAGATTGAGTGAGTGGGCAAAGGTCTGGCAGATGGAATACAATGTTAGTAAATGTGAAGTCATACATTTTGGTGGGAGTAACATTAAAAAGATTACTTGAAGGGTAAAAAGTTGCAGCATGCTGCTATGCAGAGGGACCTGGGTGCATGAATCACAGAAAGTTGGTCTGCAGGTACAACAAGTGATTAGAAAGGCAAATGGAATTTTGTCCTTCATTGCTAAAGGGGTTGAGTTTAAATAGGGAGGTTATGCTGCAGCTGTATAGGGTGCTGATGAGGCCACACCTGGAGTACTGTGTACAGTTTTGTCCTCCTTACTTGAGAATGTACTGGTACTGGAGGGAGTGCAGAGGAAGTTCACTAGGTTTCTTCCGGAGTTGAGAGGGTTGGCTTATGAGGAGAGACTGAGTAGACTAGGATTATTTTCATTGGAATTCAGAAGAATGAGGGGGCATTTTACAGAAACATCAAAATTATGAAGGGAATGGATAAGATAGAAGTAGAAAGGATGTTTCCACTGGCAGGTGAAATTAGAACAAACGGGCTTTGTCAAGGAGAATACTGAGATACAGGCTACTAGACTAGATGGGATTGAGGTTCACAAGGAGGAGGTGTTAGCTATTCTGGAAAGTGAGAAAATAGGTAACTCCCCTGCACTGGATGGGATTTATCCTAGGATTCTCTGGGAAGCCAGGGAGGACATTGTTGTGCCTATGGCTTTGATCTTTGTGTCGTCATTGTCTCCAGGAAGGATGTCAGAAGACTGGAGGATGGCACCCAGAGTGATCGGGTTGTTAAGAAGGCATAAGGTGTATGAGCTTTTATTGGTAGAGAGATTGAGTTTCGGAGCCATGGTCATGCTGCAGTTGTACAAAACTCTGGTGAGGCCGCACTTGGAGTATTGCATACTGTTCTGGTCACCGCATTATAGCTAGGATGTGGAAGCTTTCGAAAGGGCTTAGAAGAGATATACTAGGATGTTTCCTGGTATGGAGGGAAGGTCTTACGAGAAAAGGCTGAGGGACATGAGGCTGTTTTCATTGGAGAGAAGGAGGTTGAGAGGTGACTTAATTGACACATATAAGATAATCAGAGGATTAGATAGAGTGGACAGTGAGAGCCTTTTTCCTTGGTTGGTGACGGCTAGTACATGGGGCATATCTTAAAATTGAGGGGAGATAGATATAAGACAGATAGTTTCTTTACTCCGAGATAGTTTCTTTACTCAGAGTGTAGTAGGGGCATGGCTGCAAGAGTCATAGACTGGCCAACTTTAAGGTCATTTAAATGGTCCTAGGATAGTCATATGGACGAGAATGGAATAGTATAGGTTAGATGGGCTTCAGATTGGTTTCGCAGGTCGGCGTAACATCAAGGGCCAAAGGGCCTGTAATGCGCTGTTATGCTCTATGTTCTATGAATTAAGGGATAAAGTGAGAGCACGGGTAAGTGGATCTGAGCTCACGAAAAGATCAGCCATGATCTTATTGAGTTGTGGAGCAGGATCGAATGGCCGGGTGGCCTACTCCTGCTCCTAGTCCTTATGTTCTTATTACTTGGGCAAAATCAGCAAAATAAATCAATGGGCCAAGTTTTGTTGCTTATGGAGATGCAAGTTGACTCACAAAATGCAGAAAAGCAGGAGTAGGTAATTCAGCCCCTCAATATTGTTCCACCACTGTATTTATGTGGCTAATATCTGGCTAATATCAACCCCAGAATGTTGACAGTGGGGGATTAAGTGATGGCAATGCTATTGAATGTCAAGGGCTGTTGCTCTCCCATTGCCATCACACTGAATGCATTCTTAACATGCCCAAACTTCTACTCCTATTTCATAACACTTCCTCTCTCTTGCAGGTACCATAGCATCTGCACAGTTGTTGCCTTAAGACATTAAACCCTTAGGATATCAGCTCATAGATTCTCTAGAGGAGGCACCAGTTCCCATGCACCATCCAGAGGGGATGAGGGACCTAGATGCTATTCCAGATAGCCCATACTCACAAGGAGACAGAATGGTACTTGTTGAAGGAAGACCCACACACAAAACACCTAGAATTCCCCTCTCATGACAATCCAGAGGTGTTCGGCCCCTTCACCTCTATTCAGCTTTCCATCCCTGCGGGAGCTCAACCTGAGGGTGAAACCACATCCAGGCAGGACACTCTCAACATGACTGGACTCACAAAGCTCCCACCCCCCCTAGGGCTGTCCATCTAAAATAACCAAGGCCAGCAGCTAGGTCCCTCCAACTCAGCTGTGGACCCTGAGACTGCATTAAGACGTTGTGAGAGGGAAAGGTGAAAGACGTTGTTCAGGCTGCACGTGGATGAAATGGCATTGTAAGCACACTGTCACACGTAAATGTATGTTCACTTTACATCTTCAGTTGTGTCAGCAATCACCAGTTTCACTGCATCTACAACAGTGAACGTAGAAAGTTTAGCCATCCTTAGTGCACATCATGTTACTCCCTGTCTGAATTTAGCTATCCTTTCCATAGCACCTATCCTAGCGTGAAACATTGTTATGATTGAAAGGGGAAGCATCAGATGTTGTGAAGGCTTCCATTAGTTTGCAACCTGAACTTTTATTATCATTCATTAACTATTTTCATATTGTTTTTCATATTATTATTCAAGCTGTACGTACAGTTGGCATTACACGGGGGATGCTGCCCTCTGCAATATCAAAACAGTCAAAGATATAACTCAATTCCACGACATGGGCTAACAAACAGATCCTGCCTGTTATTGCTTTGACTGATACTACTGCGCTGTAAGATGTTAAAGGTGTAGTACCTTCTGAAAAAAATCATTTGCTTACTCTAGACAATGCTGCAGCTCTTATGAATCCTCTCCAGCCATCAAGTAATCTCTTTATTTACAGGACAAAGAATCCAAGATTTAAGCAATGTCTTCTCTCTGTACAGTCCTGTAACCAACCCTAGTGATGGAAACGTGATAGGTAGGAGCCATCTTTTGGCCCTTGTTGGTCCCGATGGAAGAACGTATCACATTTCACATACACTGGTCATTATGACATGGTGATCTGACCATTGCCTCTAAATAAAAGTATATTGGCAATCTCTCTCTCTCTCTCTCTCTTCCACCTGTATGGAAATCCAATGGAGACAAGGAACCGTGCCTCTCCTGGATCTTTACTGCATCACGAGGGCATGTCGACTTGAAATTCTGCACATTGCTACAGACCATAGACCTACTCAAGCTTTCTGGCACATATTTAATAGGCGATTGCATATGTGGCAGCAATAACGAGAATATATCTGCTATCCTTCAACCCCCATATTACCCAAGAAATGCAACAAGACATACAGAATAATGGTGTGGAAATCTCACAGTCTAAGACGAGAAATGAGCAGCTCTTGCAACTTGTGCAGGCTTTAGAACTGTAGAAGCTGCTTGCAATTTTTGCTACGAAGGTGAATCATTACAGCTTGCCTTACCTTACCTGTGTTTCACACCATTATTGGTTGCAATTTCTAACACTGAATGACATGGTCAAGATGGCTATAGTGAGGCAGATGGTCAATGCCTGAGGTCCATACAGACAATTATGTGACAACAGATGTCTTTAAGGTGCTCTGTGTCAGGGGCTGGTTTAATACCATTGCCCCTTGAAACATTACACATCACACACAAGTAGGTCCTGCTCCCTCAGAGAAATCAAAACACTTACTCAGCCCACTCCAGTTGTGTTGGCAGCATTTTCTATTTCAGTTGCGTATTTGCAATTCAGTTGAGGGTGGAAGGCAACACAGGTCGTGCTTCGTGGAGTGAGTCACTGGCTCAGTTTATCAATCTAGGCGGCTCCACAAACCTTCAGGTACCTTTTTGCCTTGCTTTCCCTGTCAACTCCAACAGTTCTGATCTTCCAAATGTTCCCATTCAACCCTTAACTGCTCATCTCTCCTCTTTAACCCCTGACCCTGACATACAGCTTAATTATGCACTTTTTCCCATTGAAGCCAGAGTGGTGATGAGTATTTATGACACTCCCTCCTGCAATACCCATTGCTCTTCTTCGCCCTATCATCACCCCCCCTTCCACAATGAGTTGACTCCCCTTCCATAATTATTGTCCTTCTGCATCAGAGTGTTGCGCCTCCAATTTTTGAAATTGACTTAAACAAAAACAGAAATTGCTGGAAAAGCTCAGCTGGTCTGGCAGCATTGTGCACAGAAATCAGAGTTAACATTTCAGGTCGAGTGACCCTTCCTCAGAATGTTGTTTCTGGTTTACTGCATCCACAGTTCTTTTGGTTTTTATTCTGAAATTGACTACCCAAGTGACCCCATCATAGCACTGATCTCTGATAACCCCCCTTGATTTTCAGTGACCAGATTCCCTGACTGGCCATGGTTACCCTGCTCAGTAGCCCTGAATGATGAGTGACCACACACTTGCATTATCCCTACTGCCTCACCACAAATTTGCCGTCTGGTTGCACTGGACTTGAAGGACAGGCCATGGCATGCTCTCAAACTGTAGTGATATAAATCCCTGATACTGATTGGCCCAAATACCAATTGACATTATCCAAGCCTGTGGACTGATATCAAAAGATACCCATGACTTGCTGTGCATTGTATAAGTGTTGGCATATGTACTACAGTTCCTTTGGAGAAAGTGTCATAAACATGAGAAATGTAACAAAATGTGTTGACAAACTCATTTTAGCTATCCATGCATCCTGAAATGGACCATTGGGGTAGAGGTTGAACCTTCACCCCCAATTATCCCGAGTGTTGTATGAGAACAGTGGGATCATCCAAATAAACAAGACTCAGTCTCTTGACAGGCAGGCAATATCTTTAAAAATTCCAGAGGCATCAAACCACTCAAACCACCTCTAGTTTTAGGCATCAGGGCTTATAAACTCTGCAGCATATATTCTATTATAATGGCCATGCATGGTGCAACACTCTCAATTGAATAAAATAGTCATTTACATGAAGATGTAACTACACAGCTCAATGGCCACGATGGCCCTTTGAAAGAATTAACAAATTAGTCACTTTCCAGCTCTTTCTCTTTCGACATGCAACATTTTACATTGAGTATGTGTTCAATTCCCTTTTCAATTTTACTACTGAATCTGCTTTCACTACCCTTTCAGGCAATGCACAAAAAGAAATCTTTTCATTTTCCCTTTGGTGCTTTTACCAATTAGAATCTGTGTCCTTTGATCACCATCCCTTCTTACCAACAGGGACAGACCAGTTTATTATTTAAGAAGTTGCAAATGGAAGTGAACACTGATTCGGTGAACAGCCATATTTCTGACCTTATAATGTAGGGGAGTTCATTGATAAAGCATTGGCAGACTATGACAGAAATGTCATTGAGTTAACTGGAAATATATTCAGCAATTTCTAGAGAGACAGCAAAGGGATAATAGGACAGATGATCAACAGCTTGACCAAAGAGGTAGTTTTATGGTTGCATTAAAAGAGGAAAGAGTTGATGTAAGAAAAAGAGGTTTACGAAAGGAATCTGGGGCTGGGAACCAAAGCAGCTGAAGGCACAGCTATTAAAATGGAGGATGCTCAATAGGTTAAGACTTGATATCTCAGAAGGTTGAAGGCTGGAAGAGATTACATAGTTAGGGAGAATTGAAGCCACTGAAATCAATTAACATAAATCAGTGAGCACTAAGTGAATGGAACCTGATGTACGTTGTGACAAGAGAATAGATTTCTGGAAGCAGGCAGTCTGAATGATGCTGCAGTTGGATGGTCTAAAGCTCATCCTGAAATTAAATACAATACCACAATAACAAGCAGACTGGCCCAGTCTCAGACAATTGCCAGACAGGGGGCTGGAGGACAGGCATTTGGAGTTTTAATTCTTTGGGGTTTTTTTCTTCATTTTGTGGGATGTGGCCATTGCTGGCTGGCCAGCATTTATTGCCCATCCCTACTTATTCTTGAGAAGGCGGTGGTGAGCTGCCTTCTTGAACCGCTGCCGTTGACCCACAATGCCATTACAAAGGGAATTCCAAGAATTTAACTGAGCAATAGCGAAAGAAGAGTGATGGATTTCCATGTCAGGATGGTGAGTGGTTTGGAGGGGAGCTTGAAGGTGATGGTGTTCCCAAGTATCTGCTGCTCTTGTCTTTGTGGGTTGAAATATACTGTCTGAGAATCTTTGGTGAATTTCTGCAGCGCATCTTGTAGATAGTACACACTGCTGCTACTGAGCGTCGGAGGTGGAGGGGGTGAATGCTTTGCGCTCAGTATAAGCAATGAAATATGATTAATTTTCTTTGTAAAGTAGCAAGACTGTGGGCGTTGATATTCATAGTCATGTGAGATAACATCCATAATATTAAACCTTGTATGGCATTGCAGCCCTGAGAATTAGACGGAATGTATGAAACAGCAATTGCTGAAATAGGAACAAAAGAGAACATTCATGATGTTGTCTTGTCATTTTTAAAATTTATTCATGGGATGAAAGTATTGCTGACGAGGTCAGCATTTATTGCTTGCCCCTAATCGACCAGAAGGCAATTAAGAGTCAGCAACATTGCCGTGGGTCTGGAGTCTCATCTAGGCTTCACCAGGTAAGGATAAGAGTTTCCTTTGCTAAAGGGCATTCGTGACCTAGATGGGATTTTTTTTCCCTGACAATTGACAATGGATTCATGGTTTCCTTAGACTCTTCATTCCAGATTTTTGTTGAATTCAAATTCCATCACCTGCCACGGCAGCATTCAAACCCATGCCCCCAGTATGTTGCCAGGGTTTCTGGATTAACAGGCCATTGCCACCCCTTGTTATGATGGCATATGTTACGATGTCAGAGCTGTACCATTAACTTAAAAATCAGGATTATATCCAGCTGTAATATCAGATTTACCTTTGTAACGGAGTAGCAGAGCCACTTGTGTGCTGTCATTGGATCCTTCCTATCTCATAACCAATCCCTCCATCTGAGGAAATCCAACAAGCTTCGCAAAGATCTTTACACTTGCCACATGCTTAGCATCTTCCATACAGAAGGCAATGTATTCCTGGCAGCAAGCCACGCGTTCACCTACTTTATTGCAACTTTCAGGTTTTGCAGTTGGAGAGGTGATTACTGAGAAGGAGAAGACTCCAGAGACAAGATCATTGATGAAGCAACTGAAGATGATTGCGTCCAGGAGACAATCCTGAGAAATTCTTGGAGTGGTGTCCTGGAGCTGAGATGATTCACTTCCAACAACTACAACTATCCTCTTATGTGCAATTATGACTCCAACCAGTAAGAGTTTCCTTTGCTTCCCATTCTCTTAGGTTTTGCTTGAGCGCCTGGATGTCAAGAATACTCTTGCCTATGAAATTCAGCTCTTCTGTCCTTGTTTAGACCAATTCTGTAATGAGGTCAGGTCACGTGTGATGCTGGCAGAAACCAAACTGAGCATCGGTTAAGTAGCTGTGTACGTGCCATTTGACAACACCCGTCAACAACATCTTCCAGTAGTTTTCTGCTGATTGAGAGTAGACTGATAGGGCAGTAATTGGGTTGGCCTCTGTGTTGAAGATGTGATATATCTGGGCAATCGTTCACCTTACTATGCAGATGCCAGTGCCGTGACTCTACTGGAATAATTTGGCAAAAACCAAAAGAACTGCGGATGCTGTAAATCAGAAACAAAAACAGAAATTGCTGGAAAAGCTCAGCAGGTCTGGCAGCATCCGTGGAGAGAAATCAGAGTTCTGCGGAGCAGTTCTGAGGAAGGGTTACTCAACCCGAAATACTAACTCTGATTTCTCTCCTGCTGAGGTAAAAACAAGGATTGCAGATGCTGAAAACCAGAGTCTAGATTAGAGTGGTTCTGGAAAAGCACAGCAGGTCAGGCAGCATCCGAGGAGCAGGAAAATCGATGTTTCGGGCAAAAGCCCTTAATCTCCTGCTGTGCTTTTCCAGCAATTTCATTTTTTTTTTCTGCAATTACTTCCATTGGTTCTCCATACTTCTGTGGGGCTGTTGTTGGGACCTGCAGCCTTAGCTGCTCCTGGTGCCTGCAGCATTTTAAAGAAAATGCATGTGTGGTGAATGAATTGGTCAGAGACTGGCATCTGTGATGCTGGGGTCTTCAAAAATAAGCCAAATGTGGATCATCCACTCAGTATCTTGGCTGAAGATGGATGCGATTGGGTGGCACAATGGCTCAGTGATTAGCATTGCTACCTCACAGCGTCAGGGACCTGGGTTCAATTCCAGGTAAAAACAATGACTGCAGATGCTGGAAACCAGAGTCTAGATTACAGTGGTGCTGGAAAAGCACAGCAGTTCAGGCAGCTCCTAGGATGCTGACTGAACTGCTGTGCTTTTCCAGCACCACTCTAATCTAGACTCTGGGTTCAATTCCAGCCTTGGGTGACTGAGTGGAGTTTGCATATTCTCCCTGTGACTGTGTGGGTTTCCTCCAGGTGCTCTGGTTTCTTCCCACAGTCCAAAGATGTGCAGGTTGGGTGGATTGGCCATGCTAAATTGCCCATAGTGTCTAAGGATGTTTACATTAGGTGGATTAGCCATGGGAAATGCAGGGTTACTGAGATGGGGGGGTGAGTTGGGCTGGACTTGTTGGGCCAAATGGCTTGTTTCCACATTGCAGGAATTCTATAATTGTGGGAAAATGTTTTTTGAATTGAAGAATGCAGGGGCAGGTCTAACAATGATAGCATTAGGTGCTCTGCTACAGCAAAATCAGGCCTAACAAAAGAGACGTAGTACAAGGAGAACAGTGGGTAGAGATAATCAAAGAGCAATAGCAAAAGTTCAAAGACACAGTAGAGATAAGTGGGAGAAAAGCTCTCGGGTCAGCAAGGAGAACAAAATGATCAGCTTCCCTGAGGAATGGAAGTTTCTCTTATCACAGTAAGGATATACAATGGAGTCTGTTCAGTGCATACAACTAATCTTTACAATGCATCACATACCCCACCTCTTTGCTCCTAAATGCTTTGTGAGTAATTCCACATCGCTTTTTGCCACCAACTCCCATCTAGAGGCCATTAATCATCCTACACATGAAGAATTGCTTCATGACATCAATCCTGAACTTGTTCTGAACTAATGTAAAGCTGTCGCATTCAATTTCATTTCAAGCTTTTTTTGAATTATCGTATCTTCCAGCTTATAAGGTGGGGGTGGGTGGGGGCTCCTGTATAACTACACTGGGAAGGTAACATTTTGTTCAACCCCGTGAGATTAATGCCTCTACGTTTTCTAACTCGACACAACTATATTCCTTGTAGTTCAGTCACTTGCCACCGTTATTCCCATTCTTTATGTATATTAGAAAGCTGTGTCAAACCAACACATAAGCATGTGAATAACCTTTTTTTTCATTGAGACACAGCGTCAGAGTGCCACTGGCTAGGCCAACATTTATTATCCATCCCTAATTGCCCAGAGGGCAGTTTGGAGTCAACCGCATTGCTGTGGGTCTGGTGTCACATGTAGTCCAGACCAGGTAAGGGTGGTGGTTTCCTTCCCTAAGGGGCATTAGTGAATGGATTCATGGTCATCATTAGGCTCCAGATTTTTTAAGCATTCAAATTCCACCAAGTGCTATGGCAGGATTCATGTCCAGGTCCTCAAAACATTTGTGGGTCTCTGGATTAATAGTCCAATGATTATACCATCAGACCATCACCAGCTTTATAATTGTTAATGGGAAATACTGACAATTAGTTGAAACAGCTGCTCATTTTGGTATGTACTTACAAAATCTTTACAGTCCATTCTCATTTGATTTAAACAAAATAAAAATAATAAATATTCCATGTGTTCCACAGTAATAGCCTAGAGTAATATGTAAATGAAGTTTACAAACAGAGGTGACTTTACCACAAAATTTAATCAAGAAACGCCTGGTTTCATCTGAGAATATTAGAATCAATATGATTGTTGCAGCATTTTCTACATCTAGCTGGTCACTTCAGCAGGCATTCAGAAACCAGCAGCAGAATGTTACAAGTGCCCTGACCAGAAAGGATGTCGCAGGTCAGCTGACAGGCCAGACGAAGTCTGCCTCTCAGCCATACCGTGTGGTGGGCGGGCTACATTTGGTGCAGAGAGGGATGTCTGCCTCTCAGTGGTAGGAGATCCCATCCTCTGGAGCAGCGGTCAATCCCATTGGCCAAAACTCTTAGCAGCATCAAGAACATCATGGATGCAGCCAGGCTGATCCCAGTAGATCCCTGTACCAAGAAAATTGGGGGGCACTGAGCATGAATGGTTCAAGCATCATGGGAAGGCTGGGTTTGGGCCTGATGGGGTAGGTTTTAATGTCCAGGTACGGAGGAAGGGAAGAGTGCACTGTCTTCTCATGGGGAGGGGAGCCCCAGGCATGCAGAGGTGACCTCCTGGAAGATAGTACCCTCATTCTCACCTGTTTGTTTCATTATTTATTTAAATATGGTGGGCAGGCTTCTGATTTTCACACATTTGCCCTACTTTATGAAGGACCAATCAGGTCTGAGTGGGAAGATGGTGGACTGGGCACTCGACCTATTTTACATGTCCCCTTAGAGCTGAAAATGCACCCGACTGGGGCACATAAAATCCAGGCTGTTTTTGGAGTGGAACAAGATAGGCCTGAAGAAATAGTTTGTATTTCTGGTATCATGTGCAGATTTGAAAAAAACACCATAATTATTACTGAACAAAATTAGCAAATATAATGAGAAAGCTTTATGCGATGTTAACTACCTGTTTAAAAAAACTCTTCTTGTGTGACAAATTTTCAACTAGGCCATAAAGTGAACACATCTGAATTCACTCCACTGAGTTCAGATGAACAGGTAGATTTTATAAATGGGAGGTGATCTGATAGATCAAAGCACTTCTGATGAATATAATGATTGCTGGTTTAATAATGAGTGAGACATTACAATGACAGCTAAATGACTTCTCAAATGCTGTTCAGTACTGTTCACCATGGGACACTGGATGTCCCATATTAAGACTCGATTGTAATCACACTTATCAAAGATGCAGAAATATGACTGTAAACTGGACTGTCGCAATAGTCTATATAATTATTGCCTTAAGTGCAGGAAATAATATGCATAAATAAAGCACCTTGTTGGATTCTGAAGGCACCCAAAAGCAAGTGCAAAGGATTAATTCTGACATGATGTATTGTCAATCTGGAGGCAAATTTATCTGTCAATTTGCACAAGGCAATTTTCCATAACCAGCAAATCAAAACTGGTGGGACTGATTGAGGGAAAATCTTGAATAAGACATCTCCCTGCTCTTCTTCAAATACTTCTACAAGGATGGTTTTCATATATTCGACAGGCATTAACATTTCATGCAAAGTGTTGCACCACTTGATAAAACAGTGGGCCACATGGTGGCACAGTGGTTAGCACTGCTGCTTCACAGTGCCAGAGACCTGGGTTCAATTTCTGCCTCAGGCAACTGTCTGTGTGGAGTTTGCGCATTCTCCCTGTGTCTACGTGGGTTCCCTCCGGGTGCTCCGGTTTCCTCCCACAGTCCAAAAATGTGCAGGCCAGGTGAATTGGCACTGCTAAATTGAAGGGGTAAATGTAGGGGAATAGGTCTGGGTGGGTTGCTCTTTGGAGGGTCGGTGTGGACTTGTTGGGCCAAAGGGCTGGTTTCCACACTGTAAGTAATCTAATCTAAAACATAGTTTCCCTTGCGCAGCATGAAGTATCAAGCTAGATAGTATGTGCAAGTTGGTAGTGGAGGTTGTAACCATAATGTTAGGATTCGGTTACCTCAGTTGGCTGGACAGGTGGCTTGCAATACAGGATATACCAACAAGAGTGGGCTCAAGTTCTACATTGGCTAGAAATGGTGAAGGACTCTCCTGCTTAACCTCTTCCCTCATCAGAGTTGTGGTGATCCGCAGGTTAAACCACACCAGTTGTCCCTCCCTCTCTCATGAGAGAGTGGACTTTGGCAATTTTACCTTCTTACATCCATAATATTCCTGTTCAGGGTTAGATGTTGGAACTGAAATAACCATAAGACCATAAGACATAAGAGTGGAAGTAAGGCCATTTGGCCCATCGAGCCCACTCTGCCATTCAATC
Organism: Chiloscyllium punctatum; assembly: GCF_047496795.1. NCBI lineage: Eukaryota > Metazoa > Chordata > Chondrichthyes > Orectolobiformes > Hemiscylliidae > Chiloscyllium > Chiloscyllium punctatum. The sequence continues at coordinate 72,982,561 of NC_092739.1, forward strand.
ATGGCTGATGGCATTTCAACTCCACTTACCCGCATTCTCCCCATGGCCTTAATTCCTTGTGACATCAAGAATTTATCAATTTCTGCCTTGAAGACATTTAGCGTCCCGGCCTCCACTGCACTCCGCGGCAATGAATTCCACAGGCCACCATTCTCTGGCTGAAGAAATGTCTCCACATTTCTGTTCTGAATTTACCCCCTCTAATTCTAAGGCTGTGTCCACAGGTCCTAGTCTCCTCGCCTAACGGAAACAATTTCCTAGCGTCCACCCTTTCCAAGCCATGTATTATCTTGTAAGTTTCTATCAGATCTCCCCTTAATCTTCTAAACTCCAATGAATACAATCCCAGGATCCTCAGCCGTTCCTCGTATGTTAGACCTACCATTCCAGGGATCATCCGTGTGAATCTCTTCTGTACACGCTCCAGTGCCAGTATGTCCCTCCTGAGGTGTGGGGACCAAAACTGGATACAGTACTCCAAATGGGGCCTAACCAGAGCTTTATAAAGTCTCAGTAGCACATCGGTGCTTTTATAATCCAACCCTCCTGAGATAAATGACAACATTGCATTCGCTTTCTTAATCACGGACTCAACTTGCATGTTGACCTTTAGAGAATCCTCGACTAGCACTCCAAGATCCCTTTGTACTTTGGCTTTATGAATTTTCTCACCGTTTAGAAAGTAAACATCTATTACATCATAGCGTTACCTTTTGTTTTTGCAGACATATGAAAAAGGGCAGTTTGCTATCTTTGTATATTGGAGCCCCCCCAAAAAATTGCTGCATAGATGTGGTTTGATCCTCAAATAGCCCAGAGACTAAATTGACAATCTCCCATTTGCAGAGGCAAGGAACCCAAACCTCACCAACTCCATCCTCCCAAGACTGTTGTCACTTCAGGCCACTGATACCCAATTCCTAGTGACAGGATTGACACATGCCACTGAGCAGCATGAGTTTTGCACTCAGCAGTGCAATTATTGCACTAACTGCAAATAAATCTCTATGATGGTAAAAATTTCAATTGCCTTGAGTGGGGATTCCCTCCTCATATAGCCTGGAGTGAAGCAATAACACAGGTCAGTTAGTGTAAAAACAGCACACAGTTAGGGCATGCCTCACATTCACCGCACCATGAGAACTGGTCAGGCTGGCACAGTAACATAAAAGCTGCTGGACATGCACATTGAAAGAGGTGTTGGGAAATAACGTTTTTAGTAGGCATAATTAACTTTACAACATTAATGTTTTTAAAGTTAATTTTGATCAAACAGGGTATTTACAAAATGATATTTTAAAAATCTGATACATCACACTAAAAAACAATTTTAGTTCCAATAGATTTTGTTTAACAAACAGCAATCTGCAAATAAAGTCAAGGATGAATTGACTCATGTCAATCCAATCTCTTAGTTATAAACCCACAAATAGTATATAACTGACTGAGAGTTTGATTAACTCAGCCTGATAATGTGTGATCAATGGGCTTTAATTAAAAATGTAGAGTTATTTCTGGATATAAAGGAGACCTGCATTTTGCAATGTACCATAATTATTTGTATCCAGAAATGTTTATCATTAGAGCAAGCCTTTTATGTTATATTTTATTTTAATGATTGTCTCTGACTATGCCATGAATTATCGTCTGTTTTATTTGTCACCACATTTTGGCATGTGCTGCCATGCCAATATTTCAATTAATCCATTATCTATCTGTCTAACAAGATTAAATAATGTCTAATTTTTAAAATGTTTCATGTCAAGAAATGTAAAAACATTTGATTGATTAACTTTTAAAATGGTGTGGAAGTCCTTGTTAAGTATTTGTGATTTGGGAGAAGCCCTTTTAAGCCTGAAATTACAAGTGCATAAAAATATAATTAATTTGGAAATAATTGGCAATTAGTTTAAATTTGCACTGGTTCTTTACTTGGTATTTGAATAGTGAACCCTTGATTGGTCCATTGTAACTTACAAAGAAATGCACCAAAGTGTGCACTCTGCACTCTGAACTGTATTAGACTCAGCATGGTTTTCAAAAGCCAAAGGAAATCAGTCAATGTAGAGATTGGTTAAGAGGCAAATGGATACCATCACATAGGCAAAAACAAGACAAAAAAAAAGTTGCATCTATATCATGCCTCTCACAATAACCTTCTGACCAACTGACACCCTTACAGTCAATTAACTATTTTTGAATTCTAGTCACCCTTGTATTGTCAGAAATGCTGAAGCCAATATGCTCACTGTAATCTTTCATGTACAGCAACATAATAACCAGATAATCAGTTTTTGTGTTGTTGCTTGGTTTACAACATTTAGGATCTATGTTCCCTCTAATTTTGTTTCTTTCACTTCATTGTAACTTGCAGCAACTTCCAAAACCGGAGGTCAATGTTGGGAACTGTGTCAGCACATGGATTGGTCTGTGCAGATCCTCAGATGCATGCACAGCATTCTAGAGTGAAGGCTGCTGGGAAACGTCTCTGCTATTTTTTGAGCACCATGAGATCTTTATGTCCTTTTGAGAGGTTGAAGGATAGCATCTTTGACAGTGCAGCATTCTCTCAGCACTTCACTGGGGTGACAATCTAGGCTCAAATCCTGAGTAAGACGCTTCGCAATCTGATTTAAAAGGGAGAGTGTTAGAAACTGAACAGTGGTCAGCGGTGAAGGAAGAGAAAGGATTTATATTAATTTTTAAAATTCAATTATTTTATACGATAAAACTTGCTGATTTCCTTTTCCAGTATTGTTAACTTTTTCCTGCTACCTGGGCCGGTGACCTAACGTCTGATAATTATAAGTCAAGAGTTCAAGATAGAACATAGAACATAGAACAATACAGCACAGAACAGGCCCTTCGGCCCACGATGTTGTGCCGAACTTCTAACCTAGATTAAGCTCCCATCCATGTATCTATCCAATTGCCGCTTAAAGGTCACCAATGACTCTGACTCTTCCACTCCCACAGGCAGCACATTCCATGCTCCCAACACTCTGTGGGTAAAGAACCCACCCCTGACATCCCCCTATACCTTCCACCCTTCACCTTAAATTTATGTCCTCTTGTAACACTCTGTTGTACCCGGGGAAAAAAGTCTCTGACTGTCTACTCTATCTATTCCCCTGATCATCTTATAAACCTCTATCAAGTCACCCCTAATCTTCGCCGTTCCAATGAGAAAAGGCCTAGCACTCTCAATCTATCCTCCTATGACTTATTCTCCATTCCAGGCAACATCCCGGTAAATCTCCTCTGCACCCTCTCCAAAGCTTCCACATCTTTCCTAAAATGAGGTAACCAGAACTGCACACAGTACTCCAAATGTGGCCTTACCAAGGTCCTGTACAGCTGCAACATCACCTCACGACTCTTGAATTCAATCCCTCTGCTAATGAACGCTAATACACCATAGGCCTTCCTACAAGCTCTATCCACTTGAGTGGCAACTTTCAAAGAGCTATGAACATAGACCCCAAGATCCCTCTGCTCCTCCACCTTACTAAGAACCCTACCGTTAACCCTGTATTTCACATTCCTATTTGTCCTTCCAAAATGGACAACCTCACACTTGACAGGGTTGAACTCCAAGATAAAATAAGTTTGTGTGAAAGGGATAAATTGGTGATTGTGGAATTGCTTTATGCAGGGGCACATGGAGATTGGTGAGGAGACAAATGTGTTCAGAATTTTGCTTCCAGACTTGTGGACTGTTTAAGTTTTAGCAAGCTGTGCTTGAATAAGGCTGTCTTAGGAAGTTGGTTGAAAATTCAAATGCTCTCAACAATCTCATTCCCCCTCCTTTTGCTGTTTCTTCTCCTCCTCCTCCTCCTCCTCTTCATCTTGTTGTGGTGAGATAGTCCTATCTATCTCTTCTCAACACCGTTCTCTGGGGTTTGAACAGCAGTCATCATCTACAACTTTCATTGGTAGCCCTGGTTTCTAAGGAGTCAAGGGCTTAATTTCCTTTTAGGTGTGAAAATCAGGAAGGTGCAAGACAAAAGCCTCATGGCAGTTGTCTAAGAATCTTACACAAACTAAACTGAAATGGGGAGGTTACTGTGGTTTACCTAAATGAGCTAGCAGTTTCAGACCTTTTAACCAGCTGCCTTCTTGCAACCTCACTTTTACAGATTAAAGTTTCCAATATTGGCAGGAGCTCCCAGATGTAAGCGTATTGCTGAGGATACATGTTTCTCTAGAACCCGGAATGGTGAGCTTGTGGAATTCAGTACCACAGAAAGTAGATGAAACCAAAGCATGTATTTTTAAGAAAGAGCTAGATACGGGTCTTGTGGCTAAAAGGATCAATGCATCGGTGAGTTTGGGGATTAGGGTCTTCTGCTAAATGATCAGCTATGATTATATTGAATGGTGGAACAGGCTTGAGCGGTCAAATGGCGCCTCCTAATCCTAGCTTCTAAGATCTGACGATACTAATCCTATTTTGCAGCCATTGACCTGCAGCCTGGAAGCTATAGCAATGCAAATGAGTATCTAAATACAGCTTAAGTGTGTTTTTAACTCAACCATCCAATCAGGCAGGGAGTGTCAGACTCCCAGCATCCAATGAACGCAAAAGTTTTCTTCTCAGCACTCAGCTTGGTCTTCCACCTCTTCCCTCAAATCTATGTCCCTTGGTTATTAACCCTTTGTGGGGGTCAGTTTAGCTCAGTTGGCTGGACGATTGGTTTGTGATACAATGTGACACCAACACTATGGGTTCAATCCTTGCACCAGCTAAAGTTACCGTGAAGGACTCTCCTTCTGAATCAGGTTAAATCACCACCTGTTGTCTCTCTAATGAGACAGCAATCCTATGGTCTGGTAAGACTTTGGCAATGGCTTGAGGCCTTCTTAACTGCCCTATCTATGCCTCTCATAATCTTGTACCAGGTCCCTTAACTTTTGCTGCTGCAAGGAAAAAAACTCAGCCAATCCAATCTTTCCTCATCCCTCCAGCCCAGGCAGCACCTTGGTCAATCTCCTCTGCATTCACTCCAGTATAATCACATCCTGCCTATAATATGGTGACCAGAACCAGTACTCCAATTATGGCCTAGTCAGCATTTTATACAGTTCCGGTATTACCTCCATGCACTTGTATTCAATGCCTCAGCTATTGAAGACAAGTATTCCATATTTCAATCCAATCACCATATCAAATTAACCTGCTACCTTCAAGGATCTGTGGATATGCACACCAAGGTCCCTCTGATCTTCAGTACTTTGCAGGGTTCGACTATTCATTGTGGCTTCCCATGCAGTGCAGTAACTGTCCCAAGTGTATTATCACTGAGTTTTCCAGATTGAACTCCATTGGCCACTGGACTACCCAGCCGACCAGTCCATGATATCCTCCTGCAGTTTAAGCTCCTCCTCACTATCTAACACCTAACCAATTTTCGTATCATCTGCAAACATCTTGATCATACCCCTTACAATTAATTTGGAATGAAATGTAGGGAAGGTGGCAGCATAGTGGCTCAATGGTTAGCACTCCTGCCTCACAGTGCCAGGAACTCAGGTTCGATTTCGGCCTCGCGCGACTCTCTGTGTGGAATTTGCACGTTCTCCCCGTGTTTGCATAGATTTCCTCTGGGAGCTCCAGTTTTACCCCACAATCCAAAGATGTGCAGGTTAGGTGGATTGGCACTTCAAAATTGCACTGAAGTGTCCAGGAATGTGCAGGTTATGAGGGTTAGCCATGGTAATTGCAGAGTTACAGGGATAGTTTGGGGGTTTAGGGTTGGGTAAGATGCTCTTTGGAGTGTCAGTGCAGACACAATTGGCTGAATGGCCTCTTTTCACACTGAAGGGATTCAATGATTCAAAATTGTTGATGTACACTACAAACAGCAAGTGCCCCAGCACTGAGCCCTACAGAACCGCAATGGAAACAGGCTTCCAGTTACAAACGCATTCTCTATCAATGAACTCTGCTTCTTGTGTATCAACCATGTTGGATATGAATATATTGGTTAGACTCACTGATCTGGGAGAATGTATTCCTAGATTCAGATTAAGCTGACAGGATTTTCTGTTCTGTACCATCTGTAATGTTACCGAATTATGTCTGCTACATTTTCATTGATTTTTCTATATTATACCTGCTGCAACTTGTCCCAATCAATCTTAAGATTGAGCTTCAACCAATATTCTTTTATAATTGTATTGTTTTGTGCAACCAATGTACTAAATAGGCAGCCCTTTCTTTTATTTCTGTGTGTCACGCTTGGACTATGTTTAAATGTAACAGACCTGCAAGACACATTTCAGGCTGCTGCATGTCTGTGTACCAAGCTTTATGCAAACATTGGCTCTGATTAAACAGGCTGCTTTGTCCTGGATGGTGTCAAGCTTCTTGAGTGTTGTTGGAACTGCACTCTTCCGGCAGTTGGGGAGTATTCTATCACACCCCTGATTTGTGCCTTGTAGGTGGTGGACAGACTTTGGGGAGTCAGGAGGTGGGTCATTAGCCTCTGACCTGCTCTTGTAGCCACTCTGTTTACAATTAATGGTAACCCCAAAGGATGTTGATTATGGGGGATTTAGTGTTGGTTATGGCATTGATTGTCGAGGGATGACATTAGATTCTCCACGTTTGAGGCGGTCACTTCCTGACAAGTATATGGCAAGGAAATGACTTGCCATTTGCTACCCCAGGCCTGGATCTTGTCCAAATCTTGCTGCATTGGACATTGAATGCTTTGGTATCTGAGAAGTCATGAATGATACTGAACATTGTGTAATGGTCAGTGAACATCCCCATTTCTGATCTTATGATGGAGGGAAGGTCATTGATGAAGCAGCTAAAGGTAGTTAGTGTCGAACACTACCTTGAGGAACTCCTGCAGAGATGTCCTCGAGCTGAGATGACTGACCTCCAACAACCACAACTCCCTTCCTACCATTGCCTAACTAATATATAATTTATTAGGCAACTCAAAAAGTATATTATTAACCCAGCTATATGTATCCTCAGATTGATATCTGGGATAAAGATTATCATTGTTATTTTAACAAGTTGATAAATGGAGCATGATAAAAATTATGCAGCAAATCTACTATATACTTACAATATTTTTTCTTCCTTCCCAACTCTCTTTTGTCAGGAAGATTAACATTAAAATCATTATTTGTTTATTTCCTGAAAAAAAACTGAATGATACTGATCAAGCATCAATTAAAACACACTCTATAGAAGACACAAATATATTTCGAAGTGAGAATTATTAATTTAATAGATTTTAGATGTAAGAAACTATTACACTAATCATAATGGTTACATGGAATCATAAAATCCCTACAGTCTGGAAGCAAGCCATTCGGTCCTTCAAGTCCACACGATCCCTTCTGAAGAGCATCCCACCCTGACCCACTCACCCTACCCTATTCCTGTAACCCTGCATTTTCCATGGCTACTCCAAATAGCCTGCATGTTCCTGGATTCTATGGGCAATTTAGCATGGCCAATCCACCTAACCTGCACATCTTTGGAGCACCCAGAGGAAACCCATGGGGACATGGGGAGAATGTCTGTGTGGAGTTTGCACAGCCTCCCAAGGCTGGAATTCAACCCAGGCACTGTGAGACACTGCTTGGATGCTGCCTGGGCTGCTGTGCTCTTCCAGCACCACTAATCCGGACTGTGAGCCTACAATGCTAACCAATGAGCCACTGTGCCGCCCACCATACTGACCCGCATGTATGAATTACATGCATAAATTAACACAGGGAGTTAATCACAGATAAAATAAATCATTACTGGCAGGGGGTCTTTGTTTTTGACTCCCCAGTGACTCGAACGAATATGGAAATATACCCAACAAATCGCTTAGCTTTAGTAATGAACAATCAGTTCTATTTTTCATGACTTAATAAGGCAATATATTCAGGTTTGTTTTTGCTGTATTAGATTTTGTTGCATTAAGAAAGAACCATAAATACAATATTAACAAATACTAGCTGGATATAACAACACTAATAGGTTTAGTTGATAATGAATTGAGATGATTTCAGTTTAGTAACACTGAACTCCAAGGTTATGCCATTAATTAAAATGGTTATGGCACTGACTAAAGTACCAGGCTTACTACCCAAATTCCTTTCTCTCATATACAACATCATCCTTCAATCTACTTTTGGTTGGTGCTGCTTATTCCATATATATTTACATCTGTCAATAGCAATGAATGATGTTATCTCATCAGACCAAATTACATTAAGATGCAGTTAATGGAATAAAATTTCCATTTATGTAACTATCCCATAATACTAATTATACATTAAAATTCCTTTATCATCAAAAATGCCCTAAATGCAGTACTCTTAATGCCTGTAGGTGGCACTGTAAATGCCCAATTTCCATTCTAGATTAAAAACAAAAAGAGCTGAGGATGCTGTAAATCAGAAACAAAAACTAAAGTTGCTGGAAAAGCTCAACAGCTCTGGCAGCATCTGTGAAGAGAAATAAAAGTTAACATTTTGGGTCTACTGAAGAAGGATCATCAGACCCAAAATGCTAACTTTGATTTCTCTTCACAGATGCTGCCAGAGCTGTTGAGCTTTTCTATTCTAGATTGTTGTGGTATCACTGGAATGAACAACAGTAACATCATTATTAATTTGGAGGGAGGAAGAGAGCCAAAATTTATAGTGGATGATAATTCTGCAACAGTGCAGATCATCTGGACGTTGCTAATTTTACATTCCTCATTATGAGGGAGAGGGGATTGGCACTAGGTAATGATGCTCATTTTATGAACTAGTCCAGGCAAGATGGGCTGAATTGCCTCCTTCTTTTGTGATTCTGTGACTATCATGTTACTTCATTGAACAGGAATTCAGATGCCTCCATTTCCCTTCAGCTACCTTAACATATACTTTAGAAACAGTGGATGAAGATGACTGAAGTTGACATGATCGTGCAATACAAAGATAAAATTGATGACCTCAAAGAAATTGAAGACTATTCCAAGATGCTGAGGCTATTCCTAGGAGACTTCACTGGACATTTTAGTGGGGAGCATGAAGAGAGTGGTGGTATCGGGTGGTTTTTCAGACTGGAGGCCTGTGACCAGCCGTGTTCCACAAGGATCAGTGATGGGACAACTGTTGTTCAACATTTATATAAACGATTTGGATGAGAATACAGGAAGCATGGTTAGCAGGTTTGCAGAAGACAACAAAACTGGTGGTATAGTGGACAGTGAAGAAGGCAATCTCAGAGTACATCAGGTTGTTGATCAACTGGGTCCGTGGACTGAGGAACATCAGATGGAGTTAAATTCAGACCTATGTGAGGTATCAACACGGCACATGAATAGTACAGATAAGAAGGTATCTGGAACACTTGCTTTCAGCAGTCATGGCATAGAGTATAAGAGCAAAGAGGTAATGTTGGATTTTAAAAAAACTGAAAGAACTGCAGACGCTGGAAATCATTAATTAATGATAGGGCCATGGAGAGTGTTGTCAAACAAGAGACCGAGATGTGCAAGTACGTGGTTTCTTGAAAGTGGCATCCCCTACATAGATTGGGTGGCGAATAAAGCATTTGAATAAACTTACCTTCATCAGACAGAGATTGAACGTAGGAGTTGGGATGCCATGTTACAGCTGTACAAGACATTGGTAAGGCCACATTTGGAGTACTGCATACAATTCTGATCGCTCTGCTATAGAAAGGTTGTTATTAAACTGGAAAGGGTGAAAAAAAAGTTTTACAAGGATGTTATCGGGGCTGGAAGGTTTGAGTTATAGGGAGAAGCTGGGTAGGTTTGGACTTTTATTTCTGGAGCATAGGAAGCTGAGGGGTGACCTGATTGAGGTTTATAAAATCATGTGGGGCATAGAAAGGTGAATAGCTAAGTTCTTTTCCCCAGGGTAGGGGAGTCCAATAATGGATGGCATAAGGTGAGAGGGGAAAAATATAAAAGGGATCAGAGGAACAACGTTTTCACACAGAGGGTGGTGCATATATGGAAAGAACTACCACAGGAAGTGGTAGAGGTGGGTACAATTACAAGATTTAAAAGACATTTGGACAGGTACATAGATGGGAAAGGTTTAAAGGGATATGGACCAAATGCAGGTAAAAGGGACTTCTTCAGTTTAGGAAACCTGGTCATCATGGACAAGTTGAACCGATGGGCCTGTTTCCATGCTGTATGATGCTTTGACACTTTCCTAACACTGAAGAAAAATAACTCACTTCTACAACAAAAAGTATGTGGCTGGTAATGGCAGGGGAACACAATAGCTGGACCATCACTGTGAGCTCAAAAACACAGAACAATATAAATGGTTCAATCAACTGATGAGGTTGAGAAAGATCTGAAATCTGCACCCTCCCTTCATTCTGTCCTGTTAATCATACTCACTTTACTTCCATCAGCATCTATCAACTATCCTGTTCTCCTCACTTCAATAACTCCTATTGCATCAGGTTTCCCCCCACTGCCAGTTACTTCAGTCCTCATGTGATATTATCTCATTCCTTCTGAATCTCATCACACATTCAAAAGTGGCAAAGCCAGAGCCAAGCCTCAAATGTATGCCACTCCTATTTGTCATGCATCTGCTTTATTTTAAATTTGTGACTAGGATGTGGGCCTTGCTGGAAAGGCTGGCATTTGTTACCCATTCTTAGCTGCCCTTAAACTGATTGGTTCTCCAGTCATTTCAGAGAGCAGTTAACAGCCAATCACAATGCTGTGGGTCTGGAGCCACATGTGGGCCAGGCTAGGTAGGTACAGCAGATTTCTTTCCATAAAGGACAACCAGATGAGTATTTACAGCAATCAACAATTATTTCATGATTATCATTAGATTGCCTTTTAATTCCACATTTTATTGAATTAGAATTCCAATATTTGCCATGGTGGGTTTCATTCACATGATCCCAGAGCATTAGCCAGAGGTTCTGGATTATTGATCCAGTTAAATTACCACCACAACATCCCCTCTCTGAGTTTTGACTATGACTTTTTGATTGTTGTCCCACCATGTAGGAACAAAATGTCTGATTCTCATAAAGGCTAGAGCTTTTGAAATGAAAGGCATCTCAGCAGCAGACCCAGGGCTTTTGTTCATCTGCCATGACACTATTGGTTTCAAAATTCCATATGTCCTACAAAATAAATAACATCAATTTTATTGTTGATGAAACATTTGGGACTTGCTATCAATGTGGTATGTTACTGTAGTGCATAGCGGCTGGGAAGAAAGACAAAGTCAAACATTTAGGTTTGGACTGATTTTATCAGCTGAGCCATTCTTACTTAGGCACTGACTCCCAAATCTATGGTCCTTTGCAGTCAGGTAAGTGCTGGGTGATCATGATCAGGAGGGGGAATCCAGAATTTTTAAGCCCAACATTTTTAAGTCAAGTCTGAACTGTGGTGCTCTTGTAGCCAATAAAGAAAGTTACATTTTAAAAATATATACATATTTTCTGGGTTCTTTTCAAGGTCAGCAAGTTTAGTTTGAAAGGGAAGCCATGAATCAGATCCTGATTTAAAATATTTGACTGCACCCTGGTTCCAACTTGTGTATTTAAAGAGAGTCCTGGCCGTCTCTTATTTCAATCCTCATTGGTCATTTGGTAAGGAGTGTGCAAGCCCTCCTTTTTATTTTAACACCTCCACCCTCCTGGTTTCCATTAGGTAACATGAATTAAAACTGAGAGTTTATTTTCACCTTCCTTCCAAACCGGGAGCGTGCAGTAAATCTGGAACAGAATCCCTCAACGTTCTCTGTGCGTTATGCCTCAATCACACAGTCCTACCCCATTTCAGATGCCTTGTCATAAGAGCATTCTTCGACTGAAATGATCTCCAAGTTTGGAGTTTGTGTATGATGCTGAGCTCTGGACTGACATCCTCCATATAGTTCAGAAGCAAGGTCCTGAAGTACTGTTGTCCAATGCCACCTTTAGATTTCTGTGTGAAAGGACAATTTGTCCATTTGCTCAGCAAAATTACATCCCATTTCCTCCAACATCTGCCCTGAATTTTTTTTAAAGTGGACCAGACAGGTTCAGCAAAGTTCTCAGCTAATGAAATAGCTATTAGGTCCATGTCAGGTGCTAAAACTACGGAGTCAGGGTTAGTGAGATATTTTTATTACTTCTTTTCTCATGTAGATTATACTCGGAAAACGGAGGGGAGGAAACATCATCTAAATTCCTAACACCCTATGGCACAAAATGTGAAAATCAGTCTAAATACATCACACCACCACTTGACCAGCAAGACAAGCATATCACCATGGCAAAAATGTTCAACTGTCAAAACACCAGCTCCATTGAGTTAAAGGTGGTAAGGAAGGTCAATTCACAAACTCCAGCTTCCTGCTAGAAACAAAAATTGTGATCCAAACAGAGGTAACAATCACATCAGATATTTCCCCACTGTTAGAACTAAAATTAGAACCCTCAATGAAAGAAGGTTTAATCTCACCCCTCTTTTGCCAACAGAAAAATATATTGAAGCTTATGAGACACTGAAGACCAACTTATTGATTCTCAGTGAAAAGAAATTGTGGCCCAATGATGAAGCTTTTGTCTTTTTGTCTCTGTCTCTCTCACAATCCCTTTCCTCCTCCCATGCCTTTCTCTTCCTCTTCTATCTTCAATCCCTTTCTCGAACTTCGTCCAATTCTTTCCTCTCACTTAAATCTAATGTTTCTCTCTCTCTCTCTGAAATTTCCATTGTTATAAAGGTCCAATCCCCTTCAAATCTTATTCAATCTTATCTCTTGAATGTTAAGAAAAAAAATTCTTCAGTAGATTTTAACTTCGACCACATGATCCATGTAGGTGAAGCAGCCAAAAAGATGTTGAATGCCCTGGACCAACACTGGAATGCCTTTCTGACTGCGTCAACTGTTCTGATATCCTTCATCAATGTTTGGGTTGTCTGATCTATACATCACTCAACCGTACCTCTGCCACCCAGCATGAATGGAGAGCTATTTCTAAGCTTTAGCTGCAGCTTGCTCATACATTTCTAGGAAAGTTGTCTGACTAATTTGCTGTGAGCCTTTCAGTACTTTCAGCAGTTTGGAGTGCACCTCAACCAGTCCAAACTCTCGGTTATCCACTCTAGACTTTCTGACACACTTGTAGTTGGTTCACTTTGTTCCTGTGCCCAGGAATAATGATCATGAATCTGTAGAGAGTCTTCTTATGTTTTCATCAATTCAAGTTAAAAGGTAGGAAATTGGGTCTGGCTATTTACTATCCTCACTCAATGTTATCTGGTTGCTGAGTTCACGCATTCCAATATACTCAGCCACAGAGAATTACCATTTATATTAAAGTAAGCTTTAAAATATAAGAAAGGTCATTAATTTATTCCACATCAATTACACAATAATCAAATTTGTTTATCCAGTGTTTAAATTACTGTTATATTTATAAAATCATAGTTGCCTGAAACCATAAAAATGCAGAAGGGTTATAATATAGAAACAGATCATTTGACCCAAGCAATATCTGCCAGTGTTTACCATCCACACAAGCAAATAATTCTAATTAAAATTTTCCATCCTATTCCCATAAACCCCTTGGCCTTCAGCCACTTGATGCTGTCTAATCTTGAATGTTGACAGGAAATGAATTCCACAGCCACCTATTTCTGTGTGAAGAGATTTCTCTTGATTTCTGACTTAAATTTTTAAATTTCATCTTCTATCAACATCCTCACATTCTTGGTTCTTAACTATTGGAAAAAAATTTGCTTCCATCTGCCAAGCATTGCTTCATTATTAGAACTGGTCTAATGAAAAAGCTCCAGTTCTTTTTGTCTTTTTTTAGTGAGTTTAATGTTAAGAGCTGGTATGCGTCTGTCTGAAATCACCATTGCTGACAAGATCAGAATTTGTATATTCACAATGAATACTAGAACCATGAAGAGTATGCGCCTGCTTCCAGAGGTGGCAAATTGATGAAATAATGTTGATTCTGAAAATCTGCCCCTCCAACACCCGACTCCATTTACATTCCCAGTCCTTTTCCTGCAAGATGGCAGCATCTGGGATCCTGTGCCCTGTGCTCATCCACTCCATCAGCTTTCTCTTTCTCATAACTTTTTTCCCTTCTTAGCTCATTTTATGAGAAAGCAGAAGGTGGCTTCACTGGAGTCCAGAGTGTGACAGTGGCTGGTGAGGCCAGAGCAGGATTCTGACGTATGATGCCAAGATGGCTGGTGAGCCCAGAATGAGACCCTGGCAGATGGTGTTGAGGAGGTGGCTAGCAGAGAGGCGAGCTACATCAGCGGAGGTGACATCAACAAGGTGAAGGAGGGATGTTTTGGGCACCTACTGCTGTGGGGAAGGTGGCACCTCATGGCCATTGCAGCCACATGGCGGTCTGCTTTGGCATCATCGGCAGCACGAGATGGGATTATATCGGACGATCAGCAATGGCTTCAGTGATGAGGTGGTTTCGGCCTGGCATCTGATGGCCTGGGATTCCTTTAGGCAGTTTTAGCAACATCTTCCTTCCCATCATTGGCGACGAGATTGGTCCTTGGGGTGGCTTGTGCAGAGTTGTTTGACCTGGTGATTCCAGCAGCCTGACTTTGCGGTCTTGCAGTGGTTTTGTCTTTTCCCGAACCCAGGAGCTATGAATTTAACTAAGATGGGCTGTGACTTCCGTTTTTGTATGGGCATAGTAGTATGGCGACTTAAACATGTTTTGCTGCATATTCTTTGTAAAACATACAAGTGACAATAAATGACGATGCAATTCTATTCCTTGGAAAGAAGATAGATCTGCTCCATTTAAAGGGGCTGAATAAGCTCCAGGAAAACCTTTCTTATTTGTAGGTGTTTATTCTGCATCACTGTCCCCCAACTCCTGATATTTCTTTCTGGCATGAATAACACATTGGTATTTCTGTTTCTTTCCTCTCAACCTAACATAAAACATCTACAGTGAACAAAAAGGCCATTTGTCTTACTGAGTCTGTACTAACTCTGCAAACAGCATCTCATCCAGACCCAACCTATCCCTGCAATCCCACAGTTATCATGACTAACCACCTAACATGCACATCCTTGTACACTCCAAGGCAGTTCAACATGTCCAGTCCACATAACCTGCACATCCTTGGACTGTGGCAGAAAACAGAGGTACCCTGCAAAAACCCACTTTGAACCTTTCCAAAGCCCTCCTTAAACCCCATTGTTCCACATACATTCCACCAAAGTGACTGTAGGAGAAAGTCAGAAAGACTGCAGATTGCTGCCATCCAACATTCCTAAATGTAAACCTTTTAAGCTGTCGCTGATGCAGTAAG
The DNA here is from genome assembly GCF_047496795.1 of Chiloscyllium punctatum. Lineage (NCBI taxonomy): Eukaryota > Metazoa > Chordata > Chondrichthyes > Orectolobiformes > Hemiscylliidae > Chiloscyllium > Chiloscyllium punctatum. The sequence goes on from NC_092739.1 coordinate 72,997,875, forward strand.
ATTAATATTTATTTTTCAGGCATTGAAGTTAAACTGGTTATATATGGCATATATCAACATGCTATTAAAGAGAATAATGAAGCTTTGAATTAGAACAATAATAGTTCACAGAAATGGAATCAGATAAAGAAAAGCTGATAAGTGTTTTAATAGCAACATGCATTATTTCTTGACACCCATGCAAAGTAAAATGTGTCACTAGAGCCCAAATTATAGCAAGAGTCTGAGTCTGATAGAAATGCTGAATGAGTTTTCAATCTCATTTATTGATGTATTGACTCGCTCTGTGGATTACATTTTACATTTTATTAAAAATGCTGCATGTAATTATACCAAATAAGAACCGTACTCTTATCACAAGTGATTCAGAAAACTTTTCCATTTCAACAGTGTGCTTTAATTCAGTATTTGGAATGTAAATTATTTCTGTTCGATATAATTATTGCTGCCCATTTTCATCTTAAGAATAACTTCAGAAGACAAGAGCAAAGGACCCATCATTCCCTTGCCATTTTGGTTGTGTAAATATTTAGAATTGATTCCTTTCTGATTGAGTAACGACAACTTCTGCCTCCTTAGCACAGTGGTCTCAGGAGGAAAGGCAAAATCAATGCCAGGTTTCTGAAGCACCATTATTTGATCTGGTGCTGTCAGACATGAGCACAGATATTAGGTAAAAACAATGACTGCAGATGCTGGAAACCAGATTCTGGATTAGTGGTGCTGGAAGAGCACAGCAGTTCAGGCAGCATCCAAGTAGCTTCGAAATCGACGTTTCAGGCAAAAGCCCTTCATCTTTATTCCTGATGAAGGGCTTTTGCCCGAAACATCGATTTCGAAGCTACTTGGATGCTGCCTGAACTGCTGTGCTCTTCCAGCACCACTAATCCAGAATGAGCACAGATACTGCTGCTATGTGACCTTTCGACAGCAGTCTCTTCAGAGACTTTAGGGTCAGGAACTGCAAATGTGATTGGGCAGCATGGTGGCTCAGTGGTTAGCACTGCTGCCTCACAGTGCCAGGGACCCAAGTTGGATTCCACTCTCAGCAACTGTTTGTGCTGAGTTTGCACATTTTCTCTGTACCTGCGTGGGCTTGCTCAGGGTGCTTCCTCCCACAGTCCAAAGATGTGCAGATTAGGTGGATTGACCATGCTGAATTGCCCCATAGTATCCAGGGGTGTGTAGGTTAGGTGGACTAGCCATGGGAAATACAGGGGTATAGGGAACGGGTAGGGTGGCTGGCTGCTCTTCGGAGAGTCGATGTGGACCTATTAGGTTGAATAGCATGTTTCCACACTGAATGGAGTCTATAACATTTACAGACAGGCCCATTTTCCAGGATCTGGTATCTATTATTTAAGCTTCTACTGCAGCACAGGTACAAAGCATCCATATCTCAGTGCTGCAGAGAAGGTCAGAGACGTCATGCTCCAACTGCTGCAATCATGGTGATAGATTACTGTGTTTGAAGGTGTGTGCGGGATATCCCTGCGATATTACTGTGACCTCCAATAAAATTACTAAGGTAATGAAGCACTTGTCATAAGGGAGCAAGTGACTGAATAGCATTCACAGATAGCTCACTGAAGTGAGGGAAACCTCCTCTACATCCCTCTGTTGTAGGTCTACTCCTCTCTTTAGCCTCGGTTCCATTATCCTATCATGTTGCAGAACATTTCCAATGGGATTCATGATGGCTGGGGAGTCCAGAACCAGGGTTACAATTTAAAGATATGGGTAACCCCTTTAGGACAGAGATGAGGAAACATTTCTTCACCCAGAGAGTTGTGAGCCTGTGGAATTCTCTGCCACAAAAACTAGTTGAGGCTGAAACATTGACAGTTTTCAAGAAGGAGTTGGATGTGGCAGTTGGGGCAAAAGGGGTCAAAAGATGTAGGGAGAAAGCAGAAATAAGATACTGAATTAGATGATAAGCCATGACCATAATGAATGGCAGTGCAGGCTTGAAGGGCCGAATGGCCTACTCCTGCTCTTATTTTCTATATTTTGATGTTTCCTCATTCACCATGGTTTTGGTGACATCTCCTTCAGGGTTGTTTCAAGGAGCTATTTACACAAATTAGTCCTGTTTTATCTAGAATTTAGATGGTTAAGTGATGATCTGATTAAAGTCTTCAAGTTTTTAACTGGAAAAGTCAGAGTTAATAAAGATCAACTATTTCTACGGATTGATGATTCTACAACTTGGAGCATAGTCTGAGTACTTAGGGCCAGACCATTCAGGAGAAATGTTAGGCAGCACTTCTACACACAAACAGTGTTCGGTGTTTGGAACTCTCTTCCACAAATGGCAGTGGATTCTAGATCAGTTGTTAATTTTAAATCTGATACACACTAACGTTTTGGTTAGCAAAGGTAATAAGGGATATGGTCCAAATGCCACAAACAGCCAAGGTATCTTTGAATGTAGGGCTGAATGGCCTACTCTGCCTGTTAAAGACAAATGCAAATGACAGATTAAATACTTCAACCATATCCTCTGCCTCCATATCGAGACCCCTTTTTGGTCCTGATCAAACCCACTCCACGAGCTTTCGGAGTGACGCTCCTCCATTAGGTGGTAGTGACTACCATCTGATGAAGGAGTGTCAGTCCGAAAGGTAGTGTGCTTCCAACTCAACCTGTTGGACTATAACCTGGTGTTGTGTGATTTTAACTCTCTTCTTGTTGGACTTGAAACACACTGCTATAGAAAATTCTCCTCACTTTACTCTAGGAATGCTTGATTCTCTCTGTGATTTCACAATTCCTGTCCCCATCTACGTTTGGTAGTTACAATTCCACATTATAACTACTTTATAATTCTTTCACCTCTGCGTAAATTCCTTGCAAATTTGTTCCTTTATATCTTTCACATTATTGTGGAGTTCACTAAGCAAAGTAATGCTGGGGGATAAATGGGTCAAACAATACAGGGAGAAAGTGGAAGCAGGATACTGAATTAGGTGATAAGCCATGACCTTAATGAATGTCAGGACAAGCTCGAAGGGTCGAATAGCCTATTCCTGCTCCGATATTCTATGTTTCTATGCTTCTTCAGAGTCAGAGTATTGGAGAAAGTAACAAAGTTTAAATTGGGGTTACACTGTAAGTATTTGAATGCATAGAGTGTGGTTAATAAGGCTGTTGAGTTACAAGTGTAGATTGCCATGTGGAAACATGTCATAGCCAAAGCTGGGTCACTGATGATCAGGACTTTTGTTTCTGCTCCTTAGCTCTAACCAAAGCGACTCTGTCCTTGGAATATCCCTTGAGGGACATTCCCTTTGTCCAGCACTGCAATGCTATCCTTAATCAATACTAACATCCCTCCCCTTTCTTGTCATAGAGTCAAAGAGATGTACAGCATGGAAACAGACCCTTCGATCCAACCCGTCCATGCCGACCAGATATCCCAACCCAATCTAGTCCCACCTGCCAGCAGCCGGCCCATATCCCTCCAAACATTTCCTTTCTCCCCTGAACGCCTTGTATCCAGGAATATGTGAAACCCAGTCCTGTTCTTCAGTGACCCAACTCTAGCCATGATGTTTTTTCACATGGCAATCTGCACTTGTAACTGACCAGGCTTACTAACCATACTCTATACGTTCACATACATGCACTGCAACCCTGATTTAAACTTTGTTATCTTCTCCATTACTCTGACTTCACCTACCTTCCGTTTATTGTGCCCTTGATATTCCTTTTTGATATTATCTCCTGGTTCCTATAAATCTGCTGAGTTGTTTTAAACCTATCCCAACAGCACTTGCAAAACATCCCGCAAGGAACTCTGTCCCGGCTGTGCTCAGGTGCAAACTTTCCAGTCTGCAAAGATCACACTTTCTCTAAAGCCAGTTCCAATAACACAAGAATTATTTTCTTTCATAGAATCCCTGCGGTGTGGAAACAGGCTCTTTGGCCCAACAGGTCCACACTGACCCTCCGAACAGTATCTCACCCAGACCCATTCCCCTACCCTACTACTCTACTTTATTCCCTGACCAATGCAACTAACCAACACATCCCTGGACACTCTGGGCAATTTTGCATGGCCAATTCACCTAACCTGCACATCTTTGGACTGTGTGAGGAAACGGGAGTACCCAGACACTGGGAGAATGTGCAAGCTCCACACAGACAGTTGCCCGAGCCTAGAATCGAACCTGGGTCCCTGGTGCTGTGAGACAACAGTGCTAACCACTGAGTCACTGTGCCGAATCTGAAGCCCTCTCTCCTACTCCAATTATCCAACCATTAGATGAAAATTATTCAAAAGTAAACAGTGAACAAAGTTGCAGGGAGAAGACAGGAGAATCAGATTCAGTGGGCTATACATTTGGAGAGCTGGTGCGGACATGATGGGCTGAATGGCTTTGTGTGAATCCAAGTACCAGGCCGTGCAATCAGAGTATGCACAGATCAACTGGCAGAGGTCTTCTCGGACATCTTCAACCTCTCCTTGATCATGTCATTGTCCCTGCTTATTTCAAGAGGGCCAACATCATCCCTGTGCCTAAGAAGGTTCATGTAGCATGTCTCAATGACTACCGCCCAGTGGCCCTAACTTTGGTGGTCATGAGGTGATTTAAAAGGTTGATCATGGCATTAGTCACTTTGAGCCTCTCCGCTACTCTTGACCAACTCCAATTTACCTATGGACCAACAGATCCATGTCAGATGCCATATCACTTGCTCTTCACTCCTCCCTAGAACATTATTCCTCCCACACCAAGAACAGCTACGTATGAATCCTACTCATTGACTACAGTGCAGCTTTCAACACTATTATCCCCTGGAGACTGATTACTAAACTTAATGATCTCAGACTGAGCCCCACTTTCTGCAACTGGATCCTTAGTTTCCTGACCCACAGGCATCAGTCAGTGAAGATTGGAGACAATATCTCATCCTCACTTACACTCAAAACTGGAGCCCCCCAGGGGTGCATACTCAGCCCCCTACTGTACTTACCGTATACCCATTACTGCATCACCATAAAGCAGACTAATGCCATTTACAAATTTGCTGATGACACCACCATAGTTGGTCGAATCTCAGATGGCGATGAAACAGACTACAAATGGGAGGTGGAAGACCTGGAAAAATGGTGCACTGTGAACAACCTAGCTCTCAATGCAGGCAAAACCAAGGAGCACATTATTGACTTTTGGCAGGATGTTACTCATGCCCCCCTACACATTAACAGCACAAAGGTAGAATGAGTGGAGGGTGTCAAGCTCTTGGGAGTGGTCATCAACAACAAGCTTTCTTGGACTCTTCATGTGGACGCACTAGTTACAGAGGCCCAAAAACGTCTCTTCTTCCTCAGGCAGCTGAGGAAATTTGGCATGATGGTGAATACCCTTGCCAACCTTTATAGGTGTGCCATCAAGAGCATTCTGTCTGGATGTATCAGTACCTGGTATGGCAACTGTACCATTCAAGATTGGAGATGGTTACAGAAAGTGGTGAACTCGGCCCAGACAATCACAAAGGCCAACCTCCCATCTGTAGAATCCGTCTACCAGGCCCACTGTCAAGGAAAGGCCGCCAGCATTCTCAAAGATCCATCCCATCATGGTAAAGATTTTCTATAACCTCTACTATCAGGGAGAAGGTACAGAAGCCTGAACACCACACCAGTCGGTTTCGTAACAGTTTCTACCCTACTGTTGTTAGAATTCTGAATGGACTCACAAACTCTTAACATTCGCCTGTACCTGTGTTTTTGTCTTTGCGGCTATTTAACTATTATTTACTTATCTATGCTATTATTTACTTAACTATTATTTACTTAACTATGTGATCTGCCTGTATTGCTCACAAGATGAAGCTTTTCACTGCACCTCGGTACATGTGACAATAAATTCAATTCAGTTTCTTCTGCACTGTAACACTTCTGTGATTCCAGGCAAAATCTTGAGAGGGAGACCTTCAATAGATCTGGTGACCTGTAAAGGAAGAAGGCCCAACTCCCATCTGGCAGCAGCCCATGCAGCATCCCTGCTGGAGTTTGCCTATGCCATGAACTTCTTAAGGTGGACATTAACTGTCATCTTCCACCTCCACCAAGTGGTACAATTGTGGTGTAGGAAGGGATAAACCAGTAGGTCAACCACTGGATGTTACATGCGACCTCCACCCCTCTATTTTCAGTCATATCTATTTCCCTTTGTTGTTGAGCTCACAACCAGATGGAATTGTCTCTTGTCATTTATTCTATCCCATTTCCTTATAATTTTTATGAAACTTTATTAAAGCCAGTAGCAACTCTATGCTTTTCAAATGTTATTTCTATTTTGAGTTCTCCATATAGCATTTTAGCATAGTTGCATAATATTTTCTCAATATAATGTTTAAGAAAAATGCTTTGAACAATAACAATCTCTGTTTACTTAGCACCATTAATGTAGTAAAATGTTTGCAAGAACTTCAAACGAGCGAAGTCAGACAAACATTGACAGTGAGCCAGAGAAAACAATATTGGAACAGGTGATTTCAGTCTTCAAGAATCCAATTGTGGTCTTACTCAAATTTTATAAATAAAACTCTTCTTTTGCAAAATGTAAAACATCACAATTGAAATTCATATCCCACTTTATTGCCCAATCTGTAATTTTACCAGTATTCTCTTGCAGATTTCATTGACCATAAGGATTATTTCTGATGCCTCCCATTTTGCCTATATCTGCAAATTTGGATGCCACTCACTCTAACATTACATCAAAGTAATTGTTAAACACTGTGAATAGAAGCAGTTCCAGAACAGAACTCTCAGGTGATGTACCACTTCTCACTTTCAATGACTCTGAGAAATAGTCTTTAACTCCTGAATGTAGGTTTGCTCGCTAAGCTGGAAAATTCATTTTCAGACGTTTCATCACCATACTAGGTAACATCTTCAGTGAGCCTCTGGACAAAGCCAGCTCAATGAGCAAACCTACATCCAGAACCTCAACCTGAGCTACTAGTCTTTATGTCCTTCTCTTTGCTTTCTCCCTCGTTTCCTTTTTTTTTTAAACATAGAATTCCATAGCCCTTAACCCCCAGTAGTCTGCCACGTGGTAATTGTCAATGACAGTTTGAAGACGTAATCACACTGTACAGACTGCATTTCGAGAATCCAATGGATCCATTCTTTTCTCCAACAGATTTATAAATACAATTTTCTGTTATAAATACATAGGGCTGCCTTTAACTATTTTATCCCCATTGTAACATTGTATATTTCTCCTCTAATTGAAGGTGTGGAACATAACTGTAACATTACAACACGAAAAGTAGTTTTCTTGCACACCTGTGGTTTCTAACTACTTCAAAACTACAATGGGAGTTTTAAAAGTCATGTTAAAAGTTACAATTCTAATTCCTCTGTGGTTGAGAATTGTTTTTCAAATCAGCTTTAGAGATGTGAAATTGTGAAGTTAATAATCGTAAAGGTGAAGGTCAAAATTCCAATGTATTCCTTTGCTTTACAACCTGAGATAAAGTGTCACAAGTTTACCGCACAAAACACATGGGTGCCTCTGTATTTAGCACAATAAATATACCAAATGTCCAGATCTTTGAGTTTCCAGGCCTTGGAACAAGCTTGGAATCCCAAGTGGACTCCTGTTCTCATGATCTAGCTCCCACTTACATTGATTACTTTGTGACAAGACTTTGTGATGGGCTCTTCCTACGGCCATTCAGGAAGTTTGATTGTGAAGCTGGTAATTGGTTCATCTGGAACTCTTTTCAAAATTGTGGTTGATTCTGACCAAAGAAATCTGTTTTGCTACATATTTTTCTTCATTTTTCTCACTTCCATTCTCTTAATCTTCCATTATTCACTGGACTTGAAACATTATCTCTGTTTTTCTCTCCACAAATGCTGTCAGCCCTGGTGAGTTTCTCCAGCATTCTCTGTGTTTGGACCAACTTGACAGGAGGGTGGGGTTCTCCAACTGCTCCAATGTGGAGACAATCAATGCCAGCCTCAGAAATATAACACACTGCTTACAATTGCCCTGGTTCCCTTCTCTCCCTGACACCTGCCTCACAAGAACATCATAAAGATTTGCCTTTGCACATCTGAAACTCCACAGGACTCCGCTTTAACCAGTGGACTTTAGGACCCAGAAGCCTGAAGACTTAGGTTTCTATTGTCCAGACTTCTGATAGGATGAGATACTCACCATCACTTGCCTGTCAGCTTGTAATGTAATGTGCTGACTGTGGGAAATCCTAAGAGTTCTCTCACTGGGGAGTAGAGTGGTAGGCGTGTTAGTTGCCACTATTCACGCTCTGCCTCATATTTTAGAAATAAAAATCAGAAATCTGTGCCTTTAATATCTTTCTGCAAGATTTCCAGTAATTTCAACCACAGTAAACCTGTATCAAATGTAATAAAGTTGGATAATCTTTCACATCAATATTATTACTTATATATATCATTAACAAAGCCTCATGCCTATATTATTAAGTAAGAAACCTGCCATTTACAAAGATCATGATGTTCAAGCATTACATTTTCTGTCAGCTGTAAACTAATCGGCAAACTTTAGAGGTCACTTACATATTTGCTTATGCCATAAATCTTACGGTAATGGTGAAAATAATCTTCAAATATGCATGAAATTATGAACATATTAATGCAAAACCAATCCCTTTTTGACTTTTCTATCTCAAGTGAAAAGGCATTAGTTACTACATATCCCAATAAAAATGTTAGAACACATTTATTCCAGTTGGTTCAATATTTTCTCTACAGTTGTCTAACACATCGGTATGTTAGCTTCTAAATATTCTAGTAGATGTGTAAATGTGCTTACCAAAGACAGTCCTTGCAGGCACTGATTCTCTATTTAACCAAAATGACACTTGTGAAAGAATGACAGTCATGATACATGGCAGGTAGGTCTGGATCACAAAATAGCCAATTTTTCTCTTCAGGTGGAAATATGTTGTCATGACTTTGTATTCACCTGAAATGAAATACCAATGAAAAGCAGGTTTGCAGTGATAAATATTACACAAGTCCTATAAATCAGTACATTCTAACTGACATCCTGACATACAGATGAGGAAGGATACCACTTCGACTGGGACAACATTCCATCCTAGGACAAGCCAAACATAGACACACACGAGAATTCGTAGAAGCATGGCATTCCAACCGGAACGCTATCAACAAACACATTCACTTGGACCCCATTTATCACCCCCTGAGAAAAAGAACAGAAACGACATCACCATAGGAAATGGCATCACCACAGGAAATGACATCACTAACCCAATGAAACCTAAACATATAAATAGAAAGTGGACTACACCATCAGTGCTTTACTTGGAGGCTCACTGAAGATGTTACCTGATATGGTGACGAAACGTCAGAAAACAAACATTCCAGCTCAGTGAACAAACCTACATCTACACTCTAACTAAATTTTACAAAATTAATTTAATGAGCTATTATCAGCATCGGTGCTACTCCCTTTAATTGTTTGGGGTTGACATACAATAGAAATATGAAGGAGATTCAAACTGCATTGAACTTATTTAATTCCAATATTATATTAAGGTGCAGTATCAGACTTGTACAATGAGAAAATTATTTAAAATTATTTAAATAATTGTTTAAAATTATTTATAGCTACATGCTGACTACAGTTCTGGGCATGTAAGGCATGGTTTACATCCATGTACAAATACCATGGCTTTGATTTAATGTAACCCATCCTAGGCATGGGCTGACAGGTGGTATTGGTGTATAATTGATGGAAGTGGCATTGTGCCTGTCACCTATCTACTTTTCCAATAGCTTTAAGCAGCAGGAATACGGCAGCACAAGCAGCAGCACATGCTCAGTTTGTTTCCAGCTGTGCATAAAGTCTATTTAGAATACCTTGATTTACTGGATTAGTTTGTACATTACATCAGCAATGTGTCTCAAGTCCAACTTGACGTCTCACTGGAGACTATCATGAAACTCAGATGTACTGCAACTGGCCACTAAGTACTATATAATAAATCTACTCTGTACAACAAGAGTGAGTCTCTCTTCTGTGGGCATTCTTCCACAATTCATCTCAGTAACTTAGACTAATATAATTAACAAGGTTTGGGGCAGAGAATATACCTAAGGCATCTCACAACATATAAAACATACTTCTTCACCCCTGTGTGTACAGCACTCACTCCTAACCCCACCCTGCAGAACTACTCCCTCAGTTCACCTCACTTGCTGGTCAGCCTGGACCAAGCAAAACCCGGGCATTATGTCTTCCCTGAGTCTGGCTCCATTGTTGCTCAGCATGGTGGGCTACCTATACTTAAAGTAATTCCAGAAGGGAACAGCAATTTCGGAGGGAAAGGCCAGGAGAATGTGTGAGTGACACACACACAAGATGCATCTTGTATCTTCAGAATGGATTTCTAGAATGCTCTGTACATTCATTTCAAAGTATCCCTGGATTTTTGTGGCTGTTTTACCTCTGATCTGGCTACTCCTTTCAGTGATACTGCTGAGGCTACAGAACAGCCAGTCATTTTTATTGTCTGGCAGCTCTTGCAAGTGGTATTTCCTCCAAGACAGAGAATAGGGCCCATCCTGAGCCAATAAATGGTCCTATGGTCATAAACTCACTGCAGTGCAACCTGACCAAAACGAGATGGCTCGTCCCTAACCTTTAATGCCAGGCCACAAAACCCAGCCTCAATTTCTCATCTCTATAGAGTGTTAATTTACTTGCCTGTAAGTTAAAATATAACCAAGGGTGTTGAGGTTCATATTGTACCTTTAAGCCAACCTCTCACTGATGCTGACTATTACTGTCGTCCTGATAAGTTTACAGTTACACAAATCACTATTTGTACAAAAATTTGATGAAGGGGTTCCTCGTCCCAAAATCTCAAAATATAGAAATATAGAATCATAAGATGGTTAAATCATGGAAGACCATTTGGCCTATCATGTCTTTCTGAAAATTCATCTCAGCTAGCATCGTTGCCCAATCATTTTGCTAATCATTTCAATTGGTGTGCTTCTGGTTATGAAACTGAGAGTTTCTTTATATCTACAATGTTTAAACCGCTTATGATTCTGAGCACTCCTTTCAAGTCTTCTTTTAAACTTCCCATCCAAGGAGAACAGTTTCTCCAATCTATTCCCATAACTGAAGTCCCTCATCTCTAGCATGCAGTCTTTTGTAGAGCCGTTTTAGATCCACACTGGAGACTTTGGGCTCAAGACAGGCCAGTTAAGGAGAAGTAAAGGTAAAAACTGTCTTCAGGCTACAGCTTCTAAGCAGTTCTGTTTATTACACATTAACACTATACACAAATGTAGAGACACTGCAGATTCAGAGTTAACGTTTCCGGTCCAGTGACCCTTCCTCAAAGTATTAACTCTAATTTCTCTTCAGAGACTTTGCCACACCTGTTGAATTTTACCAGAAACTTTTATTTTTGTTTCTGATTTCTAGCATCCATGGTTCTTTTGGTTTTTATACACCAGATTCAGATTGTTTTTATTGTTATATTATTAAGATACTACCAACATGTGGTTCTCTCTTCAAATCTGCTTCAATACTATTCTTTCTACATGAACTCGTCCCACACTGTGCTATTTATGTCCTGTTGAAAGCGGTTCTATGACATCACTGTAAGTCTGTTCCAGGGTGCTGAAGTCATTAGCTAAAAGAGTTGAATGTTGTGTATGTTTGGACTAAGTCTGGTTTGAGATTTATACACATGTGGCCCTGCTGATAACAGGGCTTTTATTGCTTTGCTGATGATTAAGAGCATATTGATGGGCAGTTATAAGTCTCACTGCATTTGCATTTTTCAAGTAAAGGTCACATCTGGGCAATTTTCCACATTGTCCAGTAAATGCCCATGTTGTAGCTGAACTTGCACAACTTGGGTATGAACACAGCTAATTCTAGAGAATAGGTTTTCAGTACCATTGCTGGAGTGTTGGCAGGGCCTGTAGACTTTGCAATATCCACTTTCGTCAACTGCTTCTCCATATCTTGTGAGGTGGATTGAATTGGCGAAGGGTGGCATCAGTATTCTGGGGTGAGTCAGGAAATGGCTAAAATGGATCATTTGAACAGCACTTACAGTTGAAGATTGTTACAAGTGCTTTCTGCCTTGCGCTTTATACTGTTATGCTCGACTCTCCGATCATTGAGGAGGATTGCAGATGCTGGAGACCAGAGTTGAGAGTATGATGCTGGGAAAGCATCTGAGGAGCAGGAGAATCAACATTTCTGGCATAAGCCCTTCATCGGGAATGAGGGTGGGGATGTTTTTAGAGCCTGCTGCTCTGGTAAATTGAGTGTCTATTACTGTGTCCAATTAAATGTAGCACAACTACAGAACTTTGATTTAATCATTGGTCTTGGGATTGCATATCCTTATTATGTGCTGTTTTCACTATATAGCATGAATGTAGTCCTATGTCATAGCTTCATCTGGTTAATACTTCAATTTTAGATATGCCTGGTGTTATACCTGGCATCCCTTCCCACACTGTTCATTGAATCAGGCTTGATCTCCTGGTTCGATGATAGCAGTGGAATGGGGTACATGCCAGGCCATAAGCTTGCACAATAATGACCGAATAGAATTGGACTGTTGCTTCGGCTCACAGCACCTCATGAGCTATTAGGTGTGTTCTGAGAATATTCCATTTCATGGTGGTATTACTGCATAATATGATGGAGAGATTTTCAGTGTGAAGGCAGGACTTTGTCTCCACAAGAACTGTTCAATAGTCATTCCCAGCAATACTTTCATGGGCAGATGCATCTGTGGCAGATGGGATGGTGAGAAGAAGTTTTAAAATAAGACAAAGAGTTTGCAAATGTATGTAGACTGATTAAGTGTATACACTAAAATATGAGAGATGATGTAAAATATGGTAACCTTATTGAAATATATAAAATGTTCAGGGGATTTGAGATGATTCATGCTGAAAGAAATCGAGACCTAGGGAGTACACTTTCAGAATAAAGGGTCTTCCATTTAAGATGCAGATGAAGAGGATTTTTCCTATCAGAGAGTCTTTAATCTTTGGAAACTCTAATCTATAAAATACTGGGAGCTAGGTCATTGGGTATATTCAAGGCTGAGATAGGTAGATGCTTGATTAACAAGAAAGTCAAACATTATATGGTCCAGGAGTTTACTGATGTTAAGGCCACCATCATCTTATTGAATGGTGGAGAAGGCCCAAATGGCCTACTGTTGCCCTATTTCTTCCATCCCTAATTAAATAGGCTCAGCTTTAGAATCATAGAGTCACATAGCATGGAAATAGACCCTTTGGCTCAACTCATCTATGCCAACCAGGTTTTCTAAACTGAACTTGTCCTATTTGCCAGCATTTTGCCCTATTCCCTCCAAACCTTTCCTATCCATGTACCTATCCAAATGTCTTTGAAAGGTTGTAATTGAACCCACCTCTGCCACTTCCTCTAGTAGCTTATTCTATATATGCACCGCCCTCTGTGTGAAAAAGTTGTCCCTCAGATCCCTTTTAAAACTCTTCCCTCTTAAAACTATTCCTTTTAGTTTTGGATTCCCCTACTTTGGGGAAAACACCTTGGCTATCCAGTCTCCTGTTGTTAAAACTCAAAACTTTCTAGTCTCGGTAACATCCTTGTAAATCTTTTTTTACACCCTTTCCAGCTTAATAACATCCTTCCTAAAGCAGGGAGACTAGAATTGTACACAGAACTCCAAATGTAATCTTACCAATGCCCTGTACAGCCATAACATGACATTCCAATTCCTGTACTCAATGCTCTTGACTGAGGAGAGAAAGCATGCCAAGTGTCTTCTTCATCACCCTGTCTACCTGTGACGCCACTTTCAAGGAAATATGTACCTGCAACACGAGGTCTCTCTGTTAGACAACACTCCTCTGATCCCTATCATCTATGAATGTCCTTCCCTGGTTTGTCTTACTGAAATGCAAAACCTTGCATTTATCTGCATTATACTACATCTGCCATTCCTCAGCCCACTGGCCCAGTTGATAAAGATCTTGTTGTACTTTTAGATCAGCTTCTTCACTGTTGACTAATCCCACTAATATTGGTGTCATCCGCAAACTTACTAACTCATGACTTCCATATTCTCATTTATATAAATGACGACCAAGTGGACCCAGCATCCATCCTTAGTTTTCTCACCACCTACACATGTCCACTCCTGCAGATAGTCCTCTAAGGTTCAGCCTGCTCAAATCAGTAATAGTGCCAGTGAGCCACAGTACAACTTGTGGCCAAGTCACCTTCTTGCACATGATGCTCAATATGGAAGAGTACAGATTCATCAGCTGAGGCTGAAGCAGATCATCAGCAGGTGGTTCCTCAGCCCAGGCCTGACCCAAGTACCTGGGATTTCACTGAGTCCAGAATCATGTTGAGATCTTTGAGGGTCGTTCTGTCCAGATTTTATACTAGTGTTAATGCTGGAGGGTCTTCCTGCTGATGAGACAGGATAGAGTTAGAGGAGTCTGGGACAACTGTTACTATACTGGTTTGACAAGCTTCTCAGAACCTCCATCATAGGTAGGGGAAAAAGATTACCTGAATGAAAAGGTGAAATAAACATTCTGGTAGTTTTTTTTCCCTGTTCCAATAACTAGTTATAACAGCGTATGCACTCTTTAAGTGAAACATTACCCACTTGCAGCAATTTTGAGTGTTACAAGATAAGGTAGGTTTTAGTTTAACTTATTCTGACTAAGCCCTGTTGTACAATGTACGTAACTTCCAACACTTCACTGCCACTGGCCTTCATTTGAATAAATACTAATGAGCTTTTCAGGGACTCAGCAAGTCGATCTCAGGAAAGCTCGATGTATTAGCTGACACTGACATGCATCAATTTCAAGAAGGAAGTTCAATAATAATGACTAAGATTTCAATTTCCAGGCTTTTAATGCTGTTACTTCTATTGCTTGGCATGTCCCCACAACAATAAATAAATTCAGGACCTTCATAATCACATGACCCTTACACCAAAAATCATTTAATATTCTGTTCATCTATACTTCTTAATTTTGACAATTGGCTTCCAATAAATTTAGTGAAAGACATTTGATTGTATTTGCAGAAAGTAAGCAACACTTATCATCTCAATAGGTCAAGTGGTCTGAAAGTTAGTATTTTGCATGGATATTTAGAGATCAGTAGCATTGAAAGTGCAGGAGGATTGAAGGCAGCTTTAAAAGTTTTGGTTTTATGTTATGGCTCAGCCACATTCCGACAGGTTACTGTTGGTACAGTTGGAAACCCTTTGTGTTAATTCTGAATCAATTGTGAAATTTTTAAACAGACATCACAGTAAGGTGAAGTTGAGTGAGATTCACTTCCACAAAACTCTCAAGCCACAACATAAAACTAGAACTTTTCAAGCTGTCTTCAATCCTTCTGCATTTTCAATGCTACGGATTGCTAAATATCTAAACTTTGCTCCATTTTGTTCTGGAATCAGGTTTTGCCCTGACATTAGATCACAGCTGCATTTACTCTATGGGGCAGACACATTGTAAATGCAGTTTTAAAGAGGAATCATTTAGCTTTAATCAGACTAAACTGGGCGTGAAATCCTGGTTGTTCATTAACGTTACTTAAAATAAAGTTGTTCTATTTATGGTTGTTCATTAGTTGGATAAATAACTACAATTAGCATCATGTTTTACTTTCAGTCTCTTTTTGGTGATCCACATTTCTCAGCAGTGATCAGATCTGGCTGAAGCTGGAAATTACAGAGCTTTTGGGATGAATAGGAAAGCACAGGCTGACATGCGTGACACCACCTGGGTACCATGTTGTCAGCAGTGGACAAAGCAGCACAGAGCCCAGCTGCTAAGAGCCCATTTGAACCACTGAAACGTTCAATTAAAGGCTGTTTCCTACCTCCTGTGGCACCTTACCAGCAGGAGTATATCAGGAGATTCTTAGCATCCTCCTCACATCTATTAGAAAAGTGGGGAGTCTTGGGGAGGTGGGGGAGGAAGACACTGCAGAAGAAGTTATAGTGTCACTTCAAATAAAAAGAATGTGGTCCTGGGTCATGCGCCCACTGAAGCAGCGTTGCCCCATAACCCCAATGACTCGCCCTCATTCGGACCACGGCTGCCTCAGCCAAAACTGCAACCATCAGGTTATGTCAGTGTCACCGCAGCAGGAAATGTGACAACGTAACTAAATATCTAGGTATAACACCACACAAATTAAAAGTGCAGTTCTCAATGTATGTCTCACTAATGCCATTTCCTAATACTTACCTACGAGCTCGTGAAATGTAAGTGCACTCAGCTTTGTAAATAAATGGGAGGATTTTACACAGGGCAGAAGGGTGAGGTCAGTACAAGTGGATGGCTGCCTACTCTCGTCTATAACCATGGTTTTGCTACAGTCGTACATGTTGGGCAGCCCATGAACAGCAGGACTGCTGGCAAATAGGAAGGTCAGGAAGGGATTTTTTTAAAAAGTTGGCGATGGGATGATTAGTCACCAAATGTAAACTTTCTCTGCCACAGAAAAAGTAGTTGAGACTAGAACATTGAATGCTTCCAAGAAGGCGTTAGATATATTTCTTAGGGCTAAAGGAACCAAAGGGCGAAAGTGTACTGATTAGGATGATCTGCTGTGATTATAATTAATGGAAGAGAAGGTGAGAAGGGTCAAATCGCCTACTTTTATTCCTATTTTCAATACTTCTAAAATCCTGTCCAGAATTTACATTGAACAATTACAGGTAATGGGGTAGATTTTAAGACCTCTTTTCTGATACAGACAGTGGCATTGCTCACTTGGCTCACATACTTGGCCCTTTTAAAATTCAGATATGTCCTGTGATTATACCTAAGATCTTAGTTGCATATTAACACATTACTGTGATCCTATGATCAGATTCCTCCGTAGAATTGTAATCTTCCAATCCCCAAAGCTTGCCCGCTAATATCTATTTGGAAGGGTAATCTGTATTCTTAAAATATATACTTTTCTGAAGAAATCCAGCTTTCTCGACTTTGGCAGGGTAACTTGTGATCAAGAGCAATGATTTAACAAAGCATTTGTAAACATCTTTAAGGCCCTCCAACGGAATGTGAAAAACACACACACAGAAATTAAAAATTGGAAGAACTGTGGATGCTGAAAATCAGATGCAAAATAGAAATTGCTGGAAAAGCTAAGCAGGTCTGGCAGCATCTGTGGAGAGAAATCAGAGTTGACATTTCAGGTCCAGTGACCCTTCTCAGAATCATTCTGAGGAAGGGTCACTCGAACTAAAACGTTAACTCTGATTTCTCTCCACAGATGCTGCCAGACCTGCTGAGCTTTTCCAGCAATTTCTGTTTTTCTTTGTACACAGAAATTAGTAGGCTTGACATTTCCTTTCGCAGTAGTTACCAGAATAAATTGAGAACAAAATCAGCTTAATTTCTCCAAAAAAGACTTGCTAATGCTCAGCAATGGCCTTCTGCTTTAACACTGATCTGACAATCTCACAACACATTTGGATTTAATACAGAGTGCGCATATATTTCTGTTAAAGGTAATCATTTCAGATAGCTGTCCTCAAAATTGAGAGCAAAACTAAGATAAATTGACACAGATTGGCAGCTTATCAGTAACAATTTGAAAAAGAATGAACTACAAACAGGAGCCTAGGAGATGAAGAGCCCTACTCACTTACTGGAGGAACAGAGAGTAACAATTTGTGGCTACCCAACTATGCTGATTCTCACCCTAATGTAACCATTAAAACCCAAGCCATTAAGGGTATCACAGAGATCTACCAGAACTTGACAGCAGTACCATCTCACCCTGTCAGGGGATGATAGCAGGCTGGCCTAATGTGAGCAAGTGACCAGACTTTTTAATTTCATCTAAATTAATAGCTTTCAAAAATTCATATGGCATTGCCGTTTCCTCGTTAGTATAGTGGTTAGTATCCCCGCCTGTCACGCGGGAGACAGTGGTTCAATTCCTCGATGGGGAATCCTTTTTTTCACACAGAGGGTGGTACGTGTATGGAATGAGCTGCCAGATGAAGTGGTGGAGGCTGGTACAATTGCAACATTTAAGAGGCATTTGGATGGGTATATGAATAGAAAGGGTTTGGAAGGGACTAGATTGGGTTGGGATATCTGGTCGGCGTGGACGGGTTGGACCGAAGGGTCTGTTTCCATGCTGTACATCTCTATGACTCTATAATAAGATCCTTCTCAAGTCATTACAGAAAGGTTTTGTTTTGCAGGGGTGGGGTGGTGGTAGGTGGTTGTTCCAGCTTCATGTGACTACTGTCTCCAATTGTGATGTCACCAAGGATGGAGGACAGACCAAGGATCTCCGAGAAATGACAGAAGTGTCCACAAAGGGGTGAGAACCTGGCAGAGACAGCTTCAATCATAAATTCCTACCTTCCCTGCTTGGTACAAAGTTAACCTGGAACCTAAAACAGGCACATAATTGAGATCAGAATGTTATTCCCAAGAGGTGACTGCAGGATCAGACCATGTTTGTGCAGCCATTTTCATGGCAACTGAACATGCAAATAAAATGTCAGCTGAATTTAAGTTTTTTTTAACAAACCTGTACTGGACTGGACGAGTTCTTCACCCACAGTTTGCCCCAGCAAATCATACTGATTCAGGCGTGAACCATCTTCTGCGACGACCACAGATTTTGCTGGCTCATTGGTCCAATTGTAATTCACCTCCGTACTTGTATATGCATCTACAAACATAATGAAGGAGAGCACGATCAAGCAGGATTGAGATCGTTACCACTGGCTAAGATAGCAATCTGAGTATTCGTGAACAAAAATAGAGATTGCTTGAAAAGCTCAGCAGGTTGGGCAGCATCTATGGAGAGAAGTGAGTTAACGCTTCGGGTGTAGTGACCTTTCCTGTGAAACCACTATTCAGGACTTGTCCGTGGAAGTCACAATTGGAATATAATTTAACCAGAGAAATGAAGCTGGGAGGTAATAAAATTGTTGCTGTGTTTACCTGCTTATCATTAAATGTGAGTCAATATCTCAAAGCCTTTATAAGTTAACGGGGCTGACTTAGTGAATCGCTATTTCTGAAAACAGCAGGATAAAATCTAGTATATATAACTGCATTTGTGAGAATCACTGTCATTCTTCAATGTTTATGCCTAAAGTTCCTTCTTACACGCAAACACACACATAGACACACACACACACACAGACACACACACATAGACACACACAGACACACACACACTGACACATACACAGACACACAGACACACACATGGACACAAGATGTTGTTCTGGATTTTGCTGAACTAATAATGGCAAGGCTTCTGAAGCTGGTGTTAGTATCATCATGACTTCTGAAGTGGGGCACCTTTATAGTTCTCGGCAATGGAATGTGCACAGAAATCAATAATATGGTTAATTTAGGCTAAGTACTCACTTGTCTCTCATGGAGACTTGAGAATAAATTAGGTATTGTTCGGTCAGGATTAACTCAGTTTATAATGGCATAATCAAAGCTATATAAGGATGAACAACCGTTTTGGTCCTGAACATTTATGAAATTTTACCAGTGTGGAGTCTATCATCTCAGGATTTTTAGAAACAAAAACATTTTAAAGTTCTCCATTATTCTTAGAGTCATCAATTCGTACAGTCACCCAGCACAGAAACAGATCATTTGGTCCAGCTCGTCCCGTGCCGAGAAGGTTTCCTAAACTGAACTAGTCCTGTCTGCCGGCATTTGGCCCACATGCCTCTAAACATTTCCTCCCTGTCCAAACATCTTTTAAATGTAGTAATTGCATCCATCTTGACAATTTCCTCTGGTAGCACATTCCATACACATACCACCCTCTGTGTGAAAGTTTCTCTTCATGTCACTTTTAAATCTTTCCCCCCCTCACCTAAATCTATACCCTCTGGTTTTGGACTCCCTTACCTTGAGGAAAAGACCCTGGTTATTCACCTTCTCTATGCCCCTCACATGCTAGCTGGAGGAACAAGATCTGTGAACTGAAGAAGTGAGTGGCCACCCTATCCCGGTGGCTGTCAAAGTGACAGCTGTGTTGACTTTTATACGTCTGGCTCTTTCCGAGGCGACTGGGCTCCTGGGTGGGATCACTTACTTTTTGAAACAAATGTATTCAGTCCGTTACTGACATTAGTTGTGCCAGATCACACACTTTCGCCTTGTTTCCCTGTAATTAGGTGAGTGCCGCAGCCTAGGCAGTAGGCTTTGTCACCAGTATAGGCCTCTCCAAGGTGCAGGACATGATAGACTATACACATTGTATCAAACGAGCCACTTTGTACAGCAGCTGAGTTCATCAACAGGAAAGAATTGCATTCTATCAATGTGCAAGTTAGCATCAGTAGCGCATCTTGGTGGTTAGCAGCAGGTACCCCTGTGGCTGCCCTGATGCCTATGTCCTTAAGAACTGTCATGTGATTGCTGCATTTGAGGGGTCAGATGGAAGGATGTTTACTGGAAGACAATGGCTACCTCTGTGACCATGCCTGATGACTCCATTATGCAACCTCCCCACCAACTGGGGGGGGGGGAGAGAAATGAGTTCTGTAAACCTTGAAAATCTGCAGCAGTGCTGCATATCTTATTGCAACAGAGACAGAAAGTCGAACCAAATTAGGCTTTCTATCTTCATATTCATAACTCTGTAAAATAACACAGTCAAACATTCCCAAATAGTCACTCCAATGGTTCCTAACCAAATTTTTGAATAACCAATCCCAGACTTGGCAAATAATTAATTTTCAGGCAATAGTTATGTATCATAAACAAAAGACTTAACTGTCTATTAAATACACAGTCAATTTGGCAGAGAGAAATTTAACAACATGGTAAGCTGATTAATGTCTGTGTTTTAAACCAGAATCATTTATTTTCAGTCCCCATTCACAAAAGAGACAGACAGACAAACACAGAGAATCGATAATTAAAAGAAAATAAGAAAATCAGCCAGATTACTTAAATGGCTTTCACGACGTATTGCCTCACAGGCATCAATATAGATTCCTTGGATGCTTTTCTGAAACATTGATCTGGGTCACTTTCTTGGTTCACCCAGACAAAGGCAGCTTTCACTCTTTGGATTTGTGGAAACTGGTGCAGATTAGGCAGGGAGCTCTCAAACCACAGCAACCCCCAAAAACCATCTCCCAGAAAACATACTTAGAAAAAAAAACAGATTCAATCTGATTCTTCTTGATCCACCAATCAAATCTTCCCAAGGACTCAATTTCCATTCAGCGCTGTCTTCTGCTTCAACATGGGCCCACAACAAACGTGCTGAAACCAACTGTCAGGTACTAAACTTATTATTAGCTGACTTCTACTATCTGCTTAAACACAATGTTCTTCCCAAGGTTGCTGTGTCTGTTAGAACCTTTTAAATCAAGTATCAGCCTGCTTTAGCTTCCAGACCTGGCACCACAAACTAAATTTGCCTGGCCTTTTGTTTACCTTTTACCACATGCTGTCATAGAGTCCACAGGTCATTCCCAGCTTGTAATTCAAAATTGATAAAAGTCCAAACGCAATGAAAAATTAGTGAGGCTTCTAACACATAGCTGGCGGACAATCTCTTGAACATCCCACTTTTTAAAATTAAAATATTTGTGACATTGTTTTAACTGTAGGAAGACAAAGATTTACATTTCCTTTGTGCTTTGCCCCTGACTTAATCATAACAGTTAACATACCCTCAAACCAGCCATGATGGTCATGATAATAACCTATCAATAAAAGACAATAGTGCACAAAAAAGAATGTAAAAAAAAATCTCGATTTCCAAAATGGTTTTTCTTCAAAACCAGAAGTGTATGTATAGATTAGATTAGATTAGATTACTTACAGCGTGGAAACAGGCCCTTCGGGCCAACAAGTCCACACCGACCCGCCAAAGCGTAACCCAACCATACCCCTACATCTACATCTACCCCTTACCTAACACTACGGGCAATTTAGCATGGCCAATTCACCTGACCTGCACATCTTTGGACTGTGGGAGGAAACCGGAGCACCCGGAGGAAACCCACGCAGACACAGGGAGAATGTGCAAACTCCACACAGTCAGTCGCCTGAGGCGGGAATTGAACCCGGGTCTCCGGCGCTGCGAGGCAGCAGTGCTAAACACTGTGCCACCGTGCCGCCCGTGTATCGAAAGGTGGAAAACAAAAATGCTTTAGTTATAATTTTGCTGAGGAGTCTGAATGGAATAGTCCAGTAAAGTAGAAATATTTTAAATTAGCCATTAAAAAGTTCATATTACAGAACAGGAGGTGTTGGGGGTCTTAAAACACATAAGGGTAATAAATCCCTGAGTCAATACAAAATTGGTTTGAAGGTTGGAGACTGAGAGTGATGGTGGAGGGATAGTTTTAGGATTATGACCCGTGGTATGCAACAAGAATCAGTGCTGGGTCCACTGCTTCTCATCGTTTATATAAATTGTTTGGATGTGAATACAGGAGAAATGGTTAGTAAGATTCCAGATGACACCTAAACTGGTGGTGTAGTGGTCAGTGAAGAAGCTCATCTCAGAGTACAATGGGACCATGATCAGTTGGGCCAATGTGCTGAGGAGTGGCAGATTCAGATTAATTTAGAAAAATATGAGACACTGCATTTTGATAAAGCATACATGGGTAGGACTTATCTAGTAAATGGTACGGCCCTGGGGAGTGTTGCTGAACAAAGAGAGCGGGGGTGCAGGCGCATAGTTCCTTGAAAGTGGAGTTGCAGGTAAACAAGGTGGTGAAGAAGGCATTTACCATGCTTGCATTCATTGGTCAGAGCACTGAGTGTAAGATTTGGGATGTCATGTGTGGTTATATGGAGCATTGGTGAAGCCACTTTTGGAATACGTTATACAATTCTAGTTGTCCTTTTTTAGAAGAATGTTGTTAAACATTAAAAAAAACACACAAATCCAGAGTGCAACAAGATAATCAGAGGTTGATTAAGGGGGAAGTGCTTAAAAATATACATCCAAGGATAAAGTTTATTCATATAAGCCAGGAATAGTAGGTAAGGAGGTTATAATACAACAGGTTTATTTGGAAGCACTAGCTTTCGGAGCACTGTCCCTTTATCAGGTGGTTGTGGAGTATAAGATCATCGGACACAGAATTTATAGCAAATGTTTACAGTGTAACATAACTGAAATAATATATTGAAAAAGACCTGGATTGTTTGTTAAGTCTCTCATCTTCTAGAATGGGGATGTTGGTTTCAGTTCTTTCATATGTAAATCGCAGAACTTTCTCAAAATTACCTTCTCAAGTGAACTTTAACAATAGGTACCATGTTGGCCCAGATAATGCATTGAGGTTGTGAGGTGCCCTGTGTGAGGCTGTCTGTGCCCCAATGTTCAGACTGATTTCTTGTCTAAAAAATGATTTGCAGAACCTTCCATGATTTCATGCAGTTTTTGAGCAAAATAAAATGTAAATCTGCAAGTACCATATTGTCACAAAGTTTGTGAGAAGATTTGTAGCTCGGGTGCTCGTTGTTGTGGTTCTGTTCGCCGAGCTGGGAATTTGTGTTGCAGACGTTTCATCCCCTGTCTAGGTGACATCCTCAGTGCTTGGGAGCCTCCTGTGAAGCGCTTCTGTGATCTTTCCTCCGGCATTTATAGTGGCCTGTCTCTGCCGCTTCCGGTTGTCAGTTCCAGCTGTCCGCTGCAGTGGTCGGTATATTGGGTCCAGGTCGATGTGTTTGTTGATAGAATCTGTGGATGAGTGCCATGCCTCTAGGAATTCCCTGGTTGTTCTCAGTTTGGCTTGTCCTATAATAGTAGTGTTGTCCCAGTCGAACTCATGTTGCTTGTCATCTGCGTGTGTGGCTGGTCGTGTCGTTTCGTGGCTAGTTGGTGTTCATGGATGCGGGTCGTTAGCTGTCTTCCTGTTTGTCCTATGTAGAGTTTTGTGCAGTCCTTGCATGGGATTTTGTACACTACATTGCTTTTGCTCATCCTGGGTATCGGGTCCTTCATTCTGAAGTTGAGTTGTCTGAGCGTGGCTGTTGGTTTGTGTGCTGTTATGAGTCCTAGTGGTCATAGTAGTCTGGCTGTCAGTTCAGAAATGTTCATGATGCATGGTAGTGTGGCTAGTCCTTTGGGTTGCGGCATGTCCTCGTTCCGTTGTCTTTCCCTTAGACATTTGTTGATGAAATTGCGAGGGTATCTGTTTTTGGTGAATACATTGTAGAAGTGCTCTTCAGGTGTCACAAAGCTAGTCCCTTTTTTTTTCTAAAAGCTGTTCCTTGGCTCAAGGAGACTCTGTCGTTGATTCTTTTTTCAGAGGGGTAATAAACCAGGCCAGGCTCTGATCAGTCTGGTTTGGTACAGAGATGAAAAGGATTTTGAGGCCCTTTGTTTACATGTAAACAGATGAGACTTCAGGCCAAAGTGATCACGTCTTAGAAGTGACCTGTATAAAGAAAGAGGAATGATCAGCTGTCTAGCTAGCTGAGCTGAGCAGTTTTGTTCAGTCTTGAACTGGTTGGAAGTTCAACAGGGAGCTGTGTGGAAACTCTCTCTCTTCTGCTTTTAATCATAACTCAAGCTATGTCATTCCTGCTGCCCTTTCTTTATCTCTCACCTCTAACTCAAGCTGCTTCATTTGCAATTGAATTCTTCCCATCTCTATAGATTCTGATGGTTACTGCAGCAAGTTACTGCTGAGGTACTGATGTAATTATCTCTCCTTTCCTCACAGGAGCAGGAAGTTTCAATTCTAGCTTCTCTGCTAATTCTTGCAACTTGGTCTTATTCACTTTTTGCGAAACTTCCAAAGTCATTGCATCCACATCCAGAAAACTTTTGGCAACTGAAACAGCCATTCCTATCCCAAGCTTTGTCTACCTAACCAAGCCAACACCTGAAATAAAGATACTAGCACCTACCACTCAATGTGTAAAATCCTGGACGAGCTTCCAATCTGTTATGGACTAAGCCAGACCACTCAAAACATTCTTAAACAGGCAGCCCCAGACCATAACTTTGTAATTTGTTTTGTTAAGTGTACAGTCAAAATTACCCAGATTACGTTAGCTAGGTTGACTACTAGATTTTAAAACAGACAAAAGTCTATTCACAAAATTACACATTGAAGCACAAAAAAAATAAAGAACCCCTACAGAACTCAGTCTATCCAAACTAGACTTATTATGCTGTTCCGAATATACACAACAGTACCAGTAAGTAAACTCCCTTTACAAACCAGTGTAAATGGAACACATGCTTACTGGTTGAAATTGAAGGGCAGAAAAGAGAGAGTTTCCACACAGCTCCCTGTTCAACTTCCAACTAGTTCCAGATTGAATTAAACTGTTCAGCTCAGCGAGAGAGCTGACCACACCCCTTTCTTTATACAGACCATTTCTAAAAAAATAAGGGCAGAGTCTCCTTGGGCCAAGGAACAGCTTTGAGAAAAAAAGGGACTAGCTTTGTGACATCTAGAGGGAAAAAGAGAGAGCAGCAGAACAGAGGACAAAAGAGAAAGCAGAGTAAGAAAAAGAGAGCTTTTGAACTTCAAAAACCAGTACTTAAAAAGGAAAGTCAGCTTAAAAGGCTGGAGATAAAGGCTGAGGATAGGCTCAGTGAGGAAGTAACGCAAACTTGCGTGGAAGAGCAGAAAGTTAAAGCAGCAAGGTTAACAGCTGAAATGGCTGATGATTATGAGTGGTCCATAAAACTCGGTTTGGCTTCCAGAATTTCAGTCCATGACGGATAGAAATTGGGCAAAGAGAAATCCTCACGTGGAAAGAGAAAGGTAGATCTCAGTGAAGATAACTTATCACAGGGTAAAAAAGAAACCCTTGTGGGGGACAAAGAATTTAAAAAGCTTCATTGTTTTCATTGTAATAAAGTGGGCCACACAAAATCACAGTGTTGGTGGACGAGGAGAAAGCCAGATGTAGGAAAATAGGACAAGACCTGGAAGTTTTATTGGACTAGTAATAAAAAGCACAAGGCAAGTTTGATAACTGCCTCAGAGTGTACCAAGATAATCAGAGGTTGATTAAGGAGGAAGTGCCAGATCAGCTTAAAAATATACATCCAAGGGTAAAGTTTATTCATATAAGCCAGGAATAGTAGGTAAGGAGGTTACAATATTAAGGGACACAGGATCCTCTCAGTTTGTAATGCTGAAGGATAAGGAGATATGCACTCCTGAGGGTCTACTGCCTGCTAGTAACAGGAAATCATGGTGAGACAAAAAGCGCTCAGTTATGTAAAGTGAAGCTAGGGAGTCTAGAGGAGAGTGGAGAATTTGTGGTAAGAGTACTAGACAAACTCTCAGCTCCAGGAATATAATTTGTCCTCACAAATGATATAGCTGATTCACCGGTATGTACGCTGCCTCCTCTAGTTGAAAAGCCTGTGAAGACGCAGGCAACTGAAGACCTGGAGAATGTTTATCCAGGAATTTTCCCTGATTGTGTGCTCACAAGATCACAGAGGCACAAGCTGAAGCAGGAGAAATCAAAAGACACAGATAAGGAAGCTGACATAGTGTTATCTCAATCAGATAAATGGAACAGAGCAGGAGCAAATAGGTAAACATGTAAGTATCTTTCGCTCTGCTAAGATGATTGAATTACAGCAGAAAGATCAGGAAAAACAGTTATATCAAAAGGCATTTTCAGAGAAAGAAAGTGAATGCCTTCCTGTATATTATTACTTAACAAATGATGTCTTAATGAGGAAATGGAGACCTTCACATATTCAAGCAGATGTGAAATGGACAGAGATTCATCAAATTGTTTTGCAATAGGGTATAGAAAGGAGGTGCTGCAAGTGGCACAGGAGCTACCACTTGGAGGTCATTTAGGAGTGAGGAAAACACAGGCTAAAATACAGAGATATTTTTACTGGCCTGGACTACACAAGGTTGTGGTTGAATTTTGCCAGATATGTCACACATGTCAGCTAATTGGAAAACTACAGGCAGTAATAAAATCTGCACATTTAATACCTATTCCAGCATTTGAGGAACCTTTCATAAGAGTCTTGATTGATCGCGCAGGTCGACTACCTCAAACAAAAAGTGGGAATAAGTATTTATTAACAATAATGGATGCATCAACGAGATTTCCAGAAGCAATCCCATTATGCAACATCATAGCAAAAAATGTTGTAGAAGCATTACTTAAATTTTTTACTAGATACGGATTACCAATAGAGACCCAGTCAGATCAAGGATCAAACTTCACATCCAAACTATTCACGGAAGTTATGGATAACTTGGGAGTAAAGCAATTTAAATCTACTGCGTACAAACCGGAATTGCAGAGAGCGCTAGAGAGATGGTATCAACACTAAAGACCATGTTGAGGGCTTATGGTCAGGATTATCCAGATGATTGGGAAAAGGGAGTTCTGTTTGTACTTTTTGCGATCAGAGATGCATTGACTGAATCAAACAAATTCAGTCCATTTGAATTAATTTTTGGGCATGAAGTAAGAGGACCATTAAAATTGATTAAGGAGAAGTTAATAAGTCAGAATTAAGAGACCACCCATTTGGACTATGTGTCAAATTTTAGAGAACAATTAAATAGAGCTGGAGAGTTGGCCAGGCAGCATTTAAAAGTATCAGAGCATACAATGAAACAGGAAGCAGATAAGAAATCACAAATTCACAATTTGGCAATTGGGGATAAGGTATTGGTGTTACTTCCAGTAACAGGTGAGCCTTTAAAAGCAAGGTTTAGAGGATCGTATCAAATTGAGAAGGAATTGAATGAGGTAAACTACTTGACCAGGACTCCAGACAGGAAGAAATCTCACAGAGTACATCATGTGGTGAATATGCTCAAAAGGTAATTTGATAGCGAAGGAAAGCAAGAGGAGATTACGGCACAGAAGGAAGAACCAAGTTCAGGAGGATTCCTCAAATCAAACTGGACAAGGCGGAAGTTGTCAAAAATTGGGATAAATTATTGAGGCACCTTCCACAAGAAAAACGAAATGACCTGAAAGAGTTATTACTATCACATGGGGAGATATGCGGAAATAAGTTGTGAAGGACTGACCTAATTGTGTATGATGCAGATAAAGGAAGTGCTGTTCTGATTAAGCAACATCCTTATACGCATAACCCTCTGGCAGAGGTTCAGAAGGAGATAGAATGCATGCTCTAAGATGGCATAACTGAAGTGAGTTACAGTGGCTGGAGCTCACCCATAGTCATGGTGCCAAAGCCAGATGGTACCCAATGGTTACGTGTAGACTATCGCAAAGTCAATGCCATTACAAAGACTGATGCATATCCAATTCCACGGATGGAGGACTGTGTCGAAAAAGTGGGACAAGCAACTTACATTTCTAAGTTGGACTTGTTCAGAGGCTACTGCCAAGTAACTCTGTCAGAGAGAACAAAGGCAATTTCAGCTTTCGGAATGCCAAATGGACTGTATCAGTTCAAAGACATGCCATTTGGTATGAAAAACGCTCCAGCCACATTTCAGAGACTAACTAATAAGGTCATTGCCGGATTACCCAACTGTGTGGTGTAATTGATGACCTGGTGATTTTTAGTCAACCATGGAAGGAACATTTAGGAACATTTACAGCATTTATAGGACTTGTTTGAGAGACCGGTGAGCCTGACCGCAGTGGTGGGCAAGTTGTTGGAGGGAATCCAGAGGGACAGGATATACATATATTCGGAAAGGCACGGTGGCACAGTGGTTAGCACTGCTGCCTCACAGCGCCTGAGACCCGGGTTCATTTCCCGCCTCAGGCGACTGACTGTGTGGAGTTTGCACGTTCTCCCCGTGTCTGCGTGGGTTTCCTCCGGGTGCTCCGGTTTCCTCCCACAGTCCAAAGATGTGCAGGCCAGGTGAATTGGCTATGCTAAATTGCCCATAGTGTTAGGTAAGGGGTAGATGTAGATGTAGGGTATGGGTGGGTTACGCTTCGGCGGGGCGGTGTGGACTTGTTGGGCCGAAGGGCCTGTTTCCACACTGTAAGTAATCTAATCTGTAAGTAATCTAATCTAATCTAAAGGACTGATTCAGTATAGTCAACATGGCTTTGTGCGTGGGAAATCATGTCTCGCAAACTTGACAGAGTTTTTTTAAGAAGTAACAAAGAAGATTGATGAGGGCAGAGCAGTAGATGTGATCTATGTGGACTTCAGTAAGGCGTTCGACAAGATTCCCCATGGGAGACTGATTAGCAAGGTTAGATCTCATGGAATACAGGGAGAACTAGCCATTTGGATACAGAAGTGGCTCAAAGGTAGAAAAGGTGATGGTGGAGGGTTGTTTTTCAGACTGCAGGCGTGTGACCAGTGGAGTGCCACAAGGATCAGTGCTGGATCCTCTACTCTTTATCATGTACATAAATGATTTGGATGCGAGCATAAGAGATACAGTTAGTAAGTTTGCAGATGACACCAAAATTGGAAGTGTAGTGTATAGCGAAGAGGGTTAGCTCAGATTACAACAGGATCTGGACCAGATGGGCCAATGGGCTGAGGAATGGCAGATGGAGTTTAATTCAGATAAATGCGAGGTGCTGCATTTTGGGAAAGCAAATCTTAGTGGGATTTATACACTTAATGGTAAGGTCCTAGGGAGTGTTGCTGAACAAAGAGACCTTGGAGTGCAGGTTCATAGCTCCTTGAAAGTGGAGTTGCAGGTAGATAGGATAGTGAAGAAGGCATTTGGTATGCTTTCCTTTATTGGTCAGAGTATTGAGTACAGAAGTCGGGAGGTCATTTTGCAGCTGTACAGGACATCGGTTAGGCCACTGTTAGAATATTGCGTGCAATTCTGGTCTCCTTCGTATTGGAAACATGTTGTGAAACTTGAAAAGGTTCAGAAAAGATTTACAAGGATATTGCCAGGGTTGGAGAATTTGAGCTATAGGTAGAGGCTTAACAGGCTGGAGCTGTTTTCCTTGGAGCTTTGGAGGCTGAGAGATGACCTTATAGAGGTATGCAAAATTATGAGGGGCATGGATAGGATAAATAGGCAAAGTCTTTTCCCTGGGGTCAGGAGTCCAGAACACAAGGGCATAGGTTTAGGGTGAGAGGGGAAAGATATAAAAGAGACCTAAGGGGCAACGTATTCATGCAGAGGGTGGTACGTATATGAAATGAGCTGCCAGAGGATGTGGTGGAAGTTGGTACAATTGCAACACTTAAAAGGCATTTGGATGGGTATATGAATAGGAAGGGTTTGGAGGGATATGAGCCGGATGCTGGCAGGCGGGACTAGATTGGGTCGGGATATCTGGTCGGTATGGACGGGTTGGACCGAAGGGTCTGTTTCCGTGCTGAACATCTCTATGACTCTATGACTTCAGAAGGCAGGCTTGGTGGTAAACCAAGCTAAAAGTGAATTTGCCAAATCCCAAGTCATCTTCCTGGGCCATGTTATTGTACATGGGCAAATGGCTCCATGGGATGTGAAAATGAAAGCCACTGGCAAATTTCCCACACTGTCGACGAATAAAGCAGTACTATGGTTCCTGGGATTGGTTGGATTTTACCGAAAGTTGAGTCGAACTTTAACAGTGCAGCTGCGCCACTCATTGAATTGTTAAAAAAGGCAAGAAGTTTCAGTGTACAGCAGACTGTCAAAAGGCAGTTGACAGCCTAAAAACGATGTTAACCACTGCCCCAGTGTGAGCCACACCGGATTACACAAAATCTTTCAAGGTGGCTATCAATGCCAGTGATGTGGGTGTTGGTGCGGTGCTCCTGCAGGAAGTTGACGAGGGAAGAGACAGACCCATCGGGTATTTTTCCAGGAAGTTGAACATTCATCAACAGAAATATTCAACAGTGGAGAAAGAGACTTTAAGCTTGGTGTTGGCATTACAATATTTCCGTGTCTATATTACCATCAACGCATCAGAGACAATCGTATACACTGATCACAACCCATTGACATTTGTGGAAAGATTTAAGGACAAAAATACCAGACTGTTTAGATGGAGCTTGTTGTTGCAGCCATTCACTTTGACAATTGTGCATGTGGCAGGACGCAAAATCGTGATTGCTGATGAATTATCAATGAGATACGGAGGTGTCCGGTGGTGGGTGTACCGTAGCCTGAATTTGCATGTGGTTGTGCATGTTTGCATGTTTATAGTTAGTACAGTGTATGTGTGTTTTGACAACTAACTGGGTTTTGAAGGGTTATAAATGAAGCCATCTTTTGGTATTGATTATTTTTTCATTCAGTGGTCTGGGACATTTGACCTCGGACCTTCGGGTGAACATCCTCCAAGGCGGACTTTGGGACAGGCAACTGCATAAAGTGGCCGAGTAGAGGCTGAGAGCCGACTGCAGTACCCATGGGGATCACAACACACACACACACACACATATGCTCACACATCCACTCCCACATTCACACACGCCCACTCCCACAGACTTATACCAATTTACACTCACACACATACACTCTCCCACATACACCCCTGCCCACATGCACACACACACAAACATACATAAGCTTGTGGGGTGAGTTTGTACTTGTAGATTTACATTTTATTTTTCTCAGAAACTGCATGAATCCATGTAAGATTCTGTAAATCCCTTTTTTAGATTAGGATCAATCTGAACATTGTGGCACCGACAGCCTCACACAGGGCACCTCACACCTTCAGTGCATTATCTGGGCCGACACCGTTAAAGTTCATTTGAGGATGTAACTTTAAGAAAATTCTGTGATTTACATATGAAAGAACTGAAACCAACATGCCCAATTTAAAAGATGAGAGACTTAACAAACAATCCAGGTCTTTTTCAATATATAATTTCAGTTACATCACACTTTTCCTATAAATTCAGTGTCCTATGATCTTATACTCCACAACTACCTGATGAAGGAGCAGCGCTCCCAAA
This sequence comes from Chiloscyllium punctatum, assembly GCF_047496795.1. NCBI lineage: Eukaryota > Metazoa > Chordata > Chondrichthyes > Orectolobiformes > Hemiscylliidae > Chiloscyllium > Chiloscyllium punctatum. Next base: position 73,029,791 of record NC_092739.1, read on the forward strand.
GCCAGTGCTTGCAAATAAATCTGTTGGACTATAACCTGGTGTTGTGTGCTTTTTAACTTTGTACACTCCAGTCCAACACCAGCATCTCCAAATTGTTGTTAAATGTGACAGGGTGCAGAAAAGATTTTTAAGGATTGGAGGGTTTGAGCTATAGGGAGAGGCTGAAAGGGCTGGGACTATTTTCCCTGGAGCATTAGAGGTTAGGGGGAAGCTTGTAGAGGTTTATAAGGGGCATGGATGGGGTGAATAGACAAGGTCTTTGTCCTCGGGTGGGGCAAGTCTAAAACAAGAGACATAGGTTTAAGGTGAGGGGGGAAAGAGTTAAAAGGGATCCGAGGAATAAGATTTTCACGATTAGGGTTGTGCACGTATGGAATAAGCTGCCAGAGGAATTGCAACATTTAAGAGGCATTTGGGTGAGTATATGAAAAGGAAGGGTTTAGAAGGATATGGGCCAAATGCTGGGAAATGGGACTAGGTGAAATTGGGATGTCTGGCCAGCGTGGATGAGTTGGACCGAAGGGTGTGTTTCCATGCTGTGAGAATTTATGACTATAAGTGTATTCCAGGACATTGTGGGAAGAAATGGATGAAATTGTGCGGTCCCTAGCAGAGATATTTGTATCTTCAACAGCCACAATTCAGGTACTGGAAGACTCGAGGGTCATTAATATTATGTCGTTATTTAAGAACTTCTGCAAGGAAAAACCAGGAAACAACACATTGGTGAGGCTAATGTCAGTGGTGGATAATTTGTTGGAGGGGATTCTGAGAGACACGATCTATAGGCATTTGGAAAGGAAAGCCCTGATTAGGGATAGTCAGCATCACTTTTTGTTGGGAAATTGTGTCTCTTCTTTATACCAGGCACCAAGAGGATAGATGAAGGCAGAGCAGTAGACATTGTCTACATTATCTTTAACAAGGACTTTGACAAATTTCCGTGGTAGACTTGTTAGTAAAGTTAGATCACATGGGATCCAGGGGTAGCTAGCCAATTGGATAGAAAATTGGCTTGACGGTGGAGGCCAGTGGGTGGTGGTAGAGGATTATTGTTCAGACTGGTGGCCTGTGACCAATGCTGTGCCACAAGGGTTGGTGGTGAGTCCACTTTTGATCATCAGCTATGTAAATAGTTCAGATAAAAATATAGGACGCATGGTTAGTAAGTTTGTGGATGATGCCAAAATTCTTGGTATAGTGGACAATGAAGAAGTTATCTAAGAGTACAACAGGATCTTGATCAACTGGGCCAGGGGACTGAGAAATGACAGATGCAGTTTAATGCAGATAAATGCGAGTTGTTGCATTTTGGTCAAAGTAGGGCAAAACTCACACAGTAAATAGTAGGGCCCTGGGGTGTGTTGTCAGACAGAGAGACCTAGACATGCAGGTACATAACTCCTTGAAAGTGGTGTCACAGGTAGATGGGGTAGTGAAGAAGGCATTTGCCATGCTTACTTTCATCATTTAGAACATTAAGTACAGGAGGTAGGACATTATGTTACGGTTGCACAACACATTGAGAAGGCCACACTTGGAGCACTATATACATTGCTGGTTACCCTGCTATGGGCAGGATGTTATTAAACTGGAAAGGGTGCAAAGAAAAAATCTTACAAAGATATTACTGAGACTGAAGGGTTGAGGTATAAAGGAGAGACTAGATACATCAGGACTTCTTTTTTCCCTAGGGTGTAGGAGGCTGAGAAGTGACCTTATGGAGGTTTATAAAATCATGAGGGACATGGATAGGATGAAGAGCCAGGTTCTTTTTTATAGGGTGGCGGAGTGTAAAACTAGACATCATAGGCTAAGGTAAGAAGGGAAAGATTTTAAAGGGAGCGGGGGGGGGGGGGAATTTTTTACAGAGAGGATGGTGCATATATGGAATGATCTGCCACAGTAAGTATTGGAGCCGTGTACAATGTTAATATTTAAAAGACATTTGTACTGGTATATGGATATTAAAGGTTTAGACGCATATGGAACAAACACAGGCAAATAGGACTAGCTCAGTTCAAGAAGCCTGGTTGGTACGGATGAGTTGGGCCAAAGGGTCAGATTCTGTGCTTTATGACTCTATGACGAATGGGAAGTAACTACCATTAGTGTTCTGTTGAGCTGTAAAATGATTTATTCCTTTCCACACATCTGCTATTGTTGCTTCTTTTGTACATGAAGTGCATCTCATAAATAATGAGCATTTTTGTGAACTGTAGTTGCATATTCAGATGACTGCACACAACTTTAAGAAGCTGCATCATTTAGAGTATTTATGAGTTTCTCTGAGTGATAGATCATCAGTGGCAACAGGAATTATAAAACTGCAAGATTCAAAACTCATTGTCGTCACATATCAGTGAGCAACAATCGTAGGGAAGACTTGGGGTAAATCGAAAAACAACTCAATGAAAATGGCAGGAACAGCATGAATTATATTACAACCATATGGTTTGGTGATTTTCAATGCAGATACAAGATATAATTCCCCAAGAACACAGCTTTGGAGATCAATCTTTATCTCAACTTCAGACAACACTATGATACAGACAAGAATGGTGTTACTAGTCTGACGAGATTTGTAAGGCAAAATAAATGTAAAACATTAGGTATTTAGTTCACTGCTACATATGTCAATGACCTCAAATGTTTTTTGAATTGCTTTCATGTAGAATACATCAAAACATCTTGGGGGTTTGAATATAATAGAAATCTATTCATCATTAACTTCTATGTCTGGCCTGACCACAGTATTCACATTCACAGTGGATTTGGCTGGTTGGAAGCTGAGCCAATATATCATCTTGGTATCTGTGGGGTGGGAATGAAGGATTGGGGAAGGGAGGGGTAATTATGTGTGGGAGGCAATGTAGCACAGAAGGCTATTCAGGGATGCCTGAAATGAAAAAAAGTGATCAAAACGTGCAGCTATGGAAAAATTGTCTCCTTTTAGAAAACAGCCAAATGTGAAATCAAACATTCTTGGCACAACGTGGACAGCTCTGATGTATTCTTCTGCTACCCCTCCAAGGATGACTGTAGGTGGAAAAAGTGGATTGCCATAATAACTTACCTCTTGGCATGAGGTCTTTGGAATATGCAATGTCTTGACATATGAAATGCTTAAGTATAGACAATTTCATTATTCAAAACAAAATTGGATAAACATATTAAACAAAGAAAAGCACATAGCTGTAATAAGATTACAGCGTAGTGGCATCACTGTTGGATTTTTCTAAGAAACTGATGGATGTGTTGTATGATTTTCCATATGTTAGTCCATACAACATACAATATGAAGAGTCGGATTCTTGCTGAGACAGATGTCTTGCAGTTTGTTAACTACTTACACTGCAATAATATCATAGGCTTCCACACAATCTGGCTTCTGTGCTGACTAATGTAACTTTACATGATTTAGGCATAGCTGACTGCCTACTCTGCTACACGCAGTGTCTGATGTCGAGGTTAGTACCTTTTTATACCAGAACATCACATGTCATGGTGTTACGTAAATGTCTTAAATGCAGAGCTAACTGGTCTTGAATCCTTCCCATAGTACAACAGTGCTGGCACAGATTTAATGAATTACTCTTTCCTCTTCCACAAACCTTCATGATTCTATTAGACTTTGTGAATGACTGAAACCCTGGTGGAAAGGCAAAGTTATGAGAGGTGTTAGTGTGAAAAGGGAACTCGAAATGCAAATTTAGATTGCACAGTAAGTGATATATTGGGACTATTCTTCTGACATTTTAAATATTTTGGCAAATGTCTCTGAAGATTTTTAATAACTTTGTGGATTTGGAACAAATCAGTACATCAGCGAAATACTAACTTTTATCTTGCCTCATTGCTATCCACAAAATCTATGTCCCAAAACCTAATGTTAGTCAATGATGAACTCTCACTGCCATGTTTGCCAGGCTTCAGAAAGAAACACTGCTTGTTCTTGGATGGAAAGCAGTTCAAAACCTGAAGACATTGCAAGTAATTGATTGCCAGAATCCACTGTCCACCACATCATGACTGGATAGTTGTGCCTCTTTATGATCCTGACAAGCATTCCTCATCTGTAAGTCAGGTTGATCTACAAACAGGAGCAGCTGCGGTTGCATTTCAACATGTGTTTATCCAAAAATCTGAACAAAATATCAGCAACAAATCATTATTCACTGTTTCTTCAAACTTTGGAACTCACTCAGATTTGATAGCATCTGGAATTTTGTCCTTTGCAATGTCTTTAAAAACAAAGCTAGATACTGGTTAAATGCATTTATTGCTCCATATGTTAGATTATGGGAAATTACTTTTTACTACATCATGGTATTTGAGCAATGCTGACTAAACCATATTCATTGTTCGTCTCTAAAACACTTAAGGAAATGGATAGTATTTTGCCCTGAACTGCTGTAAACCTTCAGAACAATGCATCATTTGAAGTGGGTGATGTTCCTGCAACACTGTTGCACATGTTGATTTTGGTAACATATCTTGAGAGAGATAGAGAGAGAGAGAGAGAGAGACAATGGATCACTGGTAAATTGTTGAAGTGCATCTTTGCATTATTCATACTGAGAACATAATGTCTCAGTGATGAAAGAGGTACATTCAAAGTGGACGTTGATTCAGGTGGAAACAGCCCTGGTCAAGTGAATGCTTTATCCAGGATTGTCTGATGCATCTTGTGAATTGTTGCAAACACTTTCATCCAGGTAAATAGTTACAATATTATTACATGCTAGAGCCTTAGAGATTGGTCTGGATGTCATCATGGTCTGCAGTCTGCTGTCAGGTACTGCATTGTTATTGTAGATTTATGAACGGAGTTGAAAACTGTGCAATAGCCAGTGAAATACCTGCCTCTGGCCTGTGGTGAACTGCAACTAATGAAGCTTGAATCAAGGATGCTTCTATAATGTTTGAACAGCTGACTTTTTAAATCATAATCACAATCTTCTGTAGTCCCCATTTGTCAACTCTCATCTCCAAGAGATTTCTATTGACCAGCTATTTGTTTCACTGGGGCTCCATGCTGGAATCGTCAGTCAAGTGTTGCCATGGTGTTGACTATTTACATTCTTTCTGCAATACCAGACGTTCTGTTTTTCAACCGTCAGATTTTGCTCACCTTTGTTTCAGGCACACTCAACCTATGTAATCTTCAACCTTTTATTTAAAAAAAGCTCTTCAGAGTGTTTGACTGATATTTACTTGGACAGTCACTCAGTAGAGGGGTTGTCTCCTGTTGAGAGGCCGAACTGGAAGTATTTTAAGTGTGTTAGATAGTTATTTCCATGAGCCACCTCATAATAATACAGCTTCTTGTTTTCATGTTGAATGTGCAGCAGTTGACATGATGCTGTCCCAATCAACACAGTCAAAATCTGCTTAGTTAAAGAGCCAGTCCAGTGCAGAAGAAGTCACAGAACACCACAAAAACATTTCTTGAACTTCACATGAAGAAATTAGCATTTCAGTATCCTTGGTCACCCGAGAAGGCAACTTGCAAATTACCAACTAACATAATCAAATTTAATCAGTTTTTATGTCTAATAACACATATTTATGTTAACTGATGACTATCTTCATTGTGATAAGTTTCAACATTCTTACCTTGTCAGTACTACTTCACCATATTTCTTACCTCCACCAAGATGGTTGTGTATTTAGTTAAAAATCACACAATCCCAGGTTATAGTCCAATAGGTTTACTTGGAAACACAAGCTTTCAGAGCGCTGCTCCTGACGAAGGAGTAGTGCTCCAAAAACATGTACTTCCAAATAAACCTGTTGGTCTATAACTTGGTGTTGTGTGATTTTTACCTTTGTCCACCCCAGTCCAACACCGGCACCTCTATACTATTTGTGTATTTAACGTGAGGTGCTTTACCATGGGGATGATGAATTCTCACAGCAGTTTATTTCTCCTGTAGGTGCCCCATCACAGCACAGCCTGTCGTGTACTAGCACTGAGACTCACACTTCCCCTGATCCAGTGAGATGACAGCCAGGCACTACCCAGCAATTCACAGCTTATGCATCATCACAAGTAACCAATTGTGCCAGTGACAATTGTGGCAAGTGTGTGTTGGATGGCAGATGCTCTCTCCAAGCCTTGCTCAGCTGGACACAAAGTGCTCAATCCTGAGGAAAGTCAATGAAAATCATTATCATGGAGGACCAATGGAAAATTTCTGATGCGCTGTCAGCATTCCCTGCACTCTGTTCATCATTGCAGATAGCATGAAAGAGTTCATCTCAAGCATGGCTAGGTTTACAGCAGCCGCACCATGAGGACTGTTCTTCCGTGGATCCTGTGGGCAGATCTATGTAGCTGAAAGTGACAGCAGTCAAATACATCCTGGTGAGGCATGGCTACCATTGCAGCAGAACTTCAGCAGAGTGTTAAGAGTGAAATATGACGGGCCCCTAGGCAAGATGGGGATTCTAAACTAATAATTCTATATTTGTCACCCACTCTTACCCAATCAGTTGTTCCTTTTGTCTCTAAGGGTTGACATAATCAGAGCGATCTTTGTCAGGATTCTCAGGGGATCAAACACCCCAAGTTCATCAACTAACAATAACATGGCAGTCAGAGCAGAGATCTGAGAGGGCAGGTTCTAGCTCATCTGAAACCAACCCAGTTGCTCCAGTGTAGGAGCAGTAGGAAAAGGAAGAGACAAGCTTTGTTGTCTCACATGAGAGAATTGATTGCTTTTGTTACAACCCTTTGGGCTTCATTGCTTGGGTTTCCTACAGATTTCATCAGCTTAGTTATACAGGGAAATCCTCTGTCTTTGAATCACATTCCTTCAAGTCTACTTGCATATTAAAAGCCATTGGGTAGCTTGGATGAAAGAATCTTAGTAGATGCCCTGGAATACAGCACAGAAATCTTTCCTTCTCACACACTGCATTTTCATACAGGTTACAAATACCCTTAACTGATGCAGAGGTGTGGGGTTCGGCAGGAGTGTGGAAAGCCAGCCAGACATTCAAACCTGAGCAGCCAGGCCATCTGACTGACTTTGACTGCAGCGAAGCTGACATACAGTGGGCCTTAGCAAGCATCCTGTAGAACATGGAACAGTACAGCATAGGAACAGGACCTTCAGCCCATCACATCTGTGCCAACCATGATGCTATTCCAAACCAATCCCATCTGCCTTTACATGAATCCCTATACTGTGCAAGCAGGCCATCGTGTCCACGCTGACTCTCTGAAACAGCATCTCACCAACAGCCATTCCCCTATCCTATCTCTGTAACCCTACATTCCCTATGGATAATCCACCTAACCTGCACATCTCTGGATTGTGGGAGGAAACTGGAGCACCTGGAGGAAGCCCACACAGACATAGAGACAATGTGCGATTGCCTGAGGATGGACTTGAAGCGGGGTCCCTGGCACAGTAAGGCAGCAGTGCCACCCCTACATAGTCTGTACATTACTGTGTCAGCCTAAATGCCTCTTAAACTTTGCTACTATACGCACTTTAACACATCCCTTGCAGCATGTTTCAGGCACCTACCACCCTCTGTGTAAAAATGCTTTCCTCACACCTCTCCTTTAAACTTTATCCTTCTCACCTTTAACCTCTGCCCAGATATATTTGACACTATCTACCCTGAAAGAAAGATTTCAATTATCTACCCAATCCCATGCCTCTCTTATTTTAATATATCTCTACCAGGTCGCCCCTCAGCCTCTGAACCTCTCGTGAAAACAATACAACCTCTTGTCCAACCTTTCATTATAGCTCCTATCCAAACAACATCCTGATAAACCTCTTTTGCACCTTTCCAAAGCCTCCACATCCTTCCTATAATGTGGCAACCAGAACTGCACACTACTCCAAATGTGGCCCATCTAAATTCTTGTACAGCTGCAGCATGATGTGTGAACGTTAATACTCAATGCCCTAACCAATAAAGTCCAGCATGCCGTCCACCTTCTTTACCTCCTTATACATTTGTGTTGCCACGACAAGGGAGCTATGAGCTTGCACCCCGTAATCCCTCTGTGTATTAATGCCCCTTTGGATCCTGCCATATACTGTAGACTTTCCTCTTGCATTTGACTTTCCAAAAAGCATTACCTCACACTTGTCCGGATTAAGTTCCATCTGCCATTTCTCTGCCCAACTTTCCAACCGACCTATGTCCTGTCATATCCTTTGACAATCCACAACTCCACCGACTTGGTGTCAGCTGCAAACTTAGGAATCAGACCAGCTACATTTTCATCTAAATCGTTTATATATACTTTAAATGACAGAGGTCCCAGCACTGATCCTTGCAGCTGGACACAGAACCATTGGCATAATAACACCCCTCCACCACTACCTTCTGTCTTCTATGACCAAGCCAACTTTGTATCCAAATTGCCAACTCTCCATGGCTCCCATGTGACTCAATCTTCAGGACCAGAGTCGAGAGTGTGGTGCTGGAACAGCACAGCAGGTCAGGCAGCATCCAGGGAGCAGGAGAATCGACATTTCGGGTATAAGACCTTCATCAGGAACAAGGCTCATGGGCCGGGGGGCTGAGAGATAAATGGGAGGGGACTAGGGATGGGGGGAAGATAGCTGAGAATGCAATAGGTAGATGAAGGTGCAGGGGAAGGTAATAGGACAGAGAGGAGGGTGGAGCAGATAGATGAGAAAGGTGATGGACAGTCAGGAGGGCGGTGCCGGGTTGGAGGATTGGGACTGGGATAATGTGTGGTGAGGGGAAATGAGGAAACTGTTGAAATCCACATTGATCGCGTGTGGTTGAAGGGCCCCACGGTGGAATATGAGGCGTTCTTCCTCTAGGTGTCGGGTGGTAAGGGTTTGTCAATACTTTAGTAAAGTCCAAGTCGACAACATCCACTTTCTACCCTCATCAATCATCTTCATCACTTCCTCAAATAAAAAATCAAGTTTGTGAGGTAAGACCACTCCCGCACAAAGCCACAGTGACTATCCCAAACAAAGCCATTCTTCTCCAAATCCGAGGCAATACTGTGCTGAAGAAGCTTCTCCAATAATTTCCCTCCTACTGATGTAAGGCTCACTGGCCTATAATTTCCTGGTATATCCCTGTTGCCTTTCTTAAACAAAGGAACAACATTGGCTGTTTTCCAGTCTTCTGGGACCTTACCTGTAGCTGTAGAGGATATGAAAATCTCTGTCAAGGCCCCAGCAATCTCCTCCCTTGCCCCCCCTCAGTATCCTGGGAGAGATCCCATTCCTGGGACTTACCATCTTAATGTTTTTCAAGACACCAAACACCTTCTCCTTCTCAATATTGACATACCCTAGAATATTAACATACCCCTCTCTAAGCATCCCATCACCCTGATCCTTTTCTTTAATGAGTACCAATGTGAAGTATTCATAAAGACCTCACCCATTTCCTCTTGTGGCCACTTTCACAGCCACTAGTGATGCATTGTCATATTGCTCAGCAGAGAGCAGGAGCTTTTTTTAAGGAGCTGTCAGAGAAGTCTCTCAACTCTCACAGGTATTAATAAAGTTGAGTTCTGCTTGTACACCCTGTGACACTGGTAGTTTATGCTACAGTCTTGACCCCTCTGCTGCCCCTACATCCCTCTCAGTTTATGGTCTGCGGGTCTCTCTCCACAGCAGGCTCCTGTTGGTGTCAATGTTTGGCTCACTCCTCCTCCCAGATCCCAGACAGTTGTCAATCACTCTGACCCAATTCTTACTGCAGTCAAAGTGTACAAACCAAATTCTTACTACAAGTACTGTTGACCCCCCAACCCAGACAGACAGACAGACAAACAGACACACACACACACACACATATGCATATATGTTTGTGGAGTGATTTTGGACTTGCAGAGTTACATTGTACTTTGCTCAAAAACTGCATGAATTCATGTAAAACTCTGTTATCTCACTTTTTAGTTTACAATCAGTCTAAACATTATGACAAAGACAGAGAACACAGACGGCTAACACCTTCAACGTATTGTCTAGCTAATACCCATTGTTACAGTTAACCAGAGAATGTAACTTTAAAAAAAAAGGTTTTGTGATTTACACATGAAAGAAGTTAAACTATTATAGTATTAGAACATAGAACATTACAGCGCAGTACAGGCCCTTCGGCCCTCGATGTTGCGCCGACCTGTCATACCAATCTGAAGCCCATCTAACCTACACTATTCTATGAACATCCATATGCTTGTCCAATGACGACTTAAATGTACTTAAAGTTGATGAATCTACTACCGTTGCAGGCATAGCATTTCATACCCTTACTACTCTCTGAGTAAAGAAACTACCTCTGACATCTGTCCTACATCTATCACCCCTCAATTTAAAGCTATGCTCCCTCGTGCTCACCATCACCATACTTGGAAAAAGGCTCTCACTGTCCACCTTATCTAACCCCCTGATTATCTTATATGTCTCTATTAAGTCACCTCTCAACCTTCTTCTCTCTAACGAAAACAGCCTCAAGTCCCTCAGCCTTACCTCGTAAGACCTTCCCTCCATACCAGGCAACATCCTAGTAAATCTCCTCTGCACCCTTTCCAAAGCTTCCACATCCTTCTTATAATGCGGTGACCAGAACTGTACACAATACTCCAAGTGCGACCGCACCAGAGTTTTGTACAGCTGTAGCATAACCTCATGGTTCCAGAACTCGATCCCTCTATTAATAAAAGCTAAAACACTGTGTGCCTTCTTAACAACCCTGTCAGATGAAAGCCTCAACAAACAATTAAGGAATTTTTCAATGTATAATTTCAGTTACATCACACTGTAAACTTTTACTATAAATTCTGTGTCTGACAACTGTTCCCTCCACAACCACCTGATGAAGGAGCGATGCTCTGAAAGCTAGTGCTTCCAATTAAACCTGTTGGACTATAACTTGGTGTTGTGTGATTTTAAACTTTACACAAGTACTGTGAACATATTCCTACCCAGTGACAGGCTTCTCTAATCCAGGCTCTGAACATCAACAGCAATCATGTAAATATATCACTTTATATTTATAGAAGCACAAAGACAAAGAAACTAGGAGCAGGAATTGGCCATTCAGCCCATTGATAACCTGCTTCACCATTCAGCATGGTCATGATTCATCCTTTATTTCAGTGCCACATACCCACTCTGTCCCCATTCCCATGGACACCTTTATTATTTAGAAAACTATTTACTTATTTATTTCTTGAACATGATCACTTATTTTCACAGACTTCAGTTGTAGAAAATTTCACAGTTTCACCACCCTGGAAATGAAGAAATCTCTCCTCATCTGAGTCATAAATGATCTGCCCCATATCCTGAGACCATGACCCCTTTATTTGGACTCTCCCAGTCAGGGCAAACAATTCCCGCAGCCAGTCTGTCGAGCCCTGTCGGGCTTTTATTCCAAACACCTAATGTTGTACCACCGAAGGAAGAAGCAGCTCCGAAAACTAGTGCTTCCAAATAAACCTGTTGGACTATTACCTGGTGTTACATGATTTTTAACAGTATAAAACATGGCAGCTTTCAAAGAATCACAATAAATATGAGCAAATGGGATGAATGATGTCACAGGCAGTGCTGGCAGGGGTACTGCACATGTGCAATTGGCACATTGAGAACTTCCAGGGGATGTTAACAAACATTGTCAAAATTTGAATGCAGCTTAAAATATTGCAAGAACTGAGTAATTAATACGTTTTATTTGCTAAATCCTTCTCCCAACAAGGAGAGCTGCAACCAGTCAAACTCATTTGAAGCAAACCTGGAAATCACTGGCTTTAAGCTGGCTACTAGGCAACATCCTAGTACACTAGGCACAGTTTTGACCTCTTGAAATCTCCACCCGGTCCACTGCAAGTTTGTTAGTCGCCCGCTGAAAGTTAATTGTGGAAATACATACAAAGTGCATCCGACAAATTTTAAGTCGTTATGAGCAGTTCTCAGCACTCAGGACAAAAAAGGGGCTTCTGGGCAAATCACAGGATTTAACAGAGTGGGGATAGGATAATCCCCCGTGTCCTTGGTCTGCATTCAGAAGAACAGGAGTGTGATTCATTTTATCATTTGCCTTTACTGGTTCCAAGTAACAGAAAACTCTCAGAGACACCCCACAGCTGCCAATCATGGTCCATCAGCAAGGGTTAACATGCAATTTGAACTAAAGTGGAGACACTTTACAGGTCTGGAATAATTTCATATCATAAGCGCTCAACGTTTAGATTGTGGAGATCAGATGGGACAGAAAATAAAGCCAGAACAGTAACCTCGTAAATTCCTGCAAAATTGGTCCATTTCATAGGCAAGGGTCCAGAAACAGGTCAGAGACGTACAGGGCTGAATTTTAACCCCAAAGACCTGGGGGTGCCTTCATGTAAAATGCTGTAACCTTAAAAATTTAGAGCTTGACTTGACCTGCTCATCTCGGTGTTGATTAGTGGTATGACAAGGGAGAAAGAGTCAACCTGCTCACAGGAAGCACGTTGACCATTTAAGTATCTTAATGAGATTGGCAATCTCAGATACAATAATTAGAATCCCTACAGTGTGGAAACAGGCCCTTCAGCCCAACAAGTCCACACTGATCCTCCAAAAGGTAACCCCACCCAGACCCATTCCTCTACATTTACCCCTGACTCATGCACCTAATCCATACATCCCTGACCACTATGGGCAATTTAGCATGGCCAATTCACCTTACCTACATATCTTTGGATTGTGGGAGAATACCAGAGCAAGCATACGCAGACATAGGGAGAATATGCAAATTCCACCCATATGGTGGCCTGAGGCTGGAATTGAACCCAGGACCCATGAGGCAGCAGTGCTAACCACTGGGTCACTATGCCACCCATACATAATATGTTTTGCAGTGTTATTTGTGGCTGCTTTAGGTTTCCCAAGCTTCATGAAGACCAATAGCAGGAATTCGGGAAGGATAACCACCCTTGGCACCTTGCCATGTCTTGGCACACCTCAGGGCCAAGGATAAGACTCCTTGCCATCCCCCCACCATACATCTCCTTGAGTAAAATTAGGTGACCTACTTGTGATGGCAGCCTGCTACGGAGTGAGTGCTCCCCGACTGAAAACCAAACCTGTCAACCAAAGGGACCTCCAGGCTGTCAATATAAATCTCCACAGCAGGTAATGAAACCCAAACTGCAGGATTATCTGACAGAAACTCCACAACTACCTACCTGCGAAGGTCCAACCACACTATCAGCCATGGGAACAATACAGACTGATATATGAAAAAAAAAGAGTGGGAAGAGAAAGGGAGGGAGAAATGAGGGGGTGGGCCAAGAAATGGGGAGAGAAAAGGAGGGAGGGAAGGAAGTGGGAAGGAGAAGTGCAAAGTGGGCAGAAGGGAAGGGCAAACAAGAGAGGGGGAGGGGATGGAGGGAGAAAGGAAAGGAAGGAAGGTGGAGGGAGGAACAAACAGGGAGGGGAGATGGGAAGGAAGGAAGAGAGAAAAAGAACAAAATAAAAAGGTGAGAAAGAAAGAGATGGAGGGAGGGAGAAAGAGATAGAGAAAGGGATGATATTTGAATTTTTAGAAATGCTATCCACTTGGCATCTGTTGCTGTAGAAACCACAATAAGTTGTAAGGTTCTAGCATCAGGAACACAAAATATTCTGAGATCACTGTTGACAACTACAGAGATGTAAGAGGCAATCCTAAACTGAGAACTCACAAGGTATAAAGTAGACTTTGTGCAATCGTGTAAACTGAATGAACAAGTTGGCCGCTCGTTTTTTGTATCTGTAAATTCTCCTCTTTGTTGATTTTGAGAAGATTGTGATATAATAATACGTTATGCAGAATACAATAGGTTTGAAATTATATTTATGCATATTAATGTATGACACTTAAATAGAACACAAATTTTCTTATGAATAATGCAAGAGGTGTTAACTCACTTTAAATGGATAAGCATCTCTGTTAAGACCATGAATTTAGATCAAAGTTAATTACTAAGTTATAAACTAAAAATAACAAATCATTAGGCTCAAAATTATGGAACAAATGTTGTCAAATAAACAAGATCAAATTGAAATACTCACAGCTCCCAAATTTCAAGGGACAAGCATGTGCATCCATTGGAAAATCCTCCAAGTGCATTGGACATTCTGCTTGGACAGTAAGCCTGTGGGAACACACATTCAGTGACTAGATACAAGTACTAGTGTTATATAGCATGCCATGAATATCTTTATTGCAAAGGAGATGGAGTTTAAGAGCACAAAACTGTCAAGGGCATTGGTTCAATCACCATATACCACTTTGATCCCCATCCACTGGAGTCTGCTCGAGAAATTCACTTGGTTCGTCCCTGTGATGAAGGAGCTACCTTATGAGGAAATATTCAGTAGTTTGGGCCTTTGCTCATTGGAGTTTAGCAAAATGAGAAATAATCTTATTCAAACATAAGGTTCAGAGGAGCAGTGACAGGGTAAATCCTGAGGCTGTTTCCATTTAAGAGGGAATCGAGGATGAGGGGCAATGTTTAAAAACAAGGAGTCGCCCAATAAGGAGGAAAACATGAGGGTGCATGTTTTGAGGAGTGTTTTTCTTTTCCCGCAGAGGATTATTAATGTTTGGAAATCTCCATCCCAAAGTGTAGGGGAGACTTTGCCTTTGAACATATTCAAGGGTGAATTGTGTAGTGTTTTATTCCACAAGGGAATGATATTGGATTATTGGAGCAGGCAGGAAAGTTGAGTTAAGGCAACAATCAGCCTTGACTTTATTTGAATGATGGAGCAGGCTTGGGAGCCTACCCCTGCTTCCATTTCAAATAGCCTCATGTCCAAATCCATCTTATCAGAATTACATTGCATTATTTCTAAATCTTACAGCCCACATGCTGTTGTAACTGACATTTTCAATAGAAGAATAAGGCTAATTCAACTAGCAGAATTTTGTTTTACAGTTTTTACTAATATTATTAGATATACCAGAGAGTTTGCTTCTTCAGACTCATACGGTCTCTGTTGTACATAAAGTGACCTTACTGTACTTTAAGGATACCGATTAATCAATTTGTCACAGCAATATGACATGACGTCAATAAAATAGAAATGCACCCTCCTACTGTTCCAATTTTGTTCAAATCTCCAATTGCAAATCACTTATACTTCGTATATATTTATAAGGCAAAGCTAAAGAAAACTAAATTAGTGCATTGACTTTGACAGTAAAACATTTTGATGCTTTTCACACATTTTTCATGTTTCTCTGTAAATGAATAATTTTACACAACTCAATTTGACCACAATAAAATAAACACTTTCACTGCAGCTTATGCAAAACTTAGAAATAAGGTAAATAGAACACAGAACATGGAATATTACAGTGCAGTATAGGCCATTTGACCCAAGATGTTGTGCTGGCCTGTGAAACCAATCCAAAGCCCACCTAACCTACACTATTCCATTTTAGCCCATATGACTATCCTATGATCATTTAAATGCTCTTAAAGTTGGCGAGTCTACTCCTGTTGCAGGCAGTGCGTTCCATGTTCCTCCTACTCTCTGAGTAAAGAAACTACCTCTGACAGCTGTCCTATATCAATCACCCCTCAATTTAAAGCTATGTCCTCTCATGCTAGCCATCACTATCCAAGGAAAAAGGCTCTCCCTGTCCACCTTATCTAACCCCCTAATTATCTTATATGTCTCAATTAAGTCACCTCTCAACCTTCGTCTCTCTAATGAAAACAGCCTTAAGTCCCTCAGCCTTTCCTCGTAAGACCTTCCCTCCATACCAGGCAACATCCTAGTAAATCTCTTCTGAGCCCTTTCCAACATTTCCACATCCTTCTTATCATGCAGTGACCAGAACTGTACGCAATACTCCAAGTGTGGCCACACCAGAGCTTTGTACAGCTGCAGCATGACCTCGTGGTTTCAAAACTCAATCCCTCTACCAATAAAAGCTAACAAACCGCATGCCTTCTTAACAACTCTTTCAACCTGGGTAGCAACTTTCACGGATCTATGTACACGGACACTCAGATCTCTCTGCTCATCTACACTAGCAAGAATCTTACCATTAGCACAGTACTCTTTATTCCTGTTGCTCCTTCCAAAGTGAATCACCTCACGTTTTTCTGAATTAAACTCCATTTGCCACCTCTCAGTCCAACTCTGCAGCTTACCTATGTACCTCTGTAACCTGCAAGATCCTTCAGCACTACCCACAACTCCACTAATCTTAGCGTCATCCGTAAATTTACTAACCCATCCTTCTACGTTCTTATCCAGGTCATTTATAAGAACGACAAACAGCAGTGGACCCAAAACAGATCCTTGTGGTACACCACTAGTAACTGAACTCCAGGATGAATATTTCCTATCAACCTCCACCCTCTGTTTTCTTTCAGCTAGCAAATTTCTGATCCAAACCACTAAATCACCCTCAATCCCATGCCTCCATATTTTGTACAATAGCCTACTGTGGAATATTTTATCAAACACTGAAATCTATATATACCACATCAACCGCATTACTCTCCTCCACCTGTTTGGTCACTATCTCAAAGAACTTAAGAAGGTTTGTGAGGCATGACCTACCCTTCACAAAACCATGTTGACTATTCCTAATCAACCTATTCCTTTCTAGATGATTATAAATCCTATCTCATATAACCCTTTCCAACACTTTACCCACAACCGAAGTAGGCTCTATAATTAACAGGGTTGCCTCTACTCCCCTTCTTGAACAAGGGACAACATTTGCGCACCTCCAGTCTTCTGGCACTATTCCTGTAGACAATAACGACAGAAAGATCAAAGCCTAGGATAAATCCTATCTGGCCCAAGGGATTTATCTGTTTTCACACTTTCTAGAATTGCTAATACCTCCTGCTTGTGAACCTCAATCCTATCTAGTCTAGTAGCCTGTATCTCAGTATTTTCCTTGACAACATTGTCTTTTTCCAGTGTGAATACTGACAAAAAATATTCATTTAGCGCTTCTCCTATCTCCTTGGACTCCACGCAGAATTTCCCACTACTGTCCTTGATTAGCCCTAATCCTTCTGTAGTAATTCTTTTATTCGTGATATACCTATTGAAAGCTTTAGGGTTTTCCTTGCTCCTATCTGCCAACAACTTCTCATGTCCCCTCTGGCATTTTTAAGCTCTCTCTTTAGGACTTTTCTGTCTAACTTGTAACTAAAGAGCCCTAACTGAGCCTTCACTTCTCATCCTTATATAAGCCATCTTCTTCCTTTTGACAAGAGTTTCAACTTCCTTAGTAAACCACGGCTCTCTTGCTCAACCACTTCCTCCCTTCCTGACAGGTACATACTTATCAAGGACCTGCAGTAGCTGTTCCTTGAATAAGCTCCACGTTTCAATTGTGTTCATCCCCTGCAGTTTCCTTCCTCATCCTAAGCATTCAAAATCTTGCTTAATCGCATCGTAATTGCTTTTCCCCTAGCTATAACTCTTGCCCTGCGGTATATACTATCTCTAAAGTCTTTCCATCGCTAAAGTAAACATAAGTGAATTGTGGTCTCTATCATCCAAATGCTCACCTACTTCCAAATCTAACACCTGGCCAGGTTCATTACCCAGTACCAAATCCAATGTGGCCTCGCCCCTTGTTGGCCTGTCTACATACTGTGTCAGGAAGCCTTCCTGCACACACTGGACAAAAAAATGACCCATCTAAAGTACTCAAATTATAGTATTTCCAGTCAATATTTGGAAAGTTAAAAACCCCATAACAACTACCCTGTTACTTGTGCTCCTATCCAGAATCACCTTTGCTATCCCTTCTTGTTCATCTCTGGAACTATTTGGAGGCTGACAGAAACTCCCAGCAGGGTGACTTCTCCTTTCCCGTTTCTAACCTCAGACCACATTATCTCAGTAGAAGAGTCTTCAAACGCCCTTTCTGCCACTGTAATACTGTCATTGACTAACAATGCTACACCTACCCGTCTTTCACCATCTTCTCTGTTCTTACTGGAACATCTAAGTCCCAGAACCTGCAATAACCATTCCTGTCCCTGCTTTATCCATATCTCCAAGAGATGTGAGAATAGTTAGAAGGATACTAACAAGCTTCAGAAGGACATGCACAGAATGGTGCAATTGGAAGGCACATGGCAAGTGAAATTAAACATGAGAGTGTAGCACAATTTATTTTATGAAATGAATGCAGGGGCAGGAAATCTAAATGGTATAATTTTAAAAAGGAGCTCAGGACTGAACAGTGCTGATATAAGGAAAGCAGCTGTCGGTGATTCAGAGCTCAGACTCCTGCTAACTTCATGTCGGTCCTGAGGTAACTGGATCCCCAGATCACATCCAACATTAGAGTCAGGTATTTGGTGGATTAGGAGGAGGGTGGGTGTGAGAGCCAGTAGCAATAGGAATAGCAGTAATTGGCTTATTTAAATGCCACCTCTGACAACATATTCAGCAAAGTTACTGCTTGGCTTGGCCCTGATGGGGGTTAGGTGCTTAAAGAGTTTTGACTGCATTTGACAAAAACATATCAACAGTTTTGAGCATTTTTTCTGTCCTTATTCACAAAAGGTGGACAATGCCTATCTAACTGCAACAGTTGAATTCTTGCTGAAGAGCATACTGGGCCTTAGCTCTCAGAGCTGTCAGAACAATTTTTAGACTACAGGTTTAGAAGGATGAATAGAAGGAATGAAAGGTCTACGTTTGAGAGATGGGTGCATAGAGCTGCTTAGCTACAATGTCTTTTCTTCTGCTCTGAATCTTCCTTGCCTCTATACCGATTAGGACATAGCAGTGATTTAATGGGGTCTGCAAGAGTGGGACATGCGATGACTGTGACAGGTTGACTGACATCAGCTGTTTTCCTAATAGAGCCTTCAAGTTAAAGATTACCTCAGCAGTTAGTTTGCATCAGTTTGGGCTTCATGATATCTATCAGCACTTTCTTTCTTGTGACATATTTACATTCCTTGAACACGCAGGGAGCAGAGAAGGTTTACTAGGATGTTGCCTGGTATGGAGGGAAAGTCTTACGAGGAAAGGCCGAGGAACTTGAGGCTGTTTTCGTTAAAGAGAAGAAGGTTGAGAGGTGACTTAATAGAGACATATAAGATAATCAGAGGGTTAGATAGGGTGGACAGGGAGAGCCTTTTTCCAAGTATGGTGACGGCGAGCACGAGGGGGCATAGCTTTAAATTGAGGGGTGATAGATATAGGACAGATGTCAGAGGCAGTTTCTTTACTCAGAGAGTAGTAAGGTATGGAATGCTGCCTGTAATGGTAGAAGATTCGCCAACTTTAAGTACATTTAAGTTGTCATTGGACTAGCAAATGGACGTACATGGAATAGCATAGGTTAGATGGGCTTCAGATTGGTATGACAGGTCGGCGCAACATCGAGGGCCGAAGGGCCTGAACTGCGCTGTAATGTTCTATGTGCGACATAGGCAGGATGCAGAGCTGGGCTAAAAAATGGCAGATGGAGTTCAACCTGGAAAAATGCGAAGTGATGCATTTTGGAAGGCCGAACTTGAATGCTGAATAAAGGATTAAAGACAGGATTCTTGACAGTGTGGAGGAACAGAGGGATCTGGGTGTGCAAGTACATAGATCCCTCAAAGTTGCAACCCAAGTGGATAGGGTTGTTAAGAAAGCATCTGGTGTTTTGGCTTTCATTACCAGAGGGATCAGACTTAAGAGCCGTGAGGTTTTGCTGCAGCTCTACAAGTCCTTGGTGAGACCACACTTGGAATGTTGCGTCCAGTTCTTGTCGCCCTACTACAGGAAAGATACAGAGGCTTTGAAGAGGGTGCAAAGAAGGTTTACCAGGATGCTGCCTGGACTGGAGGGCTTGCCTTATGAAGAAAGGTTGAATAAGCTCGGACTTTTCTCTCTGGAGAGAAGGAGGAAGAGAGGAGACCTGATCGAGGTATACAAGATAATGAGTGGAATAGATAGAGTCAAAATGCCAGAGACTTTTCCCCAGGGCAGGATTGGCTGGTATGAGGAGTCATAGTTTGAAGATATTAGGAGGAAGGTATAAAGGAGACATCAGAGATAGGTTCTTTACGCAGAGAGTTGTGAATGCATGGAATGCATTCCCAGCTGTGGTGGTGGAAGCAGAGTCATTGGGGACATTTAAGCGACTGCTAGACATGCACATGGATAGCAGTGAATTGAGGGGTGCGTAGGTTAAGTTATTATATTTTATATTAGGATTAAACCGCGGCTCAACATCATGGGCCAAAGGGCCTGTTCTGTGCTATAGAACATAGAACATAGAAAAATACAGTGCAGTACAGGCCCTTGAGCCCTCGATGTTGCGCCGACCGAAGCCTACCTAACCTACACTAGCCCAATAACCTCCATATGCTTGTCCAATGCCCGCTTAAATGACCATAAAGAGGGAGAGTCCACCACTGATACTGGCAGGGCATTCCATGAACTCACAACCCGCTGAGTAAAAAATCTACCCCTAACATCTGTCCTATACCTACCACCCCTTAATTTAAAGCTGTGTCCCCTAGTAACAGCTGACTCCATACGCGGAAAAAGGTTCTCACTGTCAACCCTATCTAAACCCTTAATCATCTTGTACACCTCTATCAAATCTCCCCAAACCTTCTTTTCCCCAAGTGCCTCAGCCTTTCCTCATACGATCTTCCTACCATGCCAGACAACATCCTGGTAAACCTCCTCTGCACTCGTTCCAATGCCTCCACATCCTTCCTATAGTATGGCGACCAAAATTGCACACAATACTCCAGATGAGGCCGCACCAGAGTCTTATACAACTGCAACATGACCTCAGGACTCCGGAACTCAATTCCTCTACCAATAAAGCCCAGTACACCATATGCCTTCTTCACAGCACTATTTACCTGGGTGGCAACTTTCAAAGATCTGTGTACATGGACACCAAGATCCCTCTGCTCATCCACACTACCAAGTAGTCTACCATTAGCCCAGTAATCCATCTTCTTGTTACTCCTACCAAAGTGAATGACTTCACACTTAGCTACATTGAATTCCATTTGCCACCTTACTGCCCAGCTCTGCAACTTATCTATATCGCGCTGTAACCTGCCACATCCTTCTTCGCTGTCCACAACTCCACCGACTTTCGTGTCATCCGCAAACTTGCTCACCCAGCCTTCAAGCCCCTCCTCCAGGTCATTTATAAAAATGACAAACAACAATGGTCTCAAAACAGATCCTTGTGGAACACCGCTAGTAACTGCGCTCCAAGATGAACCTATACCATCAATTACTACCCTCTGTCTCCTTCCAGCCAGCCAATTCCTAATCCAAACCTCTAATGCACCCTCAATGCCATACCTCCGTAGTTTTTGCATTAGCCTGCCATGGGGTACCTTATCGAACGCCTTGCTAAAATCCATACAGCTTTTCTATGTTCTATGTTATAATGATGCCCCAACTTCCGGATAAAGCCACACAAGAAGCTTATTCACATCTATTTAAAGCTTTCATACAACAGTTTAGTGCAGTTTGTCTGAGACGAGTGATTTCTTTGGTTGGACTCTGAGAGACAAGGGGAGGAAGTTGGGGGGCATAGAAGAGGGATCTAAGGAAACACAAAGGTTGGGAGTGGAGGTGGATTGAGGAAAGATAAGAAATGGAGGGACTTAAAGGGCTGATCCAGTCATGTTGAAATGTGTGTCCATTTCAGGCTGTTGCCTGGAAGAGTCCTTACAAGCTTCGAATTCATCAACAACATTTCAACTCTTCCTACTAAGAGCGACCTCCAATAATTTTCTTTACAATGTAAGGAAGCAAGTCAGCTGAATCAACAAGCTGAGCTGTGTCTCACAGAGTGGTAAATGCAACACTGAACACTAATACACATATTCAATAAAAGAGTAGAAGCAAAAGATACCAATGTTTCTTCCACAGCAAAGGAATGTCTCTAGCTCCCCTTTCACCAATACTGTGTGCCAACCATAAGGCATGTTGTATATTTAGTTCTTTGACTAAGTTAGTTTCAACAAATAATGATAATGCTCATATGAATAAAGTAAAACCAATATAAAGTGTATTAATTGCAAGTAACATTTAAATTTATTAAACACACATACCAGCTTCTTGCTGCCAAAGAATCTTCAGCAATGGTAATGCAATTGGACAGGAGAGATTGGGCCATGATGCACAGTCTCCCTGTTTGTTCAGGACCCTCTTTTAAAGTCTTCACATTCATGTTGCATTATTAGTTGATAACAAGTTTCTGCACTATAAAGCTTTCCTGCTAATAGTCACATGTGTCTCACACACACGCCACTGGCGTTTTAAATTCTCATTGTAATGGCAAGGAAATGAAGAAAAAGGTAGAGAGCAGAAATGACGCACACTTCCAGTTCCACCATTGGAATGCCACGCGTGGCCACAGTTGAGTTTCTACCCATAGTGTTCATCAGTTTCATCCTCAAATAATTGCAATTATGAGCTAATAGTGAGTAAACATAATTCATACCATTTTCAGGGCTGTGCTGCAGTTAAAAGACAGTTGAAACAATCCAAAATTTTAGTTATTAAAAGTTTTTTTTTCTCTCTATCATATGTACCTCTTCATTAACACTAGTTTTGGGGTAGGGACATGGGACAATAGCTGAGTTGCAGAAAAGAATATTTGCAGCTTTTAAATATTGAACATTTTACCTCATTGTGTATAGAAGCTTCCCATCATCTTGGATTCGTAGCAGCTTGTTTGGCATGGTCATGTTATGTGCCACTGACTTCTTGCCATTATAAAAGAATGTGTCTGGTGTCCATATCTTACTGGCCATCAGGTTGTTCAATCGAAGAATGTTCATTGGGCCCTTAAATTTAAGTCTTTCATCTTTCCAACTTTGTCGAAAGAACACATCGATTGTGTATTCCTGTTAACATCAATCAGTTTATCAGAACAGTAGATACATCTCATTAGTAAAGTATGCATGCAGTAATATTTTCACCACATGATGGGAAATCAAGATCAAATGCTAGTTTCTTTCTGTTTTCTGATAACACCTTAAGAAACCATTCTTCAGATTAAAGAAAGATGATCTTATTTAGATAGTAAGAATATGGGAGTGCAGCTCAAAAATAGGAATCTTCTACTCAACAACATTATATGTCACTGTCGGTATAATTCAAATATAATAGTTATATCACTTTTGAAACTTCAGCATTGTTAAGCAGTTCTGAAAGTCCCTCCATAATGTTTTTGATCAGAATTATAGTGAACAGCAAACAACTGTTTTCCTTTAACTTATTTATTCTGTCCATTTATTAACCTTGCAATTAGTAATCAACATTGTAATACCTTGAACATTAAAGATTACAACAATTCTACGCATTCTGGTTTCTTGATGTAAATTTGCTTCAGTTTTTTGGAAGACACAATGGTATGTAAGTAATGTCACTCAACAGGTAAACTACAGGTGAATGCTCTGCAGACAAAACTTCAAATGAATTCATATTCAATCAACTAATTAAAAATTCAATTGAGTAATAAGCATGTGAAATTGAAAGCAAGTCTCACTAAAGGTGCCATGAATCAATCCGTGATTGTGGTAAACTTCTATCTGGTTTATTAATATCATTTTGGTAAGGAAGCCTGTTGCCCTTATCTTGTCTGGGCGACATGTGACTCTAGATGCACAGCAGCATGACTGACTCATAACTGACTTCTGAAATGGTCCTAACTGTGCTACTGAGTTATGCTATTGTGGATAACACTAAAAGGAATAAAACAAGAAGGATTGCCTTACAAAATGGCAATGGCACACTCAGCACTGCAAAGTCATCCTTACTAACAGCTGAAGGTTTTTGTCAAAATTGGGAAAGGTGTCCTACAGGCTTATTAAGGCAGCAGCCTGCCTTAGGCCTGGATTTTCAAAATGATGTAGAGTTTTTCTGTTGCTGGGATAGTGGCAGAGGGGGCCAAAAACCAGCCAAGCCCCGCACTTGGTAGCCTCTGTACCCATCTGAAATCCCTCAGTTAGACTCCCTGAGAAACTGGCCTCTCTGCAATGGAAATCCCAACTCTCAAGGCAATTTCTTACAGTTTGGATTTTCAGTTTACACTCCCAACCTAGGAACGAAATCCAAATCATCGGCATATTCACAGAATCAATAATACCTTACAGCCAATATCCCAGGTTCCATTATCATAATTCCTGCATAAATCCCATACCGTTGGGAGGACAGACCCAAATGGAGGAGGTGGCAAGTTCGAATGTAACTTGGAAGGAGTTGCCTTGGGAGTCATTAAGACTGACTCTGGACCCCATGAAATCTCATAACTTCACCTTTGTCATGGACAAGGAAACTTCCTACTGATTATTACCGAATACATTCCCTCATCTGATGAATCTTGGAGGAAGCACTGAGGGCGACAAGGCATAGAATGTACTTTGATCAGATGACAATATCCATTGTCAAAATGGTGGAACCATAAAAATATAGCAATTAGGAGCAGGAGTGGGCTGTTCTGACTCATCAACAGGATCATGTCTGCTCTTCTATCTGAAAGTCATAATCCCATCACCTCCCTATAACCCTTGACACCTTTTGCCTCTAGAAATATGTATATTTTGAAAAATATATATTCAATCATTTAGGCTCTGTGACCACATGTGGTAAAGAATTCCACGTGCTCACCATCCTCTGAGTGAAAATATTTCTCCTCAACCCAGTTCAAAATGGCTGACTACCACTGAGATTGTGACCAGTTGTTCTAAACCTGGGAAAACATTGCTCCTGCATCTAGTCTATCCAGCCCAGTCAGAATTTTAGACATTTCAATGAAATCCCCTCTCACTTCAATGAGCAGAGGACCAAGAAATCCAAACTCTTCTCATATGTCCATTCTACCATCCCCAGAATCAATCTGGTAAACCTTTGCTGCACCCCCACTATTGACCAGAATGGCTGAATCATCTGAAACAAGTGGTGAGGGAACAAATCTGAGGGACAAAAAAGCCTCCCAGACCTTATCCTCATCAAACTAACTGTCATAGATTCATTTGTCCTTGACAAAATCGGTAAGAACCACAGAATACGCTGGAAAGATCAGCACACTCCATCTTCACACTAAGCATACCCTATGCTGTGTTATGTGGCAGTACCACCATGCTAAATGGATAGAGTCAGAATACATAGAGCAACTCAAGACTGTCCATCCATGAGGGGCTGTGGGTCAACAACAAAAACACTGTGTTCAACTACAACCCTTAACCTCATGGTCTTGTATACATCCGCTTCTATTACTACTATTAAGCTGGGAGGTCAACCCCTGGTTCAAGGAAGTATACAGGAAGGATTGCCAGGAGCAGCATCAAGCATACTTAAAACTGAGGTGTCAACTGGTGAAGCTACAACAAAGCTACAACAACTTGTATGCCAGATAAATACAATAGATAAAGGTCAAAAGCCTAATTCTGTTAATCAATAAGTAATTTTCCAACCAATAGATCAGATTTTAGCTCTGTATCCTGCCATATGCAGGGGTGAATGTTAGTAGACAATTAAACAGCTAACAGGAGGTGGCAACTCCATAACAATCTCTATCCTCAGTGATGGAGGTGCCCAGCAAATCCATGCAAAAGACGAGACCGAAATAGTTGTAACCATCTTCAACCGGAAGGTCTGAGTCATTACCATTGGCCAAAAGCTGAAATGAACCAACCATAAAAATTCTGAGACTACAAGAACATATCAGAGGCTGGGAATTCAGAGGCAAGTAATTCACTGCCAAAGGAACAAGTTACTTCCAATGCACAGTAGTAGCAGTGTACCATCTCCAAGATGCTCTACAGAAATCCACTCATCTAATAAGACCTTTCAAAACTGTGACCTCTAACCCCTCGGGCAAAGGCAGCAGATAGACGGAGACAGCACCATCTGCAACTTCCCTTCCAAGTTACACACTATCCTGACTCAGAAGTACATCACTGTTCCTTCACTGTCGTTTGGTCAAAACCCGAACTCCTTCCTTCACAGCTGCGCATGCACCTACACCAGCTGAACTGGAGCTCACTGCCACATTTCAGCTCAACTATGGTAGGGCAACAAATCCTGATGCCCACATCTCATGAAATAACATTTTAAAAACATTGTGAAAGTAGCATGTGACTAATAACAATGTCATAATTGCAATTAACAATCACAGAAGTGTTAAGGTGCAGAGGGAGCTGTTTGGCACATCATGTCTGCACTGAACGAACCATCATTGCCTCGTGCCAATCTCCCACATTTTATACACATCCTTGCACACTATCATGCTACTTTGATCCAAACAATCATCATAATAAACATTACAAACATGTCCATCATTATATTGCCATAATACTTTTGTAATTATAATTCATAACATTATGAGCGTTTGCTATAGTTATTGGCAAAAAGGGGTCAATTTGATTTACCACAATTGTCAATGACATTTCTTGTCGTATTCATCAGAATTTATTCAGCTATCCTTGGTTAACAGAATTAGACTTTTGACTTTTTCTAATTAGAAACTGTAGAAATGTCAGCTATTATCTCTGTTACACATCTTTGGTACTAAAAATGAATAAAGCAATGCTTGAAATAGATCTGTTTACTTAAAGTATGTGATAAAGTTATCCATTCTTTTATATGCACAATAATAATATAAATCCTGTTCAGAAAAAGAACAATATCTCTGAATGACAGGCAGTTTTATCTATTTGCCTATAAAGTATGATCACCCCAAAGAAGCAAAAAGAATTGGATGCTGAAAATCTGAAACAGAAGTGGAAAGTTTTGGTCATACCAGAAAGTCTGGACACATTACTAAAGAGTGAAAAAAAGAGTTTGCGACCTTTCATCAGAAGTTAGAAATGTGCTACATTTTGAGCAACTGACAGAGGGAGTGTTGGAAGAAATGCAGATGAAAAGAAACATCTGTGATTAGGATGGAGAGAATAAATAGCAATGTACGCCATGGTAGAAAATAAGAAGAGGGATAGTACATGAAAGCAAATAAAACATGTCCAACTAAGTTGCAAATTGTAGGAGAGCAGCTCCCTGGATGCAAAGTCGAGGGGTTTGCAAAGAAACTAGAGGGAGAGAAAAAGCAAAAGCCAATACAGACAAAGGTTATGATTCAAAATAGCTCAATTCAATATTGAGTCCAGAAGGCTGTAAAGTGCTGGAGTCGAAAGATGAAATGTTGTTCCTCAAACATTGGAACAACGAGGCATGTCAAGGCCAGAAATCTCAGAGTTCAAACAAGGCAGATAATTGAAATGACAAGTAAATGGAAGCTTAGACTCGTGCCTGCAGATTGAACAAAGATGTACTGCAAAGCAGTCTTCAAGTCTGTGCTTGGTTTCCCCAGTGTAGAGGAGATCACATCATCAGCTAGAAATACTACAGACTAATTTGAAAGAGATATAAATAAATCATTAATTCACTGAGTGTATGAAGCCTTGGATGGTGAGAAGACAGATCTTATTATGCTCTTATGGAAAGGTGTCATAAGAAAGGGAGGTAACTAAGGTGTGAACCATGGTATCTTGGAAGGATATAATCTCTTCTCAAAGCTGAAAAGGTTTAAAGCATTTTTTTAAAGTGGTAGAAGATCCAGGGGTCTTAAGTTTGTAATATTTCCATTGTGAGTATGTGAGAAACATTAGCAGGTTGGACTGAGACTTTGATAAAACTGTTCTTGGCTAGGAATTGAGGATTGGCAGGGCCACATGCCCAGGAAAAGCTTCTACCTGCACCTGATAAGTCCACTTGTGCATAACTGAGCAAGGCCAAAGCCTGAATTCCAGTATTTATGACATTAGAGAGGCATCTGATCACCAAAGGATGTTTGCGAGCCCCAGACCTTGGATTAAACTGCCAAGGATTTCTGTCAAGTAATACTTTTAAAAAAAACATGGACTCCACAGAAAGGTAATCAATAACATATTTTCTTAAACTTTTTCAGAAGGGAGGAATCCAGTCTTGATCACTGACTGATCAGATACTCTGTTGCTGCATTGTGTGGCCTCCTCAGTGGCTGGGTACATGATTTGTGTCCGAACATTTCCTGCATGTTTTCTGTGGCTTGGTGGCAGAAGTTCCAGAAAGTTACATCTTAGCACTAATCCTAAAATACAGCATTTTTCTCCCATGAATTCTCTTTCTTGCAATATTTTATGTCATCAATTAATATCTTTCTGAAGCAATTCACTGGTTATAACTGTAGAAACGTTTAACAGTAATTATATCCCATCAGATATAATGGATAATTTTGTATTCACTTATGGAATGTGAGTATCATTGGCTGGCCCAGCATTGATTGTCCGTCCCTAGTTGCCCTTGAGAAGATAGTGGTGAGCTGCCTTCCGAATCCTTGCAGCCCATATGCTGTAAGTAGACCAACAATGCCATTAAGGGGAGACGTTGGGGTTTTTCCAGGATTTAGTCCTAACAACACTGGAATAGCGATATAATTCCAAGTTGTCTGGAGGGGAACTTGAAGGTGATAGTGTTCCCTTGTAGTGCTGCCTTTGTCCTTCGAGATGGTCGGGGTCATGTGTTTGGAAAATGACAATGATTTTTGGTGAATTTCTGTAGTGCTTCTTGTCAATATGAACATCGGTGGTAGAGGCAGTGGGATGCTGTGGGGGTGGTGCCAATCAATCAGGCTACTTTGCTCTGGATGATGTCAAGCTTCTTGAGTGTTGTTGGGACTGCACTCATTCAGACAAGTGAGGAGTATTCCATCACACTCCTGACTGGTGCCTTGTAGATGATGGTTAGGCTTTAGATTAGAAGTCAGGAGATGAGTCATTTACTGTTGTATTCCTAGCCTCTGACCTGCTCTTGCAGCCATTATACATATATGTAATTTTTTTTGGCTCGTCCAATTTCTGCTCATTGCTAACCTGCAGGATACGGTAACAAATTATGATATGGAGCTCTGTTAGCAGTAAGCACAGATAAGATGATCAAGGCTATTTTGTCATGGCAGTATCTCTGTCTTAAACATAAATCTAAGAAATAGGAAAAGCTCTGCAAGAATTTACTGCAGGAAATAAACAATTATACAAAGGGATAGAACAGATATTATAAGTGTCTGAACTGCAGATGCAAGTTTCAGGTTTAAAAGTTGTACAAGTAACTGTGAAATGCAAGTATGTCTTTTTAAAATTACATTTATCAATTAAATAGTTATTGAAATAATTGTTGTTTATCTATGCATTCAGAAAATTCATTTTATTACTTACTATTGCAATCATTATTTTCAAATACAGGAAATTACATAGATTTGTGTATTGATGTTGCAGTGATGTGACAATGTTAGTGCTTTCCATTGTAAACAGGAAGTCAATCAAAACAATTGAAATCCAATTTAATGAACCTAATTTCAAATTTCCAATTCATTTGTTACACTCCCCTTACGTGACTGAACATAAAGCACTGATAATGATTGCTAATTTTTTTTTGCTTTAATGATTTGCTGTTAACACCACCAATGCAATATTCACATTGCCAACACCACTCAGCAATATAAAAGAGAAAACTTTACATTTCCAATGAATTTTATATGGAGCCCAAAATAGGGTGGTATGGTGGCTTAGTGGTTAGCACTGCTGCCTCACAGTGCCAGGGAACTGGGTTCAATTCCAGCCTCGGGTGACTGTCTGTGTGTAGTTTGCACATTCTCTCTGTGTCTGAGTGGGTTTCCTCCGGGTGCTCTGGTTTTACCCCCACCCACGTTCAAAAAGACGTGCAGGTCAGGTGAATCGGCCATAATGTTCGAAGCATTAGTCGGGGGAATTGAGTCTGGATGGGATACCCTTTGGACAGTCAGTGTGGACTTGTTGGGCTGAGGGCCTGTTTCCACACTATAGGGAATCTAATCGAAAGACTGCATGTTGTGTATTAGCCAGTGTTACAGAAATGGTCCTTTCAATAAAAATTAAATCCTGTGATGAGTGGCATCAAGTTGAAGATCTACTCCATTGCCGTAAAAGTTCAAAAAGCAATCGTTATGACCAAAGTGCTGGAGATTACCTTGCTAGCAGGCAAAATAGTAGACCATTAGCAGAATGAGCAAAAAACTTTGATTTTGGTGAATGTTATTTTCATGTCAAGAGTTGAACTAGAACAATGTGGCTGATTATATTTTGTATTAATTTTGGTTACCGTAATTTGGATCTCTTCCTCAACACAACAGTCCTTTTATAACTCTACAAGATGATTGTAAACAGGAGAATGAGGATTTTTAATGGTCAATAAATTTTTAATTCAATTTGTGTCAGTAAACACCAATTTATTTTTAAACTGATAAATCAAGATGAATAGTCAGCACCCATAGTTGAAAATTCCACAAAGAACTGAAGAAAGGAATTAAACCGAGAATTAATCTGAAAGGGCCACTGAGGTCTAAAAACTTGAAAAATACAAGACTGGTGAAGACAGACACAGAATGAATTTGAATCCAAAGAGTACAGCAGAGAGATTATTCAACTGCTCAGCTGGAGCTAATTTCTCTCAACCTGATGTTGCTACCTTTTCCATGTACCTTTCCATGTATTTAAACCATTTTAGAAGGGCCTGTCATCAGTGAGTTTCCACAGGGATTAGTTGTGGGTCCTTTCTTGTTTGCCATTTATATTAATGATTTGGATAAAAAAGGCATGATTCGTAAGAGTAGTAGAATAGTAGACTGTGAAGAAGATTACAAAGGGATCTTGATGAGATGAGTCAATGGGCTGAAAAATGGCAGATAGAGTTCAATCTGGATAAATGCTAGGTATTGCATTTTAGTACAACAAACAAGGGTAGGCTTATACAATTAATGTTAGGGTCTTGGGTCGTGTTGTAGAACAGAGGGACCTAGGAGTTAAGGTATGTAATTCTTTGAAGTTTGCCTCAGATATAGGCTGGATTGTTAAAAAAGCGTTTGGTACACTTTCCTTCATTGCTCAGTCCTTTTGAGTATAGGAGTTGGGACATCATGTTGAGGTTGCACAGGACATTGGTGAGGCCTTTTCTAGAATACTGTGCCCAGTTTTGGTCACACTGTTATAGGAAGAATATCATTAAGCTGGAGAGAGGAAGGATGTCTGGAACATGAAAGGGTTCAGAAAAGATTTACAAGGATGTTGCCAAGGTGGGAAGATTTGAGCTACAGGGAGAAGCTGAACAGGCTAGAGCTGGTTTTCCTGGAGCAGCAGAGGATGAGGGGTGACCTTATAGAGGTTTATAAAACCATGAAATGTGTGGATAGGATAAATAGATAAAGTCTTTTCCCTGGGATGGGGGAGTCCAGAACTAGAGGGCATAGGTTTAGGGTGAGAGCGGAAAGATATAGAAAAGATCTAAAGGGCAACGTTTTCAGGCAGAGGGTGGTGCGTGTTTGGAATGAGCTGCCAGAGGAAGTGGTGGAGGCTGGTACAATTGCAATATTTAAAAGGCATCTGGGTGTGTATATGAATAGACAGGGTTTAGAGGGATATGGGCCAAGTACTGGCAAATGGGAATGATTAGGTTAGGATATCTGGTCAACATGGACAAGTTGGACCGAAGGGTCTGTTTCCATGCTGTACATCTCTATGACTCCATGCTGGATATGGAAGGTTTGAGTTATAAAGAAAGGCTCAATAGGATGAGACTTTTTCACTGGAGCATAGGAGGTTGAGAGGCAACCTTATAGACAATTATATGACTAAGATAGAGCTAATGGTAGTTGCCTTTTCGCTAGGATGGAGGCTTTCAAGACTAGGAAGAACATTTTTTAAGGTGAGAAGGGTGAGATTTAAAAAAGACATGAGGGCCAAAATGTTTTACACAGAGGGTGATTTGTGTGAGGAATGAACTTCCAGAGGAAGTTGTGAATGTGGGAACCATTATAGAGTTTAGAAGATGTTTAGATAAGTACATGAATGGGAAAGGATTGGAGAGATCTGGGCCAGGAGCAGGTAGGTGGGACTAGTTTAGTTTGGGATTACAGTGGGCATCGACTGGTTGGACTCAAGGGTCCGTTTCTGTGCTGTATCACCCTATGACTCTAAAAAGTTATTTTATAATGTGACAGTCTTTATCTCAATAGTTACTTGAAAAATATCCTGTTCTCCTTCCATATCCTATTAATACTGTGTGAAAATCATACTCTTCAACCTGTCTTCATTCTTCTGGATTTCTGTCATCTCCAAATCTGTTTAAATGAACAACAGAATTAGGCCAAGTGTGGAAGCCTGTTCAGTTTGTTACCTCCAAAGCTTTAGTCTTTATATTTATTTCTTGTCTATCTTCCAACTACCTCTCTATGCTAATATCGTTCCTCTCATACGCTTGACTTCTTCTTACAAACATTGTAAGAAACATTATTCAACTACTCAAGGAAAGCTTTTTGTATCTGCTGCATTTTCATTATTTATCCAGTTGAAACCTCCCATAGCTCAGCAGAACAGAAAGATGGATGGCAGATGCAATTTAATGAGTCAATATTTTTCAATAAAAAGACAAGGAATGCAAGATAACATTCAATTAGTAAACTGTAAAGGATGTAGATGAACAGAGAGACCTGAGATACAAATAAATTTCTCTATTCAAGAATTGTCCCCTCAGATAGTAAAATTGCTGACCTAAGTCCACTATTTAAGAAATGTCAGAGAGATAAAAAGGGAAATTACAGGCAATTAGTCTATTGTGTGGAAGCTACTAGCATCAATTATTAAGGACTGAGCACTTGAACAAACACAAACTAATTGTAGAGCTAACATGGATCTGTAACTGGTGCATGATATCTAAGAAACCTATTTCATTTTTGATTTGGTAACTAACATTTGGGTGTGGATGATAAATATGTGCATTTGCAAAAGATACGACAAATTTCACAAAAAAGACTTAAATAAATGCACGTGAATTAAAGGAAGCCTACTGGCTTGGACAGGGAATTGGTTAAGAATTGGAGAGTACAGATAACGAACATATATTCAAAATTGGCAGGATGTGATTACTGAAACTGGATTTGTTTTTAAAAGGTCTAAATTAAAGATAAACATAGTTTTCTTTGTCACGGGCCTCCTGATCTGTACTGTCCCATGGTCCCTATTCCAAACTATTTCAAAAGAAGGCAGCATGCAGTTGGGTCGGCAGTCAAGGCAAATTTGATTTAATTAAGGTTCTGTTTCCATAACAACTTGGATATCCCCAAGATCATGGATAGGAGCTGTGAATTATAAAAACAAAAATAATTCCTAGCTGCACTTGTCCCTGATTGTCTACATCCTCACATTGGTAAGGCCTTGAGTGAGCGAAAGCTTCCTATTGGCCTTCCAGCATTCAGAATCCACCCTGCCATCCCTGATTAGTGGCATGGTGACTTAGTGGTTAGCACTGTTACCTCACAGCACCAGTTTCGAGTAACTGTCTGTTTGGAGTTTGCACGTTTTCCCTCCAGTTGCTCTGATTTCCTCCCACAGTGCAAAGATGTGCAGGGTAGGTGGAATGACCGCGCTAAATTGTGCACAGTGTCCAGGGACGTGTAGGCTAGGTGAGTTGGCCATGGCAAATGTAGGGTTACAGGGATGGGGTAGGGAGGTTAACTCTGGGTGGGATGCTCTTTGGAGAGTCAGTATGGACTTGTTGGGCCAAATGGCCTGTTTCCACACTAGGATTCTATACAAGATAGTGAACTCACTCAAAAGGTTTGAATTGTTAATGGTTTGAAATTAGTAGTGGTCATGCTTAAAGCACAATGTTGAGGTCAGGACCTGGAAAAAGCCTTCGTATCTGGTTCTTGATCCCCGAATAAAAGTTCAGCCCATGATGTCTCCTAGAGATTTCTACTGGCTCCAGGTTCATATTCCCTGAAATGTAGAAGATTAAGGGGCAATCTAATTAGGTGTTTAGGATGATGAATGAAGTTGATTGAGCAGCCACTACTTCAGCGAAACTATTTCCTCTGACGTGGAAGTGCAGACAACAGACATCAAATTAAAATTCAAGCTAGATCATTCAGAATTGATGTCAGGAAGTGTATCTTCACATAAAAGACAGTGGAAAGTCAGAATAAAAAGGTTTTGAGGATTTGTCAATTAAAAATGTCAAACCCATTTACAGGGTTTTGTTCCGGAAGGTTGTTAAAACATCACAGAATCAAGATAAGGTTAAGATACAGACCAGAGATGACCCAGCTGATATCTAACTGATTGCAGAACAGGCTCCAAGGGAGGGCTTATTCCTGTTCCTCTGTGTTCCTAAATAAAGTTAAAAATCACACAGCATCAGGTTATAGTCCAACAGGTTTATTTGGAAACACCAGCTTTTGGAGCGCTGCCTGATGAAGGGGCAGTACTCCAAAAGCTAATGCTTCCAAACAAACCTGTTGGACTATAACCTGGTGTTGTGTGATTTTTAACTTTCTCTACCCCAGTCCAACACCGGCTCCTCCACATCGTTCCTAAATAATGTAATTCTTAGAAATTGCAAATGTGGTTTGATATAATAATGACAGTAGACTAACGAGTAAAGTTAGGTCACATAGGATTCAGGCAGAGCTTGACAATTTGACACAAAATCGGTCTGACAGTAGAAGACAGAAGGTGGAGAGCTGTTTCTCGGACTGGAAGCCTGTGACCAGCAGTGTTCCACAGGGATAGGTGCTAAGTCTACTGTTGTCTGTCACTTACATAAATTATTTGATGAGAATTTAGGAGGCAGTGTTCATAAGTTTGCAGATGACATCAAAATTGGTAGTATGGTTGAGAATGAAGATTTTAAAGGGATCTTGATCAACTGGGCCAATGAGCTCAGGAGTGGCAGGCAGAATTTAATTTTGATAAATGTGAGGTATTGGAGAATAAACAAAGACAAGTCTTATACAGTTAATGGTACGGCCCTGGATAATGTTTTCAAGTATAGACATGGAGAGGTACAAGTACAGTGTTCTTAGAAAGTTGTGTGACAGGTAGACAGGGTGCTTAAGAAAGCATTCAGCTCATGTGCCTTCATTGCTCAAACCATTGAGTATAAGAGTTGCGATGTGATGTTGAGGTTGTACAGGACGTTAGCGAAGCCACTTTTGGAGTAGAGTTATAGACTCATAGAGATGTACAGCACGGGAACAGACCCTTCAGTCCAACCTGTCCATGCTGACCAGACATTCCAACCTACCTGCCAGCACCTGGCCCATATCACTTCAAACCTGTACCGTTTTCAACACTGTGCTATAGGAATGATATTATTAAATCAGAGAGGGTTCACAAAAGACTTCCCAGGATGTTGCCGGGAATGGAGGGCCTGGGACCCTTGGGAAAAGCTGGGTAGGCTGGGACCTTTCTTTTTAGAGCTTAGGAGGTTAAAGGGTGACCTTATAGAGGTTTATAAAATCACGAGGGGCATAGAGAAGGTGAATAGCAAAGGTATTTTCCATTGGGTGGGGGACATTCAAAATTAGATGGCACATTTTTAAGGTGAGAGTAGAAAGATTTAAAAGGAACCTGAGGGGCAACGTTTTCATACAGAGGGTGTCTGTATGTTGAATGACTGCCAGAGGAAGTGCTGGAGGCAGGTACAGTTACAATATTTAAAAGACAGTTGGACAGGTACATGAATGGGAAAGGTTTGGAAGGATATGGGCTAAATGCAGGTAAATGGGACTAGTATAGTTTAGAAAACACAGTTGGCATGGACTGAAAGGTCTGTTTCCATACTGTATGACTCCATGACTCTATCCTGGGGTTTTCCAAAGAAAGCTATACATAATGATAAATTTATACTATTAATCCTGGTTAGATTACAAAGTAGGATGCAACATACAGCCCCCAAATTTCTGCTTGACTTTCTGGTCACCTCAAGTATAAGCAGTTGGAGCAATGTGGGCCATTCACACCTTTGACTCCATTCTGCAAAGCAATCATAATTGGCTTTCCATCTCAACTCCAATGACAGAATCTTCCCGGGCTTTGAGCAGCGTGGACTATGGTGGGATGAGTGGTAGAATGGAGCGAGAATTCAGCAACAACTATCTCAACATCAGGATCACCACATTGCACCTCATTCACTTTACTCAAGCAGCATGGTGAGATTCTCACTTGGGAGTAGTGAGTTCTCATTAATGCTCATTATCACTTGTTCAACACTTCATTAACAGCCCAATGCACCATGGGATGTGATCTTACCCAAACGCACCACACAAACTAGCCCCGGGAAAACACAGTAGGTTCAACTCACTGCTTTCTCCAAAAATCCTCCAACTTGGCCACAGACAAACTGCATACCAGGGCTGGTACCTAAAGGCATGTCTTCAGCATGCATACCTTATCTTGCTTTGCCCTATCATGCTTTTGCCCTGCTAGTGGCAATTGGCACAGTCAGACAATCAAGCAACTGGCTGTGCTATGCAGCAATCCTCAGTCAAGGGAGTATGCATCTTGCTTTATGGCAGTGCGGCACATCAGTCTAGCACCTGTGCCAAGTTACCTCAATGTTTGTACCAGCACACAGAATCTGTAAGAAACAGTGCAACATGCCTGAAAGACGTAGAGAAGCAGTCCGCAGTAAAGTCTCATTGTGTTGCACCTCACTGCCACAGTCACTGTTGAGAAGCCCCTCAGATGTATGCTCCTGCAGCCAGCCAGAGAGTAGGTGCTGGTGGAGAAGGGTGAAGGTGTAAAGAATGAGTTGGTGCCATGTACATACATTGCTAACCTGCTGTGACAGGATGCAGCTGGTACTCGACATTCAGTCCAGCCAGGTGCACCTTGGTCATGATCAAGAAGTGATGCTGCTGGCGCTACAATCTGTATAAATACACAAGTCCATGATCAATGTAGAAAATGTTGCAATTAATGTTTACAGAGATCGTTGTGAAATTTGTAATCTAAATTACCAGGCTGTCCCTTCCACACCACAATTACATCTAAGCTTTCTGCTTTCCTAGCTGCTGAAACCCCAGAAATTCACTGAAAGACTAAAGCCTGTATTTCAATACTGCAGTTTTGCCAGCATCTACAATTGTTATTCACAGAGATGCCAGAACAAAGGACCTCTCCTTCTATTTTTCAAAAGGCTAAAACCTCAAAACAACTGCTGAAAGCATTGCAGAGCAAGTAAAGTCCAAGATCTACCTACTCCCAGTGCAGTTCAGTCAGCTATTGCTAAACAATAGGTGCATTGTTCCACCAGTGCATCTTTTAAATCATCCTGTCACATGTCAAAGCTTGAAAAATAGTTAGAGTAAAAATTAAACTGTAAAAAAAATACTGAAGTAGAGTTTGCTCATTTACAAATTTCAGAATTCTGCAAATTTTTTTCAAATTTTGTTGCTTACATGAATTTATTTAACCCACGCTTCAAAATGTTATTCACCTGGTCTTTGTTTTCTTTTGGTCCTCAACCAATCCCATCCTGCTCTTTGATGTTAGTCTAATCTCCTGCCTAGATGATGGTCTGACTGGATTGTGACTCCAATCTAGATTTTACTAGCCCTCTCAAGATGAAACGCCATGTAAATGGGCACTCAAGGTGGTAGCCAATTAAACCATTTAATTGGCTAACTAATGGCCATTTCCCACTTCGTTTGACTTTTCCTTAGCAGTGAGACCAAGTAAACTGTCACGGTGTCAGCAGGTTTCCACATGCAGTTACGTTCTATTCCCAAAAGGTCTTACAGCCAACAATTTGGAAAAAAAGCAGGGGAAAAGTCTGCCATTCAACTCACCATCAGCAGACTGACTTAGTTATTCAACAAACCCTACAACTCTCAGGATTTCAGGTGGCAGTCTAACATACTGGGAGATAAGAAGTAAGAACATGTGACATAGCCCCATCATTAAGCTTTCACTTCACTGACAAATTCAGTTTTGAAGTTGAGTTTCCCAAGGTAGCTTGCCATTTTTACTTACTGTACAACTAGTAGCATATATGAATACATGAAACAGGCACATACGCCAACCAATTCCAAATGTTCCATTTGAGAATGACTGTTATCTGGAAATTACAGATTAAGAGAGCAATTTTAGATCAATCATTTTCACTTCAGTGACTCGCTCCAGATTACAGATGCTCCCCTTTTTAAAAAATGGGATGTGGATGTCACTGGCTATCCCAAAATCTATTAAGTCACTAATTGTCCTGGAGGAGATGGTGGTGAGCCTCCTTCCTGACCAATGCTGTCCTTGGAGTATACTTCCACCCAAATACTAAAAGGGAGTACCAGAATTTTGGCCCAGAGACACTGAAGGACAGTAATATTGTTTGGTGTCAGGATGGTGTGTGGCTTGGAGGGGAAATGGCAGGCAGTGATGTTCCTGTGCATCTGTGGCCATTGTCCTTCTATGCAGCAAAAGTTTCTGGCTATTAGTCATGGGTTTGAAAGGTGCTATTGAAAGAGTGTTGGTGAATTGCTGCTCTGTATCTTATAGATGGTGTAAACCATAGTCACTATGTGTTGGAGGTGAGGAAAGTGAATGTTGAAAGTGATTGATAGAATGGGCTGCTTTGTCCTGGATGGCATCAAACTCCTTCAGTGTAGTTGGAGCTGCACTCATCCAGCCAAATGAGGAATATTCCTTGACCTCCTGACTTGTGTCTAGTAGATGGTGGACAGGCATTAGACAAACCAGAGAGAAGGTGAATAGCAAAGGTATTTTCCCTTGGGTGGGGGACGTTCAAAATTAGATGGCACATTTTTAAGGTGAGAGTAGAAACCAGAATTGTGGTGAGTACCACAGAATCTGACCTGTTCTTGTTGCTAGAGTATTTGTATGACTTTTACAGTTCAGTTATAGTCAATGGTAAACCTCAATGTTGATAGTGGGGAATTGAATGGTGGTAATGCCATTGAATATTAAAGGAAGTTGGTTAGATTGTCAATTGTTTAATTGAGTCATTGCCTGCAAAAATAATACTTGGCACTTGTCAGCCCGAACCAGGATGTTGTGTGCATTTTGCGTATTTGGATATTGACTGCTTCAGTACCTGAGGAGACATGAATGGCGCTGAATGTTGTTCAGTCATCAGTGAGCACCTGCACTTCTGCTTTTGTGATGGAGGAAGGTCATGAAGCAGCTGAAGATGGTTGGACCTAGGGCACTGTACTGAGGAACTCCTGCAGAGCTGTTCTAGAGCTGAGATGACTGACCTTCAACATACTTTTGAGCTAGGTATGACTCCAACCCATGGAGAGTTTCTACTTTGGTGCTGCTCCAGGGCTCAGCACGGCAAAGGAATTTATCGTTGAAGAGGGAGGATCAGGTTGTTGTAGCCCATGACAATGGTGCTTACATAGGCAAAGTCATGAGAGAGGTTCTACATACTCAGTATGAGGAACAACAAACCAAATTAAGCAGAAACTCAAAAGTAATAATTGCTGGACTATTACCTGAGTCCCATATAACTGACATGGTGTAAAAACTTACAGAAATCAATGCATGGCTCAATGACTGGTGTAGGGGAAATGACTGGTTAATAGGACACTAGCACCAATAATCAGCAAAGGGAGGCCTTAGTTTTGGGATGGCCCAGGTCGGAACATACTGGGGCTAGTGTTCTAATGAGACACATAACTAGACAGAAGAGTTTTAAATAGTCAGGTAAGGGTCCAAGTTTGAGAAGATGTGGTCAATCAAAAGATAGAGAAAAGGCTATTTATATGGGAAATAATAAACATGCTATGATGGAGGGATAGATGGAACAAAACTAATGGAAAACCAACAGATAAGGCTAGAGGTTAGACAAAGAAAGGAGAAAAGTAAAGGCTCTATACCACAAAGTACACAGCATTCAAAACAAAACAGCTGAGCTGATAGGAAATTCAGAGCAAATAGAAATAATTAAATACAATCTGACAGCCATTACAGGTATGGCTGCAGAACGCTGTATATTGAGCTCTGAACACTGAAGGGTACATGACACTCAGGAAGCTGGGATTGAGGAAAAAGATAGAGGGAAGGCTTTGTTAATTAATTATGGCTTCAGCATAATAGAGTGATGACCCAAGTTCAGGAAACCAGTATGTAGAAGTGGTTTGGATAGAGTTAAGGAATGATAAAGGCAAGATGTCACTTGTGGGAGTTGTGTACAGCCACCCCGTGAGTAGCTACAGATGATGATAAAGGAAGCAGTAATGGAAGCTTACAAAAAGTTACTGTAATAATCATGGTGGATATTAATCTATACATCGATAGGAAAATCCCATGGGCTAAGATAGCCTAGGTGAAGAGTTTACAAAATGGTTTCTAGACCTGGTGTTATACAATCCATGACCACATAGTGAAATATAGCAGCAACAATCATAACAGGATTGAATTTTACATTCATTTCAAGAAGAGGAATGGTCCAAAATTAATATTTTAAATTTAAATAAGGGTAATTATGAGAGCATGAAAACAGATTGTTAACGTGAGCAACCAAATTAGGTTAAGAGATAGGTCAACAGAGATGCAGTTGAAGACATTCCTGGGGATATTTCAGAAAATACAGAATAGCAAACTTCCAACTAAAAAAGTTAAAGATAGTACCTTTATTAATTTAAAAGTTAAAAACATAATTACACAAAGATGAGTGACATGTCAGATCATTGGACAGAAGATTAATAAATAGAGGAAAATTAAATTATGAGAGAAAGTTAAACAGAAATATAAAAACAAATGGTTTTTTTAGGTATTAAAAAGCATTAACAAAGTGAGCAGTTGATGTAGTGAATGAGAATTCTGAAAATAAGGTAAAATAAAGAGATAGCAGATGAATGGAGCAGGTGGTTTGCATCAGTCTACACCATAGAAGATAGAAATAATATCTCAGGCATTGCTGGAAATCAGGAAATGGAAGCAAGGGACGAACTCTAGAAAACTTATCATAATCAGGGCAGTGAGCCTGAGCAAATTATTGAAGCAGCAAGCTGACAACTCTCCAGATCCAGGCGGATTACTCTCAGGGTATTAAAATAAGTCACGAGTAAGATAGTTGAAGCTTGGTTTTAAATTTTCCATAATTCCCTAGGTTCAGGAAAGAATCCTTTTGATTGCAAAATATCAAATGTAACTCCTTTACTCAAAATGTAAGGGAGACAGAAAGCAAGAAACTTCAGGCCAGTTGGCTTAACATCTGTTACAGGTAAGGTATAAGACCATAAGACCATAAGACATAGGAGTGGAAGTAAGGCCATTCGGCCCATCGAGTCCACTCCGCCATTCAATCATGGCTGATGCGCATTTCAGCTCCACTTGCCAGCATTCTCCCCGTAGCCCTTAATTCCTCTAGACAACAAGAACCTATCAATCTCGGCCTTGAAGACATTTAGCGTCCCGGCTTCCACTGCACTCCGTGGCAATGAATTCCACAGGCCCACCACTCTCTGGCTGAAGAAATGTCTCCGCATTTCCGTTCTGAAATGACCCCCTCTAATTCAAAGGCTGTGTCCACGGGTCCTAGTCTCCTCGCCTAACAGAAACAATTTTCTAGCATCCACCTTTTCAAAGCCATGTATTATTTTGTACGTCTCTATTAGATCTCCCCTTAATCTTCTAAACTCCAACGAATACAATCCCAGTATCCTCAGCCGTTCCTCATATGCTAGACCTGTCATTCCAGGGATCATCCGTGTGAATCTCCGCTGGACACGTTCCAGTGCCAGTATGTCCTTCCTGAGGTGTGGGGACCAAAACTGGACACAGTACTCCAAATGGGGCCTAACCAGAGCTTTATAAAGTCTTAGTAGTACATCTCTGCTTTTATATTCCAACCCTCTTGAGATAAGAGACAACATTGCATTCGCTTTCTTAATCACAGACTCAACCTGCATGTTTACCTTTAGAGAATCCTCGACTAGCACTCCCAGATCCCTTTGTGCTTTGGCTTTATTAAGTTTCTCACCATTTAGAAAGTAGTCCATTCCTATATTCTTTTTGCCAAAGTGCAAGACCTCGCACTTGCTCACGTTAAATTCCATCAGCCATTTCCTGGACCACTCTCCCAACCTGTCTAGATCCTTCTGTAGCCTCCCCACTTCCTCAGTACTACCTGCCTGTCTACCTAACTTTGTATCATCGGCAAACTTCGCTAGAATGCCCCCGGTTCCCTCATCCAAATCATTAATATATAATGCGAACAGCTGTGGCCCCAGCACCGAACCCTGCGGGACACCGCTCGTCACCGGCTGCCATTCTGAAAAAGAACCTTTTATCCCAACTCTCTGCCTTCTGTTAGATAGCCAATCCTCAATCCATCCCAGCAGCTCACCTCGAACACCATGGGCCCTCACCTTGCTCAGCAGTCTCCCGTGTGGCACCTTATCAAAGGCCTTTTGAAAGTCCAGATAGACCACATCCACTGGGTTCCCCTGGTCTAACCTACTTGTTACCTCTTCAAAAAATTCCAACAGGGTTGTCAGGCATGACCTCCCTTTACTAAATCCATGTTGACTTGTTCTAATCAGACTCTGCTCTTCCAAGAATTTAGAAACCTCATCCTTAATGATGGATTCTAGAATTTTACCAACAACCGAGGTTAAGCTGATTGGCCTATAATTTTCCATCTTTTGCCTTGATCCTTTCTTGAACAAGGGGGTTACTACAGCCATCTTCCAATCGTCCGGGACCTTTCCTGACTCCAGTGACTCTTGAAAGATCTCAACCAATGCCTCTGCTATTTCCTCAGCAACCTCTCTCAGAACTCTAGGGTGTATCCCATCGGGGCCAGGAGATTTATCAATTTTAAGACTTTTTAACTTTTCTAGCACTATCTCTTTCGTAATGGCAACCATACTCAACTCAGCCCCGTGACACCCTTTAATTGTTGGGATATTACTCCTGTCTTCCACTGTGAAAACTGACGCAAAGTACTTGTTAAGTTCTCCTGCTATTTCCTTATCTCCCATCACTAGGCTCCCTGCATCAGTTTGAAGTGGCCCAATGTCTACTTTTGCCTGTCGTTTGTTTCTTATGTACTGAAAGAAACTTTTACTATTATTTCTAATATTAGAATAGAAACTATTAAAGACATAACTTAGATAAATTCAAGGTACTTGTGCAGTCAGTACAGTGTGGTAAAAAAGAAATCATTTTAAACCAATTTATTGAAGTTCTTTGAATATGTAAAGTCTCATGAATAATGGGAAAGTAGAAGATGTACTGTACTGGAATGTGACAAAGGTCCATCTCAAAGATTACTGCAGAAAAATAAAAGCTTTACTGAAGAAGGGTCACTGGACTCAAAACATTAACTCTGTTTTCTGTCCATAATGGTTCCAGAACTTCTGAATTGCTGCAGCATTTTCTGTTTTTGTTTGTTAAAAATTAATCATCTTGGCAATCACTTTATGGCCAAAGAGAAGCAATATGAATATAAAGCCAACATGGAGAGAGTTCACATAGAGTCATTGAGATGTACAGCACGGACACAGGCCCTTCGGTCCAACTTGTCCATGCTGACCAAATGATGCAACATTTCGTGCGGATGCTGGAAATAGGATCTGGGTAGGGAACGCACAAGCTACCATAACGAGCATCTTTCTCTCTCTCCCGCACAAGTGCTGAACCCTGTTTTGCTGAGCAAACATCTTGCATCCTTATAGCAGGCAGATTTCTGAATAAAATTTCATTGAGTTTCCTACAGCAATAATTTTGGAGAAAGGGGGACATACCACCTGTAATCGAAAAGCAATGGCCTCAGCATTAACCAAAACCCCCAATGCAATCAGTGAATCTTGAATGACCTTATCTCTTTGCCTGCAGCTTGTCTGGCTCAATGTAATCTCTGTTAATCTGTAAGGGTGCATTTCTTTATTACATGCTTGGTGAGTCGGTGTGTTTGCACCCCCATCTATGGAATGTGGGTTGTATTTAAATGTGTTTTACATTTAATATTTTTAAATAGACGTGTTTCAGCAATAAAATAAATCCTCTAACATGTTTATCTGAATATCTAGCTGGCTTAATGCTTTGAAACTGCACAAAGTTAAATGCAAAATAAACTGGCAATCCAGCATTCTTTTCAAATTCAGAAACTTTGCCACAACCAACTGGGGGGTGGGAAAAGAGGAAAACCATTCCATCCCTCCCTACCTAGCTTTCACAACAGGTATTTATTACCCATTGCACAAAAGTGCTACCAGGCATCTCACAGGAAATTATATAGCCATCTGAAGTAGCACCTTAATATTAAGTCTCACTTCAATTGTACCATTTTGTCCTTTATAACTCATTTACCTGTGTGTCTATCTAGTGTTCTCTAATAATTTAAAAATTAATTATAAAATTGCTGACGTTGGTACAATTAGCTACACTGATTTAATCCCTTAACAA
The DNA here is from genome assembly GCF_047496795.1 of Chiloscyllium punctatum. Lineage (NCBI taxonomy): Eukaryota > Metazoa > Chordata > Chondrichthyes > Orectolobiformes > Hemiscylliidae > Chiloscyllium > Chiloscyllium punctatum. Next base: position 73,074,048 of record NC_092739.1, read on the forward strand.
CAAATAAAATTACACTTTGTCCTTTTAAAAAAGTCATAGTTTAGTTTATTAATTATTAAAATAATATCCAGCAGATCACATTTTTCAATTAAATTTTTCAAATATATGGATGTATGAATTCATTTGGCAGCTTTGCAAAGTAAAGACAGCCAAACTGATTTGACATGAACAAAGAAATGTAAAAACATTTGAAACTATAATCTTAGCTCCTAAAAAATGTTATTTGCTATGGTCTTTTAAAAAATGTCAATCTGAATTGCCATGAAAAAGACTATTTTATAGCATCGTCCCATGTCAGATAAGAAAATGAGAAGAGGTACATAGGGAGCAGGTTCACCTGTTACAACATAAAGAGACAACACCAATCTAAGAAAAACTTTAAGCTTATTAAATCAGTACTTTTGTTGAACATTCAAATTACTTCCTGATAATAAGGTGATGCCAATCTCAAATAGCATTGATGAAATTAGAAATATCTAGTTAGTGAACAAGTTAGGTAATATTAAAAACACAGGAGGAGGAGTAGGCTATTCAGTCCATCGAGCCTGCTCAACTATTTATTACAATAATGGCTGATCCACTTTAATGTCTTTTTCCTCACATTAACTCCATACCCCCGTAGTCATTACCATTTAGAAGTATGTCAATCTCTACTTTAAACATACTCAAGGATGGATTTTTGAAAGCATTCTAAATTCAAGAATCTAAAGATTCACACCACTCTGAATAGGCAAAAGTCCCTTCATCTCAGTCCTAAGTGCATTCCTCTTTGATTCGAAATTGTCCCTTGGTTCTCAATGCCAAATCAGGATAAATATTTTGCCAGCAGCCACACTAGCTATCCCCTTAAAGAGTCTGTAGGTGTCAATGAGATCAACTCTCATTCATTGAAACTCTAGAGAATTCAGGCCCAGTTTGCCTGAACCCTCTTTATAGGACAGTTCTTTATAGGACACCAATGTGGATCATGCTCTCTGGCAGTTCTCCCTCCCCCAGCAGAATGTCCTGCAGCTGCTCCATCACGTCCTTAACCTTGGTGCTGGGGAAGCAAAATACCAATCTATAGTTACATTTATTGCAATCGATCCTCTAAATGTGGAAGCCCCAAACACTATTGGTCTTCCAGCTGTCCTGGAAAGCCAAGTCACTCGTGGTGCCACAGAATTGACTCCTGTTGCAATCTACTGAGAAGCCAATTACCCTAATAGGTATCCAACATGGAAGACATGAGTAGCCAGCAGGTTATATCAGGGGACTCCTTATTGACCTGCGTGGTTGTCTTATGCCCTTTCTCACTGGAGCCTGAGGAGCGGCCAGATCCATCAATGTGAAATCCATGTAGTTCTCTGCCTTGTAGACATCCAACAGTAACACCACCCACCATTCAAGCTGCTTCTGCAGCTCTTGACACTTCCTGTTGGTATGTTCATCTAGATTATGCATCCATGACTTCCCACATGCTGCAGGACGTACAATCCACTTGGGTGAACTGATGTGCCAAACTATAACTTTTAAAGCTATGTATTACAACAAAACAATGGAACAATCTACCAACTGGCAACTGATCAAATTATTCTTCTGTGCTTAAGTCAGAGGAAAAAAAGAGGTTAAAAAATAGAAAAAGAACAAAGCACCCCTTTCCTCTCTTCAGGTCATAAGACACAGGAGAAGAAGTAGGCCATTCAGCCCATTGAGTCTGCTGCACCATTCAATGAGATCATGGCTGACCTGATTATCTTCTACTTCACTTCACTACCTTTTCTCCATAACTCTTGATTCCCTTACTGATAAACTATCTGTCTATCTTAGCCTTGAATATACTTGGGACCCGACCTCAAAGCCCTCTGCAGGAAATAATTCCACTGATGCCCTCGGAGAGAAAAAATGTCTGTCTTAAATTGACTTAAATGGGCGACTCCTTATCTGAGAATCTGCCCACTGGTCCTAGACTGTGCCACAGAGGAAAATAATTTTTCCACATCTATCCTGTCATGTTCCTTTATCTGTTTCAATAAGGTCAGTTCTCATCCTTCTAAATTCCAATGACTACAGTCCAATTAAATAAATATTTCCTCATAAGAAAATCCATATTTGCCAAGGATCAACCTAGTGCCTTCTCTGAAATGCCCTTCCTTAAATAAAAGGAACAATACTGTTCACAGCATTTAAGGTGTGGTCTTACTAATGTCTTGTACAATTCCAGCTAGGCGTCCTTATTTTTCCGAAACGTCGATTTCGCTGCTCGTTGGATGCTGCCTGAACTGCTGTGCTCTTCCAGCACCACTAATCCAGTATTTGATTTTCAGCATCTGCAGTCATTGTTTTTACCTCCGTCCTTATTTTTCTCTCCATTCGCTTTACAATAAAGGGCAACAATTCACTGCCCTTCCTATTATCTGCTGAATCTGTGTGCTAGCTTTTTGTGATTTCTGCATGAGGACATCCAAATCCCTCTGTGCTGCAGCTTCCTGCAGCCTTTCTCCATTGAAGTAATATTCCACTCTTCTGTTCTTCCTGCCAAAGTACAAAACCTCACACTTTGTCACATTATATACTATCTGCCAGGACTTGCCACGACCTAGATGTTTATATTCCTGTGTAAACTCTGTGTCATCCTCGCTATATACCTTGCCACAAATTTTTATGTCATCTCCAAAATTAAGGATAATATATTAATTTCCCTAATCCAAGTCATTAATATATATTGTAAGAATTGTGTCCCCAGCACTGGACCATATAGCGCTGCAGTATTTACAGGTTGTCAGTCTGAAAATGCCCCTTTGTTCTAACTCTCTGTCTTCTATTGGTGAATCCTCTATCCATATTAATATTCTATACCCAACACATTGGGCTCTTATCTTATTCAGAAGACTTGTGCATGGACCTTTTTGAATGACTTTCGACATCCAAATTTTGCATCTTCGGGTTGTCTTTTGCCTATCCTGCTTGTTACCTCCTCAAAAAACTCATGAAGGGGAAAACACATTTTCCCCTTCATGAAGACATGCTGACTGCTTGATCAGATTATACATTTCGAAATGTTTTGCTCTTACGTTCTTTCGAATAGAATCTAATGCTTTCCCAATGATAGATATGAAAACTAACTGGCCTATTGCTCCATGTTTTTATATGTCTTCCTTTTTGAAAAAGTCCTCAATAATCCAAGATGGAGGACGGGAAAAAATTCTGGCTGTCAGAGCTGCTCCTTTTTTGAGGTATTTTAGGTGTTAGAGGTGATTTCCTCGAATTCCAGGAGCATCAGTTACTGTTTTATATGCTGTTGAATTGTTTTGGAACTTTGGAAAAAAAAGTCAAAACAACAGCAGGAAAAAAGGGAGAAGAGCAGACAAAGGAAACACATGGTGAGGTCAGTGCGAGAGAGAGAGACAGAGAGAACTTGCAGTTACTGCCTTTGCTGTTTGATTTCGTGTATCGCTGGACATCGGAGTGCATCTGGGAAAATTAACAGTGAAATTCACAACAAATCTTGGAGGAACTGTTGGGCGAAGTTCACAGCACAGAATCAGATAAGTGTTGTTTTAAGTCTGTCCAATAGAAAGGCTGTAGTAGTGGATACAGTGGATTCTTTCTTGATAATATGTTTTTGGAGATAAGTCTCTTGATTAAACTTAAAATATAAGCCATAGCTATTAATTTAACCTGGGGTAGTGTTTGTAGAGGAATAATTTTCTGGGTGTTTTTTTCTGTTATTTTCTGGGTCTGTGGATTGTGAAGGAACAAAAATGGCCTTTGCAGTGATATGTGCTTCTTGTCAGATGTGGGAGTTTAAAGAGAGTTTAAGGATTACTGCGGATTATATCTGCCATAAATGCTGTTGGATGCGAATCTTATCAGATCGAGTGGATCGGTTGGAGAGACAGATAGAAGCGATGAGGAATTTGCAACAGCAACAGTATGTGATGGATGGCAGTTATAGGAAGGGGGGATAGTCTCAGATACAGTCACATAGATGGGTTAACTCCAGGAAGGACGAGGGAGGTCGGCACCTAGGGCAGGAGTCTTTTGTGGATATACCCATTTCAAACAGGTATGCTGTTTTGGAAAATGTTGGAGGTGATGGATTCTCAGGGGAATGTAGCAACGAACAGCCAAGTTTCTGGTATTGAGACTGGCTCTAATGAAACGAGGGGTACGTCAGCTTCCAAGAGATCAACTGTATTAGGGGATTCTGTAATCAGAGGTACAGACAGATGTTTCTATAGTCAACAGAGAAAAAGCAGAATGGTGTGTTGTTTCCCTGGTGCCAGGATCAAGGATGTCTCAGAGAGGGTGCAGAATGTTCTCACGGGGGAGGTCATTGTCCACATTGGAACCAATGACATAGGAAGGGAAAAGGTTGAGACTCTGAAGGGAGATTACAGAGAGTTAGACAGAAATTTAAAAAGGAGGTCCTCAAGGATAGTAATATCTGGATTACTCCCAGTGCTATGAGTTAGTGAGGGCAGGAATAGGAGGATAGAGTAGATGCATGCATGGCTGAGGAGCTGGTGTATGGGAGAAGGATTCATATTTTTGGATCATTGGAATCTCTTTTGGGGTAGAAGTGACCTGTACAAGAAGGACAGATTGCACCTAAATTGGAAGGGGACTAATATACCGGCAGGGAAATTTGCTAGAACTGGTTGGGAGGATTTAAACTGGTAAGGTTGGGGGGGGTGGGACCCAGGGAGATAGTGAGGAAAGAGATCAATCTGAGACGGGTACAGCTGAGAACAGAAGTGAGTCAAACAGTCAGGGCAGGGAAGGACAAGGTAGGACTAATAAATTAAACTGCATTTATTTCAATGCAAAGGGACTAACAGGGAAGGCAGATGAACTCAGGGTATGGTCAGGAACATGGGGCTGGGATATCATAGAATTACAGAAACATGGCTCAGGGATGGGCAGGACTGGCAGCTTAATGTTCCAGGATACAAATGCTATAGGAAGGATAGAAAGGGAGGCAAGAAGGGGAGTGGCATTTTTGATAAGGGATAGCATTACAGCTGTGTGTGGGAGGATATTCCCAGAAATACATCCAGGGAAGTTATTTGGGGTGGAACGGGATGATAAGAAAGGGATGATCATCTCATTGGGATTGTATTATAGACCCCCTAATAGTCAAAGGGAATTTGAGAAACAAACTTGTAAGGAGATCTCAGCTATCTGTAAGAATAATAGGGTAGTTATGGTAGGGGACTTTAGCTTTCCAAACATCGACTGGGACTGCCATAGTGTTAAAGGTTTAGATGGAGAGGAATTTGTTAAGTGTGTACAAGACAATTTTCTGATTCAGTATGTGGATATACCTAGTACAGAAGGTGCAAAACTTAACCTACTCTTGGGAAATAAGGCAGAGCAGGTGACTGAGGTGTCAGTGGGGGAGCACTTTGGGGCCAGCGACCATAATTCTATTAGATTTAAAATAGTGATGGAAAAGGATAGATCAGATCTAAAAGTTGAAGTTCTAAATTGGAGAAAGGCCAATTTTGACGGTATTAGGCAAGAACTTTCAAAAGCTGATTGGAGGCAGATGTTTGCAGGCAAAGGGACGGCTGGAAAATGGGAAGCCTTCAGAAATGAGATAATGAGAATCCAGAGAAAGTATATTCCTGTCAGGGTGAAAGGGAAAGCCCCTCAAAGATCAGCAAGGCGGCCTTTGTGTGGAGTCACAGAAAATGGGGGAGATACTAAATGAATATTTTGCATCAGTATTTACTGTGGAAAAGGATATGGAAGATATAGACTGTAGGGAAATAGATGGTAACATCTTGCAAAATGCCCAGATTACAGGGGAGGAAGTGCTGGATGTCTTGAAATGTTTAAAAGTGGATAAATCCCCAGGACCTGATCAGGTGTACCCGAGAACTCTGTGGGAATCTAGAGAAGTGATTGCTGGGCCCCTTGCTGAGATATTTGTATCATCGATACTCACAGGTGAGGTGCCGTAAGACTGAAGGTTGGCAAACATGGTGCCACTGTGTAAGAAGGGCGGTAAAGACAAGCTAGGGAATTATAGACCGGTGAGCCTGACCTCGGTGGTGGGCAAGTTGTTGGGGGGAATCCCGAGAGACAGGATGTACATGTATTTGGAAAGGCAAAGACTGATTCGGTCTGGTCAACATGGCTTTGTGCATGGGAAATCATGTCTCACAAACTTGATTCAGCTTTTTGAAGAAGTAACAAAGAAGATTGATGAGGGCAGAACAGTAGATGTGATCTATATGGACTTCAGTAAGGTGTTCAACAAGGTTCCCCATGGGAGGCTGATTAGCAAGGTTAGATCTCATGGAATACAGGGAGAACTAGCCATTTGTATACAGAACTGGCTCAAAGGTAGAAGACAGAGGGTGGTGGTGGAGGGTTGTTTTTCAGACTGGAGGCCTAGGACCAGTGGCGTGCCACAACGATCAGTGCTGAGCCCTCTACTTTTTGTCATTTACATAAATGATTTGGATGTGAGCATAAGGAGGTACAGTTAGTAAGTTTGCAAATGACACCAAAATTGGAGGTGTAGTGGACAGCGAAGAGGGTTACCTCAGATTACAACAGGATCTGGACCAGATGGGCCAATGTGCTGTGAAGTGACAGATGGAGTTTAATTCAGATGAATGCGAGGTGCTGCATTTTGGGAAAGCAAATCTCAGCAGGATTTATACACTTAATGGTAAGGTCTTAGGGAGTGTTGCTGAACAAAGAGACCTTGGAGTACAGGTTCATAGCTCCTTGAAAGTGGAGTCACTGGTAGATAGAATAGTGAAGAAGGCGTTTGGTATGCTTTCCTTTATTGGTCAGAGTATTGAGTACAGGGGTTAGGAGGTCATGTTGCGGCTGTACGGGACATTGGTTAAGCCACTGTTGGAATATTGCATGCAATTCTGGTCTCCTTCCTATCGGAAAGATGTTGTGAAACTTGAAAGGGTTCAGAAAAGATTTACAAGGATGTTGCCAGGGTTGGAGGATCTGAGCTACAGGGAGGGGCTGAACAGGCTGGGGCTGTTTTCCCTGGAGCGTCGCAGGCTGAGGGATAACCTTATAGAGGTTTACAAAATTATGAGGGGCATCGATAGGGTAAATAGACAAAGTCTTTTCCCTGGGGTCGGGGAGTCCAGAATTTGAGGGCATCGGTTTATGGTGAGAGGGGAAAGATATAAAAGAGACCTAAGGGGCAACATTTTCACGCAGAGGGTGGTACGTGTATGGAATGAGCTGCCAGAGGATGTGGTGGAGGCTGGTACAATTGCAACATTTAAGAGGCATTTGGATGGGTATATGAATAGGAAGGGTTTGGAGGAATATGGGCCGGGTGCTGGCAGGTGGGACTAGATTGGGTTGGGATATCTGGTCGGCATGGACGGGTTGGACCGAAGGGTCTGTTTCTACGCTGTATATCTCTATGACTCTATGACTCTAATAAGGGTGTTACATTGGCAGTTTACCAACTATCCGAGACTTTTTCAGGACTGGTAGATTCCTGATACAAAAACTAATAGCACTTTGGTGAACATCCTCGCTCGCCAAGCTGCCACTTTACACTCTGTACGCACAAAGAAGACCCAGTTCAGATCAAAACAGCACAGAGGGAAGTTGCTCTCCAGCTCCCTAAAGAAACAACCAATTTGAAGCCAGTCACCTCATTAACTAGCTGTTGGGGACACTATAGGTATTTTTCATCAACCAGTTCATTTATGTTATGACGGGGCAGGTGGGACTTGAATCCAGATCTTCTGGCCCTAAGTTACAGTCACTACCTCTGTAACATAAAAAAACCCTGGCAGAAGGTATGTAGTTATTTTAATCAATATGTTTAGGCATATTCGGATGCATCTCTGGGGAGAGATGGATTTGAATCTGGACCTTCTGGCTTTGAGGTCCAGATAACTCATACCCACTTGTTTTTAATAGCAGAATGAAACTTAACTTCTAAAGAGAAATCTCCAATTTATTGCTACATTAAATTAAAGAAAATAATTAGACTTTAAGTAAAACTTAACTCCTAATTAACTTCCTTAAAATTCCTGATTCACCAATTTTCTATGAATATATCATATATTCTACATGTTAAATAAGTTATAGCCTTAATCTGTGGATCACTGCAGTCTAGCTTACAAATAGAACATTTGAAATTAAATAATCTACATTAGGAAAGCAATTGCAAGTAAAATTACCAACTGAAAATTAAAAGGAGCTTTTAAAAATGTCTCATTGCAAATGATTATACTGACATCCAAATGAAGAGGTGTCTGTATTTTGACAGCTTAGTTATGTAGTAAATTACTAGTTTTCATGTGTATAGGATGAGGAGGATTAAAAGTTTTCTGAATACCTTTTAGTCATGTGGAAAAGAAAACAGACAAATGTCTCCATGAACTCAACAATAATTGTGTGTTCATCAGTGGTTGAAATGAAACAGCTATGATGTACTCAACAAGCGTTTCCATGAGTTGGCAGGATTTAAACACCTTAAACTGCACAGAAACTATGCTTGCATCACAGCATATATTCTTGTGCCCACAGCACTGCTTCAAATAAACAGCTGGCAAATGAGGACACAAAGACCTTGGACCATGGTCCCCCAATCTCCTCTATCCTTGTCATCTTATTCTCTCAGTGTCACTAGAGTCCGGGAAAATGCATTAAGTTCCTTGGTGGTACAGTTGCAATTGCTGAGCAATCACACTGAGTGTGCTTCCACAACTACTGGTGGGACAAATCCAAAAACTTCCCCCTCATCCCTCTCTGAGGTAACAAAGTCCTTAATATCCCAGCAGTGCACTGCTTTCCTCTTAGGCTCAAGGAATTCTGTGTGATCACAGAGACACAGATCATGGAAAAGGTCTGTCCTTCTTACAACCTGCACAGCCCAGACACAGTTCTCTATTACTTACACAAATTGTGTCTGTGGCCTTCAGAATGTGGTGATTCCAGGCCCAGTCTCCTCACTGTTGCACTGTCAAACAAGGTCATGATCCCAGAATTTAACCTCAGAACCCTTGGCTGAGCCATTGCAACACCTTATGCATGTGCTTTACTGATGATATGATAAAACGAAATGTTTACCACTGGAACACCACATTGCTTTTTGATGCAAAAAGATGCTTCACCCCTTTCACTTCAAACAACCATGTCAGCAATTAATCACGTAATGGGACCACAGCAAAATTTAAAACAGTGCAATTAAATATCTACTTACATGTGTGCAGACCAGATACATATAACAATCAGCCATGCCAACCAAGTGTCCTGAAAATGTCTTCTTTCTTCACTTACTACGATGTCTAGCCCGACATGCTCAGTGAAGGTGGAGGCTGCTTGTTGACCGCCTCTGCCTCGTGACTGTTAATGACTTTGGCGAGAGTAATCTACGCCTGGAGGTCCCCGACCTGCTGAGAGTCTCCTGAATCTCTCCTCAGCCTGAGTTCTAGCACAGCATGGCATCACTCACTGGCATTGGGGTGAGGGGAACCTGAAAGAAGCCAGGTCATTTTGGAGTGCCCTGGTCAGCGTTCCTCCTGTATCAGTGCTGATTATATCCTTGAGAGGAAGGTGCACCTAAAATGAGGTGGAGGTGCCTCATCCACGTCCCCCCCTCCCCCTTTTGTCTTGCTGGGCACCCTTAGCCAGGGTGATGGAGTCAGAGCATTTACCTGACTGCCATTGACCAATCTGCTGCATCTGGATCTCAAGAGCAGCTGTTATATTTGTGCCAGGTGATAGGACAGCAGACAGAACTTATACCAACTCCTCCATCTTTTGCTCTAATTTAGTGCAGACCTCTGGTATCCCTGCTGGCATTTTCCTGTGGCACTGGTATTAATCAGTGAGGAAGTGGTGGATGGGGATCCAAGCCATTTGCCATCCATGTGGGGCTGTGCAGCTCCTCCACCAACTATTATCTACGTTGTTGGTTTTATATTGCTGCCACTGGTGTTAAAGCAGGTCAGCCTGTCACTACGTTACAAGCAAGTATGCAAGGTTTGTTTGTGGTCTCACTTCTTGCCTGGATTGCTTTGTGAGCCTGGGCCTCTGCTGAGTGGGTTTTCACAGCAGCCACTGCCTCCCTGGTGGGGCTACCAAGGAACAGAACTGTCAGCCTCTGATTTCCCATCAGCTCTTGACAGGCAGCACGCCTGACTCCTGGGGTCCTGAGCCCAGCCAAGGCCCATGGATGGCCTGTTACTTGCCCGATTGGCTCATAATCTAGCAGGTCTTTTCCAACAAAGACAATGTAGATCTGTTGTTGACACTCCTGCCAATGGCAGAAATCCCCGCTGCCTCCATAAAACACCCCCTCAGTTATTCCTGGCCCTCAAATAGGCCAGGGAACACGCAGTAAGGAACTGGGAAGAAAACTGGATATTGTCAAAATTACCATTTGTACACTGAAACCTACATCAGCAGCCAGTTCAGCCACTCGTTTCGAAGATGGTTTCCAGTTTCTTGAAGCACCTGTGAGCCATTCACAGATAGTGCTGATTCCGAGTCTGAAAACAACACCACTTTAATTTCTGCCACATTTATAAGTCTTCATTAAATTAAAAAGAATAGTTCAAAGCAATATTAAAAATTGATCTCTGCTGGATAATTTCCTCAGTAAAATACCAGGCCTCTATTGATTTGTACACTCTGTATTGATGAGATCATATTAGTTGACATCTTAAATTACATTTTTTTTCTTTACCTCAGGGAACGAAAACAAATTAAACTTTAATCCTCTTCTAATTATTTAAACTTTGCAGGTTTTTGTAGGTTGACCCACTGACTGTGGCCAAGTTAACAAACACAATGGACAGAGTTTATTTATCTGCTGGACACTTATTGTAAGTAGTTTTGGAAGTCCAGGAGCGATTAAATCTCAATTAGACATACTGCTGGGTGCCAACAGGGGTCCCGGCTCCTTCACAGGGAATATCCCACAGGAATTTCTGCTGCAGAGCAACTGTCACTTTACTGAAAACTACCAGTCAAAGGTTGGCAGCTCTCCAGTATCGACAGTGCCTCCAGGAGCTGTGGCTTCTCCCGGTACTGCAAGAGCCTGGAGAATGGGAATCATTGTTGGAGCTGAGACACAGCTTTATGATACAAAATGGCTGGGACTGGTAAGGGAGGACCCAGAAAGGCTGGGGGGGGCTAAACATGTAAAAGGCAGGCAGATGTTTTCCCATGGTTCCCTCCATGCTGTTGGTGGGCCATTCTGTTAGACAAAGGGTGCCGAAGGAGGAGGGACAGCTCTCCAAATTGGACTGCAGGTATACACGCTGGGGTGTACCTGATAGTGTGTCTACGTGCTAAGGGCCCCTGACACCAGTGGTGGAACACTGAAATGAACTCTGGGCAGGAAGGCTGTTTTTGAATATTCCCACCTTGGTTTTAACTGGGACAAGTTCGAAAGCTGAGAGTCTCCTCAGCCAGAGCTTCCTAGCTATTACTTACCAACCTCCACCCTATCCTCGCCCTCTCTCCCAGCCCACTCTCCACCCAATCTCCAACAGGCAGGACAGAATTTCATGACCCCTATCCCATCCCAAGGCAAGTTTGAAGACAGGGAGGAATTGTTTGATTGGTTTGGAGAGAGTAGTAGATGGGAATCTCACCAGGCTGCCCATAACACTGGATGGGATGTGACCTGGTTTCTTATTCATACACTACAGCCAGTGAGATATGGTCAGAGCCCTACTGTATATAGGTAAAAACAATGACTGCAGATGCTGGAAACCAGATTCTGGATTAGTGGTGCTGGAAGAGCACAGCAGTTCAGGCAGCATCCGAGGAGCAGTAAAATCGATGTTTCGGGCAAAAGTCCTTCATCAGGAATACAGGCAGAGAGCCTGAAGGGTGGAGACATAAGTGAGAGGAGGGTGGGGGTGGGGAGAAAGTAGTATAGAGTACTGCAGTGGGAGAGGGACTCCCTGAGATTCTTGTAGAGAGAGAAGGAAAACTTCTTCAATGCTGTGAAGGTGAGACAAGGATCTTTAAGCTGGAACATCACATGTTAGAATGCCAGCTAACCATCTTAAAGGCAGACTGCCTGTCCAGTCTGGAATCAATCCACTAATACAACATGAAGCGTAGAGAGCCATCTTTCTGCCTGGTTACCAATTGGGACTAGCTGGGTAACTCTTTCAGGAGTCAGTGCAGACACGATGGGTGGAATGGCCTTCTTCTGTATTGTAAAATTCAATGTTTCTATTATATCAGTTTAAGGGTTAGTTATGCTCCTCATCTCACTATCATTGGGATTCAACCAGCACCAGGTGGGAAGCTCACTATGCACAGACTGGTGTTTCCCTGCAGTTTAGCATTGGGATCCCTCTTTTTTAAATTTGCTGTGTTCAACACCTGAATGAAGGGTCCCATAGAAAGTCACCTCACCGCTCCTGCTCCTGCTTCTGACCATTCTTCCTACTCCCCCCTCTTAGTTTTGTCCCCATTCCACCTAGACTCACCTCTACCTGGAGATCCAGCAATAGTCATAAGGCTGTCCCATGTGTAGCATGGTACTCCTAATGGTGCGGCTGGCATTGGAGAGCTGCCAACTAATGTCTGACATGTATCTCCCGTGGGTGGGATTTTCAGCCTTAATTGTGTGGAATACCCAACTCTGCAGAATTGCCTTCAACTGCTTCAGGCCTTCCAGAGGGAAGTAGCACTGGGTTCATGCCAGCTCTCCAACCAGTAGGTGGCAGCTGCTGACATGTTATGTTCCACCTGTGTTAGGTACTAAATCTCACAACATAAAATCGATTCACATTCTCTCTTTTTCAGACAACATGATGCTGGGCCTATTTCTGTTTCACTTGTGCAGAATGTTATAGTGAGGCGTTAGCAGACAGCTCAAAGATATCAAATAGGATTTGCTTTAATTCACGTGCAGGATCTGGCATCACTTGCCCTCTTGCCCTCATGGAGGCAGTGGTGAACTACATTCTTGAAGCACCACGATTCATGTGCTATTCAAAATATTCAAGATTAAATTTGTAGAATCATCTGGAATAGAGTCAACTGGTGACTCATCGAACTATGATGGTCACACATCTATGCCTCAATATTAGGAAAACGACAAAATCTCAAATGTTTCATTTGCTCCAAATTCAGTCACGTGACAGTGTTAAAGATATTAATATTTGAGCTGTATCCTCCCAAATTCCTCTGAGCCTTACTGAAAGGCCATGTAACACTCTACACTCGCTCAGTGACTCACTTCAGCACTATCTTCTGAGAATCTGCAAAAAAGGCTAGTGCACTTAATAACTGTGAATCTGAGTCTATTTGAAATAATTTTACAAACCTAAGTTAGTTATTTATTTTATGAGAAAATGACAATTATTGTCTTCTTTTGAACTCAAGATCTTGGAGTAGGAAATTCAGCCCCTTGAGCCTGCTCCATGCTTAATACAATCATGGCTGATCTCATCCCAGCCTGCACTCCACTTTCCTGCCTGCTCCCCATAACCCTTTAACCCATTGCTAATTAAAAACCTGTCTATCTTCTCCTTAAATTTAGTCAGTGTCAGTCGTTAATTCCACAGATCTCTTACCATTTAAGAGTAATAATTTCACTCCATCACTGTTTTAAATCCACCACCCCTTAGCCTAAACCCATGACCTCCCCATTCCAACCCTCACTCGATCACAGGTTGCCCCATGACAGGAAATATCAGCTTCATGTCTAAATTTTCTGTCAATCTGCTTTAGCTTCTTATATCCCTCAATCAGATCTCTAGTCATTTTTCTAAACTCTAGACTAAACTGCTCAACCTCTCCTCACAAAACACGCCTTTCATCTCTGGAATAATCTTATGAACCTTTTCTGAACTAGCTCCAGTGCAATGTAATGTATCATTCCTATTTAACAGAGCCCTGGATAAAATCTTGCTGCAGTTAATTTAGTGAAGACCACCTTTGTTATTCAGAATAGGTGGCAAAGTGACTGACCTATACAGAGCTATAATAATATTCTTAGCACAGTTACTGTCACGGTCTTGTTCCATAACCACATTCTGGCCAAGTTGTTTGCTTGTTTATCAAGCTGGAAGTGAAGATACATGAAGGCTACCGCTTTAGTGAAATGTTATGAATGCACACGTCTCAGAGCACTAGTTGACCTTCCTGAACTTGGAGATCATCGAATTCTTAAATTCTTAAAGTCCTAAATTCTTTCTGACTATTGAAGAGAGACTAAAGCTCCAATTTAAGCCCAAGGTAATAGAAGAGAGTTGAAAAAACATATGAGTGGTACACACACCCCAAATTGCCAGCACTTTTTAAATATCATTCATTCATGGGATGTATATGTTACGGCTACAGCAACATCTATTACCCATCCCTAACCACCCTGGTGATGGTGGTGGTGATGTGCCTTTTGATTCAAACCAATACTTGGGAAATAGGCACAACAACAGTGTTATTAAGGAAAACGTTATGGAATTCTGACCCAGTGACAGGGAAGGAACTGTGATAATATTCCAAGTTAGGATGTGGCGGGGGGGGAGTAGCTTGGAGGGAAACTGTAAAGTGGTAGTGTTACCATGTATATGCTACACTTGTCCTTCTAAATGGTAGAGGGTCAAGGGTTTGAGGTGCTGTCAAAACAGCTTGGGTGAGTTGTTGCAGTGCATTTGTAGACAGTTGACACTGCTGCACTGAATATCAGACAGAGTGAATGTTGAAGGTTATGGATGGGGTGTCAATCCAAGCCAACTGCTATTTCCTGGATGGTGTTAAGCTTCTTATGTGCTGTTGGAGCTGCACTCACCCAGTCAAGTGGGAATATTTCATCACATTCCTGACTCATGCCTTGTAGATGCTTCCTGATCCAGTGTTTATTGCATCGATCACTGATTTTTCAGCAGTGTCCTTTACGGATAGATATTTGCCAGTAACACTCACAGCCCCCACAAAAGAATTAAAAATACATCTGGTCATGGTAAAAGTGCCAGGAGAAACATTTGAATATTCATGATGCTCTCAGCTGTAGGCAACAAGAGCATCACACATCTGATGTCACTCAGAAGCTAGAAGTGATGCCAGTTAAGGTGTGGCACTATGCCAATTGACACAGCCTCCATTTTAAGCTCTGTTCTTGCCAGTACCACAGGCAGGTGGAAATTAAAAGTGACCTGTAAAAGAACGGGCATTCGTTCTTTGGTAAGGGATTTGGCTGCAAAGGATAATCACTTCTTAATGGAAATCATGCTGACAATCCCTGGGGAAAGCTCACGATAGCTTGGTGCCAACACAGCTTTATTCATAGCATCCATATTTAATATCAAAAGTTGGATACTCATTTTGAATTCAGGTAGCCCCCCTCAGGATATGGTTAAACACCACATGGAGCATATCTTAACATGTGTACATTCTAGCTGAGCATATTCAAAGCTGTTATGGCTGTGACTCATTCAATCCCTCAAGAAACCCTGGAGCATTTTTCCAGATGTTTAATTTATTTGATTAAAATAATTAAAGAACACACAAATTCATGAATAATGCAAAACTTCAGGTGGAAATATTTTTAAAGAGTTTGGTACTGTTAAACATATGTTATGTATTTATAAGAAATAATGATTTTAAAATGTTTAGAAAATCTGTCACATTTGGTGTAATCACTCTGAGCTAATCATTTTATCAACAATGTAATACTTTAATACCATTGATTAATTTATACTTTTTTAAAAACTATTCTTGACAGTTTACAATGTGTTGAACATAATAAAGCTAAATCATACGATTAATAGGTGTTTTTGGATATTATATTTGAATAAAGCTTTATCAAGAGCTTTGCAGCTAAACTTTTTTAAGCATTGCAAGCTAATGATATATTAAGGCCCATTTTGCGGATTGTCAGGAGGCAGTTCCTGATCTGAATATGCTCTTTCTAGTCAAGGAAGGCAGCACTCAAGGATGATGCTATCTCCTCATTTAAAAATGCACAACACTGGCCTGATGAGGGCCTATGTGATCCTATAATATTTTGCAGCCAGGGTACTCCTTTTAAACTTTATCCAACCTCATTTCCCCTCCACCCCCCACCATACCCTAGTTCCAACCTTCCAGCTCAGCACCACCCTCATGATCTGTTCCACCTGTCAATCTTCCTTCCCACTATCCCCTTGATCCTCCTCTCCGACCTATCACCTTTACCCCTACCTCCCTCCACTCTCAGCGACCTTCTCCCCAGCCGCACTCCCCTCCCATTTATCTCTTCAATCCAGAGGCTCCCAGCCTCATTCCTGATGAAGGGCTTTTGCCTGAAACGTCGATTTTCCTGTTCCTCGGATGCTGCCTGACCTGCTGTGCTTTTCCAGCACCACTCTAATCTAGGCTCACGCTGAGCTCAAGATTAATAACACAGCACATTTGGGTGTCTAGAATGACACGTGAAGAAAGTCTGGTGGAGCTGCCATTTGCGGGTAATAGGCGAGTCCATCCAGGTTGTAAGTGCTATGATGTCTATGACACTCTAAAACATGGCTTTTTCAACTGAGTGACTGGCAATCTTTGTGTCAATGAGTGCCAGAGAAGCAAGAGGATATCATTGCCTTGTTCATGAGCTCAATGCTGATGAAGAGTTTACGTCCAAAACGTCAATTCTTCAGCTCCTCGGATGTTGCCTGACCTACTGTGTTTTTTGAGTGCTACACTTTTCGACTCAATGCAGTAGGTGCAAAGAAAGATATAGAAAAGCCCCTGTTGTCTCCACTCGGCCCTGCCCTTTCTTAACTGTGCGTTATGCAACAGATGCACAGGATCTTCAACTTCTAAGGCATGGACAGGATATGAACAGCCACTCCTCAGCCCCTCTACCAGTGAATCCTGTGTTCCACATAGCCATGCCCATACAGAACCCTGCATTGCTGCAGATCCCCATCAGCAGCCAGGGTCCTGTATGTCTCAGGCAGCTAGACAATGGCCACCAAGGTCATCCCAATGCATGAGCAGAAACAGCAGTAGTCTTCCTCTATGTCATCAGTGAGAACAGTGCTGGCTCCTCATAAGGGCATTTGTGAGGGAAGTATTAGGAGCAGAAGTTCTCATATGCTTAGATTAATGTCAGAGATAAATCCCTCTTCTCTTGTGCCACTTGGTAAATCATTTATTCATTGTTGAAGTTAGTCAATCCAATTCTTGTTGCTTTCTGATATCTAATATCCAGCTCTTTCAATAATGTGGAGATTATGATGATGTGAACTAGACTGTTTCAGCTCCTCAGTCTTGCTCCTGTGCACTATGCTGTTGGTTGGTGATGCAATGCAAAAATGAAGTTAGAAATCATACAACACCAGATTATCATCCAACAGGTTTATTTGGAAACACTAGCTTTCAGAGCACTGCTGCACAACCACCTGATGAAGGAGCAGCACTCCAAAAGCTAGTGATTCCAAATAAACCTGTTGGACTATAACCTGGTGTAGTGTGATTTCTAACTTTGTACACCCCAGTCCAACCGGCATCTCCAAATCAGGCAAAAATGAAGGTAGTGATAGCTAAACTGATTAAATGGCTTGCTGCTTTCCAGAGGGATCCCTTTATCATTATACCCTTCCACAAATCCTCTGTCTAATTATACACCCTTCTATATTTTTGATTTTGGACTGAAATGAGAAGAGGACTATCACCGAGGATGTGTACAAAGGAAAATTTGGCTGGTAACAGAAGCTGATTGGTCTCTGGAGTTGTGACCAGTTGTCGTTGACAAAGTGCTTCTGCTTGCCAACAGCTATGTGATTGGCTGTCAGGAAGCTGAACACCTTGTCAGTGTGAATAAGACCATAAGACCATAAGACATAGGAGTGGAAGTAAGGCCATTCGGCCCATCGAGTCCACTCCGCCATTCAATCATGGCTGATGCGCATTTCAGCTCCACTTACCAGCGTTCTCCCCGTAGCCCTTAATTCCTCTAGACAACAAGAATCTATCAATCTCGGCCTTGAAAACATTTAGCGTCCCGGCTTCCACTGCACTCCGTGGCAATGAATTCCACAGGCCCACCACTCTCTGGCTGAAGAAATGTCTCCGCATTTCTGTTCTGAAATGACCCCCTCTAATTCTAAGGCTGTGTCCACGGGTCCTAGTCTCCTCGTCTAACGGAAACAATTTCCTAGCATCCACCTTTTCCAAGCCATGTATTATTTTGTACGTCTCTATTAAGTCTCCCCTTAATCTTCTAAACTCCAACGAATACAATCCCAGTATCCTCAGCCGTTCCTCATATGCTAGACCTGTCATTCCAGGGATCATCCGTGTGAATCTCCGCTGGACACGTTCCAGTGCCAGTATGTCCTTCCTGAGGTGTGATATAGCCAGAAGTGTTCAAATCTCTGGATGAAGATGTGGCATCGTTTTCTCTACAGTAAAAAAAATCTAAAGCCTGAATAAAGTCAGTTTATTTTCCTTCACCTCTTATTGAAAGTTTTCACTTTTAACTATTAAGTTGAAGATTTTATCAGTTGTGAACCAGTTGCCTTACTCCTCCTGCAAGCAAGTGGAAGGACCTAGAGGACAGAGATTGAGGAGCAACTATTCCAAGCAAGCTAGAAAGACCATCTCAGTGAACTCTGTAGATTGAGGCCATTGAACAGCCTCTCCAGCTTTTCCCTTCACTTTTAACGTTAGTTAATTTTGCCTTTCTGACTGTGGCTGTACGTATGCATTGTGGGATTCTTATCAGGAGTTAGTATTTTAGTGAATAGAGTTACATGTTGATCATTCCTAATAATTTATCTGTGGTTAGAATCCATTTATTGTAATAAATAGTCATTATTATTAAGTACAGAAACCTGGTCTATGCTTTCTGTCAACCAGGCACTAAGGAGACAAGTTAATTGAGAAATGTCTGTTCTTATGCAAGGTCCTTAACTTCAGTGGTAACACTGGGAATAGCGGGCTTGATTTCCAGTGAGCTAACCTAGTGAGGTGTACCAGTTCTCTCGCGCTGTTCCATGCAAATACAGACGCTGCAACATAACCAAGTAAGGTCCTTCCACGACAGCATCAAGTTTGCCAGGTTCCCCTCCAATTTCCAGGTACTTCCACCATTTACTGCTGATGCTACAGTTTTCAACACAGGGCACAAAACAAACAAAGGCAAGTCCCCTGGATGCTGAAAGATATAGCGACTAAGGTGAAGCAGAGAAAAGATATACATGATATGGCACAGGAAAGCACGACTGAAAACCAGGCTGAATGTTGAAGGTTCAGAGGGCAATTGAAGAAAGAATAAATACTAGATGCTAGGAGATAGTATGAGAAACAACTGGTAAATAACACAAAATATAATTGAAACCTCTTCTATAGGCGTGTAGAGAGGGTGGTAAAAGATGTGGGGTCAGTTATGAAAATAAAATACATATGGAGGCATGGCTGAGGTGTTAAATAAAGATTTTCCGTTGGCTGTTACCAGTTTAGAAGCTTCTGCCCAAATCATAGTGAGCAGGCTGGCCATTTGTCCCATCCTGTCTGTGCTGTCTCTGCAAATGCAACTCCACCAAGCCCATCCCGATGCAATTCTTTTCTGAAGTTGCTTCACGATTTATCAGTCTCCACCACATTCTCAGACAGTGCACTTCAGATCCTAACCACTCACTGCATACAAAATACTTTTCCTCATGCTGCTTTTGCTGGGCACCTTAACTTGGTGCCCTAAATTTGATAAATCACCAGGATCAGAAGATATGCAACCAAGAATAGAGTGGGATAAAAGAGGAAATGACAGAGGTTTGAGTCAATTTTTTAAAAATTCTCTTCAGATGTAAGGATGAGGGTTCTGACTAGTAACTACAGACCTTTCTGTTTCCCTCATTACTGAGGATTCAAATAGAAATGACCTGCAGTATTTTATGGTTCCTAGAGGGTGGGACAGTGAGAGGAAAGATAGCTGTAAGATCTTAAGTCACGCATGTGCAATATTCCTGGCACTACTTCCTGGCCTGACCGCAGAGCAGTGGGACATGGATTGGTAGGCCTGCTTGCCTTTGCATGAACTGAAGATAGAACATAGAACATAAAATAGTGCAGCACAGTACAAGCCCTTCAACCCACAATGTTGTGCCGAGCATTTATCTTAATCTAAGATCAACCTAACCTACACAACCCTTACTTTACTGCCATCCACGTGTTTGTCCAGCAGGTGCTTAAGTGTCCCTAATATCTCTGATTCTACTATTTACTACTGGCAGTGCATCCCATGCACCCACCACTCTCTGTTTGAAGAACCTACCTCTGACATCTCATCTAAACCTTCCTCCAATCACCTTAAAATTATGCCCCCTTGTGATAGCCATCTCTGCCTTGGAGAAAAGTGTCTAGTGACCTACTCTATCAGTGCCTCTCATCATCTTCTAAACCTCTCATCCTTCTTCCCTCAAAAAAGAAAAGCCCTAACCCCCTCAACCTTTCATCATAAGACATGCCCTCCAGTCGAAGCAGCATCCTGGCAAATCTCCTCGACGTCTTCTCTAAAGCTTCCACATCTTTCCTATAATGAGGCAACCAGAGCTGAACACAATATACTAAGTGTGGCCTAGCAGTGTTTTATAGAGCTGCAGCATAACTTTATAGAGTTTCAACTCAATCCCTCTACTAATGAAAGCCAACACACCATCTATCTTCGTAACAACCCTTTTCAGGCTCCCTGTTCCCTCACAGGCATCTTCCCCCTCACTGTGATATTTCTGTGCTGCCCACTCCCCCAACCCAACGCACCAATTTTCCCCTCTGCAACAGCCTTGTTGCAACCTAGTCCCATTCCAAAGCTGACAGGTTCCACCAAGACTCGGGACTTACCATTGTCTGGGCTCCATCGCAGTTCGCTTCCCGCTGTGGTCATAGCTCCTGGGAACCACAAAGAGGAAAATCTTCACATGTACAAATGGAAGGTACAGCCTGCTAGAATGGGTGGTTGAGTGATAAGAGAAATTTAATACAGAGAAATGTTCAGTGATTCATTTCTGTGGGAAGAATGAGTAGAAGCAATACTAAACAAAAGATATAAGACTTAAAAAAAGTGTCCAGGAGCAAAGGGACCTTGAGGTAAATGTGTAGTAGAAGAGCTTTAGAAAGCAATTATTTGGGTATATGTTTATAACTACAGGTTTTATGGGTTTTATAACTATGGATGCAAAGTACAAAAGTGAGGAGATTATGTTTAAGCCTGCATAAAATGCACACTTGGCCTCACCTGGTGTAATGCATCTAGTTCAGCATAGCACACTTCACCAAAGGTGTCAAATCATTAAAGAGGATGCAGAAATTATTTACAACAGTAGTTCTGGGGACAAGAAATTTAAGTTACCTGGATCTGGGGTTGTCTGCCTGAGAGGGAAAAAGATTAAGAGGAGTATGGACAGAATAGATAGACAGCTATGGAAGGATCTAGAACCAGACCAATGAAAGCAGTTGGCAAAAGAAACAGCAGTGACATGAAAAAAAAAGCGTTTTGAAGCAGCAAGGCTTAAGGATCTGGAATGCACTTCCCAAAGAATGTGGTAGAGGCAGGTTCAATTGTCACCTTCAAAAGAGAATCACATCACTATCTGAAGAGAAAAGGTTTACAGAGTTACGGAGAACAGTTTGGGAGTAAGACGAGTTGTGTTGATATTGCAGAGAGACAGCACAGACATGATAAGCTGAATGGCTTCCTTCTCTCCTGTAACTATTCTATGATTCAATGATTCTGTGGTGCTGTGCTTCCACAGAGTACACATTGTTAAGGTTTTCCCTAAACCCGATGCTAATCCTGAGTGCAAAACGAAACAGACACTTAATTAAAGGAAACTTGTACTTTGACTCTGTTGGTCTTCCTGCCAAAACTCTTGGACAGATTATACTTGTTGATTGAGGAGCAATGGGAATTTTAATAGTCTGTATGTTCATAATTACTGCTGCACTCCCCTATTAACCTTGAAGAACAACTTCATATTTGCAGAATGACCATTTTCTCCATGATGTGGAAAAGAAAGTCACACTGATTTTGTTTTAGTTTTAGCCTAATCCAAGCATTGTCTTTTATTTTGTTATTTGAAAATACAAAGTTAAAGTGAAGAATAGTCAGTGCTTTTAATGGACAAGTTTGCCGTTTATGAGCATACTTCAATGTGATTGGCTGCTCACCTTGCTTACTGACACCACAATTACTAGACATTTGGAGATCCCCTTTAAACCACCATCAGGTAAAGGGAAATCCAGGTCACAGAGATCTTGAGACATTCTCAGGCAGCTTTCTTCAAGAGCAGCAGCAAAAACATTGCTTCATCGCTGAACACAAAATCCAACCCATAATTGCATGAATTAAAATAGTCCTTTAATATTATTACCATAATGTGTATTAAGAAAGCAGAATAATTAACTTTTTTTTTAAATTTCAAAAACATATTTGCACATACCATGTCTGTGTCTGATACAGGTCCAAAACTTGTCACATAGATGTCTGTCTTGACTTCTGTTATTCTTTCTGATGAAATAAAAAAAAACTCTGGTAGTTTTCAATAAAGATGCCTGTTCTAAACAATTGAACATCTTAACACACACTACACCCTAAGTAAATATAACACTTTCAGCTTAGGGTGCTAGTTCTATGAAAGTAATAGGCATGTCATTATTCTAGTTCTATACATATTGTTTGACAAGTTAAATGCTGAGATCAAAAAGAATTATGGGCAGAATCTTCAGGATTTGAAAGACATGGGCTACAGTTAGGTTTGTGGAAGATTTGGGGCAACAAGTCTGTCAAGACTGGTCTCGACATCATCAGCAACTCGCAACATCTTTTCAGAAAGGGTGTGGCAAGATTCTTGTTCTTTCAGGGGGATTATTGCTTGTTAAACATACCTCAGTAATAATTCAGCCTCCCATACTGTATGTCTTGTAAACAAGCTCGGGTTGGAGAAACTCAACAAGGAAACCAGAGCGAGGTGGATTCAGCTCACCACTGACATTTCAGGGGCACACTCCATGGTCACGGGTCACAGACACTGTGCATCCATGGAACCCTCATGGCACATTTCCAATTTATTTGCAGGATGCTTCTGCATTTCAGTGCTACACTATCAACTACCATCGCAATGTTGCTGCAAGAACACCCTGCCCTCAGGGACATGCACCCAGCTCATGGACTGGACCATGTTGTTTCTCTGGGCTGTGAACTTGCTGTCAGAGCACTCACTCACTCCAGTGTATTCACTTAGTTTAACCTATTTCAATTTATTTGTCAGTTCAGGCAATTTGGGATGGAGAGCACATGCTGGTCTTGCCTGTGACACCCTATTCCATCAAAGACTTCTTAGAAATTGCTGGACGGAGGCTAGATAACAGTATTTTGTTCAGAAATGCGCACAACAGATGTTAATGAATGCATTTGGTTTATCTGAAGCAATGAATGATATATCCAGAAAGTTTTGAAGAGCTGATTCCCACAAGTATATTACTGCTAATCATATCTAATTAGAATATTTTACATTAATATACCATGTATGCAATGTCTAGATTATAATGGCACAAATATCCTTATTCCAATATCATCGACTAAATCATTTATTGTCAAGGAAATTACTGGTTAAATGTTTAAGTTAGCTTTTTAAGTGTTTTGTGTGAGTGTGTAGTTGCAGATATGGACTGAGAAGTAGCAGGTGGTGTTTAATCCAGGCAAGTGTGAGGTGCTGAA
This sequence comes from Chiloscyllium punctatum, assembly GCF_047496795.1. Lineage (NCBI taxonomy): Eukaryota > Metazoa > Chordata > Chondrichthyes > Orectolobiformes > Hemiscylliidae > Chiloscyllium > Chiloscyllium punctatum. The sequence continues at coordinate 73,097,704 of NC_092739.1, forward strand.
CTTTGGGAGATCAAATGTTAAGAAATGGCATACAGTTAATGGCAGGACACTGAACAGTATTGATGTACAGAGGGATCTTGGAGTTCCAGTCTGTAACTCCCTGAAGGTGGTCACATATGCAGATAGGGTGGCAAAGAAGACATATGGCAGGCTTGCCTCTATTGGTTGGGGAACTGAGCACAAGAGTCAAGATGTCATGCTCCAGCTTTATCGGACTTGAGGTAAGCCAAACTTGGAGTATTGCATTCAATTCCGGTCGCCACACTACAGGAAAGATGTTGGGGTTTTGGAAAGGGTGCAGGAGAGTTTTACCAGGATGCTGCCTGAGTTAGAGGGTATGAACTCTGAGGAGAGGCTAGATAAACCCGGGTTGTTTTCTCTGGAGTAACAGAGACTGAGGGGAGACTTGATAGAAATTTATAAAATTATGAGATGAATAGATAGGGTTGATGATCAGAATCTTTTTCCCAGAGTTGAAATGTCTAATACTTGAGGGCATGCATTTAAGGTGAGAGGGAAAAGTTCAAGTGAGATGCGAGGAGCAAGTTTGTTTAAACAGAGAGTGGTAGGAGTGATGGTGGACATAGATACAATAGGTGTGCTTAAGGAACTTGTAGATAAGCACAGGAGTGGAGGGACATTGTCCAAGAGCAGGCAGAAGGGATTAGTTTAATTTGACATCATGTTCAGCACAACTTCATGGGCCAAAGGTCCTTTTCCTGTGCTGTACTGTTCTGTTTTATGTTATATAAATGCCAATTGTTAATGTCATAGATATATAGGTAATTGAACAGTAGTATTTTTGTCTGAGATGTGAACTTCTGATTCAGGTTGCTTTATTTATGAAAATTAGATAATTTCCACTATTTCCATCAAGTTTATCTAGAGTAAGTGTTTGGCTTGGACAAGCTAAATAAGTTTAAGCCAGACCTCAACATGTTTCTCCACATAGTATAAAAGAGCACAAACTTGGTTGGTTGATTTGAACCAAGGGTATTGGTTAATGGATCAGTTTTGGGTTGAATGAAGGTCTGTTGCGGAGTTCCTAAGGTTTGTTATTGTGAACCCTGCTTTTCCTGACCTATAATCTTGGTGTGTAGGGGACATTTTCAAGATCTGCAGATACTACAAAACTTGGAAGCATTGTGACCTGTAGGGTGGGCAGTGTAGAACTTCAAAAAGACAAGATAAGAGTGAGGGTAAATGAAAACAAGAGTGAAGCTTGACAGAAGAACATGGACAGATGATATAAAGGGTATAATATTTAAGAGTGTGCAGGATCAGAGGGACTTGGATTTATATATACATAGATTACTAGAGTTGGCAGAACAGATGGAGAAAGAAATTAATAAAAGCAAATTAATAGGGATATAGAATGTGAGGTCAAGGAAGCGATGCTGAGCTTTTACAAATCACCTATGAGATCTCAGCTGTCATATGATGTACAGTTCTGGGTGCCGTATTATAGGAAGGATGTGAATGTATTGAAGATGCTGTAGCTAAGATTTATAAAAGATTTTCCAGGGACAAGAGAATTCAATTCTGAGGAGAGATTGGAGACCTTGGACCATATCTCCCTTAGAAAGAAGGCGAGAAAAAGGAGATCTGATAGAGAATTTCAAAATCAGGAAAATCTGGATAGAGCAGACAGGGAGAAACTGTTCCCATTCATAAAAAGAATAAAGACGGCATATTTTCGCACAACCAGTGGCTTGGTCTGGAATACATTGCCTGGAAACCAGCTGGTGGTAAAGTCAATTGAGGTATTCGAAGGATATTGAATGATTAACAGAAATGGTATATGAAAGAAAGGACTGAGGGGGTCACTAAATCACTATGCTCAGTTCAGCAGCCAGCGTATTCTCAAGATGGGTAGAATGCACCATAACACTTCTGTGATTCTGTGCAATATATATGAGGCTCTTGCAATAGTCATCATTGACCTAAGCACCTCTTATTGCAACCTTCTACGTCACATCACAGCATAGTTCAAAGACTCGGCTGCATATTCCTGAAACACTACGTCTACAGCAGGGTTTAGTAAATTATCTGTATTAGGTACAAGGTTCTTCAGTTATTGTCTGATTGCAAGTCAGATTATTGCCAAACGGTGTAAATTTAGGAAACATCAAGAGTGTTTCATTGAAACCCATCTCGTTAATACATTTCTTCTCCTATCACACCATCTCATTATGTTTTAAGTGATATCAATGCTCTTGCTTCTGCTACATTATTTGGCAGATTTGCAAATGTGTATCACTTCTAGAAAAACAAGATTTTCTTACTACCTACCTCTGTGTCTTCTTAGGACGCTAACTTGAAACAACCTGCGATGACTTAATCTATGCCACTTAATATTTTATAAGGCCTGATGAAGTCCTCCTTAAGTTATTTTTTGCTGAACCGCAAAGCATTCCCAAGCCTTCCCTTTTATACTATGCAACACTCTCTTCTGCATTCTGTCTAACGTAGGGAAATTGGCTTTTGAACCAGAGTACTGGCCTATATATAGTCAGACCAGTGCATTGTGAAATCTGTAGTCTCACAAGCCATTGTAAAAATGGCTGTATCTTTTTTTGCTGTGATTTGACTATACATCCTCTTAATTCCATTTTATAAACACTTTGTCAGATTTCTTTTTTTCTCTCTTAGAATGGTAATAGTGACTTCATCAAATAGTACTCCCAAATGCTCTTCTAAATCTCCCTCTGCTAAAATGGTTCCAATAACTGTAAATTTTATTGCATTTTTTTGCAACCTACTGTCTTACTATACCTTTATCAGTGGCAAATTGCTTGATCAGTTTTATGAACAGCCATTCTACTATACTATTTTCCCAAAATGTGGTCAATTAAGTTGGATGCTCCCTGGCATGATTCCACAGACAGGTTTGTAAGTTTCTGGTCTGGGATACATTTTGAACTCAGTGCCTTGTTAAACTTTTCACAAGGTTACAGAAAAGCAATATAAGATTATAATTCAATTCACTTTATTTATTCATTTTGTTTAAAAGATAACCTCATGAATACTGAATACAAAGGATTCTGGGTAATCTAAGATGGAGGACAGGAAAACTTTCTGACTGTAACTGCTGCTCTTTTTTTGAGGTATTTTAAGTGTTGGAGATTTCCTCGAATTCCAGGAGCAGCAAGTACTGTTTTATATGCTGTTGCATTGTTTTGGAACTTTGGGGGAAAAAAAAGTCAAAACGACAGCAATTTTAAAAGGGAGAAGAACAGACAAAGGAAGTACATTGTGAGGTCAGTGCAGGAGAGAGAGACAGAAAGAAACTGACACCACAGTGAACCTGCAGAGATACTGGCTTTGCTGTTTGAATTCATGTATTGCTGGACATCGGAGTGCGTCTGCAAAAATTAACAAACAGTGAAATTCACAACTGAATTTGGAGGAACTGTTTGGGCGAACTCAAGGCACAGAAACAGATAGTTGAATTGTTTTAAGTGTGGCCGACAGAAAATCTGCAGTAGGGAGTCAAGTGGGTTCTTTCTTGATTATATATTTTTTGATATATGTCTCTTGATTAAACTTAAAATATAAGCCCGTAACTATTAATTTTACCTAGGGCAGTGTTTTGTAGAGGAATAAGACGGTGTTATTTTCTGGGTCTGTAGAATGTGAAGAAGCAAAAATGGCCTTTAGTAGAGTGATGTGCGCTTCTTGTCAGATGTGGGAGTTTAAGGAGAGTTTATGGGTTACGGCGGATTATATCTGTAATAAATGCTGTTGGTTGCAAATCCTATTAGATCAAATGGATCTGTTGGACAGACAGTTACAGGCAATGAGGAATTTGTAATAGCAATGGTATGTGATTGATGGCAGTTATAGGAAGGGGGAAAGTCTCAGATACAGTCACGTAGATGAGTTAATTCCAGGAAAGGTAAGAGAGGTAGGCAGCTAGTGCAGAAGTCTTCTGTGACTATCCCCATTTCAAACAAGTATGCTGCTTTGGAAAATGAAGGGGGTGATCGATTCACAGGGGAATATAGCACGAAGAGCCAAGTTCCTGGTATTGAAACTGGTCCTAATGCAATGAGGAGTATGTCAGGTTCCAAGAGACCAACAGTGTAAGGGGAATCTCTAGTCCGAGGTAGCGACAGATGTTTCTGTGGCCAGCAGCGAAAAGTCAGAATGGTGTGTTGCTTCCCTGGTGCCAGGATCAAGGATGTCTCAGAGAGGGTGCAGAATGTTCTCAAGGAGGGGAGGGGGCAGCAAGAGGTCATTGTCCACATCGGAACCAACGACATAGGAAGGGAAAAGGTTGAGAGTCTGAAGGGAGATTACAGATAGTAGGTAGGTATTTAAAAAGAAGGTCCTCGAGGGTAGTAATATCTGGATTAATCCCGGTGCTACGAGCTAGTGAGGGCAGGAATAGGAGGATAGAGCAGATGAATGCATGGCTGAGGAGCTGGTATATGGGAGAAGGACTCACATTTATGGACCATTGCAAGCTCCTTTGAAGTAGAAATTACCTGTACAAGAAGGACAGATTGCACCTAAATTGGAAGGGGGCTAATATACTGGCAGGGAAATTTGCTAGAACTGTTCAGGAGGATTTAAACTAGTAAGGTGGGGGGTGTGGGACCCAGGGAGATGGTGAGGAAAGAGATCAATCTGAGACTGGTACAGTTGAGAACAGAAGTGAGTCAAACAGTCAGGGCAGGCAGGGACAAGGTAGGATGAATAAATTAAACTGCATTTATTTCATTATAAGTGGCTTCACGGGAAAGGCAGATGAACTCAGGGCATGGTTAGGAACATGAGACTGGGATATCACAGCAATTACGGAAACATGGCTCAGGGATGGGCAGGACTGGCAGCTAAATGTTCCAGGATACAAATGCTACAGGAAGGATAGAAAGGGAGGCAAGAGAGGAGGGGAAGTGGCGTTTTTGATAAGGGATAGCATTACAGCTGTGCTGAGGGAGGATATTCCCGGAAATACATCCAGGGAAGTTATTTGGATAGAACTGAGAAATAAGAAAGGGATGATCACCTTCTTAGGATTATATTATAGACCCCCTAATAGTCAGAGGGAAATTGAGAAACAAACTTGTAAGGACATCTCAGCTATCTGTAAGAATAAAAGGGTGGTTATCGTAGGGGATTTTAACTTTCCAAACATAGACTGGGACTGCCATAGCATTAAGGGTTTAGATGGAGAGGAGTTTGTTAAGTGTGTGCAAGAAAGTTTTCTGATTCAGTATGTGGTTGTACCTAGTAGAGAAGGTGCAAAACTTGACCTACTCTTGGGAAATAAGGCAGGGCAGGTGACTGAGGTGTCAGTGAGGGAGCACTCTGGGGCCAGGGACCATAATTCTATTTGATTTAAAATAGTGATGAAAAAGGATAGACCAGATCTAAAAGTTGAAGTTATAAATGGGAGAAAGGCAAATTTTGACAGTATTAGGCAAGAACTTTCAAACGCTGACTGGGGGCAGATGTTTGCAGGTAAAGAGATGGCTGGAAAATGGGAAGCCTTCAGAAATGAGATAACGAGAATCCAGATAAAGCATATTCCTGTTAGGTTTAAGGAATGCTGGATGACTAAAGAAATTGAGGGTTTGGTTAAAAAAAAAGGAAGCATATGCAAGGTATAGACAGGATAGATCAAGTGAATCCTTAGAAGAGTATAAAGGCAGTAGGAGTATACTTAATAGGGAAATCAGGAGGGCAAAAAGGGGACATGAGATAACTTTGGCAAATAGAATTAAGGAAAATTCAAAGGCTTTTTACAAACACATTAAGGACAAAATTGTAACTGGGGAGAGAATAGGGCCCCTCGAAGATCAGCAAGGCAGCCTATGTGTGGAGTCGCAGAAAATGGGGGAGATACTAAGCGAGTACTTTGCATCAGTATTTACTGAGGAAAAGGAGATAGAAGATATAGACTGTAGGGAAATAAATGGGGACATCTTGAAAAATGTCCAGATTACAGAGGAGGAAGTTTTGAAATGCATAAAGGTGGATAAATCCCCACGACCTGATCAGGTGTACCTGCGAACTCTGTGGGAAGCTAGAGAAGTGATTGCTGGGTCTCTCACTGAGATATTTGTATCATTGATAGTCACAAGTGAGGTGCCGGAAGACTGGAGGTTGGCTAACATGGTTCCACTGTTTCAGAAGGGTGGCTAAGACAAGCCAGGGAACTATAGACAAGTGAGCCTGACGTCAGTGGTGGGCAAGTTGTTGGAGGGAATCCTGAGGGACAGGATGTACATGTATTTGGAAAGGCTAGGACTGATTAGGGATAGTCAACATTGCTTTGTGCGTGGAAATCATGTCTTACAAACTTGTTTTTTGAAGAAGTAACAAAGAGGATTGATGAGGGCAGAGCAGTAGATGTGATCTATATGGACTTGATTAAGGCGTTCGACAAGGTTTCCCATGGGAGACTGGTTAGCAAGGTTAGATCTCATGGAATACAGGGAGAACTAGCCATTTGGATACAGAACTGACTCAAAGGTAGAAGACAGAGGGTGGTGGTGGAGGGTTGTTTTTCAGACTGGAGGCCTGTGACCAGTGGAGTGCCACAAGGATCGGTGCTGGGTCCTCTACTTCTTGTCACTTACATAAATGATTTGGATGCAAGCATAAGAGGTACAGTTAGTAAATTTGCAGATGACACCAAAATTGGAGGTGTAGTGGACAGTGAAGAGGGTTACCTCAGATTACAACAGGATCTGGACCAGATGCGCCAATGGGCTGAGAGGCGGCAGATGGAGCTTAATTCAGATAGGATTTATACACTTAGTGGTAAGGTCCTAGGGAGTGTTTCTGAACAAAGAGACCTTGGAGTGCAGGTTCGTAGCTCCTTGAAAGTGGAGTCACAGGTAGATAGGATAGTGAAGAAGGTGTTTGGTATGCTTTCCTTTATTGCTCATAGTATTGAGTACATGAGTTGGGAGGTCATGTTGCAGCTGTACAGGACATTGGTTAGGCCACTGTTGGAATATTGCATGCAATTCTGGTCTCCTTCCTATCGGAAAGATGTTGTGAAACTTGAAAGGGTTTCAAGAAGAGATTTACAAGGATGTTGCCAGGGTTGGAGGATTTGAGCTATAGGGAGAGGCTGAACAGGCTGGGGCTGTTTTCCCTGGAGCGTCCGAGGCTGAGGGGTGACCTTGTAGAGGTTTACAAAATTATGAGGGGCATAGGTATGGTAAATAGGCAAGGTATTTTCCATAGGGTGTGGGAAGACAGAACTAGAGGGCATAGGTTTAGGGTGAGAGGGGAAAGATATAAAAGGGACTGGTATGTGTATGGAATGAGCTGCCAGAGGAAGTGGTGGAGGCTGGTACAATTACAACATTTAAAAGGCATTTGGATGACTATATGAATAGGAAGGGTTTGGAGGGATATGGGCTGGGTGCTGGCAGGTGGGACTAGATTGGGTTGGGATATCTGGTCGGCATGGATGGATTGGACCGAAGGGTCTGTTTCCATGCTGTACATCTCTATGACTCGATCACTCTAAGTGGTCTTTGAGTCAAAAAAATGATTATTTTCTCCTGTTTAGTCACAATGCTTTTGCCTGAAAAATAACTATTTATTATCATGGAAGTTCCTGATCATGTCACAGTTTGTTGATTTACAAAAAAAAGCAGATTGTTCTTTGCTTCAGACAGAAATTGTCTGTCACAACTGTTTCATTTTAAATTAAAGTCTACTAATGTTTTAGTTGTAGGTGTTTTGGGGTTACTTGAATAACCTGGAGATATAATTTGGCATCATCCCTACCAGCGATCGATATTGCATTTCTATTCATCAAGTCTGTTTCTTTCTCAACAGTCTGCACTAATTGATTACCATACGGAATTAAACTGAACAGAGATCAATTTCCTAGTTTTTGTGCCTTCCAGGGACTTATTAATCACGAAGACATCCATTGTAAGCATTTGAAACACCAAGTAACCAGCATTCATGGATTTACAATAAGTAAATTCCATTTTGTTGTGTAAATACTATAGAATTTTCCTTCATGTTATTTACAAAGTATTGTGAATAAAGTCTCAGAGTTGCACTTGCAAAGACTGTACTGAACCAGGCTTTGTTTAGAATTCACGTCAGCCTGGTAGAAGTTATTTACCTGCATGGCAACTGGGAAAGATGGACAATAAGGAAGAAAAGGAATAAGAAGTTCCATGATTCAACAGGAATGTAAATCATAAGCACAAAGGGACCAAAGCCATGATACATGAACCATACTTGAAAATTCTCTTCCACTTTGTTTGCTCACAGAAGTGCCTGGGAGATCTCAATATCCCTGGATCCCTGGGCACAGACTCTGTGCCAATGCAGCACTCCTGTCTAGAGCAATGTGATGAAAATCTGCAATGCTTCCAGTGATTTTCAGTCAAGAACATTTAGGCTCATACCCAGATTGGTCAGGATCCAGACTCAAATTGGAACATTCACAGAGTCGATTAAAAATCAAGGCTACCAGACATTCCAAACAAAACCAACATTACAAGGAGAGACAAGATTCCGTCACATGCATTTCGTAGCTGGCCAGATCATCAAAGGCCATTAAAAAGAAAGAAAATTTTGCATTTACATGGCACCTTTTCCAACTTCAGGACATTCCAAAACACTTTGTAAACGAAAAGTTTGCATGTACCATGTTTGCAATGTGATAAATTGTTTCTACAATATTGGTTGAGGGATAACTCACCTGTTGTTTGAATAGTGCCGTAAGAGTCTTATATCCATGTGAGCATATAAACAAAGCATTGAATTAATACATCATCCTAAAGACAACACTGTTGCCTGTTAAGCACTCCCTAAGTGCTGCACTGGAGCATTCGCCTAGATTTTAGGTTTCAGTACATTGGATCAATCTGAAAAGTAAAACTGGTCTGCGAACTGCCAAAGAAATATTAATAATTTTAAAAAACCTCCATTTGCTAGCATTTTCTCCAGAGAACTAGGTCCTCATGTCTAAGGACAGATGTGGGATCCTCCTCCAACTCCAAAAAGTCATCTTTTGTTCAGTTTTAGCTCCAGTGTTTGCACTCAAAGCCCACCAAAATAGGCAGCAGAGTTCTGAATACAACACAAATGATCCAGCCTTTTGATTCCCTTTTGCAAAATGTACTATGTTCAATCACAGTTCATTCAGGGCCAATCATCACAATTTAACTTCAAGCTAGATCCATTAAAATGAATTGTGCAGATATTTTGTGCTTTCACTGATGCTTCTAACATTTGCTATTTCAGTCTTTGATGAACTACGTCACTTGTCTCAAGTGAATAGCACACTGAAACCTGAGGCATTGCTGTGCAGCTCAAGCAAGTTGTATTTTTATGAGAATAACCCTTAGTGACATTCTTTGGCTAGTAAAGAAAAAGCACAGCTCTAAATTGAAATGAAGCAACTTTGAATCCAATCCTTTTTTTAAAAAATGGCTTATTTTATGAATGTTACAGAATGCAAAGCACTTTTAGTGCAGTTATAGTGTCCCTAACTGCTGGGCCAGAAGGCTTTGATTTAAGTTCCCTTTGCTGTAGAAGTGTGTCATAACATGTCTGACAAGGCTGATTAAAAATATCTACAATGGACCTTGAATTACATTGTGATTGTAGACTCACATACAATTCAAACCATAAATAGAAGGAAAGAATGTCCTGCAGCAGTATCATGGTGAAGCAGTCAGAGAAACATTTCCTAGTGAGATTGGAGAGGGTTTAAACTAAAATGGCAGTGGGACAGGAACCTATATAAGGAGAGACAGCAGAAACAGAAACAAGGGCAAAAACCAAAGGCCAAACAGGAAATAAAAGAACTGACAGGCAGAGAATTCAAGAGCAACAATGAAACAGGGTCACAGCGCAAAATAATGTGAACTGACTAAGAATGTTAAAAAGACAGGCCTTACATGGAACATCTGCAATAAAGTGAATGAATTAGTCACATAGACAAATACGATTGTGTATAATATAGTTGGGATTACGGAGACATGGTTGCAGGATGACCAGGGATGGAAACTGAATGTCCGGAGTATTTAGCTTTTAGAGGGCCCAACAGAAAAAGGAGGTGGTATTGTATCACTGGTTAAAGAGGAAAAATCAAGAGAAAGAGCATTAGCTCTTTTCCCTCAGTCGCCAACCGAACCCTCCCTTCTCCTATTCTGTAGTACTTGTAGTCTGTAAAGGGAAATCTGAAAGGGAATCTGTATGGTTAGAGATTAAAAACACCACAATGCAAAAAGTGTTAGTATGTGTTGTAAATAGATCCCCAAAGTATGGTAACACTGGGGAAGGCACTAAAAACAGGAAGTTAGAGATCCAAACAGTAAAGGGTACGGTTGTACTTATATGAGACTTTAATCTGTATACAGATTGGGCAAGTCAAATCAGTAACAATACCACAGAAGAAGAATTCCTGGAGTAGGTATTGGATGGTTTTCTGGGTCATTTTATTGAGTAACCAACCAGAAAACTGGTCATACTGGACTGGATATTGTGTCATCAGAAAGGAATAATTAACAATCCAGTTGTGTGAGGTCCCTTGGGCAAGAGTGACCTTAATATAATATTATAATATGCTAGAATTCTTCATTAAGTTACCAGTGATCAGATTAACAGCCTCCATCAGGGAACTCATATTCTCTGAGGTGCAGATGGCTGACTACAAGTACTACAGAATAGGAGAAGGGAGGGTTCGGTTGGCGACTGAGGGAAAAGAGGCTCAGGTCTGGAGCAGCTAAGTTGGTTCTCCTTCCAATCCTTCCACTTTCTCTAAACCAAAGGGGTAGCCATGGGCACCCGCACTGGACCCAGCTATGCCTGTCTCTTTGTCGGGCACATGGAAAGGTCCATCTTCAGCAGCTACATCGGCACCACCCCGACCTGTTCCTTCACTACATCAATGGCTGTACTGGTGCTACCTTGTGCTCCCACAAAGTGGTTGAACAGCTCATCACCTTCACTAACACATTCCATCCTGATCTCAAATTCACCTGGATCATCTCAGTCACATCCCCCCTTCCTGGACCTCTCCATCTTCATCCCCGGTGACCGACTAACCACGGATATCTACTGCAAGCCCACCGACTCCCACAGCTATCTAGGCTACACCTCTTCCACCCTATCTCCTGTAAAAACATCATCCCTTATTCCCAATTCCTCCACCTCCACCATATCTGTTTCCAGGATGACCAATTCCACCTTAGAAAATCCTCCTTCTTCCAAGATCGCAATTTCCCTTTCCATGTGGTCAACGATACCCTCCAGCACAGCTCCTCCGCTTCCCGCACCACTGCCCTTGAACCCCATCTCTCCCAATGCAACAAGGACAGCAACCCCCCGGTCCACACCATCCATGCCTCCAACCTCTGCATACATATCATCCTCCACCACTTCCGCCACCTACAAACGGACCTCACCACCAAAGATATATTTGCCTCCCCACCCCTATCAGAGTTCTGGAGAGGCCATTCCCTCCGTGAATCTCTCATCAGGTCCACGCTGCCCCACAAGCCCACACCCCACCTCCTGCACCTTCCCCATCTACTGCAAAACCTGCATCCACACCACTCCCCCCCACCTCCGTCCAAGGCCCCAAAGGATCCCTTCCACATTCGACAGAAATTTACCTGTGCCACAACCAATGTCATCCATTGTATCCGTTGCACCCGATGTGGTTCTCCTCTACATCGGGAAGAGAGGACGCCTATTTGCAGATCATTTCAGATCACATCTCTGGGACACCCACACCCTCTAATCCCACCGAACTGTAGCCGAACACTTCAACTCCACCTACGACTCTGTCAAGGACATGCAGGTCCTGGGCCTCTTCCATCGCCAAACCCTTACCACCTGATGACTGGAGGAAGAACGCCTCATATTCTGCCTTGAGACCCTGCAACCACATGGGATCAATGTGGATTTCAAGATTCCTGATTTCCCAATTCCCCACATTATTCCAGTCCCAAGCCTCCAACTCAGCACTTCCCTCCTAACCTGTCCATCACCTTTCCCTTCTATCTACTCCACCTCCTCTGTGACCTATCACTTGCACCCCCACCTTCATTTACATATCACATTTCCCTCATCCCTGCCCCCACCCCTCCCATTTATCTCTCAGCACCCCGGCCCACAAGCCTCATTCCTGATGATGGGCTTATACCCAAAACGTCGACTCTCCTGCTCCTCAGATGCTGCCTGACCTTCTGTGCTTTTCCAGTACCACACTATACAGAATAATTACGAGAGATAACAGTGAAAGAGGAATCCTTTCTGTAAAGATGATCTAAACTTTAAATGCCTAAGTAGTCAAAACCCTGCTAGCCTGCACTCAAATATGTTAAAGAAAGTCAGATAGGAAAGAACAGATGATTTGGCCCCAAACCTTTCTCCCGTAGTATTTGAAAATTGGGCCTAGGATAGAGGAGAGTCTCAGTAACATCTCTGCTAAAAAGGGTTCCAATATCATGGTTAAAAAAAAGGAACAGTTAGAAAAACTACATAAATTAAAAATAGATAAAAGAGGAGATTTTAAAAGGGCTTGCAGTGCTTTAAGTAGGAAAGTCACACAATCTGGATAAGTTGTATTCTTGATTATTGAAGGAAATAAAGATGACAATCACAGAGGTTCTGGCCACAATCTTTCAATCCTTCTTAGATACAGGTGAGATGCCAGAGAATTGGAGAGTTGTAAATGTTACAGTCCTGGTCAAGAAAAAAAATTAGAAAGTGATAAAGCCAATTATCCTTGAGTTAATGGAGAGGAAAATTACTCATGTATTTTCACATGGAAGAGCATGCTTCAGTAATGACAGACAGTCTGGATCTGGGTATGTCAAAAAGACATATCAGTTTTGACAAAATGCTGTTAAAAAAGAACAAATTGAGAAAGTGTTTAATGCACCATACGGTGTGCCTGGCTTTACTGACAGAGGCATTAATTGAAAAAGCAAGAAGGTTATCTTAAACCCGTGAAAAACAATGGCAGGACTTCAATAGGGCAATGCATCCAGTTCTGAATGTCAGAACTTTGGGGTAGATAGGAAGGATAAGAAGACATCAGACAGGGAAAAGGTTCACTACAGCGATACCTGGGACAAGAAACTTCAATTGGAGAGACAGGACTTTTCTTCTTAGTGAAGAGAAGGTTGAGAAGAGATTTCACAGAGGTATTTAAAACCATGAGGGATGTGGACATAGAGATAGGGAAGTAGTTTCCATTGGTGAAAGGATTGAGAACAAGGTAGCACAGATAAATGCTGATTGGCAATCTGAGGAGAAACCTTTTTCACACACAGCGAGTGAGTGAAATCTAGAATGCATGGTCGTGGAAGCAGATTAAATCAGACACCTAACAGAATTGGATAATGATTTATTGAGGAAGAATGTGCAAGAGTTGTCAGAGTGACACTGTAAGTAAGTTGTACTCTTGGAGACCCAGCAGAGTCACAATTGGCCAAACAACCTCCTCCTATGCTGTGAGCATTCAGTGATTCGGTGAAACCCAACTGAGTTCTTTGAAAAAGCAATGGAGGGTGTTCATTAGTGCAGCTATTATTGTGTAGATAGCATTTGATAAAATATTGCACAATAGTTTTGTTAGCAACAAGGGATTACTTGGGATTATGGGTGGTAATAGCAATTCTGATACAAGATTAACAAAATGACGGAAAGCAGCTGTTTGCCAGATTGAGTGGAAATACACAATGGTGTTTGACAGAGATAAGGATTGGGACCCTTTCTGAGATACATTAATGGCTCAGACAGCACCATCACTATCCCTGGATATGTCCTGTTCCACCAACAGGACAGACTCAGCAGAGGTGGCAGTACAGTGGTATATGGTCAGAAGTGAGTTGCTCTGGGAGTCCACAACATTGACTCAGGACTGCGTGAAGTCTCATGACTTCAGGTGAAACATGTGCAAGGAAATCTCCTGCTGGCCATCACAAACCATCCTCCATCAGTTGTTGAACACCACTTGGAGGAAAGACTAAGGGCGGCAAGGGCGCAAAATGTACTCAGTGTGGGGGATTTCAATGTCCACCAACAGTGGCACAGTAGCAGCACTACTGATGGAGCTGGTTGGGTCTTAAAGGACTAGGTCTGCAGCAGGTGTTGAGGGAACCAACAAGCGGGAAAAGCATACTTGACTCCATCCTCACCAAGCTGTTGGCTACAGACGCATCTGTCTGTGACAGTGTCGGTAAGAGCAATCATGCACAGTCCTTGTGGAGACAAAGACCCGCCTTCACATTGAGAATTACCTCCATTGTGTTGTGTGGCACTATCACCATGCTAAATGGGAAAGATATCGAACAGATCTAACAACTCAAGACAGGGCATCCATGAGGCGCTGTGAACCCTAAACAGCAGCAGAATTGTACTCCAACATAATCTGTAACCTCATGGCCCAGCTCAACTATGACCATCGAGCAAGGGGATCAACTTTAATTCAAAAGAAAGTGCAGAAGGGTATGCTCGGAGTAGCAGCAGCATACCTTAAAATGAGGTGTCAACCTGGTGAAGCTATCAAACAGGACTACTTGTAGCCAGTGATAGACAGAGCAGGATCTCATAACCAACAGATCAAATCTTAGCTCTGCAATCCTGCCATATCCAATCATAAATAGTGGTGGACAATGAAACAACTCACTGGAGGAGGAAGGGGCTCCACAAATATCCCCATCTTTCATGATGGAAGAGCCCAGCATATCCGTGCAAAATAGAAGGCTGAAGCATTCAGAGCAATCTTCAGCCAGACACCAAGTGCATGATCCATCTCGGCCTCTCCAGTGGTCTCCAGTATCTCAGATTTCAGTCTTCAGCCAGTTGTATTTACTCCACATGATATCAAGAAACGGCTAGAAGCACTGGATACTGAAAAGGTTTTGAGCCCTAACAACATTCCAGCAATAGTACTGAAGGCTTGTGCTCCAGAACCTGCTGCTCCCCTAGCCAAGCTGTTCCAGTACAGTTATAAGTCAAGTATCTACCCAAACAATGGTGTGTCCCACACAGAGAAAGCAGGACAAATCCAACCTGGGCAATTACCACCCAACAGTCTGCTCTCAATCATCTGTAAAGTGATGGAAGATGTCATCAGCAGTGCTATCGAGCGGCACCTGCTCTGCAATAACCTGCTCAATGATGCCCAGTTTGGGTTCCACCAGGTCCACTCAGCTCCTGACCCCATTACAGTTTTGTTTCAAACATGGAGAGAAGAGCTGAATTCCAGAGATGAGATAAGAGCGACAGCTCCTGACATTAAGACTGCGTTTAACCAAGTATGGAATTAAGGAGCCCCAGCAAAACTGACATCAATAGGTATTGGCAGCAAACTATCTGTTGGTTGGCATCATATCTGGTGTATAGAAAGATAGTTGTGGGAGTTAGAGGTCAGTCATCTCAGTTCCAGAACTTCTTTTCAGGAGTTCCTTAGGGTAGTGTCCTATGCTCAACCATTTTCAGCTGCTTCATTAATGACCTTCCATCATAAGGTCAGAAATTGGATGTTTGCAGATGATTGCACTCTATTCAGCACCAGTTACGATTCCTCAGATACTGAAGAAATCCATGCTCAAATGCAACAACATCTGGACAATATCCAGGCTTGGGCTGACAAGTGGCAAGTAACATTCGCACCACACAAATGCCAGGCTACAACCATCACCAATGAGAGATGATCTAACCACATCCCTTGGCATTCAATGGTGTTACCATCACTGAATCTCCCACTATCAACATCCTGGGTGTTATCATTAACCAGAAACTCAACTGGACTCACCACATAAACACAGTGGCTACAGGAACAAGTCAGAGGCTATGAAAACTGTGGTGAGTAACTCACCTCCTGACTCTCCAAAGCTTGTCCATCATCTATAAGGCACAAGTCAAGAGTGATGTAATACACCCCACTTTCCTGGAAGGGTGGGGAGTATTCCATCCAGGAAATACTGGATAGAATACTCAAAAAACTTGACGTCGTCCAGGACAAAGCAGCCCACTTGATTGGCACAATGTCCAAATGCATCCATTCTGTCCACCACCGACACTCAGTACATTCTGCTGCTACTATCTACAAGATGCACTACAGAAATTCACCAATGATCCTCAGACTGCACTTTCTGAACCAATTGCGATTTCCATCGAGAAGGTCAACTGCAGAAGATATGTAGGAACACCACCACCTACAAATTCCATCCAAGCAACTCACCCTTCTGACTTGGAAAAGATATCAGCATGCCTTCACTGCCACTGGGTCCAAATTTTGGAATTCTTTCCCTGACAGCATTCACTGTAGCAGTTCAAGAATCCATCCACCTTTCAAGCGCAACTAGGGACAGGCAATAAAAATGCTGGCTCGCCAGTGAGTCCCCCTATCCCATGTTATGGACTAGGCCAGACCACTCAAAACGTTCTTAAGCAGGCAGCCTAGACCAAAACTTCATAATTTGTTTTGGTAATTGTACAGTGAAAATTACCCGGAGTAAATTAGTTAGGTTGACCACCAGGTTTTAAAACAGACAAAAAATTTATTCACTAAATTACACATTGAATCACAAAGAACAGAATAAAGTACCCAACAGAATAAAGAAACCCTACAGAACTCTGACTATCCAAACTAGACTTAATTACGCTGTTCTGAATATGCACAATAGTCCCAATAAGCAAACCCCTTGAAACACAATAAAAATGAAACAAATGCTTACTGGGTGAATTTAGAAGGGCAGAAGGAGAGAGAGTCAAGCAGCTTGTTTCCATACGGCTGAACTCCTTAACTAGTTCTGGGCTGAACTGCTCAGCTTTCAGAACTGACCACGCCCCTCTCTTTATACAGGTCACTGCTAAAACATGACCACTTTGGCCTGAAGTCTCATCTGCTTACATATAAACAAAAGGCCTCTCAAAATCATATCCAGTCTTCAGTCTCTTCAGCATCCAGGAAAACTGGGATCTTCAGAAATGGGAGCAGGATTTCAACATCCTGAGTCCCAACACCATTGACTGAGGCCAGGAATTTCCATGACTCTGAGAAAATCCAGGCCCAATTTAAAAGTATGAATGTCTAACTTATAAACATAATCCCGTGCACGGATTATATTTTAAAGACTCAACATATAAACATTTCTGACAGTAGCAAACAGCTGCTTTCCACTGTCCTGCATTATGTTCTGGTTTACGATGGACTCCAGAACGGAATCAAGTCACAACCCATGCTCTGTGTGTAGGGACGGTCACTGATGATTGCATATTTTCAATACCATTCAATGCTCAGAAACTGATATAGTTCATATCCACAAGCATTAAACCCTGAACAATATGCAGGTAATGATGATCTCCATGAGCGAACCTAACCATCATCTCTTGAGATACACTTGCATTATCATCACCCCCACTATCAACAACCTGGGGGTTAGCAGTGTCGAGAAATTGAAAAAGGCCAGCCATATAAGTACTGTGGCACCCAGAGCAGGTCAGAGGCTGGGATTAGAGCTAAGTAATCCCCCAAAACCTGTCCACTAGCTACGAGGCACAAGTCAGGAGTTTGATTAAATAATCTCCACTTGTCTGAGTGAGTGTAGTTCAAATAACCATACCATATCTTCTTTGACACCTTGCTCCAAACTCTCAATCTCTACCATCCAGAAGAATAAAGACAGTAAAAGCATCCTCACTCAGAACCAGCACCAAACCCAGAGCAATTAGGATGGCAAATGAATAAAATAAAGTATTTGTACACTGTAAATAATGATTAGCTGTTTCAATTGGCAAAAGTGTCAGGAACCAGAGGATACAAACACACGGTAATTGACAAAGGAACCAGAGGTCAAAATGAGATTTTTTTAAAGCAGGAAATTATTATGGCAGGAAGATGGAAGCAGGTTCAAGAATAATTTTCAAATGGCTCAACTTAGATGCCAAGAATATACTTGAACAGGGAATTTGAACAGGCAATTGGGGAAAAGCAGGGGAGTGGGTTTCTTTGGTTCTTCTGTGCTGTACATTTCTACGGCTCTCTTGGCTAGGTGAATACATTTATCTGAATAAACATAGACTCAATTTGTCTAACATCAGTTTTGCAATATAATTTACTGAGGAAAGAAATTAAGAAATTGGTGGGGTTGTAACTGTGGACAAGTCAAGCAGAATGGGTTAAGAGAAATTATGTTTGAAAAATTTAATACTTCTTGGGTGGCACAGTGGCTCAGTGGTTAGCACTGCTGCCTCACAGCACCAGGATCCCAGGTTCAATTCTAGCCTCGGGAGACTGTCTGTCTGGAGTTTGCACATTCTCCCCGAGTCTGCGTGGGTTTCCTCCCACAGTCCAAACCTGTGCAGATCAGGTGAATTGGCCTTGCTACATTGCCCATAGTGTGAGGTGCATTAGTCAGAAGGAAATGGGTCTGGGTGGGTTACCTCTTCGGTGTGGACTGGTTGGGCCAAAGGGCCTGTTTCCACACTGTAGAGAATCTAATCTGAAGTGTGAAGTTGAACAGACAAATGGTTCCAGAGGATGAAGAGAATATCATTTGATAATATGTTTCACAAAAAACTTACAAAGTCAGAATGCGATACAAAAAAGAATAGAGTAGGTCAGACAGAAACTGTTGAATAGAAAACTAAGGGTTAAAGGGGTTGCGCAGATTGAAGAAAGCTTACAGTGGCGAGCCTCAGAGAAAGGCAATGAGTTCACTTTTGTTGATGGTACATAGAGACGATATAGACTTTGCAACTGCGATCATGATACTAATATTTTTAAAAGTAGGGACTTTGGATAACAGCCAAGAGAGTTTTACTAAACAGTGGAAAACCAAGTAAGTAACAGAGGCAGCTAAATTATAGATGCATGACTTTTCCGATGCTGAGAGGTCGTTTCCCCTTGTGGGAGAGTCTATAGTGAGAAGATAAAATCTCAAGAGTTAGGGATCACCCACTGAGAGATAAGGAAGAATGATTATTTTAAAGGGTTATGAATAAGTAGAACTCTTTAGCTCAAAGGATTACAGAGATTGGGTTATTTAATGTACTCAAGGCTAAATGCTTACTTCTGCTTCTGTCTTATTGTGTATTTTGGGAAGAAAAACTAGGAATGGATAAACTAAAAGGGATACTATTAATTAATTTAGTGGTCACACTTAGAGAAAACGTGAATGCAAATAAATGAAGTCATAGAAAGGCCAGTAATATTTTGACTTTTGCAAACAGGGCACATCTGGATGGTAGCAAAGAAGTAATAAGACATTTTACAAGGCTAGAACACTTTGAAGTTATCAAGTGTATATGTGGACAATCCATTATTGAGAGGACATTAAAGTTTGAGACTGGTTAGAGAACAGGAACAAACGTAAACTATTCTGGCCCTTGAGCCTATTAAATCATTCAGTACAATCATATTTGATCGGTGACCCAGCTTCATATTTGATATAATGTGAGAGCTTGGTGTCACATCCTTTAATATCTGTCAATAATTAAAAGCTGTCAGTTCTAGATTTCACCTTATCACCTTTATTGCTCATTTTTTTTTACCCAAACAGGTATACCTTAATGATTATGTATCTGGACTGTAAAGGCTCTTCAGATCATCAATGATTTTGTCTATCTAGCATTTAGAAAGTATTCTTTCAGTAACTCCGAAATGAATTACTCACAATGCATAGATGATGATGATTGATTTACAAGTTTTGTCCGTTTGCTCAAGCAATATCCCCTTGCAGTGTTATACTTGTATCGATAGCACTTATGTTGCTGCCTATCTTTGTGTCATTAGCAATTCTGGGCACATAACTTTCTATCTCATCATCTTAGTTATGAATAAAGGTAGTGAAAAGTTACTGTGCCAAACACAGAATCTTGTAGAACATCATTAGTCATACCTAACAAATAGGACCCCTGTTCATCAGCCACATCCTCTGTCTCCTGTCATTCAGGTGATTTGCTAACCAGGTTAATAATTTGTCTTTGAATGGATAGGTTTCAATTTTAAGTAACCATCTTTTGAGGGCCTTTATCCAACAACTTCTGAAGAATCTGATAAATAACACTTATCAACATTCGATAAAAGCAAATTACTGCGGATGCTGGAATCTGAAACCAAAAGAGAAAATGCTGGAAAATCTCAGCAGGTCTGGCAGCATCTGTAAGGAGAGAAAAGAGCTGACGTTTCGAGTCTAACTGACCCTTTGTCAAGGCTCCAGGGAAAACAGCCCCTGCCCATTCTGCCTGTCCCTATAGCTCAAAGCCTCTGACAAAGGGTCAGTTAGACTCGAAATGTCAGCTCTTTTCTCTCCTTACAGATGCTGCCAGACCTGCTGAGATTTTTCAGCATTTTCTCTTTTGGTTTAATTTATCAACATTCCCCTGACCAGTACTTTAGTTACTGCCTCAAATATTTCAATCTGATTCCTCAGACACGCCTTAAGCTTCTTAAATCCACAATGACACTCTTTGAAAATATTCAATGTGTGCAGTCACTTTATCCTTAATTTACATATTTAAGTTATTTCCCCTACAGCAGTTGCAAGGCCAACTGATGTAGAATTCTCTAGTTTTTCCCCTTTCAACTTTATTAAATATCAGGATAACAAGTGGAATTTCAAAGATTTTAATTAGAGTCATCGAATCATAGAGATGAATAGCATACAAATAAACCCTTCATATCAACTTGTCCATGCCAACCAGATATCCTAAATTAATCTAGTCCCATTTGCCAGCATTCAGCCCATATCGCTCTAAACCCTTCCTATGCATTTGCCCATCCAGATGCCTTTTAAATATGGTAATTGTACCAGTCTCCACCACTTCCTCTGGCAGCTCATTCCATACACGCATTATCCTCTGTGTGAAAAAGTTGCCCCTTAGGTCCATTTTAAAAAGATCCCTCCTCACGCTAAGCCTATGCCCTCTAGTTTTAGACTCCCCTCACCTGGGGAAAAGACCTTGGCTAACCTCTGTAAGGTCACCCCTCAGCCTCCAATGCTCCAGGGAAAACAGCCCCAGCCTATTCAGCCTGTCCCTATAGCTCAAAGCCTCTAACCCTGGCAATGTCCTTGTAAATCTTTTCTGAACCCTTTCAAGTTTCACAATATCTTTCTTAAAGTAGAGAGACCAGAACTGAATGCAGTATTCCAAAAGTAACCTAACCATTGCCTTGTACTCAACAGGACCTCCCGACTCCTACAATCAATGCACTGACCAATAAAGGCAAGCATACCAAACAATTTCTTCACCCCCTTGTCTATCTATGACTTCACTTTCAAGGATCTATGAACCTGCACCGCGAGGTATCTTTACAATCCACAATGTTGTTACCTTTGGCCATTAAAGCTCTGGCTTGAAAATCATTTGGTCTATTCTTTAGTAACCTAATGTTCTTTATTACTGATTCTCATTTTAATTTTGTTGAGTTCCTGTCTCTAATTCAATATTAGTTTCAGAATAATGTTTTTTCATACTGAGCCTTAAATTTCTCTATAAAAACTACAGGATTATAGCAATTCTATATTACTGCTTCTTTGCAACCTTAGTGGACAGACATCAAAATGTCAAACATTCAATAATCATAATAATAATCCCAAATTCCTTTTTCCATTGTGAAGTAACTCTCCTTTAAATAAGAGCCTTACCGTCTTCATTATTTCCAATTCATCATCATTCAATAAAACTACACCTAACCCCAAGTTACTAACGTGATACACATCTTAAATCATAAATTCAGGACGGTAAACATGTTTCATTTAATAGGATTGCCTTCAGCTTTTCAAAGGCTATTTCGCACTGTGATGACCATGCCATCTCTGCCTGTTCTCATAACAAATCTGATAGAGGTATGCTGATTGAATGAACTTGGGCACAATGTTTTGATTAAAGCCATGCATTCCCAGAAATTTTAGTGTTAGGAATGGGGAATTACATAGTTTGGCACTTTAGCTATGATTTGAATCATAAGTCTTTAATGTAGTTGGGGCATCTTTAAATCTGAACGGCAAGACTTGGCATTGTTCCACCAAATGAGTTATATGAATGGCTGATATCTCTTTTTGGAACAGCTTGTCATGGAGCCCACAAGGGAGCAGGCTATTCTGGACCTAGTGCTTTGCAATGAACCAGACTTTATAAAAGATCTTAAAGTAAGGGAACCTTTAGGAAGCAGCGATCATAATATGGTAGAGTTCAGTCTGGAGTTTGAAAGAGAGAAGGCAAAATCGGATGTAATGGTGTTACAGTTAAATAAAGGTAATTATGAGGGCATGAGAGAGGAACTGACAAAAATAGACTGGAAGCAGAGGCTTGCAGGGAAGACAGTAGAGCAAAAATGGCAGGAGTTTGTGAGTATAATTAAGGACACTGTACAGAGGTTCATCCCCAAGAAAAGAAAGATTATCCAGGGAGGGATTAGACAGCCATGGCTGACAAAGGAAGTCAGGAAATGTATTAAAGAAAAAGAGAGATCCTATAAAGTGGCCAAGAATAGTGGGAAATCAGAAGATTGGGAAGGCTACAAAAACAAACAGAGGATAACAAAGAGAGTAATACGAAAGGAGAGGATCAAATATGAAGGTAGGCTAGCCAGTAATATTAGAAATGATAGTAAAAGTTTCTTTCAATACATAAGAAACAAACGACAGACAAAAGTAGACATTGGGCCACTTCAAACTGATGCTGGAAGCCTAGTGATGGGAGATAAGGAAATAGCAGGAGAACTTAACAAGTACTTTGCGTCAGTTTTCACAGTGGAAGACAGGAGTAATATCCCAACAATTAAAGGGAGTCAGGAGGCTGAGTTGAGTATGGTTGTCATTACAAAAGAGATAGTGCTAGAAAAGCTAAAAAGTCTTAAAATTGATAAATCTCCTGGCCCCGATGGGATACATCCTAGAGTTCTGAGAGAGGTGGCTGAGGAAATAGCGGACGTATTGGTTGAGATCTTTCAAGAGTCACTGGAGTCACGGAAAGTCCCGGATGATTGGAAGATCGCGGTTGTAACCCCATTGTTCAAGAAAGGATCAAGACAAAAGATGGAAAATTATAGGCCAATTAGCCTAACCTCGGTTGTTGGTAAAATTCTAGAATCCATCATTAAGGATGAGGTTTCTAAATTCTTAGAAGAGCAGAGTCTGATTAGAACAAGTCAACATGGATTTACTAAGGGGAGATCATGCCTGACAAACCTGTTGGTATTCTTTGAAGAGGTGACAAGTAGGTTAGACCAGGGAAACCCAGTGGATGTGGTCTATCTAGACTTCCAAAAGGCCTTTGATAAGGTGCCACACGGGAGGCTGCTGAGCAAGGTGAGGGCCCACGGTGTTCGAGGTGAGCTACTGGGATTGATTGAGGATTGGCTGTCTGACAGAAGGCAGAGAGTTGGGATAAAAGGTTCTTTTTCAGAATGGCAGCTGGTGATGAGTGGTGTCCCGCAGGGTTCAGTGTTGGGGCCACAGCTGTTCGCATTATATATTAATGATCTGGATGAAGGGACTGGGGGCATTCTAGCGAAGTTTGCAGATGATACCAAGTTAGGTGGACAGGCAGGTAGTACTATGGAAGTGGGGAGGCTGCAGAAGGATCTAGACAGTTTGGGAGAGTGGTCCAGGAAATGGCTGATGGAATTCAACGTGAACAAATGCGAGGTCTTGCACTTTGGCAAAAAGAATAAAAGCACACACTACTTTCTAAACGGTGAGAAAATTCGTAAAGCCAAAGTACAAAGGGATCTGGGAGTGCTAGTCGAGGATTCTCTAAAGGTCAACATGCAGGTTGAGTCTGTGATTAAGAAAGCGAATGCAATGTTGTCACTTACCTCAAGAGGGTTGGAATATAAAAGCACCATTGTGCTACTGAGACTGTATAAAGCTCTGGTTAGGCCCCATTTGGAGTACTGTGTCCAGTTTTGGTCCCCACACCTCAGGAAGGACATACTGGCACTGGAACGTGTCCAGCGGAGATTCACACGGATGATCCCTGGAATGGTAAGTCTAACATATGAGGAACGGCTGAGGATCCTGGGATTGTATTCATTGGAGTTTAGAAGATTAAGGGGAGACTTAATAGAGACGTACAAGATAATACATGGCTTGGAAAGGGTGGATGCTAGGAAATTGTTTCCGTTAGGTGAGGAGACTAGGACCCGTGGACACAGCCTTAGAATTAGAGGGGATAAATTCAGAACAGAAATGCGGAGACATTTCTTCAGCCAGAGAGTGGTGGGCTTGTGGAATTCATTGCCGCAGAGTGCAGTGGAGGCTGGGACGCTAAATGTCTTCAAGGCAGAGATTGATAGATTCTTGTTGTCTCGGGGAATTAAGGGCTACGGGGAGAATGCGGGTAAGTGGATTTGAAGTGCCCAGCAGCCATGATTGAATGGCGGAGTGGACTCGATGGGCCGAAAGGCCTTACTTCCACTCCTATGTCTTATTTAACTTTAGTTCTCATTGGTATTTAACAGTACTCCCTCAAGAGATCAATCTTAGAAAGAAGTGAGGCATGACCATCCCTATTAATACAATCTTGTAATGGAGGATTTCACTATAAATCTGCTTTCATTACTACATTATTTTTCTCATCACTACCTTCCACGAACCTCCAAAGTTTACTCTCAGAGCTTCGCATAGTAAAGGTACATAATGAATATGTTATACATGCATCATATTTATTTCCAATCGATTCAGACATGTGTGTGTACCTCTGGAGCAAATGGGTCTTGAACCTGAACCTGCTGGACAATGAGGCCGGAACACTACCATTGTGCCACAACAGCTCTAGACTACACCCTAACCAGGCATGATTTGGATATATGGAATCAGTGCCAATGCAACACCATTCATATCAGTTAATTTTGGATAAACAAGCTCAAGTGGAAACACTAATGATGACACAAGCACTTGGTTTCAAACAGGATTCAATCTCAACAGAGCAGGTTTTCTGCCCATACTTTCATCTTTGCCAGTGAAGCTTTTACATGTGTTATTTTGTACTCTTCTGTGAGTTTTTCTGAAAACATTATCATAGAATACAATATTAGGATTCATTTTTTTGCATCAAAACTTAGTGCCTTAAATCTCCTAAGATGTACTTACAAGGAAATCAAGTTACAATTTAACTCGGCCTCTCAACCCGGTTTGTCTCTTGGAAATTTCATCCAAATTTTCTGACATTGTATGTACACAAAAATAAAATCTGCAACACATCTGGAAATTAGTATAAACAGTTGGTGCCTGAATAAAACATACATAATCTCCTTTCTTTAGATCTTTCATTATCTTGTGACATGATGAAAAACATTTTTATTTTGCCATCAAGCCATCATTCTGGGTGAGACAATGCTCTCTGATAATGCTACTGCATTAGTAACTTAGAGACCTAAGCTCATGTTTCTCGGGCTATAGGCTTGAAGCTCACAAAGTCAGAAAAAAAAATTGGTGAAATTTGAATTCAATAAATTCTGGAATTAAAAATGAAACTGGTCTCATGGCCAACATTGTAAAAACAATTCTCATGAAAATCTATCTAGTGCTACACATATCCTTTAGGGAAAGAATTCAGCCTTCCTGACTCAGTTTGACCTGCAAATCACTCCATAACCACAGCAATGTTGCTGACTCATCATAGTCCTTTATATGATCTACTCAGCCACAGCCAATCAGTCCAGGAGCAACTCGACAATGGTCCTTACCAGAAACACCCACATTCATACAAGACTAAAGCATCTCTTGGACCAGCACCATCTTTCAAGGTCTTTTGTGAACCTGGATAAGCGCTGTCAGTGTGCAACTGCCCTGCACAGTTCCTGAGATTTGTCCCAGACATGGCAGGGAAAAAACTTGACTCCCAGTATTGTGGGCAGGGTCCTGGATGAGATGGTGCACAGGCAAGTTATCCCTTCGCCCCAGGAATGGCAGAGAAAGCTACAACAACAGACCACGCCAGCTGGTCTGAAGTTGCCATGTGGTTCAGTGAAGTCTCAGTGTAGGAATAGCCAGCAATGTACAAATAAGAATGACCTTCTCCATTCCACCAATATAAGTACCACCACCTTCTCTTCTGACATCTCACACTCACTCGATCTCTGCTATTGTACCCACATCCCACCAAGGCTGATGCTCAGCCACTCCCACTACTGCCAATAACACCTTCCCAACTCGCTCTTGCCCACCTCAATCACCGAAACCACCGACTCTGCATGCTGTCTGTGATACCTATTTCCTTGCTCAAGACATCTCCCACAATACATGCCTCTCTTCCATTCCAGAAGAAAAACAGCCCTCATTAGGGTGAAAGAGTCAAGACGGGTGGTGGGCTGCCTACCATTCAGCTCCTTACCTAGACCTAGGACTGGATGCTGAATTGGACTATCTCAGGGTGCTTACTGACTGTGCTCCAGCCCCTGGACTGGTATTGGAGGCAGCATTGGATCCCTGTATTGGGACCCCCTGACCAAAGGCTGTCTCCCTTGAATAGATCAAAGATTGCTGACAACCATGATAAGTTTGGTTGCTTTGTGCCTGTACTAAACAGCTTCGCAATACAGCAGTATCGTGAGCTCAGTATC
Source organism: Chiloscyllium punctatum (assembly GCF_047496795.1). Classification (NCBI taxonomy): domain Eukaryota; kingdom Metazoa; phylum Chordata; class Chondrichthyes; order Orectolobiformes; family Hemiscylliidae; genus Chiloscyllium; species Chiloscyllium punctatum. The sequence goes on from NC_092739.1 coordinate 73,124,237, forward strand.
TCTGGCTCAGCAGGGGGCAAAGGACAAAAAGGCAATGCAAGGCAGTGATGCCGTTAGAATCCAGATAAGTTCAAAGTGAGTCAGCTCTCTTAGTGAGCAACTGAACAGCCCAGAGATTCATCGTGGTTCAGTCCATGAACTGGGTGCATGACCCTGATCATACGCAATGACAGTTACTGGTGCAACTTGAAGTGCAACATTGAAGAGCAGAAGTGAGGTGTGAGTGGATTGCAGATGGCTCTTAAAGGCTAGTACATGTGAGATACCAATGTCCATGGGCAAGAGGTGAATGTGACTAGTTCCTATGGCATATGTTTGAGTGTCAGTGCCAGGATAGGAAGTGTTTGGGCTCTATGGCCGTACATTCCCACTACTAGCCGCATTCTTCTTTGCTTTTTTTTGTTTTGTTTCTTTCTTCCTCTTTTATATAATTTCTTCTTTTTTCATCTTTTCTACTTTTCTGTGACTGTGGTGGAGGAACTTGGTTACGAGAGCCTGCTGTGGCGGTGGGAGTATGATGGATCCAGATGCCCGTTCCTTGTGGCCATAATGATTGCGGCTTTATCAAAGGCTTCATTGTCGGTTGGTCTGGCCTGTTCCTCCTAGTGACTGTGCTGTGGCTATAGCAGTAATGGCCTGGTGGTTCCTGTACATTCCTCGTGGCTGTGGTTTCGGACAGCGACTGAGACGGCAATGGCTTGAGCGACGGCCTCAGCATCAGTGACTTGGTGGGTCCAGCCTGTCCCTCCTGGCTATGGCGGCAATGCAGCGGATTCGGCATCGGCTTCAGCAGTGGCAGCGCGGTGGATCTGGTCCGGAAATCCCTGCTTTAGCAGCCTCGGGGCAACTTCAATAGAAGTTTCCCATAGCCTCTTCAGAAACCCAGGAGCCATCGAGGCAACAGAAGATGAACTTCGTCCTAACTTTGTCTCAACTATTTCTTTAGATATTTTCTGTAATTAAAATGGCGCTGAATTGTGGCAGCTTGTACACATTTGACTGTATTTACAAAAATACAAGCGACAACAAATTCTTATTCTATTCGATATAGATCCTCAGGAACTGCTGGTGGGTTAAAGTTGCCAGTTATTTGCCATGAATTCCACATCAAGAATTCTCGACATCTATTTTGTTTTAGAAAATAAGAAGCTGATTATTAATCAGGTGAGTTGGGCCATTAATAAGATATTTAACAAACCATAATCCCCTTCTCTTGACAACTCATCACTAGCCAGAGAAACTCGCCTTGCTGCCCAGCAGATGCACAGAACTTGAGGTGAATTGGCCTGATGACAAGACAGGCTTTGTCAGACTCCCACCACAAATCTTGCCATAGACCTCGATGTTTCAACCCTGAAAAGATTTTGCCATATACCTTGGCTTGTGTTGTAGCTGGACCTTTTGGGTAAACAGTTGCAAATACAGGAATCTGTATTTTATGGGTTTCTGCATCAGGTATAACTATCAAATGATTTTACCTCTTGCGTAACTGAAGAGTAGTGCAAATGATTGATGTAATATGCATACAGCAAACTTTCAGTGTAAATATGCCATAAATCAGCTATATGTGAGTTTTCAGCTCAGGATAAAAAGGTAAAAACGTGTGACTCAACTTTTGTACAATAGTTATGTCAAAACTTTCCAGCAAAATCTTGATCAATTCTCAGAGCAGAGATTACGAATTTTTATTTTCACGTTCTGAAGAGTCTATCTCCTTTAATCCAGATAAAAACATTGTCACAAAATATACAACTTTAACCACACTGTCAGTTCGGCAAATTCCAGGACATCTTCACCAATATCAAGCGAGCTGTCTTCTATGTCCATGTGCACACTGCTATATGTCATACAATTCTAGCATCTTCCGAACAAATCCAAACATAAAATGAGCAACATTTAACACTTAACATTTAACACTTTAATAAGCACTTATTTACTGAAATAATTACCTTACCATTTTAAACACTGATGTTCTCAACACATAAACACTACTTCTTTGAAACAAATTTGGTCAGATTTACTTGATATACTGTGTGGCTGTATTTCATAAATAATTTTCCATCTTACATAGATTCACAACTTGGCTCCATCCTGAAAACAAGCCAGAATGAGTTCAGTAATCAATGCTAATGGAGCACGTTTGTGCAGATATCTTCCAAAGTCGAACAACGAAATTAGTGGGATTTGTAGATTCTCACTTACCCTGACTTGTTTTTCTGTTCTATTTACCAGCCACTTGTCACTTTAGGAGACATTCATCATATGCAGCTTCTCTCCAGAAATGTTTGCCTGTACTGTGATTGTAAATATTCACAGTTGACGAAAGGTATAAAGTCTCATTCACATTGAGTTTCCTTCAGTTCTTCTGCCCACAGCTCTGATCATTGGTATTGAAGGTAATGTTCAGACATTTTGAACTCCCTAGGACAATATCCAAGCTCATTGCTGTGTCAATCTATTATCAGATGTCTTTTCAAAAACAACAGTACGGAATGGCAATGTCACTGAAGGAATGTTCGGGGTCTCATGATGCATCCTCCACCTTCATGCTCATGCTACAATTGCAGGTGTGAATCCTCCTGGAATAAACCAATGATTCTCCTCTGTGCTTCTCTTGGCATTTTCTCCAGTGTTTACTGAAGAATGAATTGCAGCATCCTGAGAAGCAAACATTCCTATTGCTCCTTCCTCCTCTTTCAACAACTTCAGCAGTGCATTCACTCAGCTAACTTCTGCAACTTCTTAGTCATCTCACTCACCCCACCAGCACTGCCCCTCTGAATTGTTCAGCAAGATCCACAATGAATACCTCTCTTTGCATTTCCTCCGAGACCATTTGCATAGTCACAAAAATGCCTCCATCAACGTTAACAGGGCAACACAGTGGCTCAGTGGTTAACACTACTACCTCACAGTGCCAGGGACCCAGGTTCGATTCCATCCTTGGGTGGCTGTCTATATGGAATTTGTACATTCTCCCTGAGTCTGTGTGGGATTCCTTTGGGTGCTCTGGTTTCCTCCTACAGTCTGAAGAATGCAGGTTAGGTGAATTGACCATCCTATATTACCAGGGATGTTCAGGCTAGCTGGATTAGCCACAGGAAATGTGGGGTCACAGAGATAAGGTAGGAGTTTGGGATCCCCTTCAGAGGATTGGTGTAAACTAGGTGGGCCAATTGGCCTGCTTCCACACTATAGGGATTCTATGATTCGACTATTAACCTTATCTAAATGACTATATTAATGCCATGACTTTGGTTTAAGATTGCCTCAAAGGCAGTAAAATACTTGACCTCTTATGGAAGTCATCCTAATCAGCTTAGTTCACCCAAATTGATGGAACAGGGTTTTAATCTTGATCGTGGTGTAACCTTAAATATCTTAGAGTGTCTCCTGCTGCTCTGATACGCGTTCAACGTAGATTATCATCCCGTGCTTCAAACAGTCATCTGTTTTAAGTTGTTACTGACTGACCAAGCTGTCCCTTAGGTAACCCAGACTGAATGACATTCTCCTTGATGATTTCAAATTCTATCCCAACACCTTTGTCCTTGACTTTCTTTCTAAATCACACCATAACCAATTTAATGTTATTTACTCATATCCTGCCACACTTGTTTCCATTCACAGTCAAGTACAAACTATTTACCTTGCCATTTTGTCCCCACAAATTGTGAATGGTTTCATTTCTTATCTTTCAAAACTGATATCAACAACACTTCCTCAAAAAACAAGACTTAACTCCACTATCTTTGAAATATTACCATCAAATCTCCAACCTCCCATCCTCCCTAAAATCCCTGAACAACTTATTGCTTTTCAAGTCTGTATTCAGCCATCCTACAACTCCATTTTGAATCTCTGAAATCAGGTTTCCATTCCACCGATTTCATTAAACTAGCCCAGATTAAAGTTTCAAATGAAAGTTGTTACAATGCAACAATAATTCTCATTATGCCAACTTTGCTGTTGTCTTTGACCTTGTCAAGTATACCATTCTCCTCCAACATCTCTCCTCCATTATCCAGCTCAGTCGACTGCCCAATGCTTTTACCTATTTGTCCAACTGTTGCCAATTTTGGTAATGTCCTAAAACCCTTTAAATTCTCCCCATTCACTGTACACCTAAAATCTCTGGTCTTCCAACTCTGGCCCAATGTAGATCTTTATTGTTCTACCAATCTCTAGAACTCTTTCGGCAAACAGCTCCAGCTTTTCAACTCATTTTCCTTTTATGACATCTTCAAAAATTATTTGTTTGAGCAAGCTTCTTTCTGTTCACTGCTCCTGATGCTTTATTCTTGTCCAATGTGTTCTAATTATCCCTCTGCTTAGGTACATGTTCATATGTTAAAGGTCCTATTTAAATACAGATTATTATTACTGACATTGCAGATTTCTTTCTTCAGTCAGGCTGCAGTCTCTACATGAACTGTTCCACTTCAGATTTTGATGATATTTGTCAGTTTTGAAAGTAAATCTGCATTTATCAAAACTGCTTTTCCACTCTGGAGTGGTAGAACCACTACATGAGGTTCCAGATAAATTAAGTGTTGCTCTGAGCCGTTCCCTAATCTATGAGGATTACTGATAAAAACAAATGCAAATTAAACCAAGTAAATTGTACTGCTTCACTCTTTTATTGTTACATCATCTCACTGCATCTTAAATTTGTATCATTCTTTTTCAGGAAGGCACAAATATTTTGTTCAGAGTAAAGCAACTTTTCAAAATACAGCAAATATTAAATTCCAAATACTTTTCAATTACTGACCTCCTAATCCTGGTCTCAACCGATTGTCATAGCCGTCCAAGAGTCGGTCAAGAATTCTTGTAAAGATGGTAATGTTGTCCCTTGCTTCATCTTCCACTGAACCAGGCTCCCCTCTTCTGTAACAAATTGTAAACACTGAAATTCAAAATCTGACCAGTAACTTCCTGCAGTCATATACAACAGAGTGTTGCATGTTTAACTCAGGATTTACACACAAAATGTTTTAACACCAATTCAATGCAGCCCTGCTACCATAGACACTAGAGTCAGGGGTTATGTGACAAGAATAAGATCTCTCTAGCCAAAATTAATGCAATACATAATAAAAATTAAAACATCAAGAGAATATTTCTTTGTTCATGTTTATAATAAAATCGTAAACATGTGTGTTTCCGAATTTTTCTACAAACGCCACACAGATAAAATATTTCTCCATGGTCATTCCCCTGAACAGCACCAGCACAAAACAAACCAGTCAGACAGAGTTAGTTTCAGAACATTGCAACAGGAGCTTAAAGCATGATTGTACAATGATTTAGTGAATTTAGAAACATTTCTTTTGTACTTCTATTCCGAATGATTAGTTTTAGGTTTGAAACTGGGTGAGGCAAAAGCAATTCAAGGGTGGTCTTCAGTTATACTTCAAAGTAATACTTTTTATTATATCTTATACTAAGTACAACAAGAAATGGTAATCTTGTACCAGCCTCCTACAGGTAGTTGTATTAAACAATCAAGAATCTATTTTCTTTAAGTATTTATGTCCATATGTTGAATCTCTTTCATTCCAATGTCTTACCAGACTGTGTGAACTCCGCCCACACAGTAGTATTTATATGAAATGGGATGCAGCATTGTTGCTACAGGGCTCCATTTCCTCATACAGTGCTAAAGATAAAATTCAGTTTACCTTTCCCAAAGGTCCCCAGTTTACCTGACTGACAGACTCAGGTTATTGGAAAACATAGACCAGGTTCCTACTCGTAACAAGAGATGCTGTATATTACAAATAAATAGATCCTAACCATAGAAAAATGACTATGCACAGTCAACATATTAACCTCTACTTGTTAAAATTCTAACCTTCATCTAAAACTCTTGAAAAAACAGTTACCAGTAATCTTACTGGACCAGACAGAGAGAAATAAATTGTATTATGGATGGAGGGGAAAGATATACAGTACTGGGGAAAGAGTTGACTGTCACCAATCCTCAGAATACAATGGAGGTGATCTTTTTGTTCCTCAATTCCTTTAGTTCTCTGAGCTTTTCCTTCAGGATTTTTCTAACGAAGAACAATATGTCTGGCCATTTGTTTCTGCTAATACAGCAGCCAGAGGGTGTATTTGTATTTAGTTATGAATATTTAGTTGAGCTTCAAGACTCACAAAAACATGAGCTGGACAGGAGTCTACTAAGACAAACTGAGAGTGTCAACTTAGTTTGATTAACATTTTATGAGGTAACAGTAAATTATTATCTGTCTGATCTTTTTTGTCAATGTCTGAATGTTTACTTGAAGATTAAGAGGTGTGAAGCTAAGTAAAGCTTCTTTTTCAGATATGACAATGCCCCTATTCACTGACATATGTGTAGGATTATAGGAGAAAAGCAGATTTTTGATTGTTTTCCCATCACCATGTCTTGCCATTGGTTCTGTGCACAATGCATATTAGGGAAATAAATCTGGTGAAAACATGGTGACCATGAAGGATGAGGGGAGAGGGGGCATGCTGCGTCAGCTACACTTACTTTTCAAACGGTTTCCAAATCTGGCTAATGCTTCATTATTCTTCTGCAGGGCAGCCCTGACTCCATGAAAATTACAGTGGGGTTGTGAAATGTCTATTCCAAAATAGAACTGGCCAGGTTACAAGTATAGAGAGTCAGGTCACTAACTGTACTCTTATCCTATGCCAGTGAAAACTGATGTTGCGGAGAATCCGAAAATTGAGTACCGAATGCCAACTTCAAATGAACCCTGACTTTACCTGATTCGGCAAAGATCTAGGCCATAGTATTTAACCTGTTGTTATTCCAGATATCCTTCATGTGCTACTTTACACATATTACTTTAAAAAGTATTGGTTTCATAAAAGTATTTAGACTGGTAAATTTATATTTTGTTAATGCTTATCTATCTTGAGAGTTTATTTACTTATTTCTGCTTTCATGTTTTTATTCTAATCCAGTTTCACAGTTCATTCCATATGCAGGGTTTGCAACCTTCAATCTACTAGCTCTTCAATCTTCTGAATGAAATTGTTTAAGTTTCTGAAACATTTAGACAATATAACATACTTTTCCCTTCAAAGGGTCCCACCAGTTTGGCAGTTCAGGGAGAAGCCAACTTATCCTCTGCCAATTACAAAAGAGAAATCAATACTCCTCAAAAGGATGCATATGACTCTGTGCCAATGTGTGTATTCAGAATAATGCATCAACTTAATTTCATTCAGAGTTCCAATGTATTAAACTACCTCAATTGACATATGCTAGTGACAACAAAATCTGTTCTACACACTAAAATGCTACCACTTATTAAGATTTAGAACGTGCAACTCTTAAAGTGAACCTCTTAACACTTAGCTAAAGTGGCACTTCAGCAAAACCAATTTAAAAAGATTTGCCTCTGTCATGTCAACATCAGAAAATGAAACTGTCTTTAATACTGTCCCAAGTTTCATTCATGCCTGAGCTACTATTTGCCAATCAATTAATGTAAAAAAAAACTTGTTGACTTTAGCACACAATTCCTATTCTCTCAGCTAACAGAATTTGACAGATCCACTGATAAATTTCGTAATTATTGTCAGCATGACTTCTGGTCTGCTATCTTCTATTCCACTTTTACACCCTGCTTCCAAGCCCATTCCAAAAGGAACTGTAAAATTCCAGTCAATGTTAATTGTGAACATTGAGCTGAATTTCAATAAAACAAAGAATTGTGGATACTGAAGATCTGAAACAAAAATTGAAATTGCTGGAGAAGAGACTCTGGATTCAAAGTGTTATCTCTGCTTTTTCTCCACAGATGCTTTCAGATCCACTGAGCTGAATTTCAACATTTCTTTCAGTTCAGCTGATCCAAATTACCATAGTATGCTAGAACTGCTCTACGAGCCCAGATATTAATTCCATTGTTTTGTCTATTATATTACTCAATGACTGAAAACGTAGGACACAAATGTGATTCACAGGTTCTACCCTGCAATGTACGTTCGTTCTCTCAGGAAATCTCTCAGGTATCTTTGGAAACCTGGGACTTAATTCATTTCAAAATGGACAGCATTATCAATTCCTTTCTTCTTTGTCCTCTCTATTCCATTGATCATCTTTCATGATTGTCATCTACCACTGAACTATTTTTATTAATCAATTTGTGACTGCAAAGTACAACAACCTCGATCTTAGAGGCTCTCCCCTCCTCTTTTGCTGAAACAAAAAGCAAAGTGATACTCCAGAATCGTACAGCTGCATAAAATATTAGCATCAAAGAAGATGCAACTGAATATAGATAAACTATTCCTTAAATTGACCTATTAGCAACGTGTATCTAGATAAGGCATGATACAGTAGATATAGAAACAATAAAAATCAACAGAGGAGGAACCCAGAAGCAACCTTGAAAGATTAAACACAAAGGCTGAAGTTAACAAGCGAAAAACAAACTCTCGGCTCAAATAAGAAACTGTAAATTGAGTTTACCTATCCTGTTATATATTCTTTTGTTCTTTCAATGATAACCCTTTGCACACCATGAAACACCTTCCCAACCTTATTCAGTTCTAAATAAATTGTATACTGAGCATCCTGCAATAATTTGCTTTCACTCTGACTGCTTACAATGTTTGCTGCTGACAACCTGCATAGTTCCCAGGGTCCATGTCAGTAATCTGTTCACTTTGAGCTGTGTCTACCAATTTTATCCAACATTATCTAACCAGCTCAGAAAGAAATCCAGAAAGGATGGCTGGAAGAAACTGAAATTTGTAAATAACTTTAGCATTCAAACAATACTAAAAATTCTATACTAACAGTAAGCACACTCTTTTTATTATTTGTATTTTTCACATACTATCCATCTCACAGATTTGGGTGGAATGGGGGCCTAGACAAGAAAATCATGATTCTAGCAAAAGCCATTTTGTGAAAATGCTTGGATGCTGAACAAATTTAACAGCAATTAAAAGAATGAGGGGTACTATATATAACAGCTTATAAACATGGTCGGTGGAAACCAGGATGCAACAAAGGAATGAATAATCTTAACTGGACCTCAGGGACATTTTTGTGGTTAAATGGCAACAACAAAGAATTAACGATTACACTATGAGCTGCTTAGTATCAAACTACTTCCACAAGAGACAAATAAGTGTGAGGAGCTCCTAACCTCCTGAACTCAGTAAACAGATAAATAAGACACTTTTTGAGTAGCTAACATGAACTAACAATCCCCTTCCAATTGGTGAGAATGAAACAATCGCCTGATCAAACAGTAATGATGGATTTATCAATTTATCCAGGAATAAACTTTTCTGATTTTGCAAAGTGTTGAGAATCTCGTTTCTTATGATCTTATATTACAAATTACTGCATGTGCTATGTACTATTTTCAAAACATTTGTAAAAATAACACTATGCAAAGAACTTAATTGAATTTTCACATTTCCAGCGGATGAGACTCCATGTCAGGAGGACAAAGTTAAAGGTTGTTTTTTAGCAACTCAGTTATAAAAAAAGGACTTATTTTGGTGCACCTTTAACATGGTTCAAATTAAAAGCTACAGAAACGAATGAGAAGAGACTGAAGAGTTGGTGAAGGCTGCTGGTCACAGAGTCAGAGAGACGTACAGCACGGAAACAGATCGTTCGATGCAACTCGTCCATGCCGACCAGATATCTTAAATTAATCTATTCCTTTTGCCAACAGTAGGTCCATAAACCCTTCCTATTCATATACACATCCAGATGCCATTTAAATGTTGTCATTTTACCAGCCTGCACCACTTCCTCTGGCAGCTGATTCCATACACACACCATCCTCTGTGTGAAAAGGTTTCCCCTTAGGTCCCTTTTAAATCTTTCCCCTCTCACACTTTACCTATACCCTCTAAGTCTGGACTCACTGACCCCAGGGAAAAGACCGTGTCTACTTAGCCTATCCCTCTCCCTAATGACTTTATAAACCTTGATAAGGCCTCTGACACTCTAGGGAAAACAGCCCCAGCCAATTCAACCTCTCCTTATTGCTCAAACCCTCCAAACCTGCAACATCCTTAAAAATCTTTTCTGAACCCTTTCAAGTTTCACAACATCCTTCCTATAGGAGGGAGACCAGAATTGCACAAACTACTCCAAAAGTGGCTTAGCCAATGTTCTGTACAGCTACACCTTGACCTCCCAACTCCTATATTCAATGCTCTAACCAATAAAGGAAAGCATACTCAATGCTTTCTTCACTATCCTATCTATCTGCAACTCCACTTTCAAGGAACTATGAACCTGCACTCCAAGGTCTCTTTGTTCTGCAACACTCCCCAGAACCTTACCATTAAGTTTATTAGTACACATGTATTTGAATGAAACTAGACATTTAACACAGGTCTTGCAGATAATAAGAATAGATCAGGCCACCCACTAGAATATAAACTTTTGAACTTTCATGAGTCTAGTTGAAGAATATTTCCTGCAACTTAGCAGGGTCTAAAATATCAATTAATAAAAACCTTATACTCAATGTTGAAAGTTTAATAAGCATGTCATCAACCAATGGTAACCTATCTTTGGTTAGGAAATCTGGCTATCCTCCAAAATTTCCACAGTAACAATACGCTCCATCAGAACAGTAAGAAATGCTACCCCTGCTCATTAAATCAGAATATTGAGCAGGAATTCAACAAAGAATAATGTGGATAATTTATTTCAACAAAAATTTGGGATTCAGGAGAATGACAAAACTGGGTGCAAAGTCTTTAATGTACGGTCATAGCTAGAGATCCTGTAGCTTGGAATTAGATGGAATGATTAGACTTGATCAGAAACAAGGCCTTAATGATCCATCAGTCCCTTCCTTTGGATTTTTCATTTATTTTAATGGGCAGCACAGTGGCTGATGTTGCTTGATATTGTAATATTTCTCCAACACCATCTTGAATAAAAGCGACATCCCATTGGCGGATAATTATTAGTTCGACTTTTTGCAGGTCAAATACACAAGGACAAGCTTCTCCCTGTTTGCCAAGGCAACAGATCATATAAACTTTCCAGTTAGGTGACCATTGAAAATGCTGTAACATCTGTCCTACCAGATCCAGAGTACCAATATACCATATGATCTGTACCAAAGGACCTTGGCTTGAGCCAATGTATACTTCAAATGTATAACAGGATTCCATCTGAAACTACTGCTGGCTGTCAGGCTTTGGCCATTGGAAGGTATGCCAAATCATAGCAAACTGAATAAAATAACAACAAAATACTCTCAAAACAAGAGTCAAATTCCAGTCAAAATTGTAATGAAACATAATTTAATCAACAGGCATTAAATATTGACTATGTCGCAAAGTAATTCCTCAATCCACCCTTAGGAAATCCTGTGATGGTTCATTCTCCACTTATTAAGTTATACATTCAGAAGTCTACAGCACAGAAAAAAGCTCTTTCGCCCATCGAGTCTGCACCAGTCAAAAACAACCACCTAACTATTCTAATCCTATTTTCCATCCCTTAACTCATAGTCTTGCATGCCTTAGCATCACACGTGTTTAAATACGTAGAACAACAAAACCTCTGGGAAGTAACCACTATCTGAGCAGATTACGTTGCAAGAACACACAGTTACTTGGCTTAGGAAAAATCGGGACCACTTCCTCCTCACAAAACTAAATCGTACTTAACAAAAATAACTCAAATGGACATTAATCTGTATTCCTGGGAAGGGCAGTATATCTAAGAATTGACTGTCTTGGAGATGACATATACACACACAATATCAACTTTGAGATATTTTGAGTTACTTGCTTATGTAAATTGGTATTCAGTGTGCCTGTTATGGATTGGGTTATGTCAGAGAGTTTGGAGCGAGGGAATTGGGATATCCAAGCACTCAAAAATCAGAAAGCAATTGAGAAAGTAAAGGATGCAGTAGAGCTATGTCATGGAGATTTTTCAATCAACCTGTTCAGTCATATCATTATGCATGGAGACTATCTAACATCCCAAACCCAAGCTGCTTCATCAATGAAAATGAGAAACTGGTGTACTGGCTGTTGGTGTCATTGTAGGATATACCAGCACTATTTCTAACCCAAGAATCCTGCCCCACGTTACATTCTACAACTCAGTTATTGGATTTTTTGTACCGATTTCTATCTCCAACCTCTCAACCCATTAACAATGCTCGTCACAAGGTTACCTACAATTTGTTGCACGTTTTTAAAACTACCTCACAACTCAGAACATATTGAGGATAGTAATAGACTTCAGAAAGATGAAGACAAACAGGTGAAATGGTGAGACATATATTGGGTAAAATGTATTGATGTAAGTATGAAGAGATGGATTTTGAAGGAAAATGAGAGGAAGTCACATAAAACTAAATAGTACAATTTTAAAGAGGATACAAGAATGGAGAGACAGGCAAAGGCTGAGAGTGCACATTTATGTATGGGGAGATTTCAGATACAAAAACCATTGAAGATGGCTGAACAATTTGATCAGATCATTAAAAAAGCATACTATGACAAGGGTCATAAGCTGCCTTCTAGGAATGCTGCAGACCATGTGCTGTAGATAGACCCACAATGCCCTTAGGGAGGGAATTCCAAGATTTTGACCCAGAGACAGGGAAGGAACACTGATATATTTCCAAGTTAGGATGGCAAGTGGCTTGGAGTGGAATTTGAAGGTGGTGGTGTTCCCATGTATTTGCTGCCCTTGACCTTCTGCATGGAATTAGTCGTGGATGTTGAAGGAACTGTCCGCGAATCTTTGATGATTTTCTGCAGTGCATCATGCAGAAAGTAACCATGTCTGCTAATGACTCCCTCCCGAGAGAATCGAGGAAGAGCCACTGGAAGAGCCCTGGTGGCTGCAGAAAACCACCCCTGACTAGCAACAGGAACAGGGAATGACCAGGAGTAGATCCCTATCCCAACAGCATTCCATGGGAATCATTAACATCCCATCTGCAGAAACAAGGAATCCCTCTCAGTGCCATCAGCAACACCTGGGGAAAAGTCACCCCTCAATGGGGCAAATTACCATATTTCAACATCCGAGCAGGACAGACTAGAACATAGATCCATCATAACGGGTGCAGTCCATTCAGTCTGCTGAGGCTAAACAACCACATCACAACAAAATCTGAGGTTATGGCTAGCATCACTATTCGAACAAGTTCCCATTATGAAAACTATACTAAAACAAAAACATATTATTAGATAGCAGTCTAAATAGGGACTGCAGGATTGGTAAAATTGATAATCAAGGGTCAAAAAAATGCATTAAGCATTATTAATTAATTGAAACTGCACATTACCTGTGTGTGAAGAGTTTATTTGTTTTTGGGCACATTACTATAGCAAACAATTATATATAACAGCATTTTCATATGCATTGACTGATATATGTCTCTCAGCTCCAGTACTGAAAAATAGATATCAGGCTCATTATGTCTCCTTATCCTTAGCTTAGTCCGAATTCTTCCCATTCCTCCCATTCTTCCCGAATTCTTCCCATTCCTCACTCATAGCCTCACCATGCTACTCTTCAGCAACGCTGCAAAACCCTCACCCAATCACGACTAGTAATTTGGTTCTTCGTGACATTCAAACCCCAAAGGCTCCACAGTCAATGCTGGCTTCCTGTTTGATAAAGTCCAAGTATAATATAGGGATCAGCCATGGCTCAGTGGGTAGTACAGAAAGTCATGGGTGATTAACAGAAATTAAACAGAAGATAATAGTGTTCATGGGATTCAATGACACTAATATTAAGTATTGCTGCAGCTAAGGTGACTTTGAATTTTAATTAAAATACTTGTTCATTACACGGTGTAGGATTTGCCTTCCTGGCTAGACCTTTAGGAAAGAATGAAAGTGTTTGACCTCATAATCATTATCAGTATCCTCTTCAGGACCTGACTGACCCTTTTGTTAATAAGGAAGCATTTCCTTTTGGATAATTTTTCAAGTGTTTTCAATAGGTCACTGCAACCTAATCTGAAAAACACAAGCTTTGCTTCAACCTGTTTATTTCATTCTGTACCTTTGTTTGCATCCAGACTGAAATGTAAGCCTTGTATATTTTCTTTCAGTTTTGATTCATGGATTTCCTCCCAGCATATAAACCGTAGTTCAAAAGTATATCCCTTGTGCGCAAAGGTTCATACATCAACAGTTAATATTCTGTCAAGGACTGTGACTGTGACTGCTAACTGTGGTGGTAGAAAGCTTTTAAGGATAGCCGACATGCAAGTTTAGAATGGTTCCATGCACACTATATGTTTATAGATTGGAATCTCTACCAACTATGGATTTTGAGCATGGATTTTTCATGATAGTTTCTGAAAAGAATCCACGTTGAAAAATCCTCTGAGGGAGCTGGATCAGTGTGTGCGCGTGTTCAAGGACTCTCCTAAAAGAAAAAAATAAAGAGGAGGGTTCCCTTTGATGTGAAGGGCATTGCTTGTCACTGGCCACTCGGATGTTTTCCTTTCTTCCTTGTGGTGGAAATTGAATAAAAAACTCATACACCTTGTGTCTCTCACTGTGTCTCACACCTGCACACACGCACCATGGATGCTGGGGAAAGAATAAGCACTACCACAGTTAGGCGGTAATGTGGGGGTAAAAAGAAAAAAAAATAAACTGGAATGTCAAATATCCTAAAAAAAAGGAATGTTCCCTTTGATGTGAAGGGCACTGCTTGTCACTGGCCACTTGGGTGTTTCCTTTCTTCCTGGTGGTGGAAGCTGAATAAAGATTCATGCACCGTGTGTCTCTCACTGTGTCTCACACCTGCACACACACACACCATGGGTGCTGGGGAAAAATAAGCACTACCACAGTTAGGCAGTAGTGTGGGGGTAATAAAGGAAATAAAGAGGAGTGCTCCTCGTTAGTATAGTGGACACTATCCCCGCCTGTCACGTGGGAGGCCAGGGTTCAATTCCCCACCAGGGAAGCTGCGGTCTTTTCAGTGTCAAGCTCCATACCTCAAGCCAGGAGTGCCAGTTTCAAATCCTGTTGGCTCCAGAGGTGTGCATTAACATCTCTGAACAGTCTGCTCTTGAAAACAATATAAAGAGGAGTGTCAGACATCCTGTGCACTCTGAGAGCTGGTTCTGAGGGAGCTGATTCAGTGTCAATGGCTTCCCACACGTAAACAAAAGAGTTACGTTGTGACAGGATACTGGCCTCTGTGGAATTATTTCAGTGGTGACTTCAAACAGAAACTATAACTATCTTTGTCATTGGAAAACCGGCAAGTGGAGCATATGAGTTTGCAGCTTACTCCAATGCAAGTGGACACCTTAGCCAGTCTGATTGAGCTTGGGGGACTTGAGTGAAGGAAATTACATGTAAGAATAACTGGTCTATAGTTCCCTGGCTTGTATTTACAAAGACAAAGCAGTGACGCCCATAGCTTCAGGCCAAATTCAGCAGTGGGTTCTAATACTAAGTGTGTATGAGACATCATCTGGGTGGCCAAGTTAGGTCCAGTGACAGATGACGTTCAGGTAGGTGTGACAGTTTTGAACAAGCACGTGGACCACATGAAAGCACACCCTCACAAAAAATGCGGAAGCAAAACGTGTCCGACACCTCAACTGCCTTCCCGACTGTTCCAGAATGTGTGGGTTCTCCATCTTCATCAAACCTTCAAGGTACTTCAGAATCTGAGATTGACATGGCAGATGTCACTGTCTCAATACCTTTGCTGCCTAAAGGGAATGAATTTCTCCTGAGACACTCAGGGTGCAAGAGGTGAGCTTTTGTGTGCTACACAGCATCCAGATCAGAGTTCACAGGATCTGACTTGGTGCCACAACGCCCCAGCAGAAGCTAAAAGAAAAACAAACAGCCTATGTCCTTGGATTCAGAAGGGGATGGATACAGTGACTATAATGAGGTCCAAGTTAAAAATTACAAAATACCAGGTTATAGCCCAACAAGTTTATTTTAAAGTACTAGCTTTTGGAGCGCTGCTCCTTCGTCACGTGTTTAGTGGGACAGGATCATAAGACACAGAATTTATAGCACAAGATCACAGCGTCAGGCAACTGATATGATATGTTGAACAAACCTCGATTGTTGTGAAGTCTTTCACCTTTTAGAATGGGTTGCAGGTTTCAATTCATTAATATGCAAATCCCAGAACCTCTTTCAAGTCACTTTACTGAGATAACTTTAGGTTTTATAAAAAAAGGTGACATTTCAGCTCAGAGTTAAAAATCACACAACACCAGGTTATAGTCAAACAGGTTTAATTAGAAGCACACTAGCTTCCTGAAGCTCGCAACCACCCAATGAAGGAGCGGCGCTCCGAAAGCTAGTGTGCTTCCAATTAAACATGTTGGACTATAACCTGGTGTTGTGTGATTTATAACTTTGTACACCCAAGTCCAACACCAGTATCTCCAAATCATTTCAGCTCAGACAATGCATTAAAGGTGTGATGTTAGAGCCTGCCTGTATCCCAATGTTCAGTCAGACTGGTTCCATTTCCAAAGTAGGAATTTATAAAATGTCACATGGATTGACTGCCTGCAGATTGTGTGTTTTTTGAGCAAAATAGAATGTATCTGGAAATGCAATTCTGTTTACGCAAATTTACCCCAAGGACTTATATGTGTATGAGTGTGCATGTTGGGATGGGGGGTGGGGGGGGGGGGGAAGAGAAAGAGAGAGAGAGAGAGAGAGAGAGAGAAAGAATATGTGTGTCTGCATGAGGTGTGCATGTGTGTGCGTGCGTGCGCGCTTGGTAGAGTGTGTGCGTGAGTGTGAAGTATAAGCCTGTGAGAGGGGAACACTTCAGGGGTCAGGGCCATTCAGCCTCGAGCAGTGCTCTGAAAGCTAGTACTTCCAAATAAACCTGTTGGACTATAACCTGGTGTTGTGTGATTTTTAACTTTGTCCATCCCAGTCCAACACCGGCACCTCCAAATCATGTAATGGGGTCAACCAGGTGGAGCTTGTAGAATACAAGTTCCCTGATTGGGACTGTTAATCTGGTCCAGTCAGAGAGCCCTGGCTGACAGATACAGACATCCTGTTCACTCTGAGAGCTGGCTCTGAGGAAGCTCAATCAGTGTCAAGGACTCTCCACGTGTAAATAAAGCGTGACTGGATGACAGGGTACCAGCCTCTCTGGAGCAAGTTCAATCGGAACCAGCTTTATTTGCAGGGACTAACACACTGTAATGATTTTGCACTGAGTAATCAATAAATAAAAAGCAATGTAATAGCTCAAAAAAACTGACTAAATTTCCACATCAAAACTGGAGGAACAAACCAAAAGCCACAAGAAAGTTGGTGTCATCTCACACTCATCCTTTAACCACCTGTAAAGAGTTTCAAGGAACTGAATGTTAAAGGCTAACAAAATACTACTATCTAAAATGATTTTTCATTAGTGATATCCATATTTTGGAGCCTGAGAACATAAAAGGTAAGGTGTGCAATTTGAGCCTTAATTAGTGTAATTTTTCATTCCTCAAAGAGGCACAAGCAACCTCCAGCCAATGAAACACAGCTCAGACAGAGAAATGAATGCATTCATGCAAACCTGCCTCAAAAGGACTACACTTAACCCTGTCCACTTGGAGTAAGTAGAACATGTGGGTGTTTAAAATCACTGTCAGGTGTTAATATTGTTTTGCTTTAGCAACTCTTGAGAAGATTTGTAGCTCAGGTTGATGATAAGTATGTAAGTAAGCCCGCTGATATCATCCACGTGGTGGACCTAAAATTTGACTTGGATAGATGGGAGGGCAGCTTGTTTAACTTTCTGCATTAATGCTTCCACTATAACCCCTGACATTGGTGATCCCATGGGCATTCCGTTGACTTGTTTGTAGGTTTTGTTATTGAATGCATATTTTGTGATTCAGTCAGTTTGATTCGGACTCAAAGACTTTTTAACAGGATTCTGGACACCGTGATAATTGTCCAGTCAAAGTTCAAACCTCCAAGGCAATTTCCACTGAGTCAATGTATCTGAGTATCCATGGGGTCTTGAGCCAATATACATATTTGGTCCTATACAGTCTGGTCTCTGTCTGTTTACTCAGGGACTGGAAGATCTGGAACAATACTTCCACGATATTCACCATCAGCAAGTTTGGAAATTGCGCCATGTACATCCTAGTCTCAGTTATTCACACAGATCAAGAAACATTGCGGTTAGACAATAAGACTCGAAGCAGAAATTTGTCTTTTGGGCCTTTGGATCTCTCTGCTGGCTGAGTGAATCCTCACCTCCACTATCCTGCCCATCCTCCATTCCCCTCAACTTGATGAATTCATGACTGACTTGATAATCCTTAACTCCACTATTTCGCCCCTCCTCCTACCTCTCGTTTCTTGTCTGGCAGCATCGGTGGAGAGAATCAGCATTAACATTTCATGTCCAGTAACACTTCCTCAGAACTGATGGTAACTAGGAAAAAGTTTTTTTCTCTACAGAAAATAGGATAATGGGAGGGGGTAAGGAGTAAACAATAGTGGGGATAGAGTGCAAAAAAAGAGAAGAACAGTTGGACAAAGGATTGGAAAATGGTCAGGCTAGGAGAATTAATAGCTGCTCGTGGAAACTATTAGTGGCTAACAATGGGTTGAGAGTGAGAGCAGCCCATGTGCTAACACACCCGTCTCGTGTGTGGGGATGGGAGAGATGATGGGTAAGGTTCACAAGTCCTGAAGCTGTTGAACTCGATAATGAATCCAGAAAGCTGCTGAGTTCCCAAGTGGAAAATGAGCTTCACAGGAGCACTGCAGCAAACCCGAGACAGAGATGTTGGCCAGGGAAGAGGGTGGTGTGTTAAACTGAAGCTCAGGGTCTTTTTTGCCGACAAAATGTAGGTGTTCTGCAAAGCAGTCACCCAGCCTACACTTCGTTTCCCCAAGGTAGAGGAATCATACTGTGAGCAGCGAATGTAGCAGACTAGATTGAGTGAAGTGTAGGTAAAGAACTATTTCATTAAATATCCTTGGATGCATCGTGTCCATGGAGCTTACTGTCTTTTAGCCCCATTACTTCCCCTTGTACATTGTCTCTCATGACCGCTATCGTATTCTAGAAGAAGAATTTATGTACAGCATCATGAAGGTGATTCTTCTCTGTAAGACGATCAAAGCTCCTCTTTGGATAAATAACTGAATTAATAAGAAAAAATGGTACATTATAGGAATGCAATTTTCTTGGGAAAATATTGTAGAGGAGGCTCGGAAAACTATAAACCCATGAGTTCATTCTGTTGAAAGTATGTTACAGTGTAATGAGGGAGGCTCATTGTGAAGTCATGGGAGGAGGCAGTTGTTTAATAAATGGACATTTCTGGGAAATTACAAGAAATATTGTTGAGAATAGAAATTTGAGAAAGTGGTCGCTTTTGATAACCTCATAAGAAATTTATTGAAAATTTAGGAAGGTGTGGAATAAGAAATAAGTTTCTGAAATGCTTTGAAAATTAATTACGCAGAAAGAGCAAAAAATGCTTCTGAGTGGGCCTGTATTGAAATGGCAATCACTATTAGCAGGATGATGTTGAGGCTACTGCTGCATACAGCATGGATCAATGATGTGATGCTGGGGTCAGAAAAAAGCTGTCCATGTTTGCCAATTATATCAATTTGTGGGGAGGAGAGAACAGAAAATTAAACATGAAATGGATGAGTGCAGAGGTTCACTGATACAATGCAAGTTGTGTTTAATGTGGACAAATGCAAAGTAATGTGGTTCAGCAAGGAAAATGATGGAACGTGAAAATAAATCAAATTGTTGTGAGCTACAGAAGATGACCTACAAGACGGTAGAGATGAATAGAGTGTGGCAACACACTGGCTTCTGGGCTTAAAAGCAGAGTGATATTGTTCTTCATGAGTGTGTATGGAAGGGTGTGGTGCATTCTGAGAATTTTTCATCATTGATTTGAGGGAAGAAGCAAAGAAAAGTTTCACTTTTAAGTGAATCAGGTTTAATCCATCTGAAATTGGTGCGAGATTAATTTTAATAAAAGGAGTCAGAAGGAAAAAAAATCCATACATGTCACATTTAATTATATTATTGCAGAATTACAGAACAGAAACATTTTTTGCCGTACGGTTTGAAATATAGCTAATACACAAAATCCCATTTCCATGGAAACGGTTGACACTCAGAGCTTTGTAGAAGAGGGATGAGCTTCAACTGACTGTTTTAATCACGCTTGAATTTAATCTTGTTGTAAGTACAACAATTTTTAAATACAGTATTTTTAAACATTTATACATTGCTTACATTTCAATGTTTTATGAATATCAAAACATACCAAATTTGTCTCTTGTAATGACAACCACGCTTTTGATTTTGCAGTTCTTCTACCTCATTCAGATATCATGCAGACCATGTAAATGCATGTTTATTTGTTCACATATTTATACATACAATACTGAAGTTCTACACGACCAAACAACCAAATAATTGTTTGGCCTAATTCTCTTAAGTAAGACTTGTAGATGACCTTTCAGTTATATAAAGGAGAAATACTGAGATTGAGTGAAAATCAAAATACTCTTCTGTCATAACTTGTTTAATTTTATGACGAAGTTCAGACTCAAAGAGTAATGGACTGTGAAGGTTTGTCTCAAAGCTCAATTTTTAAGCATAGTGCTCCCCAGAAAACATTTTAATTGCCTTGCAAGTTTCTTTTATAATAGTAAAAAAAAACTGAGAAATGGAGGAGAGTGTAGCCTAAGCATTAAAGATTTAGTGGATGAATATTTCATGCAGGTTTCCAGACAGTGGCTTCAAAGGTGTAAAACAGAGAATATTATAAGTCATTTTCTCTTTCTACAGCTAAGATAACTATATCACGAGAACCTAGCTTGCCACTTAGTTCAAGTAGTAGATAACTACATGACAATGCATGTTTGGCTAAAAATATGCATAATATAAGAATCATAGAGTAACTTGAAGACTGAGAATATATGAATGTGGCTGGGAGAACATTAATATGCAATCTATTGCTTACTTTACAGAGCTTAAAGTTCCAAAGAAGGACTCTTCCGAAGTTGTTCACAAAGTGGAAATCAATGCATGTGGAACAGTAAGATAACAGATAAAAACAACCTTGTATTATGGCAAAGAAAAGTCTTAATGAAAGTCCAGAGTGCCTGTCTGTGTCAAATTGCATGAAATCTAACTGATTACTACAATAGGCTCTGGGGAGGTTCAACAGCAAGTTTGATCAGAAAACTACTGTTCGACTTGCGCACTTGACAACTGAAAGCAGATTTATGTCACAAGTAAACAATTTAGAAATGATCACTATTTGGTATGAAAGTACACTTTTTGAAAAATTAACCATTGATTGGATTCTGAACTGGTGTATAATATAAAGGTACTTCCTCAAAACCATGATACAAATTTTCTTTTCAATTAATAAATCCAACTGAACAGCCAACTGAAGGGAAACAGCCAACACTGAAAAATAAAAAGATGTAGCAGCAAGTTATCACTAATTGGATTCAAGTTTGAGATTCAAAATGAAAATTCTAGGACAGAGACAGAATTTGAGGTCCTTTGAAAGAATGAATTTAAATACAGATAGAAGGCTGTGTGATGAGTCTTTATTTTAACACAGTACTGAGTGGAAAGGGAATTATGTTTAGAATAATGCATTTGGAATATTTCCAAGGGAACATAGAGACTGCTCATAGAAACATTGACTAACAGGATCAAAAAAATGGGAAAAAAAGGCAATGGAGAAATATAAATGCAAGTTAGAGATAAGGAAGGGAGTAGCTGGCAGACAACAAGTCTATTCGTCTGTCAGGGAGTTCAAGAGGTGCTGAAAGTGCAGCCAAATACGGAGGCAGTAATCAAACCTAAACCAGGTATAGTTCATCTGAAATTGGAGAAAGATTGTGTTTTGCAGCCAATATCTTTGCATCCCACAGTATTCTCACAAATATGTCCAGAAGCAATCAATGGGTCATCAGGGTTCAGTAAAACAGATTATGAAGAAATGTAGAAAAACAGGAAAGGAATCCAACACAACTATTTCACTTTGACCCACTGGCTGTGATCCTCTCTGTTTATCACTTTATACTCCAGAAACTCAGCAGTTTGTTAAATTCATGAAATTTCAGAAAGCCATCCAAGTAATCTATCAAACCATTTTCATAAAAGGAATATTTGCAGAATATTTGCACTCCTGTATGAGAATGACTTCATGTTATCAGAGATGTTGGTTTTTGACAGCACATTGGAATTTTATATGAAAGCACATCGTATTATTTCCCAAAGTACATAGGAAGCGTAGGAACATTGGAACATGAGTAGGCCATTAGGCCATTTGACCCTGTTCCTCCATTCAATGAGACTATGGCTGATCCATAGCCTACCTCCATGTACCTGCTTTAGGCCTACAACCCTTAACACCTTTGCTTAGCAAAAATGTACCTATCTCAAAAGTTAAAATAAAAACTCATCCAGCATCAACAGTTGTGGAAGAGTTCCAAACATGCTTTGTGTTTAGAAGTGCTTTTAACAACTCTCCTGAATGGTCTGGCTCTAATTCTCAGATTATAACCCTTTGTTCGAGAATCCCCGACCAGTGGAAATAGGATAGGTACAGATAAAATTTATTTTCCTTTTACTATTTTGAAAACTTCAATCAGATCATCCCTCAATCTTCCACATTCTAAAGAAAACAGGCCTAGTTTGTATAATCTCTCCTCATAATTTAACCCCTGAATTCCAGATACCATTCTTGTAAATGGACATTGTACTCCTTCCGAGGCCAATATACCCTTCCTAAGGTTTGATGCCCAGAGTACTCCAAATGAGATAGAATGACTTCTGCATTCTTGTACTCCAGCCCTCTAGATATAAATGCCTGTGCCTTCATTAATAGTATAGTAGAAGGTTTTCAAGCGTGAAAAAGAACCTTAAAATTTCAACACATTCACAGGAATCATACATCACGAACAGTCATCAAATGCTGACTAATTTTGCATCCATCTACACTTCACTGGTTAGATAATTGTCAGCTGCACACACCCAGATTCCTAATATGCAAAATCAAATAACAGACCTCCACACTTATGCATGAATTTTCCCAGAATCATGGGGAATGGTGGCAAGGACTCAGATTCGGACGCGCTTTCCTCATTTCAAAATGATCCCATTTTGCCAGTAGAGGAGATGAGACATAACTCACATGAGAGAAAACAAAACTCAAATGGATCATTTGAAATTAGTGCTGAGTTCAAACAGTCCCCATTTTCTCTGTAGGAAGCCTTAAACTGCTTTGTTGAAGTTATGTATTTCAACAATAGACAAAACTGCTCAAGAAGGGCAGAGAAGATTTGTAAGCCTAGGTTAGACTGGTCGGGAAAAGCACAGCAGGTCAGGCAGCATCCGAGGAGCAGGAAAATCAATGTTTCGGGCAAAAGACCTTCATCAGGAATACAGCCGCTTTGCCCAAAACGTCAATTTTCCTGCTCCTCGGATGCTGCCTGACCAGCTGTGCTTTTCCAGCACCACTCTAATCTAGACTCTGATTTCTAGCATCTAAAGTCCTTGTTTTTAACCACAGAGAAGATTCATAAGCTTGTCAAGCCATGACATTATTTAAATCCTCAGCCCTCCAAAAAAAATTCTAAGAACTTGTCTATGCCATTCAGCTTGAAAAAATCTTTTTCTTTCTCTTCATTCACAGGATGAGGGCATTGTTGGCTCGGCCATCATTTATTGGCCATCCTAATTGGCTAGAGGGTAGATTAGAGTCAACGACATGGTTGTGGGTCCAGAGTCACACATGGGCCAGATCAGGTAAGGATGACAATTCATGGAATATAGGAGTTCAAAGAGTTAAGGAGTCCAGGAAAACAAACAAAGGTGTGAGACTGTATTTATTGAGAGTAATGATGAGATGATTACAGTCTCATCCCTGATTCAGTATGTTTTGGGTTCAAATCCAACTCCAGATATAAATTCTTAGCTGATATTCTAATGCGGTATTGAAGGAGCACTGCACTGTCAGAGGTCCCATCCTTCAGAGGAAACGCTTCACTGTGGCCCTATCTGTCCTCACAGATGACCATGAAAGACCCAAGAAAATTATTTCAAAGAAGGGATCTCTCAGGTTTACTGCTCAATATATAATCCTCAATGTTCATCGCTGAACAGGGTCTCTGATCATAGTCATGTTTCTGTCCCCACAAATGCTTCCTAACCTGCTGAGTACTTCCAGCATCTTCTTTCCCTTTGTGAGAGTCTGTTGCATGCAGTGTAGCTGTTATATCTCTACAACTTCCAAAATACTTCAGTAGCTGTGAGGTACATTAGGATATTCTGAAGGTTTGAAGGTCTTTTTATATATATTGCCAGGATTGGAGGATTTGAGCTTGAGGGAGAGGTTGAATACACTGGGCTGATTTCCCTGGGAGGCCAAGGGGTGACCTCATAGAGGCTTATAAAATCATGAGGGGCATGAATAGGGGAAATGGACAAGCTCTTTTCCCAGGGTAGGGGAGTCCAAAACTAGAGGGCATAGGTTTAGGGTAAGAAGAGAAAGATTTTAAAAGGGGCCTAAGGGGCAACTTCTTCACGCAGAGGGTGGTACATGTATGGAATGAGCTGACAGAGGAAGTGGTAGAGGCTGATACAATTATAACAGTTAAAAGGCATTAAAATATTAATCAGAAAATCAGAAGGGTTTAGAGGGATATGGGCCAAATGCTGGCAAGTGGGATTAAATTTATTTAGGATAGCTGGTCGGCATGGATGAGTTGGACCGAAGGGTCTTTTTCCATGCTGTACATCTCTATGACTCTATACAAACCTTATATTAACAATGATAAAAAAAGGCCCAAGAATAGAACAATCAGTACAGGACATCCATCACTCTACTCTAATCTGGGAAAAATCAGGGACACAAACTCTGCGTATTTGATGTGATTGATACATGGATAATTAAATCAGTTCATGTAAAGAGATTATTCACAACCTGAAGTAAACCTTGATTCTGCAAGTTACAATGTCTGTTTGTAGACATTGCTGAAAGGCTCATTATGAACATTTGCTGGATTCCCAACCTTCACTTATTTTAACCAGGGGAGGACAAGGAGGGTTCTAAAGTATAAATGACATCTCAATGTTGTTTGTTTTGGTAATGGTTGTTTGTTTTGTGTGGAATTATATCAATACCTTTGCAATGGGGTTACAAACTGGAATTTGTTCTTTGAAGGAAATCATGACCAGAGATGCAAATTTGTCGAATGGGTTTCAATGATGGGAGTTTTTTTTAAATTATAGTGAAAGTTATTAATTATTTTTAGTTCGTTATTTAATTTTATTTCTCCATTGCTCCCGATGTCCATGGTGGATACTACATAAGTCATTACTGTGGGTATAGGGACCAAGGGTGATTGATGGGGTGCAACAAGCTAACATTAGAATTGGCACAGGGGCAACAATGAGCCTGCTGGTAGGTGGCTTGACATGGGTTGGCACTTGCACTAGCAATCACTGGACCAAAAATCGCATCTTAAAAACATGATTCCATAAAGTGACCTGTTGTCATCTTAATAAAGGTTTTACACGTCTTTGTAAGCTCACGGTGATTGATGGGCATTGTTATTAAACATTTAGTGAAATCAAACAGCCCTGAAGCAACAAATATCACAGATTCAGACAACCAGAGACTAATGACGCACAATTTCCATTCAGCAAATAGGGCTAAGCATTTTGTAAAAAATATGCTCACATAAAAGTGTTGAATTGCCTTTTTAGCATATAGAAACAGTTTAAATCTATACCTCTTCCGGATACCTGAAAGTTTTCAACTTTCTTCCCTCACCAAGCACATTTGCAGCACGCTATCCTGCAAGGTTGTTTCTAACAGATAAACGTGGAGAGTGATAGTATAGTGCAAGTCATGAGAATATATGAACGCATACAGAAACATACAGGTGAAGAGCAATAGATGTCACTGCAGTGGGTCACATGCTGACACCATTCCCAGCACTGACTTTCAGTTATTGTACACTGACAACTATGATCCACACAGAAGAACACAATGACAGAGAATGTACCTTAGGAGTAGGATTAGGCCACTCAGCCCTTTAAGATTCTCTGTTTTTTAATAAGATTGTGGCGCATCTGAACACCCCTCATCTACCATGAATACCCTTCCACCTCCTTGCAAATCAAGAATCTAAACAATGCTATTCTAAAAAAAACTGCATCCACCACCTTTTGAAAATAAGAGTTCCAAAAATTCAAGACACTTCTTTTAAAGAAAAGAAATGTTCCTCATCTGTTTTCAAACTCTCGTGCCAGGTTCTTCCTCAACAGAAAATATCCTTTCTACATGGACCATGTCAAAATCTCTGAGGATCCGACACATTTCAAAAGCAAGACTCCTTTTATCATTCTAAACTCCAGAACCTGCAATCCACTCATTCCAGGTATTAATCTAATAAATCTTCCCTGCACTGATTCCAACACATTTACATCCTTCCTTAATTAAGAAGACAAATACTACATACAATACTGCAAATATGGTGTCACTAATGCTTCATATAACTGAATGATAACCTATTTAATTTTGCGCTCAATTCCATTTGCAATGAAAGATAACATTCTGTATGCTTTTTGAATTATTCGCTTTACCTTCTTGTTAAACTTTTGCTATTTCACACAAATCTCTCACCATTCAGATAATAGGTTTCTTCTTAATCTTATGAAAATGTACAATTGCATTTTATCCAACATTATCCTTCAGTGCTCGAGTTTTTGCTTTTCACTTATCCTATCCATATCCCTTAGTAGCTTCAAGCTCTCTTCACAGTTTTCACTTCACACTCTTCTACTCATCTTTGTACCATCAACAAATGTAACAATTATAGCTTTGGTCACTTCATTCCAAGTTATTTATATAAACTGTGAAAGGTTAAAGCCCACACACTGTCCCTGTGGCACACAACTCATTACATTTTGCCAACCTCAAAATCACCCACTTCCAACTGCTCTCTGTTTCCCATTAGATAGCCAATCTTTCACCCATGCCAATGTTACTGCTAAACCATGTGTTTTTATTTCCACAAAATCCTTTGATGTGACCCCTTATGATATTCCAATCTAGAAATCTACGTACAGTACATCCACCAGCTTCACTTTATCCACATCATACCCTACATCTTCAAAGAATGTGGTTAAAGATTATTCTATTTCACAAACCTTATTGACTCTGCCTGATACCTTGAACTTCACGAAGTACCCTAGAGTGTCCTTGATATTAGCTCCTAGCATCTCCCCTTTTACAGATGTTAAACTCATTCACCTGTAGTTTCTTGTTCTCTGTCTCCCTCTATCATTGATTGAAGGAGTTACATTTGCTATTTTCTAATTTATTAGAAACTTCTCTGAATCTGGGGAATTTCAGAAAACTAAACCAACACACCAACTTTCTGGCTAGTCACTTCTTTAAAGGATGAAATCCATCAAACTTCAAAACTTGGCGACATCAGCTACAACAAATTGTTCAGATGCGGTCAAATTCTCTGATGGTTGAAATTTTCAAAAATTTACCCTTCCCTTCCATTTCCTGGTTTATAACTATTTCTGGGTCTGTATCTTCTTTCATGCAGACCAATGCAATTTATCTTATGTTCCATTAATTCCCAAACTCACTTTCTATAGGACCAACATTCACCTTGTTATTTCTTCTTTGTTTAAATAAATCTTGCTATTCGTTTTTGTATTTCTAGAGAGCTTTCTCTTGCTCTAATTTTTCATTCTTCATTAACTTTTAGTCATTCGTTTTTTTTTTACATTTTCCCCAATTGTCTGAGTGACCATTTATCTTTGCACAATTCAAGACTTATCATTAAATTTAATATTATCTTTACCTTTTAAGTTAACACTGCATGGTGAGTCCTGTCCAAGAAGATTTTGTTCTCATTCGTAAACCATCTGTTGTGTATATATTAAAATATCTCCTTAACTCTTAACCGAATATGTCAGCTGATTTGATCGAGCTTTGCTCGCATCCTCTCATCATTGCCCTTATTTAATTTAAAATACCAATTACGGGACCGCTCTTCACTACCCCAACATGACTTTTGCGTAACAGACTTTTCTGAATGGTAGGAACTTCATTTCAGGAGCTGGAAGGATTTATGTGGAGATTTCCAATGGAGTTCAGCTTGCTGTTCCGGGTGCAGAATGGAGGTGGATTGACAGGCTGGTGAGTGCTGACATGAGATGTTCAAAGGCATACTATAGTCCTCAGGGACTTTATCTAATTATGTAGCTAACACTCACCCTTTACACTCCCCTCATGCTCCCACCTGCCCCTCATGCCACCTCAATCCTCCTGCCCACTGTCAATGGCCCCTCATACCCTCAGTGTCAACTCATGCATCCCAAGCATCCTCAATGAGCCCTCACACCCTCCATGATAAGCAATACCATCTACCCGCCAAAACTGCTCCTTGAAGAACTGACCATTTGAATAGCTTCATGGCCTGTTGGTTCCATTGACCCTCTCCATATGTTTGGAACATTTTAATCTACCTTAAACATCTGTGACTCTCATACTGTGGGTCAAGGCCTTGCTTCATAGAAAATGTGGTGCGTTCAAACTCAGCACCAAGTTGAAATGGTTCTGCTGGGTTTTCATTTCTCTCACCTACAAGTCACACCTTTTTCCCAACTGGCAAAAACAGAATCTGTCTGAAGTATGGGCAGGACCTTCACATCTCGGAAAAGTCAGTGGGGTCTCCCCTACTGCACAACAACGTGGATCATATTCAACCCTTTCAGGTTCCTGCATATGACATCTCTGAAGCAGATGGCACATTGCATAGCTGTCTTATATTATAGGAGAAAGTGAGGACTGCAGATGCTGGAGATCAGAACTGAAAATGTGTTGCTAGAAAAGCGCAGCAGGTCAGGCAGCATCCAAGGAGCAGGAGAATCGATGTTTCGGGCATAAGCCCTTCTTCAGGAATGAGGAAAGTGTGTCCAGCAGGCTAAGATAAAAGGTAGGGAGGAAGGACTTGGGGGAGGGGCGTTGGAAATGCGATAGGTGGAAGAAGGTCAAGGTGAGGGTGATAGGCCGGAGTGGGGTGGGGGCGGAGAGGTCAGGAAGAAGATTGCAGGTTAGGAAGGCGGTGCTGAGTTCGAGGGATTTGACTGAGACAAGGTGGGGGGAGGGGAAATGAGGAAACTGGAGAAATCGGAGTTCATCCCTTGTGGTTGGAGGGTTCCTAGGCGGAAGATGAGGCGCTCTTCCTCCAACCGTCATGTTGCTATGGTCTGGCGATGGAGGAGTCCAAGGACCTGCATGTCCTTGGTGGAGTGGGAGGGGGAGTTGAAGTGTTGAGCTACGGGGTGGTTGAGTTGGTTGGTCCGGGTGTCCCAGAGGTGTTCTCTGAAGCGTTCCACAAGTAGGCGGCCTGTCTCCCCAATATAGAGGAGGCCACATCGGGTGCAGCGGATGCAACAGATGATGTGTGTGGAGGTGCAGGTGAATTTGTGGCGGATATGGAAGTATCCCTTGGGGCCTTGGAGGGAAGTAAGGGGGGAGGTGTGGGCAAAAGTTTTGCATTTCTTGCGGTTGCAGGGGAAGGTGCCAGGAGTGGAGGTTGGGTTGGTGGGGAGTGTGGACCTGACGAGGGAGTCATGGAGGGAGTGGACTTTTCGGAACGCTGATAGGGGAAGGAAGAGAAATATATCCCTGGTGGTGGGGTCCGTTTGGAGGAGGCGGAAATGACGGCGGATGATACGTTGTACATGGAGGTTGGTGGGGTGGTAGGTGAGGACCAGTGGGGTTCTGTCCTGGTGGCGGTTGGAGGGGCGGGGCTCAAGGGCGGAGGAGCGGGAAGTGGAAGAAATGCGGTGGAGGGCATCGTCGACCACTTCTGGGGGGAAATTGCGGTCCTTGAAGAAGGAGGCCATTTGGGTTGTACGGTTTTGGAACTGGTCCTCCTGGGAGCAGATGCTGCGGAGACGAAGGAATTGGGAATATGGGATGGCGTTTTTACAGAGGGCAGGGTGGGAGGGGGTGTAGTCTAGGTAGCTGTGGGAGTCGGTCGGTTTATAGTAAATGTCGGTGTTGATTCGGTCGCCCGAGATAGAAATGGAAAGGTCTAGGAAGGGGAGGGAGGAGTCTGAGACGGTCCAGGTGAATTTGAGGTCGGGGTGGAAGGTGTTGGTAAAGTGGCTGAACTGTTCAATCTCCTCGTGGGAGCACGAGGCAACGCTGATACAGTCATCGATGTAGCAGAGGAAAAGGTGGGGGGTGGTGCCAGTGTAGCTGTGGAAGATGGACTGTTCCACATATCCTATGAAGAGGCAGGCATAGCTGGGGCCCATGCGGGTGCCCATGGCTACTCCTTTGGTTTGTAGGAAGTGGGAGGATTGGAAAGAGAAGTTGTTCAGGGTGAGGACCAGTTCAGTCAGTCGAAGGAGGGTGTCAGTGGAAGGGTACGGGTTGGTACGGCGGGAAAGGAAGAAGCGGAGGGCTTTGAGTCCTTCGTGATGGGGAACGGAGGTGTACAGGGACTGGATGTCCATGGTGAAGATAAGACGTTGGGGACCGGGGAAGCGAAAATCATGGAGGAGGTGGAGGGCGTGGGTGGTGTCCCGAATGTAGGTGGGGAGTTCTTGGACTAAGGGGGACAGGACCGTGTCGAGGTATGCAGAGATGCGTTCGATGGGGCAGGAGCAGGCTGAGACAATGGGTCGGCCGGGGCAGTCAGGTTTGTGGATTTTGGGCAGGAGGTAGAAACAGGCGTCTTATATCATAACAAATCAACGTTTCTGGGTCTTCGGTCTGGATGTACTGTGGCATTTGGTGTTAAACTATTGGGGTCTTAAGATATTATTTGGATTTAAATTTGAAGATTTCAAAGAAATTATATTATTTCTGGTGTGTACTTCATATATGACTTTTATATGCTTTGGAAAAACTTCCATTGAAGATGATCTTTCAAAAGATAGTGTCTCTGATCACTCTGTGGAAGAGTTATCTTTACAGAAGCACTCCTCTGCTCCTTTTCCACAGCCTGAAAATGTTTCCTTTACAAATGAATGTGCAATTTTCTTTTAAAGATTACAATTAAATCTGTTCCAAGCACTCTTTCTGATGCAGAGATGCCAGTATTGGACAAGGGTGAACAAAGTCAGAAGTCTGATGGAACTAGGTTAGAGTCCAACAGATTTATTTGAATTCACAAGCTTTTGGAATGCTGCGCCTTCATCAGTTTGTGATTTCAAATAAACCTATTGGACTCTAACCTGGTGTTATGTGACTTCTGACTTTGAGCACTCTTTCAGGCATTCCAGTTTATAAATCAGTGCTTAGATTTGTTTATCTCATTTGGCTGTTTTGTCAATTACCTTACAACTATGTCATCTTCTGGTCAGTGGAAGCAAAGCACAATTATTGACTCTATCAAAACCTTTCATAATTCTCAATACTCTCATTTAATCTCTCCTTATACTTTTCTGTTGAAAGGATAAAAGTCCCAGTTTCTTTAGTCTCTCCAAGTAGCTGACATTTCATTATACTTGGTCTAATTCTAGAAGGCCCTCTGCACCTTCTCCAAAACCTTCGTCATCAGCCCAAGGTTCCAACTGAGACTGAATCAGTGATTCATCAAACTTTAGTAAGATTTGGTTGACTTTAAACTCTATGGTTCTATTTCTCAAATCCAAAGTCCCATACACTCCTGTAACAGTCTTATGTATTCAGCTACTTTGAAAATAGTGGTGCAATATACAAGAGACTATCTTAAAATGAGATGTCTATATGGAAATCATTGGGTTTATCAAGGTGTAAAGTAGTACTTTCATACATTTGAACATAGTCTAGATTAGAATGGTGCTGGAAAAGCACAGCAGTTCAGGCAGCATCCTGAACTGTTCAAGGCTACGCAAGATCACAACAAAAACAGAAATTGCTGTAGAAACTCAGTAGGTCTGGCAGCATCTGTGGGGAGGAAAGCAGGAGTTAACATTTCAAGATCAGTGATCCTTCATCAAAATCTAATGAATAGTCACTGGACTTGAAATATTAATTCTGCTTTCTCCCCACAGATGTAGTCAAGCCTGCTGAGTTTCTCCAGCAATTTAGTTTTTCTTTGTTTCCGATCTCCAGCAGCTGCAGTTCTCTGTTGTATTTTACTCAAGATCAGGTACGCTTCAATCACATTACCTCTTGCTCTTCATGAAGAAATGGAAACAAAAATGTGGAAATATTCAGCAAGTCAGGCAGCACCTGTGGAGGGAAACATGGTTAACACTTCAAGTTTGTCAATTTTCATCAGAATTGCAGAAAATAAAACAAATAACTGTGGATGCTGAAGATCGGAAACAAAAACAGAAACTGCTGGAAAAACTCAGCAAATGTAGTAGCATCTGTTGAAAGAAAGCAGAGTTAGCATTTTGAGTCCAGTGACCTTCCACAGAATTCTGCATTTCCAGCAATGTCAGTTTTTGTTACTGAAAAAAAAGGAAGGTCTGTGAAAGGTTTGGAGGGCTTGAATTACAAAAATATTTCACATTTAAAAACAAAATGGAGTGTTTAAAATATAAAAATATGTGTTTAAATGAGATGTTAATAGCTGTGCACAGCCCGAAAATGTAAACAGAGGTCTCTCACATCAGTCAAGTAACAGCCTGATGTAGTCACATGCACAAAAACACACCTACCACCAGCAAACATGCCAGCTCTTCCATCACCATGTCACTGGTGGGACAGATCCACCAAATCTAGTGTCTCGATGCTACATGGTCAAGGAGGCATAGCCTCAGTCCTCAACCATGGATCAAAGTTCATGAGATTTCATGTCAACAAGTCAAATATGGGTAATGAAACCTCATACTGATTAACAACTATCATCTTCTCTCAACTTCTGCATCACTATTCCTACTCCATAATCATCACTGGGAAGAAACAATGACAATTGCAAAAGCACAAGATGTATACTAGTTGGACTTGAACTTCTATCACCAAATGTGGTTCTTTAGTGCCACTACTGATCAAAATGTCTAAATGCGGAAGGACATACTGGCCAGACTGGGTTTGCAGCTGCTGGTGAGGGAAAGAATAAATGAAGAAAAAACCAACTGGACCATATCTCCAACATTAGATTGGTGAGGGTATGTCAAAGATAGTACTGATAGGATTGATGACTGGTCAGTGTTTGTGGAGATAAAACTTTGTGTTTGTACTGAGGAGATCCTCCATTGTGTGTTTTGCCTCATCTACATGTTGTTCCAGTTGAAATCAAATAGGGGCCACAATATCAGCTCTCACTTGTACATTGATAGCACTTAGGTCAACCTCACAGCCACCTTTCTCAACTCAGCCTTTATCACAAAATTATTCACCTGCTTTTCCAACATCCAGTACTGGATGAGCAGAATGTTCCTGCAGTTAAGAATTGGGAATGATCAAGATATCATCTCCATTAGCTCAACACTTCCTCAGCAAGGGCAGTTTGAGACGGTTAACAACATGGTGTCATATTAGATTCTGTGATCAGCTGCTAATTGTGATCACTGTCATATGCAAGTTTATTCACATCTTCCTGTATTTTGAAGCGGTCTCCTCCATATTCGTGTATCACCCAATTTAATGCCTGCACATTTTGAAATTGGACTTCTAATTCACAAGTCCAGCTGATGGTGTAAAGTTTAAATGTAAATATTCATGTAAACAGAGATTACAGCAATAATTTATGTTATTACTTGATGCCTTCACAGTCTCCCACCCACCCTATTATCTGCTGTCATTTTTTATTATTTCATACAATGTGGAAGTGGCTGGTGAGGTCATCATTTTATTGTTCATCCTGAATTATTTTCAAAGTTGGATGAGACCGCAGTACCACACTGTCTGAGCTCATCAATTGCTAAAACCCTTATCCAAGTCAATAGACTATTCCAATATACTACCATATTCTACTCTCCATAAATTGGCGATCATTCAAAATTCCTTACTTGCTTCAAGTCCTATTCATAATCATCTCTGTGCCTGTTGACCAACATGGAATGCCACAGATGTAAAGCCATTATTGTACAATTCTTATTATTTAATGTGTTCAAATCCTTCCATGGCTTCATTCAACTGTATGGATCCAATCATCTCCAGCAATACAATGCTTTAAATAGCTGTGCACTTCCAATTCTCATCTGATGCATGTTGGAGAGCATGGCAAGAGAAACATCAGGAGACGTTGCCAGAAAATGAAGTGGCAACTCAGGGAAGCTTCAAGATAAGACAAACAACATGCTCAACATTCGAAACTGGATATTAGAGAAACAGCTGAGCTGCGCTCTCATCCAATTTTGAGAGTAGTTCAGGATGAAAAATAAAATGATGACCTCACTAGCCACTTTCACATTGTATGAAATAATAAAAAAAGACAGCAGATAATAGAGTGGGGTGGGAGATGTTGAAAGCATTTTCACAGACAGGCATCAAGTAATAATACAAAGATTATTGCTATAATCTCTGATTACATGACTATTTACATTTACATCATCAGCTGGACCCATGAATTACAAGTCCAATTTCAAATTGCGCAGGCATTAAATTAGGTGATACACCAATATGGAGGAGATGTCACCAAAATACAGGAAGACATGAATAAACTTGAAAGAAGTGTAATTGGCAAATTATCTTCAATATAGATAAGTGCAAGGGAGTACATTGGTCAGAAGTGAGATTCCTGAAGAAGGGCTTATGCCCGAAACGTCGATTCTCCTGCTCCTTGGATGCTGCCTGACCTGCTGCGTTTTTCCAGCAACACATTTTTAAGCTCAGAAGTGAGAAGTGACATATTTCAAAAATGAGCACATAAATGGAACAGAGGAACAGAGGAATCTGCTGGTACAGATTATAGTTAAGTAAATGTAATGATGCAAAGAAGTAAAGCTATTAAATGGCAAACAAAGCACTGGTGCTCATTTCTAGTGGATTAGAAGTGAAAAGCTGATTAGTTATGTTAAACCTGTACAGAATTTGAATAAGACAACATCTAGAGCGCATCAACAGTTCCAGACTCTATAATAGAGGATAGATAAGCACTGAATCAGGTATAAATTGATTTACTAGAACAGTACCATGACTGAGAGGTTGAACAGGTTGCGACTCTTTTATCGATATAAAGAGAGAGCACTGAAGGCCGACCTGACAGTACTTACCTGTTACAGATCTTTCAGATTATGAAAGGATTTGACAGACTGTAGGTAGAAGTAGTGTTTTCACTTGCAGGCAAGTCCCAAACTAGAACCTTAGATTGTCACAAATAAATCAAAGGGGATTCCGTGGCAACCTCTTTCCCCAAAGCACAATTAAAAATTATCTTTGTACATGAATATTGTTGGAAAAAAAGACATTTTTGTTAAAGCTTTTCATCAGGACATTTTGCAAAAATACCAATTCAAGAGGAAAACTGACACTTACATTGCATGAAAGGAGAGTGCTGATTGGTTGGCAAGTTAACTCTGATTGGTAGAGGCATTGCCATGGAATTCTGATTGACATTTAACCGTCAGGTTCTGTTTACATTTTAAAGCAGGCAAGCTGACTCTGATTGGTCAATATATTTCCCTGAGAAAACCAGAGAATGATTGTCACTTATTTCTTTTTAAATTGATTCCCCACAGTGTGGGAGTTTGCCATTTGGTCCAACCAGTCCACACCGACCCTCCCAGATCCATTCTCCTCTGACTAATGCACCTGACACTATGGGCAATTTAGCATGGCCAATCCACCTAACCTGCACATCTTTGGAGTGTGGGAGGAAACCGGAGCGCCTAGAGGAAACCCACACACACACGAGAAGAATGTGCAAACTCCACACAGTCACTGAGGCTGGAATTGAAGCCGGGTCACTGGTGCTGTGAGACTGTAGTGCTAACCAGTGAGTCACCATGCCGCCCCTTTTGTTCAGTTGAAAGAAGCACAGTGTGAAATCCCGGACTCATGAACTTTTCACCTTCTCAGTACAGACCATGATTACATTTAAATGACAGATGACGAAGCAACGTTGTGTGGTTCCCTTGGAAGTTGCACAAATGATAACTGCCATCACTGGGCTTGTGTAACATCATTGTTATCGACTTCAAGATTATTGAGATACCAATCTTCAATTTGCAAGTACAATTGACATGGTGCAAATTACTTTTGACCAGCACATATTCTTGATGCATACCTTGCTTCTACATGCATAGCAAACAGGCAGTAAAATTATTGCTAATATAGCTGGCTTTCATGTATTTATTGCTTCAATGCCCTAGCATCTAGCAGACCTGGATATTACATTTTTGCTCATCAAAGTGACTCTGCCTGTCTTGAGCAATGTCCCGGTCACTTTCTAGTAGAGGTTTTCGTCTGTACAATGGGAAGTGATGGCAGGGAATCCAGCTAACAGTGAATGCCATCAGTACTGGGCCCAGACTGGTTGTCAGGTTCTCCCCACCACACCCACCAAAACTCCCACCTCCCTCATACTATCCCAATGGCCCATTTCTACCCATCTCCCCATGTGGAGACCTACCACATTAAACATTACCTATAACAATCCTCTCTCCTCAGCCACATTACACTGGACCATCGCCTGCCCCACACCTCTACATTCTCCTGGGGAGGCCACAGTAGTAGTTACTACCAATAACCCAGACTCTCCCAAAACACTGTAATCTAACATATCCTCTGATGCTATTCTACATAACCCCGTTCATCCTGCGTTTCCTCCCATTACCATATTTCATCCTACTCCTGCAAATGCCTCTCCTGCTTTTCACTCCGATTCGACTCCCCCATCCCTTTTGTTAGTAATCCTCCAAGGTGTCTAATGGTCCCATTCACACACTCCTGAACAATCGATGGACAGACCTCCTGGACTCCATCTGGCCCAGACCTCTGGCCAACTTGGATGAGCAGCCCCTAGTCTAGTCCCTTGACAACTGTGTTTGGCAATATACAATTCCCCTGGCTGCGGATGCTGGCCTTATAGGACTGATGGCTGCCCATTGCACTGGGACATATCTCTTTCATTGAACTTCCTAAATGATGACTGACTATGGCCACGTCCCTGCTCTGACTGTGTCTTCTTAGAACTGAGGCTAGACTCCATCAAATTATCTATGGCCGTGCGATTGAATAAATATGCGGTATGTTTGAATTAAAAGGTAGCTGGCATGTTTTGTTGGTATGAGATTGGCATCTCAGTGCTCCGCACAGCAACATACTATCCACAACTCAGACAGATCCCGACTGACAAGCAGCCTGTCTGAGTGTCAAGCTAAAGCGCACCTTCAATATGGAAGTATGGATACCCTATGGCTGAAGTGCCAATGCACTGACAGGCATGGTGTAGCATGGCAAGGTAATGCCTGGTATGGATGCTGCAAGCAAAGTGCGTGAGCACAGAGGGCAGCAAACAGACCTGAGACACAGCCTGGTCTAATCCTTGAGCTGGAAGCCTGCCTCTGTGAGCAAATTGTCATTGCAACAATCCTTTCAACGTACCCTGTAATGCAAGTCAATACTTGCTTAACAGCTTGTGTAGGTGCTGGGATGGCAGTGAGGGATTGGCACATATCAGATGTCCATGTACTATGCATAAGGAATGCCTGTGACTGTTGCCCATGGACCAGTCCCCGAAATGCAGTTTGGTACTGAGCAACAGAGAGGCTGGACTCAGCCAGCAATGAGCTGAAATTGCCCAATACCCACTCTGACTTCCACAAGACAAATTCTCAACATCCAGCTTGAGCAGCATGTCTGTTGAGTTAGCAAGCTAAAAGAAACACCACATTGCTTACAGACCGGAAAGGAATAGCCAGGTCCACAGGGGCCAACTGGACCTCCCAGTCACCACCCATTTCAATTCCCCCAACCACTCCCTTTCCAACATAACCATCCCTGGCCTCCTCTATTGCCAAAACAAACCACAGCTCCTATTGGAGGAACACCACCTTATCATCCATCTGGGCACCCTACAGCCTGGAGGACTCAACAGTGAATTTCAAATAACATCCCTCCCCACCCAGTGACTCCCTTCCCAGCCCCACCCCTTCCCTTCCACTGCTCCCTGCCACCAACCGGATTCATTCTTCCCACTGACCAACCAGGTCATACCCTCTACCTGTCTTCACCTATCCCCACTTCACCACCCTGACCCCGCCTCCTCCTTTTATCTGCAGCTCCCCCCACACCCACCTCCAGTCCTGAAGAAGGCTTACACCCGGAACGTCGACTTCTGCACCTCCTGATGCTACTTGGCTTGCTATGTTCTTCCAGACTCCTGCCTGTCTACTGCTTTCTGGACAGAGAATTCCATAGATTCACCACTCTGAGGAAAGCAGTTCCTCCTCATCTCTATCCTAAATCTACTCCCCAGAACCTTGAGGCCATGTCCCAGAATCCTAGTCTCACCCACCAGTGCCTGCCTCTATCTTATCTATCCCTTCCATCATTTTATATGATTCTATAAGATTCCCTTTCATTCTTCTAAATTCTAGCAAGTACAGTCCAAGGTGGTTCAACCTCTCCTTATAGGGTAACCCCTCATCTCCGGAATCAACCTGGTGAACTTCCTCTGCATTGCCACCAATTCCAATATATCCTTCCTCAAGTAAGGAGACCAGAACTGAGCACAATACTCCAGGTGCGGCCTCACCAACACTTTGTACAATTACAGCAGAACCTCCCTGCTCTTAAATTCAATCCTTCTAGCAATAAAAGCCAGTGTTTCTGTTTGCCTTCCTGGTTACCTGTTGTACGTGCAAATAACTTTTAGCAATTCATGGACGAGCGCGCCGCACAACGATCCCTCTGCACAACAGCATGCTGAAATCTTTCACGATTTATATAACACTCTGACCTATTACTTTACTTCCAAAGTGGATAGCGTTACATTTACCAACATTGTCCTCCATCTGCCAGACCCTTTCCCATTCACGTAACCTATCGAAATCTCTCTGTAGACCTGATTTGGAGATGCCAGTGTTGAACTCGGGTGTATGAAGTTAAAAAACAATTACACAAGGCCAGGTTATAATTCAACAGGTTTATTTGGAAGCACTAGCTTTCGGAACACTGCTCCTTCATCAGGTGGTTGTCAATCAGTCAGCAGCGCTCCGAAAGCTAGTGCTTCCAAATAAACTTGTTGAACTATAACCTGGTGTTGTGTGATTTTTAACGCTCTGCAGGCCCTCCACATCCTCTGAACAGTTTGCCTTTCCACTCAATTTAGTGTTGTCAGCAAACTTGGATATGTTACACATGGTCACCTCTTCCAAATCATTTATATATATCCTGAAAGGTTGCGGGGCCAACACTAAACCCTACGGCACCCCATTCACCACTGATCTCCAAACAGAGAAACACCTATTTATCCCAAATCTCTGCTTTCTATTGGTCAACCAGTCCTCTATCCATGTCAGTACATTCCATGCAACTCCATGCATTGTTATCTTGTGGATGAGTCTTTAATGCAGCACCTTATCGAACACCTTCTGGAAATCCAAGTATACAGTATCCATCTGTTCTGTTCCATCCACTGCACTTGTTGCATCTTCAAAGTTCGTCAAACATGACTTTCCCTTTCTTAATCCATGCTGCGTCTGCCTGATAGAACCCTTTCCATCTAGATGTCTCCCTATTTCTTCTTTGATGATAGCCTAGAGCATTTTTCCGACAACAGATGTTAAGCCAACTGGCCTATAGTTACCTGCCTTTTGCCTACACCCTTTTTTAAACAGCAGCGTGACATTCACTGTCTTCCAGTCCGCCTGGACTTGCCCATCATCCAGTGAATTTTGGTAAATTAACACTAACACATCTACCATAACTTCCGCCATTTCTTTCAGCACCCTGGGATGCATTCCATCAGGACCAGGGGACTTATCAATCGTTCAACCCTCAAGTTTGCTCAACACTACCCCTTCAATGACAATTGAATTGAGGTCCTCACCTCCCATCATTTCCTTAACATCATTCTTTGTCATGTTAGACACGTCTTCCACTGTGAAGACTGACACAAAATCGTTATTCAAGGCCTCAGCACTTCAGCATTACCCAATATTAATTCCCCTTTCTCATCCTGCAAGAGACCTACAACCACTTTCGCCACCCTTTTCCATATTTATAAAAACTTTTCCTACCGGTTTTTATATTCTGTGTTAGTTTGCGTTCATAATCTAGCTTTCCTTTCTTTATTGCTTGCTTTGGGCACTTTTGTTGCTTTTTAAAGTTTTCCCAATCTTCCTGTTTCCCATTAGTCTGGGTTACTTTGTAAATCTGAGCTTTTAATTGGATGCTCAATGATCAACCCATTGTCTCAGCCTGCACCTGTCTCACTAAACTCACCTCTTCCTACCTTGACACCATCCTGTCCCCCTCAGTACAGGAACCCCCCCCACCCCATGTTCGTGACACCACCCATGTCCTTCACCTCCTCCAAGATTTTCACTTCCCCGGCCCCCAATGCCACATCTTCACCATGAACACATCCAGTCCCTGTACACATAGATCAGCCACTACGAAGGCCACTTCCACCACCTCCAAACGGATGCCAACAGCAGAGATACATTTCCCTCCTCACTCCTATCAGTGTTCTGAAAAGACCACTCCCCCCGCGACTCCCTTATGAGGTCCACACCCCCCATCAGCCCAGAGAGCGGCGGGAGCTGGGCGGAAGTGAAGTCGGAGCACACAGCCGGTCGGGAAGGTAAGTGATTGTTATTTGAGTGGGTGTGTTCTAGACCACAGGTCCTACAAAGTAGGGCCTCCCTCCCACCGTCCTCCTCTAACCTAACTTTAAAGTCCACAGACTTGCCCCAAAAAGAGAATCCAGGGAAGTTCCTGTGGATTGAAGAGTGAGGCTTTAGCTCAGGAGTCTTCGAGAAGGAGGTTGAGTGAAGTGATTATGCCACAGTTGAAGAGGGTGAAGACATGATTGCCAAGCTGGTTCAGTGTTCTACGTGCATGATGTGGGAGGTCAACGACTCTGGTGTGTCTGGCTTGTATAAGTGTGAAAAGTGAGTGCACATTCAGCTACTGACAGTGCCTTGCAGCACTGAAGAAAGAACTCGAGGACCTTAGGCTCATCAGAGAGAACGAGATCTTTCTGGACAAGACCTTCAGCGAGGTTATTACACCAACCATACCAGAAGACAGCAGAGGAGAGACGACAATGAGGAAGGCAGAGAGGAGACAGGTGCAAGAGACCGCGGGGAAAGTACCTGTCAGGAACAAGTTGAATCTTTTGGAAACAGTAGAGACAGATGACACTGCCAGTCCACGAGGCAGTCAAGCCTGTCAATCAAAGGTTGGAGTGGAGACAGAGCCGAGGAGTCAGACATCGCACAGAGCCGTGGTGATAGGGGACTCCATAGTGAGAGGAGCTGAACGGGGTTTTCCTGGCAACAGGCTGGATTTAAGGATGGTAAGTTGCCTTCCTGGTGCCAGGATTAAGGACATCGCAGACAGAGTGCAGGAAATCCTCAAGGGCGAAGGTAAAGAGGTGGTGGTACATGTCGGCACAAATGATGTCGGGAAGAAGAGGAGGAACATACTACAGCGGGACTTTGGAGAACTAGGAAGAAGGCTAAAAAGCAGGACGTCCAGAGTGGTTATCTCCGGTTTGCTTCCAGTTCCTCGGGCTGGAGATGCCAGGAACAGGGAGATAATGGACTTGAACGTGTGGCTGGGGAACTGGTGCAGGAAGCAAGGATTTAAATTCTTGGATCACTGGGGTATGTTTTGTGGTAAGCATCAATTATAAAAGAGAGATGGTTTGCACCTTAATAGGTTGGGGACCAGCATTCTGGCAGGCAGGTTTGCTACTGCAACACAGCTACGTTTAAACTAAGTAGCGGTGGGGAAGGGATAAACCGGATGTTTAAGAAGGAAATTTAAGGGAAAGTTAGAACAAGGGAAGTCAAGAAAGACAATGGTATCAATGAAGCAGAAAACTCAAAAAGGGATCATGCTGTAAGGTTGAGTGAAATAAAGGTTGATAGGAAGGGTGAGGGCAGTAACAAATTAAAAATTAATGAATGCACAAAGTATTAGAAATAAGATGGATGAGCTTGAGGCTCTTTTGGAAATTGGCAGCTACGATATTGTGGGGATAACTGAGACGTGGCTTCAAGTGGACAGGGCCTGGAAAATGAATATCCAAGGCTACACATGCTATCATAAGGACAGACTGAAGAGCAGAGGGGGTGGGGTGGCCATGTTGGTAAGGGATGATATTCAGTCCCTTGCACGGGGGGACCTAGAATCAGGGGATGTAGAGTCAGTATGGATAGAGCTGAGGAATTCGAAGGGTAGAAAGACCCTCTTGGGAGTTACCTACAGGCCCCCAAACAGTAGTATGGATGTAGGGTGTAAGTTGAATAAGGAGCTGAAATTGGCCTGACGCAAAGATGTTACTACAGTTGTTATGGGGGATTTCAACATGCAGGTAGGCTGGGAGAATCAGGATGGTATTGGACCTCAAGAAAGAGACTTTGTGGAGTGCCTCCGAGGTAGATTCTTAGAACAGCTGGTGCTGGAGCCAACTAGGGAGAAGGCAATTCTGGATCTGGTATTATGCAACGAACCAGAATTGATCAGGGACCTCGAAGTGAAGGAGCCATTGGGAAGTAGTGACCATAATACAATAAGCTTCAATCTGCAATTTGAGAGGGAGAGGGTACAATCGGAAGTGACAATACTTCAGTTGAATAAAGGGAACTATGGAGCTATGAGGGAGGAGCTGGCCAAAGTTCAATGGTGCAATACCTTAGCAGGGATGACAGTGGAGGAACAATGGCGGATATTTCTGTGTAAAATGCAGAAGATGCAGGATCAGTTCATTCCAAAAAGGAAGAAAGATCCTATGAGGAGGCATGGGTGGCCGTGGCTGATGAGGGAAGTTAAGAAACATATAAAATCAAAAGAGAAAAAGTATAACATAGCAAAGTGGGAAAACAGAGGACTGGGAAGCTTTTAAAGAACAACAGAGGATTACTAAGAAAGAAATACACAGAGAAAAAATGAGGTACGAAGGTAAACTGGCCAAAAATATAAAGGAGGAAAGTAAAAGCTTTTTTAGGTATGTGAAAGGCGAAAAAATGGTTAAGACTAAAATTGGGCCCTTGACGACAGAAACAGGGGAATATATTACAGGGAACAAAGAAATGGCAGAAGAATTGAATTGGTACTTCAGATCTGTGTTCACTGGGGAAGACACAAGCAATATCCCAGAGGTAACAGTAGCTGCAGGACCTGAACTGAAGGGAATTTATATTTGCCAGGAATTGGTGCTGGAGAGACTATTAGGTCTGGAGGTTGATAAGTCCCCGGGGCCTGATGGTCTACATCCCAGGGTACTGAAGGAGGTGGCTCTAGAAATCATGGATGCGTTGGTGATTATTTTCCAGAGTTCAATAGATTCAGGATCAGTTCCTGCAGATTAGAAGGTGGCTAATGTTGTACCACGTTTTAAGAAAGGTGGGAGAGAGAAAGCAGGAAATTATAGACCAGTTAGTCTGACCTTAGTGGTGGGAAAGATGCTGGAGTCAATTATAAAGGATGAAATTACGACACATCTGGATAGTAGTAACAGGATAGGTCAGAGTCAGCATGGATTTATGAAGGGGAAATCATGCTTGACTAATCTTCTGGAATTTTTTGAGGATGTAACTCTGAAGATGGACAAGGGAGAGCCAGTGGATGTAGTGTACCTGGACTTTCAGAAAGCCTTTGATAAAGTCCCACATTAGTTAGTGAGCAAAATTAGGGCGCATGGTATTGGGGACAAAGTACTAACTTGGATTGAAAATTGGTTGGCTGACAGGAGGGCTCCTGAAGAAGGGCTCATGCCCGAAACATCGATTCTCCTGCTCCTTGGATGCTGCCTGACCTGCTGCGCTTTTCCAGCAAGACATTTTCAGCTCTGATCTCCAGCATCTGCAGTCCTCACTTTCTCCTAGAAGATTTTAACCAACTGCGAATCCTCTTGCAAGGATGCCTTCCTTGAAGAAACTCTCTTCCTCCCTCGACAAGGATTTCAGTGAGTCTCTCTCTCATTGCACACCCCAGATCATCTCCTCTGCCCAGAAGCTCTTCAGCCACGTTCTCAAACAGACTCGCTACCACAGCCACATCTCCTTCCTCAGCACCTGCCCACGGAACCGACTGACCCCGCACGGACTCCGGATTCCTGAAGAAGGGCTCATGCCAGAAGTGTCGACTCTCCTGCTCCTTGGATGCTGCCTGACCTGCTGTGCTTTTCCAGCAACACATTTTCAGCTCTGATCTCCAGCATCTGCAGTCTTCACTTTCTCCTGGCTGATAGGAAACAAAGAGTAGT